>NC_090440.1:860643714-861268714 GCF_031143425.1 Pleurodeles waltl
AAGGAAAATGAGCTTCTAGCATGAAACAAGTATCAAAGTGAGGACCCTGTGAATTGGACACTACCAAATAGGGGCTGCCAGGTAAAGAACAGCCCCCAAGCTTGAACATCACAGTACACAAATTAGTAGAGGATTGATGACAAGTGTGAGAAGCACCAAGAAATGAAAATGTGTCAGAAATTGGATTAGAAGAACCATTCCTGTGATGTGACTTACTAGCATGGTGAATTGGATTACAGGGTGTAAGGATAAAAGAGGATTCTGTTAGAAGAGGCAGTACATTTGAAACATGACTAAGGAAGCTGGAAGAAGTGAGGTAGGGATAAGAAAGTTGAAGCAGAAGGTATATGGAGAAAGTCAAATGATTACAAACCATTCAAGTGTT
Organism: Pleurodeles waltl; assembly: GCF_031143425.1. Classification (NCBI taxonomy): domain Eukaryota; kingdom Metazoa; phylum Chordata; class Amphibia; order Caudata; family Salamandridae; genus Pleurodeles; species Pleurodeles waltl. The sequence continues at coordinate 860,644,100 of NC_090440.1, forward strand.
TTACCAGTACAATTTAGGGGAGAGGCAATAGTTGAATAAGGGAAAATAATGTGTAGTCATTTTCGTTCAGCACAGCAAGTAAGGACATGGATTTAAAGCATTCAGATTTGAAGGCAGACAGTAGAGGGTTTTGAGTATGATGAAGAGATATGTGCACAGACTTGATAAAAAACTATATGACAGGATAGCTTACATGAATTCAGGGATCAATTTCTCTGGTCTCTGTGAAGGAGTCAGGCTGAACCCAAAAATAGGTGTTATGCATGCTCTATAAATCAGCATAGCAGCGGCAGTGAGAGACATTCTCCTAAATGTTGCTGTTTTACGAAAGCAGTATGAAGTAAAGATGACAGTCATAAGATTAGAAATGGTAGTGGAATAAAAGGGAAGGTCTAGAAGGAGTTTGATAATACAAGATAACTTCTGTACTTGGGGTACAAACGAGTGTTGTAGCTCAATATAGTAAGCAGATTATTCTGGCTGGAGATAAGAGTATCAAGGACCATTTTGTAAATTTAAAAATTTTCAGGGTGAGGCATCTGAGTGTATTGAGACACAGCACCATTTAACAGCTATGAGCAGGGGTCCCTGGATGTGAAGGATTGAATTTTAAGTGGGAGCTAAAAGCCATTAGAGTGTACCTTTTTTGATGGTAGTGAAGGATATATTCTTTGAAAGATAAATGAGGATACCGTGTGTTTGGTGCAGGAAATCTGTGATAATGGTGAGAGAGGTTTTCTATTTTTCACATCATGTTAATGCTAGTCACAACAATACTGTTGTCTGTCATATCTTGTTGTCTTGAGACACTCCAAAAGTCTGCCACATATGCACTTACTGAGGTTTGTTCGAACTGTGCCATGCAGGTCCCAAGCCCAGCCGCAAAATGAGGAGGGTTATGCATGGGGCTAGCTATCCCACCATGTAAAAAAATCCTAGCAACAGAAACATCAACCAAAAGACACCGCTGCCTTGGAGAGAGAGGACGATCACTCATGGAGAGCTGCTATGCCTTGTGGTGAGCAATCCATAGAAGCCACAAAGTCAATCCACCTACTTTCGTCCAAGACCATCACCATCAGGACATGGAATATGAGGACCACATACTATACAGGCAAGTCAGCCAAAGTGGCAGTGGAGTTGAAAAAATATAACCTTGCCCTGCTTGTCATCAGCGAGACCTGATGGACACAGTCCAGACAAAAAAAACAGGCTCCAGAAGAAATGTTGCTGTATTCTGGGCATGAGGAAGGGGATGCCCTGCATTCTCAGGGTGTAGCACAGATGCTAACCCCATCAGCCAACAGAGCTCTGTCTGGATGGGAAGTCCACGGTCCCAGAATTATTAAGAGAATCAACATGAATTGTAATTGTAACAGTATTTATATAGCGCTTACTACCCCTGACGAGGCGTTGAATCGATTTTCGGCGAGTAGCACGCTACTCTGGAACCCAACAAGAATTAGTGATGGATTAGTATTAGTATGAATGTTATGCAATGCTATGCACCTACAAGTGACAGCAAAGAACAAGAAAAAGATGACTTTTACAACTAACTTCAGACAATCCTAGAGGAATGCCTTGAAAGAGACATCACCATACTGATGGAGGACCTCAATGCCAAGAATGGAAGTGACAACACTGGGTGTGAAGAAGTCATGGTCAACCATGGACAAGAATGGTGAAAGGCTTGCATATCTCTGTGCCCTGAACATTCTGGTGATAGACAATAGTGAATTCCTACACAAAAGAATACACAAGACAACGTGGGAGTCACTAGACCATTCGAAAGAGAATCCGATCGGCCATGACTGCATTGCCAAGAAGTTCCAGAGATCCATGCAGGATGTGAGAGTGATGAGAGGCACAGACATGGCATCAGACCATCACCTTATTGTGGTCAGGCTAAAGCTTAAGCTGAAGACAGCATGGATGGATCCAACAAACCAATGCCAGTGATATAACACCACCTTCCTCAAAGATGCAAAGAAACAGAGTGAATACTCAGTCAGCTCAGTAACAAGTTTCAGGTCCTGGAAGAACAATAGGATGACATAGACACACTCAAAAGCCAGTGATAAGATCAAAGAAACTGTGACATCAACCTTCCAGGGTCTTATGAAACACCAGCATAAACAGTAGATCTCCACTGAGAGTCTCTACAAAATCCAAGCAAGAAAGGAAAATAAAGCTGCAGTCAATATTGACTGAACTAGAGCTGAAAAAGCAAAAGCACAAGGTGAATACATCAAAACCAAGAAGAAGAAAAGAGAAGCAACAGCGCTTACAATGGTATTGCCACTGAAGCCCAGGAAGCAGCAAATCAAGGAAACGTGAAAGAACTCTGGGATATAACAAGAAAACTCTCCGGCAGATACACCAGGACAGAAAGTGAAAGTTGGAAAGACAATAATGGGTCATGAAGGCAAACTGCAAAGATGAGTGGAACACTTTGAAGAGCTGCTAAACCAGCCCATACAGCAGTGTCCACCAGACATACAGGCAGCTGACAAGGACTTGCCAATTGACTGCAGTAGACCAACCAAAGAAGAAATACTTCAAGATATCAAACATCTGAGAAATGGGAAGAAGCAGGACCAGGAAACATTCCTGCAGAGGTACTGAAGGCAGACAATGAAACCATTAGTAGACATGCTCCACCCCATGTTTGAAAGGCTCTGGGAAGAGATACATATGCCATCAGAGTAGAAGGAAGGATATCTGGTCAAGATTAGGCACCCCTTTTTTCACCATCCCATAGAACACCTTGCACACACTTTTGTTCATTTACACACTATTGCACTTCCATTGTTAAGTAAGTACCTAACACCCTTTTTTTCCCACCATGTCACATTAAAAAAATCCCTGCTTTTCTGAAGATGAGTTAAGAGTCATGGTGGATGAAGAGTAGAGCCACAATTGATTAGAGCACATGTCCAGCATGCTCCTCTCAGCAGGAAAATTGAAATGTGGGACAGGATCGTCGACAGAGTGAATATTGTAGGCACCACCCTGCACACAAAGGAGGACATTAGGAAGAGGTGGAACAACCTCAGGGGCAAGGTCTGTTCCCTGGTTTCCAGGCACCATCTGCAGACCAAGAAGACTGGCAGTGGCCCTCCCTGTGCCCCATTACAATTCTTTCCCTGGGAGGAGAAGGTCTTGGCCATCCTGAATCATGAAGGCTTGACAGGAATGCATGAGGGAGTGGAGTGTGGTAAGTTACAACACAAAACCTTTCACAAAAATGCCATGTTATACATGCTCACAGCTGACATTTTGCCACTGTCTTGTTCATGTACGCCTATGCTGATGCCTCTGCTCATCTCAGTAAGTCCTATTATTTAATATTATTATAATTATTTCTCTAACTTTAACTCTCCCCACTTTTATACTACCTGTAATTTTGCCTTGTTTCCTTTTCTATACTGTCTCCTTTTTTTCCAACTTCCCTCTCCAGGTTTTGTTTAATTCCTGTTATACCTGCATTATCTTTTTTTCTGTCTTTCATTGACCTTTTTATATTTCACCCCTTCATTGCTCTTCAATGATTCTCAGTCATCATCAGTCATGGGCTATAGCTATGCCCCTCTATTACACAAAGCTTTTGGTTCACTTGACTACCTGACTTTTCTAACATTCCAACAAAATGCCCAGCGTGATATTTTTGACAGAAGATATTGCTGTGCTAACCAAATTGTAATGATTGCTGTTGCATTTGTTTTATTTTAAAAATTAAGAATGAGAGGTGTCACTGTAAACTAAAAACTGTATATTATTTTTTAGACTCTATTACTTACTGTTTACATTTGTACTAGTCTATTGGCTGGAACTGTGTACTTTTGTTTTTTTGGTATTATGATGGGAGTACCGTACACAGGACCAACTTTTCTTTAAACACTCCCGACATATTAGTCCTTCTTTGTTTGTATTTAATATTATTTTTTATAGCCACACTAACCAGTGGAGCCGGCTCAAGTTCGACCGCCACAGGAGCAGATGGAGCGGGGAATGAGGCAGGAGAGACAGGTGATGGTAAGTCACATTGCTTTCTTTTTGACAATTGCTCTTACTCACTAGCTACAAGGGTGTTGGTGTGATCAGATTCATGAACACCCCGAGTTAGAGCTAAAGCAGTGGTTGGGTTACATATGGCCTCTTCTAGCTGCAACTCAGCAAAAGCACACATAATATATGCTAAAAATGAAGGCTTGATCGAAATATGAAAATACATAAGGTTAAAAGAAAGGATGGGTGAAAAGAGTGAAAGGAAAGGATGCGTGGGTGGATGAAAAATGATGTGTGGGTGAGTATTGGTATTTGATAAATGGATGGATGGGTGAAAGGATAATTGAAAGAAAGGGTGGATAGTGTGGGTACTGAATGGATGGGTAAAGGATTGTGAATTTGGGTGAAAGACTGGATGAGAGAAAGTAAAGCTTAAATCATGGTGGATATGGGTGTACATAGGAGAAGAATGAAAGGACAAGTTAATAATTGCTTGGATGAACAAAGAAGGGAGCTCTTCTTCTGTGGAGAGATCAGTGACACCTCTCTATTCTTCCATAGCAAAAGCTCTACCTACTTGCCCAATCCATCTGCCTTACTCTGCAGTAGACAGAAGGCAGATTTCCTTAATGCCCAGTGAATCAATTTGTCAGAAGCAATTTGTGATGGTGGGCAAGACCAGTGAGCAAAGTGGGACTTTGAAATGCCCGATTTGATTTCAAGTTTGGCGTTGGTGATACTCTGTGATGAAAGTGACAAATACAATCTATATAGCACATTTCTTTCCCTGTAGTGCAGCGAATCATTCCCTCCATCTACTAAATATATTTGCATTTTATAAATGACATGTGTGATGTATTCATCTGCCTCTTTGGAGTCAAAGTAGAAACTAAACAAAGTGAAAGACATGTGGGGAAGAGCAGGGCCATTGGAATTAAAGATAGATAATTGTCAGCTACAGCTGCCTGAGCTGCAGACAGTAGCAACATACTTGAAGCGCTGGCTAACATGCCCCCAATTATTTGGCAGAACAACTTGCACTCCATAGTGCGTAATGCCTTACTCATCATAATACGAGGAAATACATTTTTATTTTTCCACTAAATGTATCTGTTCTGTTACTAGGAAAACCTTTAAAAGAATACAAATGAAATCACACTGTTTTTAATCTGGTCTCTGGCTTGATTCTTTTCTACCAGACAGTTGGTGCTTCTTATGTGAGGTATGTGTAGATAAACAAATAAAATGTTGGCCCCGTGACTCTCCTAATCATAATCACATCAAATTCCAAAATCCCTAGGGGACCAGTAATGTAGTGCTCCTTACTGTGCCACCCACTATTTATCATTTGAAGAAGTGTTTATTCAGAGGATTGTTATTCTTCTTTTTCTCGATATAGCTACTCCTGCCCAACGACCATCACCAACCAGACAGATAGTGGCCCATCTGTGGCAGCAAAGGCTGGGTAACATTCAGGCAAAATATCAGCATCTTGGTGCCGTCACCAGCAGTCAGGGTCTCCGGCTGCACCCACTGCTGCACCGTCCCACTCCAACAGGGCATTGCTCTGACACATTCTGCAGTGGATGGACCAGATGGAGAGCCGGCTCACCAGCATTGAGCAGAGCCTCGACCCCCTCCGGACCCGTATTGAGAGTGCCCTTTTTTTATTTTTTTGTTTTAGTGGGAGGGTCTTGTTATGAGTGGACCGGGTGGGGAGGGAGTTGGGCTGGACTTCGGACTTTTCATTGAACTTTTTGGAGATGGGGTTATTTGTTTGAGAGGGGTGGTACTGCTCTGGGTGGAGAGCGAGGGTTTTCTATTTGTAAATAATAAAGGGGGATAATCTGTTTAACTTCATGTAAATCTCAAATCTTTATTTTGGTGTTTTAGATTTTTAGTTTGCACTGCTGTCTTTTAGTGCAGCCTATTATTTTTAATCTGCAAAAAAAAAAGTGTATGCCATTTACTTAGACTCTTGCTCTATTGCCCTCTACAACTATTACTGACCACCAGGGTATGATTGCCCCTTGCCTTTTTTTGTACAAAAACCCAATACACACAGGCATCTTCAGTAGGAGTTACTTACTAAATAAACAAGTTTACTTCAATTCATAGTTCTTCTCTTACCAGAATAGATGAAGCAAGGGAGCCTTCTTACCGCAGGTTTTTTTCTATAGGTGGAATGTTCAGGTGGTGTTAGGTGTAGTAGAAGCAGGCTAGCATGCTAACAGGGAAGACAAAAGGTGCCACTCCCACCTGTGCAAACTCAATCTGCAGGAATAATTAAAGCGTTATCTATCACTGCCAACTAGATTGAAAAACAAATAGCAAGTTTGAGGGTCATATGTCATAACTTAAGAAGAGTGACCAGACTACCACAATAACAGCATTAGACACACAACAAAGAACACAATATGATAATAAAATCTAGCAATATCAATTTCTTCTGAGCAGTGGTCAGGAGCTATAAAACTAAACTTTGGAAATTAAATCAAGTGGGCCCAGACTCAAGAGTGTTTGGATCAGGTTAAGCTTTTATGGAACACATATACACAAGGCATGAATGACGATGTTGATGGGGCCAATGGAGATAGAAGATCATGCAGTGAATTTGTGTTGCTTTCACCACATATGCCCCAGCAAGTGTGTGATTCATTTATGGTGTAAAATTAAGTCACACCTCAATAAATCACACAGCCTGGGTGAAGACAGTTAGGTGCTCAATGAATGGATTGGAAAGGGGATTTGGGGAAGGTGTGACAAAGACAAACACTACAAAAAAGAAACCACAACAATATTTGTTTGGGCGCTGAGCAGCACATCATCGTCAGGCTGTTGTGGAAGAAAATGAAGGACTACGTATGACATAGTTCAGTAAATTAATTGGAAGCAGTCCTTCTGCCCCAGAGAGAACCCAGATAGTATATCCTAAGTGTTATGTCTTCTATGTTTAAAATATGGAAGATTGAATATAACTCACCCAGTTCTAAAAATTAGTATTATAAAAATGAAAATTATACTATGTTGCAAAATTGGGTAATGCACCTCCATTCTTCTTGGAATGTCCATCACTCTAGTGCCTGTCTGAACCTGTCCTGCAGGTAAGCAGAAGTCTTGAGCTCTCCAAGTTTTGTTGAGGAGAGGACTAGGAGAAGGCCTGTGTATTGAAAAAAACAGTAGCGGTAATATAGAGTAAAGGAAAAGGACAAAAGAAAGCAAGGTAAGCTTCATGAGGAGTCAGAAGTGTACAAAGAAGACTCAAAGGCAGAGCAAGAACATAAAAGGAGTTTCATGTTTGAGCTAGCAATGCAGCAAACACATACTCAGCAGCATTTCCAAATCAGTGCACCTCTCTCCAGTTCTCAGAGCTGAGTGAGTACTAGGCCTCAGAGTCTTTGCCATCATCATGGGTTCTCTTTGAAGTTGATAACATTCTCCTTTCTAGCTGTTGAGGTAGTCCGCCCTGAGTCTTTCCATCTTCCTCCTCCAGATTCAGAGGAACTCCCTCCCAGTCCCAAAAGGAGCAAGGTAGACCTGTGAAATGCAGAGAAAATAGAGAAACAGAACTGGAGTATTTTTTGTGTAGATCTGTGTTTGGTAAATAAAGTGGCTGGTTTGTTATGAGGAACCAGAAAAAAGGAGTACACTTTGCATGTAAATTTCACTTCTTTTGAAAAGCCAATCACTTTCAGGAAAGAAAATGATCACTCATCAGCCCCAAATACTGCAAATTATTGGAAACAAGTTTACAAATTTGTTTAATTCCCTCCCTCACTGTCAGCCACCACATACATCAGTCATCACTCACAAATTCTCAATCACAATCAATCAATATATCACCACTTACTGGCTCAATAGTTACTTAGTTACCACTTCCAAATCAAGCACAGTGGTTGAGCAAAATATCTCCTCTTTGATGGTATCCAAACATTGGAATTAGGCATTGGCAGTCTTTTAATAAATGATCTTCTAGGGCTGCCCTGCTAGGTGATGTAAAAATAGGATAGGCAATGGCATGTGATTCAAAGCACACAGGTCTTACTCCAATCTGGGCTTATATGTGGCTATGAAATCAATGGTGGGGCAGAATAAATCTGATACACATATAATGTTGCACTAGCATATTTTTCTTTTTTTGTAAAGAAAGAAACAGGCAAAGAAGCTGAATGAGAAATAATTAAAAGGTTCTATGGTGGCACTGGCATACTCCATCTGGAAAGTAGAGTTTGTCCTCAAACTCTGGTGGTTCTCCCAGTAGTTGGTCAGCTAACAACCTTAATTCTGACTAATCACCCTCCTTCTCCTCCTGGGGTGTTTTGGGAACAATGTAACCAGGTAGTATCAAATGTTGGTTCATTTGGATGATGGTCAATCTCTCCATGTTTGGAGGTGAGAGACAGATCCTTCTCACTGTAAAACCTACACCAGCTGCACTGAACACATGTTCAGCAGACACACTGGCTACAGGACAAGCCAGAAACGTTACTGCCAGACAGCTGAGCTCTAGCCATGGGCGAATTTTCCCATACCAATAGACCAATGGGTTTTGGTCCCATACACCTCTTTCGGATCATCCAGATACTCCTGGAACATCCTCAGAATGGTCATTGCTGCTGCCACCTGCTCAACCGCTTTTTCCTTTGCCTCTGCACTGGACGTAAGACCTGCCACTTGAAACCAAGCCAAGTGAGAGGTTGGGTTTGATTCTTCTGTTGCTGTTGTTGCCGGTTTTCTTGTTGGTGGGGTTGGCGGATGGGAAATAAGACTGACCTCTCTGGAAGTTGAAGGTGGCACCCCAGCACTGGTGAGTGGGACTCTAAGTTCCATCCATTTTCTTCCAGTTCTCCTCCTTGCTCAACAATCCACCTCTTGAATTGTGAAACATCCACTTCAGAAAAAGGAATAATAGCGGAAATACTTTTTTGTAGTGTAGATTAAGTAGGCTGGCACAGATATACTCTGTGGACGAGATGATGTCATTTTGCAGCTTTGCATTACAAGTCAAGTGATAGCTTAGGTTATTAACCAAGGCATGCGCATCCCGCTTCTGGGTTTTCGTTCGCATCCCAAATGCGAACCTTTCAGACACTTTCTTTAGCTGCTCCTACAGCAGATGCAATAATGGAATAGCTTGGCCCACTTTATTGCCCTCCTTGCCAACTTCCCATGTGCAAACCTCGAAAGGGAGCAACATTTGTGTGAGTCATTTGACTAGGCCCCATTCATTCACATCTATGGTCACAGCTTTCCCAATTGCATCAGCTCCTCTTTAAATGACATAGTCATTGATCTGTTTGTACTGCTCAAACAGATGTAGCAACATATAATAGGTTGAGTTTGAACATGATGGCTCCTCCTGTATCAAGGCTTTAACTGGGACTCTATCATCACGCTGAATAATCTGCAACTGTTTCTGGGCTTTAAGACAATGGCTGAAATGAGTGCAGATGCATCTGCAGGTGGTCAGTATGTTGCTGACTATGTCTTCTCTTTTAACAATGTCTTGCACAACCAGGTTGATGCAGTGGATTAAACACAGGACCCTGAAATATCCACCATCTGCCATGGCCTTGACTATGTTATTGGCATTGTCTGTGGCAACAAATCCAACTTGAAGACCTCTGGGTCACAGCTATTCAGAAACCTTGCTATTAAATTTCTCCAAGATGTTTGCAGCTGTGTATGATTTCTCCATGGTGAACGTGGCTATTGTTTCATGCCGCTGAACGCGCTTAAAGATTTCTTCAGGGCCAAGACCTAAAGATAGCTTATGCTTTACCCCCAGAAAAGAGTTCCAATATGCAGTGATGCATATGTAATCAGTTGCCTGACAACTGGTCCACATGTCTCTCATCAGGTGGATAACGTGGACAACACTTTGCTGCAAAGCTTGCCCAGCCAACTGCAGCATATCATGATGCAGTGGTGGAACAGAAACTCTGGCGAAATAGGTCCAGCTTGGAACCTTCCATTTCAGGCAGAGAGCTGCCACAAACTATAAGAATCCCACTCTTCCACAAAAGGAAAAGGGAGGAGGTCCAGCACTAAGATTTTTCCCACCTTTCCATTGTACAAACGTGCCATTGCATGGTTGTGGTCTTAGGGCCCCTCATGTCTAAACATGTCTCTAACTGTAGCCTGGATTTTCTTTTGTAGGGCCACTGACACAGGCAACTTTTGAGATGTAGGCGGTGGTAGACTCCATGTGTGTCTTAGTGGTGCAGTCACTGTACGCTGTGGTGTCTCCATCTGACTCTGAGTCTTCCTGTGCCATTGTGAGGTTGCTAAGGCAGATGATTCTGGTGCATCATTAGGGACAGGGCTGCTTTACATGACAATGTCAGCCTCTTTTTCCTTATCTTACACCGTGATTTGACCAGTGGTAGATGATGTTTCCCAGCCCTCCTCACCTTCATCATTGCACCCACATTGAGACATTTTTTTAAGGTGCTCCTCCCACCATATTGTGTGATGTTTTTTGATATGGGTCGTCTGGCCTCCAGTACCATAATGTGAACCAGGCTTACCTCGACGAACACTCACATGGCAAATGAAGCATATGGCAATGGACTCCTCCTCTTTGCTAATCGTAAAAAAGTATCAAACTGGAGAGAAATACTTGGGCCACTGCCAATGCATGAAGAAGCATTGGATGTACGTGGGTGTGTCGATGGTTTCTCTGCAGTGCATACTTCTACTGAGGTACGGGTTGGTTCAGGTCTCTGCTGGGGCCTTAGAAATACGGGAGCTGGTGGTACTGTCTGTGCCATATCCCTCGGAGCAGGTTGGATAGTAATGTCTACTGCTCTGTGCTAGCTTCCACAATGACTGGTTTATCGTCATCATCCTCCTCATCATCATCTGCTTCCATGATTCTAAGGCTTTATGGAACTTTTCTTTTCCCTTGCCTCTCCTGGCATCTCCCGTACTCTGCCGGGGCCCACTCCATGTCCCTATCATTGTCATCAGAAATGGTGCTTGAAGATGGTGGAGTAGTACCATTCCTTTTTCTTTGCTGGCGGTCTGGGAGCCATTTATTCTAAAAAAAGAGGTTCTTGCTCAGCAGGGAGCGCTATTTCCTGTTCTGCTCCAACTTCAGGAAGATCTGGCTGTGGCTACTGTCCATTTTGTTTTGTTTCCTGAAATGATTGGGTACTACTTTGCTATAGGGACAAATCCAATTCAACATCACTGCTCGTCTGCGTCACCATGATTGCAGTAGATGCCTCACTGTCAGACATGGTCTTGGGCTTGGGTTGGGTTGGTGCTGTTGATGTGGGAGTGCTTCTCTCAGGTTACTCCTGGGAGGCTGGTGTGGCATGCACATGTCTCTTGAAAAAGTGTGCGGTTGGCACACCACTGGCAGAAACCTGCTTCTTTTCATTGGCCAAATTCTTGGGAGCAACTTTCTTTGAGGCCATGTTAAGCTCTAGGTAGGCAGTGGCACTAAGGTGCACGAGCAAAAGAGTTTGTGGAATGAAGTAATTGTAAGACCTTCTCTTTGGCAGTACTGTGGGTAATGTGCAGTCTCTTCTATTGTGCACCTAAAGACAACCAAGCAACAAAAACATGTAGTTAGAGAAACGTGGCATTGCTGCAGGTTGAAAATAGTACAGATAAATTCAATCTTGGTGCGGTTGTTATATAATATACCTACTATTTAATCAAACAGTGTAAAGGCAAACCACACCACCACACCATAAAAAATACATTTCAAATCAGACAGCAGACCAGGCAAATCTATCTCTTCGCTTTATCTTTATCTGTTTTAAAGGAGACATCCGGAGTAGTCAGAGAGAGGTGCATGGGTAAATGGAATAACCCTTTAAATAACCTATGGCAGCAAGGTGGTCTAGGGGAAATGGAATAATTATCAACAAAATTAATTATGCTGTTGATTTGTCTGTTGTGTTCCACAGCCAAGGTGTCCTGGAGGAAATGGAATTACATTGAATAAACTGAATGCTATAGTGCAGCTGTACATCTTTGGTGGATGGATGGATGAATGGAAGAATCAAATAGATTGGATGGATTGGGCTGGATAGATGAAGCCAAAATACAGAATTAAATAAAAAAATAAAATAAAAATAAAAAAATATTTTAAAAAGTTAAAAAAATAAAATATAATCATTAAAATAAAAAAAAAAAAAATTAACATTAAAAACCAAAAGAAAAAAAGAAAGAAATGAAAAAAAAGAAAAAAATCTAAATAAAATAAAAGGAAATAAAAGAAGAATTAAATTAAAATGAAATAAAAAAGGCATACAAATTAACAATTAAAATGTAAAAATTAAAATATAAAAAAACAAAAATAGAAATGTAAAAACAAATGTTCAATAAATAACAATGTTTGATGTAAGCCTATGACAAAGATACACTGGCTGCACACACAAAATGGCTGCAAGCCAGCCAGATGGTCCTACAAAAACAACAAGGAACAAGGAGGAGGAATAGAGAACAAAGAACACAGTCAAGCCCATGCCAAGATACATCGGCTGGTTGGCCAGTCAGCCACATGGTCAAACAGCAACAACAAGCAACAAGGAAGCATGTCAAAAAAAGACCGCATGCAGGCCCATGGCATGGGACACTGACCGGATGAACAAAACAGCTACCAGCCTGCCACATGGTCAAACAACAACAAGAAGCAAGGAGGCATGGCAAACAAAGAACGCATGGAAGCCTATGGCAAAGGGAGGGACACAGGCTGCATGCAGAAAATAGCTGCCACCCAGCCACATGGTCAAACAACAACAAAAAGGAGCAATGAGGCATGGCAAACAAAGACCACATGCAAGCCTAAGGCAATGGACACTGGCTGAATGGATAAAATCGCTGACAGTCAGCCACATAGTCAAACAACAACAAAAAGGAGCAAGGAGGCTTGGCAAACAAAGAATACATGCATACCTAAAAGGGAGAGACACTGGCTGCATGCACGAAATGGCTGCCAGCCACATAATCAGACAACAACAATCAGGAGCAAGCAGGCATAGTAAACAAAAAACATACGTAAGCCTATGGCAAAGGGATACTGGCTGCATGTACAAAATGGCTGCCAGCCACATGGTCAAACAACAACAACAGGGAGCAAGGAGAAGAAACAACACATGCAGGCCTACGGCAAAGGGACACTGGCTGCATGCACAACTTTGCTGCCATCCACATGGTCATGTTCAATCAACAACTGCAAACAAGGAGGGATGGGGAACAAAGAACACATGCAAGCCTATGTAAAGGGACACTGGCTGGATGGACCAAATGGCTTCCAGCCAGCCACATGGTCAAACAACAAGGAACAAGGAGGCATGTCAAACAAAGACCGCATGCAAGCCTATGGCCAGGGATACTGGCTAGATGGTCAAAATGGCTGGCAGCCAGCTGCATGATGAAACAACAGCAACAAGGAGCAAAGAAGCATGCTAAACATGCAAGTCAATGGGAAAGGGACACTGGCTCCATGCACAAAATGGCAACCAGACACATGATCAAACAACAACAACAAGGAGCAAAGGGGCCCGGCAAACAAACAACACATGCAAGCCTATGGCAAAGGAACACTGGTTCCATGCACAAAATGACTGCCAGCCACATGGCTGAACAACAATGAGGAGTAAGGAGAAGAAAGAAAAACACTTGCAAGCCTATGGCAAAGGGACTCTGGCTGCATGCACAAAATTGGTGCCAGCACATGGTCAAACAACATCCTCCTATGCCATCAAATATTATTACCCCACAACATAGGCACCTTTTGCAACAATAAAACCTGAAATGTAAACAATAGCCAACATTTTAAATGTAATCCAATGGCATCCCTGCCCTAAATAAAGAATTAAAAACATATACCCGTGAAAAATGCATTTGATGCACTGATGACTACTAGTACTGGGCTAACTGGCTACATTGCCCTTTGGAAAGCTAGGCCACACACTACAATAATATTGCAAATGTTACCAACATGTAGAAAAGGCACTAAGCTGTGCAACAATTTTACTTTACAAAAGATGAAAAATCAATGAAATGAAAAATAAATAATAACTAGGCCCATACTTAAACGCCAGCCTACTACACTATAATTTAAAATAAAATCTAATTAAAGTACAAAGAAATACTGGTGCATGCCCAAGCAAACAAACATAACACTTTTATACAATAGATTTTGAGCTTACTTGTGTGATTCAACAAAAACAAAGTCCTTATCTAAAGGTATATCCAGGAGACAAAGAGAGTGATCCTTCCACCTTGAAATCCAAGTGAAAAGGGGGCAGGAGATAGAAAAAGCACTGGGAGGAGCCTGCTGGAGAGGAACAGGAATTTGGAGTCTCTGACACACTTCCTTCCTGTTTGAAAAAAGGCTTCTCCATCTGAAAAACAAATTGCAGGGTCCATTGGAAAAGAAACTCTAATCAAAATCTATTTTTGGCCAGCTTTATTGGCTCTGGAGTAGAAAATCTGCTTCAGAAGTGAGTTTGCACTCATAAGCAGCCCTGTTTTGGCCACCAGTGTGGCTGGATACGACACAAGTGTCTCACTCATGCTCACTAGCACCCTGGGAGTATTGTCATGCTCGCAAACTCAAATCTCGCAAGCACGAACAAACCACGCTTCTCTCTGGAGTGTGAAATTCGAGAACTCAGTGATACTCCAAATAGCACAAAGTGCCCGAATATCGAAAACTCTGCCAGCAGGGCGGAGGTCTATGCCCAGGTCTACTTACAAATTAAGTTACCTCACCTGGGGTGAGCACATTTGTCAAGTGTGTGTAGTAGAGAGAGTGACCTAACTGCAAATCTCAGCAGGCCTTGTTTCTGTAACTCCAACCATCAGTCCAGTATTCACTTGCCCCAATTCATCTGTAAGTGAACTCACAAATTAAGTTTACTCACCTAAGGGGAGAAAATGTGTTAATTGTGTGTAGTAGAGGGAGTGACCTGACTGCAACTCCCAGCAGGCCTTGTTTCTATAACTCCAGCCATCAGTCTGGTATTCACTTGCCCATATACCCCTGCTTGTCAACTCACAAATGAAGTTAACTCACCTGGTGGGGGAACATTTGTCAAGTGTGTGCAGTAGAGAGAGTAACCTGACTGCAAATCCCAGCAGGTCCTGTATCTGTAACTCTGACTATCAGTTCTGAATTCATTTGCCCCAATACATCTGTAATTGAACTCACAAATGAAGTTTACTCACCTGGGGGAGAACATTTGTTAAGTGTGTGTAGTAGAGGGAGTGACCTGACTGTAACTCCCAGCAGGCCATGTTTCTGTAACCCCAAACACCAGTGAAGTGTTCACTTTCCCATATACCCCTGTTTGTCAACTCACAAATGAAGTGTACTCATCTAGGGAGAGAACATTTGTCAAGCATTGAAGAGTAGAGAGAGTGACCTGACCGCAACTCCCAGCAGGCCTTGTTTCTGTAACTCCAACCATCATCCCAATGCTCATTTGCCAATATACCCCTGTTTGTCAACTCACAATTGAAATTAACTCACCTGGGGGGTAGAACATTTGTCAAATATTGGGGAGTAGAGAGAGTGGCCTAACTGAAACTCCCAGCAGGCCCTGTTTTTGTACCTCCAGCCATCAGACCTATGGTCGTTTGCCCCAATATCTGTAAGTGAACTCACAAATGAAGTTAACTCACCTGGGGGGAGAACACTTGTCCAGGTGTGTAGTAGAGAGAGTGGCTTGACTGCAAATTCCAGCTAGCCCTGTTTCTGTAAGTCCAAACACCACCACAGTGTTCCCTTGTCCAAAAAACCCTGTTTGTCAACTCACAATTGAAGGGTATTCACCTGGGAGTGATCAAGCACAGATCATGCTCAAATCAGAGACGTGTCTGTCTTCCTACGTCCAGTTTGACTTGCTATGCCAAAATGAAACTATTGAGGATGGGAATGACTCCCTACCTGCTATGTACAACAAGTATTCATAAAGCCTCAAGATGCATCACCAGATTGGCAGCAGACACAATAACACAGAACTGTGCACATGATGACTCCAGTCACATTTGCAACAAAGTCCTGGATCTGCCTACATCACACTCAACAACGCCTCAAAATGGCAAAACCATATCTTGACTTTCCAGTGTGTTAGCTGCACTAGTGGCAAAATGTAATTTTCAGGCCTTCCTCCAAAGTACAACTGATCTGCACATCTCAGCAGCTGCTTGAGTCAAATTGGGTTGGCATGCTTCACACAGGTCATGTCAAATCACCCAATGCCATGGTTACTTGCCACAATTGCTTTAACTACAATTTAACTTTGTCCAAGGTCTCTGCTTACTGTAACACTAAGCCGTTAGAGGTAGATGTCACAATACTACCAGTAACATTGTACTTTTTACATCAACAGGTGAATCTGCCGCTGGGCACAGAATAGCCACCGAACAGACTGCCACTACTACCTTGGATGAAGCCCTCAGTGACGATGACACTCCTGGATGTCTGGACGGGGAGAATGGTTCTGGCCTAACTGGGCAACCTGGTCAAATGGCAACAGTGAGACTCACTGTGCCCACAACATCACCTCCGAGCCTTGTTGCTTCAACATCCCAGGCAGCCATTCACATTCCTAGCATAGTTTCCACCATCTCCTGCCCCCAGTCCTGGATCCTGAGTTGCAGTGCAACACTTCGGACCATAAGGGTCCAGGAACGTGTTGGAGAGGGCACCCTGTGGCAAGGGCGCAGGCCTGTGGGTGAAGGGTGCATGGGCAGGATGCTCTGGGCCAGCGGGGTGAAGCCACTGGGGCTGCTCTTGGCCAGGACACCATCAGCCATATCTTGGAGGTCTATCAAGAGTCTCAAGGGGTGATGGGCCAGGTGTTGACTGAACTGTTGGAAATCAAGCAGCTACAGAGGGACAGGCATAGGGACATGCGGGAACAGACGGAGGCCCGCAATACCAACATGGCCTCCCTAACAGGTGTGTTGAGGGACATACACACCACCCTGAACAGGACTTTTCAACACCAGTTTACCCTCCCTTTGGCTCACCAACAGTAGGCCCATCAACATTGATGCCAGCCACTGGAAGGAAGGCCCTGTCAGAGAAACAACAAGCCCCAGACACCCCTGCCTTTATAGCAGCAGATCTCCCCCTACACAAGCGGGAACGTCCAGCAAAGAATACAGGACGTGTGGATGGCAAGACACCCACTACTACCAGTAATAGCCCTCTTCCTCAAGGACCTCCTTTGTGTGTTACACATTCACTCTGGACTGATCTTGAACCACTTACCATTTCCAATGGGAGGAGTACTCTGGGCTTTGGACTCCCAATGGTGTGGCCTTTAATCCAACAATTTCATTCACCATGACGACCCCTTCACATTTGAATTTTAGCTGAATAACATATATTTTATGTTAATCATAGCTGCCCAATAAAATCACGCTTCACTGACTCATTGTCTGCTGATTTTGATTTCATATTTAGCCATGTAGATATGTCAGACCATGTGAACCATACAATGATGATACAAGGTACTTGTTCAAAATGGGATATGTTGCATGTACACAGTGTCCATCTCAGGGTTACAACTCTCTGACAAAAAAACATACATATAAGTGTTTGCTCAAACTAAAAATGTTATTACAGTGTTCAGCACATAGACTGTCAATATGTCTGAACCATTGGAAATCATGAATGAGGACCAGGGTAGGAAGAGTTTTTCAGACATTGTCCTGTAGAATAGGCAAACATTGATGTGGTTGATGCCTTCAGCTTGACCTTTTCACATACCACACCAAAATAATAAAAAATAACATATTCCAAGATACAGACAGATGGCAGTACAACAGTCCCTGATCACAGGGCCATCATAATCCAATGTCCATGCATCTGGTGGTATGACACAAGCATATGTCAGTGTTGTTGCACATGCACTGTGGCCTACCATGATAAACACATCTACATCTACAGACAGGTCATAAGACAGAGTAGAGTGTTAGCCAATGTGAAGGAAAAATAACTTGGTTGCAAGCTAGGACTACATATTGTATGACCACATGATGACACACATGATGCATCAGGTCCACCACAGTACACAAAACAAGTCCAGAGGGCACTTCTAACCTTCCACCCAAATACTATGCAAGCTGTCTTGGCACCGGTCTCATACACCCCAACTCTGTGACTTACATTACCTGGAACAATCCATGTCCACTTCATAATTCAGAACAACATCACATACCTGCCAGTGTCACAACTCTGAAATGCCCACATGAAGATGTCATGGTGAAGGCACCTATACAACAAACAAAACAAGAAGTATAACCTTGAAACCATACATATAACACAAGTCAAATAGCAAGTATCTGGAAAACAAAGTACATTGCAAGGAAATTGAGATAAACAAAGCAACATCATCAAGGTGGGGATGTGTCAAAAGCTTTCTTATCAAGTAGCCTTTGCCTAACTGTTGCAGAGTACCAGCTCCCTAGTTGTATCAAAAACACTCAACTCCAAACATTTACACAATTACAGTTCGTTGTACAGTCACAGTCAAGACTATAGGTGGCGGCAAACTTTGTTCTGCTGGCGGAGTTCTTGGACTATTTGCTACTTGCGGAGTTCGGCAAAAAATAAATCCACCTACTGTAGCTGAAAGAGAGCTTATTGGCAAGCTTGTGCTAAGAACTCGGTCTTATTTCACGAGGCTGCCCCACTGTAGTCTGTCATCTGTGTTCTTTGAGGCCATGTCACAGCTGACTTCCTGAAGAAAGGAGCGCTTGACACTTGTCCATTGTGAACTTGCGCGACTTGCTGAGGGAGACTGTCTGTCCTGTTCCTGGCTCTATAATCCTGGAAGTCCTGTCAGTGGTATCTGAAAAGGGCAGTGGGCTGGCCTTGGCATGAAGATGTTGAAAATCAGGCTGGGCTGAGGAGGAACAAGTAGCGAGGAAAAGTGGGTGAGCCCTGGAGTGCAACTGCAGCAGTGAACTTGTCTGCAGAGAGAAACGCAGTGCCAGCTGAAAAGAACCGGCTGAAGATAGGAACCTGCAGAGGGGTAGAGGTGAGTGTGTGCCCTCCCCCTCTCCAAAAGAGTGAAGATATATATGCCCAGAAAGTGGATAGGCACATGTCCAAAATTGGACCAAAGCACCAGCTATGTACAGAAGGCCAAGCAGTTTGCAGTGCCATGAAATGAGGCAGCATATCTCAGTGATTCCTTCATGACGTCACAGCAGGCGGCTTGGTATCCATTTATCAGGCATATCGTTGATTGTGTGCCTTCATCTGTGAGTCTTATGAGGGTGTAAGTATGCACATCCACAATTGATGATAGTAAATTAACTTTGTCAGCATTGTGCACCAGTATCTCGTTGCACTCAAACGTGAGGCTACAGGCGACAGAACACTGAGGTGGGTAACAACTCTGCCTGCACATGGAACTCTGCAGAGTTCCACAGGGTTTATTGATGACTCTGCAGAATTCCACAGAGTGAAACTCTGTGAGTTCCACCCAACCTTAGTCATGACATCACATGACATACTTACACTCATGCGAAGTAGCTGTGGATGAGATCTTATTGGAAATCAGTTCCTTCCTCTTCACCACTGTCATCCTCAGTTGGCATTTCAGGATTCTCACCCGCTGGCACTGCAGGTTCGTCTTCCTCTGGGATGTATGATATGTACCTCCACAGGGCGGTGTTGTGGAGCATGCAGCATGCCACAGTGATCTAACACACTTTCCCGGGTGAGTAGAGGAGGGCACCATCAGTCCTGTCCAGACACCAAAATATGGCCTTTAGGAGCCCAAAAGCCCACTCTGCTGCCCACTGTGTTCTTCCATGGGCTTCATTGATGCGGACTTCCCCTGGCGTAGTTGGATTCCTCAGCGGTGTCAATAAACAAGGACAGTTTGGATATGCTGAGTCTCCTGTTAAGGAATTGGACATAAGTGAAGCAATGAGTCACTCACTTCATCATTGTAGCACCTGACAATGCTCACACACAGACATGACTTACCAACTAGCCAGGCCACCTCTGGGTGCAGTTGTGACATCAGCTGAGGCATGGTGCTGTTCCGCATTATGAAAGAATCATGGGGTGGTCCAGGATAACGGGCACACACATTTGAGATTTAGAGATACGCCAAACAGAAAACTTGCATGTTGATGGAATGGAAGTTCTTTCTGTTGGGATAAACGTGTTCAGTGGCCTGCGGTGACACCAAGCCAACATGTATGCCATCCATGGCCTCCACCACATGTGGGAGGCAGGCAAAACCATAAAAGTCATTCTTCACATTTTCTAAATCCTCTTGTCGGGGAAACCTGATATAACTGTCAATGTGTTCCAGCATTGCTGAGAAGAAATCCTTCAACAACAGACTAAACATTGGCTGGGACATACCAGCAGACAGGGCCATTGCATGTTGGAAAAACCCTGTTGGCAGGAAATGCAATACTAATATGACTTGTACAATGGGTGGAAAGCAGGTTGGATTACTGTTAGTTGGTATGAGATCTGGCTCCAACTGATGGCATAAATCTACTATTGTTTGCCTATCCAAGTGTTATAACTGGATGATGTGGCATTCCTCCATGGTCTGAAGGTCTGGCAGTGGACGATAGACATAAGGTTGTCCAATCCGCCCTCTCCCTGGGTTCCTATGTGTGACAAGGCATGATTTATAACATTAGTCTGTGTGTCCACAGCAACATACATGATGCTTGCCAACAATATCATATGACAAAGCCATTCTGACTGGATAGACATGACACACAGTGCACATCCCAGATGTCAAGTACACAAGGGTCACATGTGACCTACATGGTCCTCAACACATGTGTCCACAACATGGATTCAGGTGAAACCCAACTATCTGCTACACAATTACCCCTTGAAAAGTGACTATATTTTCCAACTCACAAAAATACCATTGGCGGTAGCGGACCATGCACCACTGTCATATCCCATCTGTACCCTGCAACACACTATACTGATGGTTGTGTAGTAGGACTTACATAACAAGACAGAATAAGGATGTTTATGATGATCGAACACATATATTGTAGGTGTGATGCAGTTTACAAAGCCATATACAGTATTTCAGACTGCAAAAATGCAGATGCCTGACATACTCTACTGGACATAAGGAACCATCCGCAACCACCTGCGGAAGTCGTCTGCACTGTAGACCGTTCAAACCATGGCGGACACAGGCATAAGCTAACATTGTTGTCTGTGGTGGTCGTGGCCCAATGGCTGTGCCTGTCGGCGTAATGACCCTGTATGTGGCAGATGTGACTGAAAGTTTGTGCAAAATCAGTCACTTGACTCCTGACACTGTTGCCAGCAGCACCTCCACTACTTGAGCTGCTGTGGGCACCCTCTGGTTCTTTCCTCTATAGGCCCACCAACATTGTAGTACAGTGGTCCAACCGCCAAGCCTATTGGCAGGGTGGGCGTGTCCAGCCTTATATTTCTTTTGACATTTTATTTACAAGGTGACACGCATAGGGTAACCATCAATTACCCTTAGAGGTCGACACAAATCTTCAGGCTCAGATAGGAGTGTGATAACGTCTTAGCAATCAACATTAACAATATCAAATCAATAAACATCACTTTCAATTTGAAGTCAGTAATTTATATGTACCATTACCTATGTAGCCACGAATCATCACACACTTTAATAAAATTCAAACATTTATTGCCCTTTAGATTAACAATGCTAAGATCACAAATCAAATGCAAGGCCAAATGATATAAGGGCAGGAACAGTACAGGCTGACCAAATCTTCAGAAGAATCTTCACCTAGGCAAAATATTTATCATTAAGAATTCAAGAACCATAGTGCAGAATAACAAGAATAACAGATGAATGATAGACACAAAATACATTTAGTTATGGCAGATAAATAATCTATAATAAAATTTTACACAACAGTCGAATTTAGATTTTGGCATCCTTAACTATTACCCTAATTCAATAAGCATGTTTGGACTTCATGCAAAAGGAAAAGAAGTCAAAAATTAATTTGGAAAACAT
Organism: Pleurodeles waltl; assembly: GCF_031143425.1. Lineage (NCBI taxonomy): Eukaryota > Metazoa > Chordata > Amphibia > Caudata > Salamandridae > Pleurodeles > Pleurodeles waltl. The sequence continues at coordinate 860,666,116 of NC_090440.1, forward strand.
CTGACTATGGTGCTAACCAAAATAGTGGTTGGATTTTCTAAAGAAAGAAAACATACAAAGCTGCAAGAAGAACAAATGCACATTTGGTTATACTTCTCCTAAATGGATCAGCGATTATCCTATTCTAAATGAAGCAGTGATGTCATTGTACAACATCAGTGTTATGAATATGGAAGCAGTTCAGTAAAGTTTGGGCCTAATGTATTCTGAACTGACAAAATCATAGACCAACAGCTAAGGAACATTATTTCACTAGCTTAAGAAAAGAAAATCTGAGCTTACATCACCTAAACTTTGCTCTAATAAAATCCTAGTAAGCAACTAGATAAGTTTCTATTGGTCAGACAATGGGGTGTTTTAGTGTTCAACCAATAACTTCTGATCCTCGTTTCAAAAGTATCTTTCTTCATTTTTTCCATGCATGATTGGCTCTTCTTCTCTGCTCCTGGTCACCAGTTTCCCAGTAGAATACAATTGTTGCAGGTTATCCATGAGCACTGAAGACTATTGTTCCTGGGTACACATTATCTCATCCCAAGAAGAAAAACACATCTTACAACAGAAGAACACAACTTTTACACACGTGAACAAGTCACACAGGATGCTTAGAGAAACATCATTTTGCAGACTTAACACTTTTAAAACATTGCCTCTAGAAAATTACTAAAACGTGTGGCCTATTAAACTATTGCTAAAACATGAAGAATAAAACATTTCATAATATTTAAACTGTTAATCCTTTTAGTACATATTAATATATATGTTTCAGTACATGTAAATATTAGTAAACACAATACATTTTCATTAGACATTATTTTCTCATACTAATACATGTTTGTTTATGGTGCTCATCATATCAGCTACGTGTTTTTATTTATTAATACATAATTTCAATTAGGCCTTTTAATATATATTATTTCACATTATATTTAAGTGACACTTTTTTTATTAATAATGTTTGCACTTCAACAATCCCTCCTCTGATGACTATATGTGTTGTCACAAAAAATACATATTAATACTTATATTAATGCTTGTGAGTCAGTTCAAAATGTAGTTTGTATAGAATAGCTATTGCTTTTCAGTTTTCTCCAGTTTACAGTTTTTCTCAAATCATGAAAGTATCTACTTCTCATTTTTTCTAGTTTAATTTCTTCCCTCCTCTGTTCATTTTTCATCCTTTCTCTTTTTATCAGTATTTACAGTTTGTTAAATCCGATTATACAGATGACACATACAACCACAATTAGTAATGATTTACTCAGCCAATTTTTTACTTCAGTAAAACCTTTGCCAGTATTTTCAGAATTTGCATCTGTCAGATTCTTAATAACATTTTTAATTACTATTATCAGGTATATACATGCAACAATGTTTCACTTTCAGCATCTGACAGACTCCAACTTTCTTTGCTAAAAGAATACCTAAAGTATGACGGTTCCGGAAAACCATTGAATGGACCACAGCCATTTCAGTATCCATTAAAATGATGGCTCCAGAAAAATCAGTCAGCATGTTATCCACAATAGTAGACAACTTTCAAATTTTCCTGGCATCAAAACAACTCCTACAGAAGTAATAATTGCTCCAAATATATCCACAAATATTTCAGAATAAGTTTCTCTTTTTAATCTTGGTATTTGCAATTCGTTCGTGTCATGTGTGTCATCTATAGTGTCAATCTGGTAAATCTTTGGGAATGCGACTTCCAAATAACAAGTCCAATTCCATCCCATTGGGAGACAATAATAAGTATTCTTTCCAAAGATATACCCCAGAAATCGCAGGATCTTGTCCATTTAACATAAAATACGATGTATTTTTAAAAAGAAATATATGTCTGCACTCACTTGCTACCACAAACTTAGGGGCTCATTATGAGTTCGGCAGACAGTTTACACCGTCCGCTGAACTTCCAACTTGGAGGTTGTCACCATACAGGCTACCTCCCCACCGGCCCCATTAAGAGCTTCCAGCTAGGTTCCGCCCACTGGCTCAATGAGAAACAATCTACCTCATTTTCTACAGCTCATAATAAAGCCAGTGGCAATGGTGTAGAGCGCAGGGTTCACTAGCAGACAGTGAACATTGCGATGGTGCTGGCCAGGGGCTGCCCCGCCAGGTACCACCATGTGGCCCTGGCGGATTAGGACCAACGCCACCTCCAGACCACCAGGATCTTTGATCCTGGTGGAGCTGTCGGTTCCCTGGCGGTTGGGCCGCCAGACTCATAATGAGGCCCTTTGTATTAGTTCTAGATTGAGGTCTGTAAATAAAAAGCTTTCCTACATGCTGAAAATCTTACGCAAGCTTCCCTTGTGTTTTAGTCTCACTATATGCATCGTAATTTCTAAATGTTCGCTTCATTAACCCTTTCTCTATTTTCTCTTTCAATGCATTTCTCCTGTCGTCAGTCTGACCCATAGAAGATTTTTCTACTGGAGAAAGCAAGCATGTCAAGGTGTTTTGATAAGCATAAGCAGTGTCAAATGTTACTGTAGGCTCAAAGAAACCTCCCACAATATCAGTATTTCTCTCTTTTGCTATATTACTCAAATGTTGGTTATTCGGAACAAGAGAAAACACTACTTCAAAATTGGAGTAGAAATGTTGTATGTACTCTTGGTTATAAAGCTTTGCTAGTAAAAGACTGCAACTAGTTCTGTATGTTAATGGCAAGCTTCAATCTTCTTTGCAGTTATTTACAGCAGCTTTCAGACTTTGCTCCAGAACTTTGTCAAAAATCGGTTCAGCAGCTTGGCAAAATCAGGTTTTCAAAAGTCTCTTTCAGTGTAGCTTGCTCAGCAATTATAACTTGTAACATGTAATGTCTCACTTGTTCTGTTAGCAATGCAGTTTCACATTTAAGTTCAAAAGTAATTTCAAGTTCCAAAAAATTGAGCTGGAATTTCACAATCAAAACAAAAGGCAAAAAGTCAAGTTGCCACTCATCTGTTGTAATATACGCCCAATCAGGACCTTAGTATCTTCAACTCGCAACTCTTTTTCTTTTTGATTTGCACTTATTTCTCCTCCTCCACTCAGATCTTCATCTGTATCTGCTCTTGTTGTTATGCCTGGCTTTTCAGTTGTAGTTGATATAAAACCTGGAACCTTTTCACTTGTCTGCAGTTTGGGCCACTTGTCTCCTTTCACAGCTTTCTTTGACAGTGTCATTTGCAAAACTGGACTTATTAATCTTCTTGGTTCTGCAGGATTTTGACCTTGACTTGAGGTACCTGCAACATTAGCTAATTCAGGAGGAGTCTGCACGACTTTGATTCAACTCAGCCCCCTCCTCAGCTGATTCAGGAAATACGATTTGTTTCAACTAATCTTCCTAAACATTTGCTTCTAGGAGAGTCCTTCTCTGACATGACTCTCCTGCTATATTTGCTGATGTTTGAGCAGCTTCAGGAACTTCTATTTCATCTCTCAGAGGTATACTTGGATCTTCTCCAATTTGCACTGTCTCTATTTCTGTCTCAAGTATCTCTTCTTGAGACTGTATATTAGTTGTTGGTGATCTCAACAACTCTTCTTCATCATTTAAAGGATATGAAGGTGGGGGTCTTGGCAATAGTCTCTGGCTTCTGCCTGGATCACAGGGAGCGTTTGCAGGGTGGTTCTCCTTCTGCAGGGGGAGGAGTGCTGGTGGCCTGTTGGTCCTGTGGCAAGGCCTCCTGTCCACTAACGGCAGCGGAGGTAAAGGGCTGTTCAGTAGTTTGGCTAGTGTCAGGGGCCCACGGGTGTGCCACTGCCTCCCTCATACTGTTGGCCATGTCTGCCAACACCCCTGCAGTGGAGACCAGGTTGGTGTTAATAGCTTTCAAGTCCTCCCTAATCCCCAGGTACTGTCCCGCCTGCAGTCGCATGTTCTCCTGCATCTTGTCCATGATCTGGCCCAGCGTATCCTGGGAATGTTGGTATACTCCCAGACTTGCGGTGAGTGCCTCCTGGAGGGTCGGTTCCCTGGGCCTGTCCTCCGCCTGTCGCACAGCAGTCCTCACAGCTTCCTTGTTGTCCTGTGCCTCTGTCTCCTGAACAGTGTGCCTACTGCCACTGACCCCAGGTCCCTGATTGTCCTGTGTTTGTGGGGTGGCCTGGGGTCCCTGTAGTGGTGGACCCACTGCTGATTGATGTGTCCTGGGGACAGAGGTATGGGTCCACTGGGTGGGTGCTGTGGTGGTGTTTCCTGAGGGGGGAGGCTCTGTGGTGGGGTGAGAGTCTGCCTGGGTAGCCGACTGTCCGGAGGTCCCTGATGGGCCAGGTTGGTCATCCAGATCCAGTCGACCAGAGCTGCTGTCATCACTGTGGGCCTCTTCAGTGGGGGGAACTGGATGTTACTGGCACCTCTTCGCCGGTGACATTGGCTGGGTTACCTGTGGGGATGTAAATGCAGTGTTATTGTTTCTGTGTGTGACATATTATGCATGGGTGTGTTGCCCTCTATGGTTGTTATTGCCCTGGCAGCTTTGCCTTGAGTGAGTTGTTATTTGGTAGGCTAGCTGATTCTCTCTAGTGTGCATGCTGTGGTGATTGGTGTCCATGCAGGACTGTGAGGGGTGTCCATGCATTGGTATGGCATGCAGAGCTTGGCATTGGGATGAGTGATATGTGTGTGGGATGTGGTGGAGTGATGGGAGTGAGGGTGAGGGTGGAGGTATGTGATGGCATGCAGGTAGGGGGGTGATAGTAACAGAGATTTGACTTACCAGAGTCCAGTCCTCCTGCTACTCCTGCCAGGCCCTCAGGATGTATGATTGCTTGCTCCTCCCATTTGGTTAGTTGTGGGGGAGGAGGTGGGGTTCCACTGCCAGTCCTCTGTACAGCAAGTTGGTGTCTTGCTGCTATGGAATGCACCTTTCCCCGTAGGTCGTTCCACCTCTTCCTGATGTCATCCCTTGTTCTGGGGTGCTGTCCCACGGCGTTGACCCTGTCCACGATTCTCCACCATATCTCCATCTTCCTAGCAATGGATATCTGCCGCACCTGTGCTTCAAGTAGCTGTGGCTCTACCCATATGATTTCCTCCACCATGACCCTTAGCTCCTCCTCAGAGAACCTGGGGTGTTTTTTGTGGTGCTATGAATGTGGTGTGAGTAGTGTGGGTGAGGGTGTGTAGGGTGATGTGTTGGGGTGTGTGATGTAGAGTGCGTGGGTGGTGTATAGGTGTAGGTGGTGTGTGTCTCCGGTCTTGTCTGTGGTCGTGGTGTCTGTCTCGTGCCAATAGTTTATATTCGTAAAGGGTTGTGTGTAATGTAGGTGTGTGTTTTATAGTGGTGTGGGTGTGGTGTGTTTATGGGTGTCAAGTGTGTGTAGTTTGAATAGACCAATGTGATGTTGTTTTGTATGTGTGTGTGTGTATTTTGAGCGCAGCGGTATATACCGCCAATGGTTTACCCCCATTGAATGTCCGCCGTGGTAAATAATAGGTCATAATGTTGTGGGCGTTGTTTTGTTGGCATAACTGAGTGGATTTTCATACTGCCAGTTTATCACTGACCTTTGGGCTGGCGGACTTGTGTGTGGCTGTATAGTGACAGATCGGTATGTGTGTGTCATAATATGGTTTGCGGATATCCGCCGCCGCCGCAGTATGTTAGCAGCAGTCGGCATGGCGGTAAGTGGGATTTACCGGCAATGTCATAATGAGGGCCTTGTTTCTTTTCATTCCTCATTAAAAAGAGATGCAGTTCATCGTGCAAAATCTTGCAACTTGATCTACATAAGTATTTCCGATTGAAACAAAATCATTACATTTCTGGTGTGCACAGCTTTTAACCACATCAATCTTCTCAGGTAATTGTAGGGCTTAGAACAAATCATGAATTCTATCAACATTTCTAATTGGTGACCCAGAAGAGGTCATGAAACCTCTCTTTGACCACAACTGCCTAAAGTCGTGCACTACACCAAATCCATATTGACTGTCTGAAAATTGTAACTTTAAGCTGTGCAGAAATACAGCATGCTCTAGTAAGAACCACCAATTCAGCCACTTGTGCCGAAAATAATCTTTGAAGCCATGAAGCTTTGAGTATACCAGAAAATGTGCACACAGCATGTCCAGATTTCAATGTTCCTGCATTATCTCTTAAACAGGAACCATCAACAAAAATAATTTGATTATTTTCCTCTAACCAGGTATCCTGAATATGAGGTCTAGGTTTCGTGCACAATTCAGTAACTTCCAGACAGTCATGTTCAACTTCTTTCAGTTTTTCAATTTCAACATTGTCTATTGGGAGCAAGATTGCTGGGTTAAGCACAGTGCACCTCTTCAAGGACACTTTAGGAGATCCTAAAATCAAAAGTTCATATCTTGTAAGGCGGGCATTTGTCAAATATTGGGTCTTTGTTCAGGTTAGCAAAACCTCAACAGAATGTGGGACCAAAACAGTTAAAGGATGTCCCATCACAATGCTCTCACACTGAGTGAGGCTCAATTCAACCACAGCTACAGTCTGCAAACAGCCAGGTAAAGCTGCTGCGACTGGGTCCATAGTAGCAGCAAAATATGCTACTGGGCGATTTACACCACCATGTACCTGTACAACAACAGAAACTGCACAGCAATCACTTTCATAACAAAACAACAAAAATGGTTTTGTGTAATCAGGCATTCCCAAAGCTGGAGCTCTGCACAGACTCTCTCTCAGCTGAGTAAAAGCTTTGAAACAAGCTTCATCAAAGGACGCTGCGTCAGTTACATCTTTGCGAGTCAGTCTCTGTAATGGTTTTGAACTAATAGAAAAATTAGGAATCTATTGGCAACAGTAGCTCACCATTCCCAGAAACATCCTGACGTCTCTTTGTGTAACTTAAGGATTTATTCGCAAAATAGCTGTAACTCTTTCTCTGGGCACCTTCTTGTACCTTTTTCTATTTTATGTCCCAAGTATTTCACTTCTTTCTGACAGTACTGTAGTTTTGTTGGGGACACTTTATGTCCATTCCGACCCAAATGATTAAAAAAGGCAATAGTTTATTTCCTGTATGCTTCCTTTGTCTTTGAATCAATAGAAATTCTTCATTAACTGAATCACATTCAATTGGCATAGATGAATCATCATCTTCATCACTATTCGTCTGAATAGCAATTCCATCATTTTTTACAGGTAATCAAACATTTTGTTTTGCACAACAGATCTCTTCCCAGTAAGGAAACTGGACTTGAATCACAGATTACAAATTTGTGCAACCCTTCAAAATTGCCAATTTTAACAGGAATCGGTTTAGTAACCGTATTTGTCAGGAACAGATTTGCAGCTCCTACAATCTGCACTGTTTTCTCAGAAAGTGGCACATTAGGAACTTCTTCATTTCATACGTGTAGCTACAGTATCAACTAAGAATAAACCTGATGACACATTACTTTTCCATTTACATAAGGACCCTTTTAATCCACTTCTAATGAAGCTGCTAACATAAATTTTTCTTCGTCTGAACTCTCACTCATCAATTCATCATTCGAATAATTTTCACTGTGAAGTGTAAACTGTTGTGCCATCTGATTACTTTGATTTAACTTTTGACCTGTGTTCTGCTAAGGAAGCATCACCTGTTGCCATGCTATTGCAGTTTGAGGTGTCTGCATTTGTTGCTTTGGTATCTTTTGCATTTGGGACTGTTGTAACTCTAGTACCTGAAAACGTGGCACCTGTATCTGTTGCATCGGTCGGGGACTCTGTATTTGCTGAGGAACCTGTATTTGAATATTCATATTCTAAAAATTTAAATTAAGACCCCATATTCTCGGTCCTTTCAAATTTGGAAAAAGATTGTTTTCATTCATCTGCACAACAACACCTTCCTGCACCATCATGGGACACTCCCATTTTCAATGCCCAGGCCCCTGCAAGCATAACAATGTAACATCCTTTTCATTGTCTGCATATCACCTGGATTAACATTAGTATTCAAATCAGCGCCACATTTACCATTTCCATTTCCACCAAGACCTCTACCTCTTGCCTGTCCCTGATTCGGAAACACCTGCATGTTTCCCTGTTGTGGAAAAATTCCCTGCATTCCTGATTGTGCTGCTTTAATCTGCATCACCATTGCATTTTCCTTCAATTTTTTCTGCTTCATTTCAAACTCATCACTACAGTATTTAGCAAACTGTAATACTCCATCAACCGGTTTTGCTTGCCGGCAAATCAAATGACTCTTAAACATCTGGCTAACTTCAGGTCTCAACCCTTCAACAAATCTGAACACATAATGAGTCATGTCTTTGGGATCAATTTTTTCTGTACCACTGTAATCTTGAAAATCTCTCATAATACGCATGTATTGACTCTTTTGCTTCCTGTGCTGTCCTATCGATTCTCTGCCAATCAATACTTTTAGGAGAAATTCTTGTTTTCAAAAAGTCAATCACTTTGTAATAGTATTTCATTACATCAGGAGATGGTGCACTTGTAACTGAATCTCTTGGAGGCTCCTTTGTTGGCCAGTCAACACTTCTTTTGCATTCCACCCACAAATCAGCTGGTACCACTGTTTCTAACAAGATATTTAAATCCTCCCACAAGCATTCTGTGAGCTTCACACATATATCTGGTTGCTGATACCATTCCACTGGTTTCTCTCTCAGTCTGGGATAGTCATTTGTAAATGACAATGTATCACTTCTGCTCCAAGGGATATGTACATAATTCCCTCCAGGAATTTCTCTCATTGGTAATATCTTTACTGTATTATCAGTCTGCTGTACCTCAACATTTGAATTTGCAGACTTCTTTTTCTTCTGATCTCCTTTCTTTTCCCATTATCTAATGTTCCCTATGTTTAAATATTTTGAATTAATTCCTTAATATGAATTTTCATTCCAGGTATTCTCATGATCTCATTATCTTTTTAATCAAATTCTAACCTATAACTTATTTTTAGTGGCTTTGATTTTTCAATTTCTGTTTCATATTTCACTGCAGGTTCTGATAATTTCTGGGGTGCCAATCCTGCTCAGTTTGTAAATGTTTACACATAAAGCGTAACTCATCTTCAGTATATGAGTCAATTATATTTAAATCAAGTGGTCCCTCAATCATTTAATTCAATTCTAATTAAGTCTTGCCAGGGTCAATGATTTTCCCCCTTCAGCAATTGCTTTTGCTCCAATCATTTTTTCCAACCAGCCTGTTAACTGCTGCGCTATCAAACCTTGTAATGAAACATTATTATTAACATTGGGCACACTCTGTGGAGTAGTACATGCAGTCTCAGGAGTCATCAGAAACAAATTTGAATCTGACTTTCCCAAATTCTGTGAAGATCTAGGATAATTTAAGCCAGTTGGTGGACCTTTATCGTGTCAAAAGTCTGATTTGTTTGAGACATGACTCCTGCAGTAACATTGAGTCTCTCTATTTCTGCATTTGAATTAAAAAGATTCTGTACATTATTGTAATTATTTCCCTGGGCAAACAATGGTACAACAGGACTAATTGTAACAGGTACTGTTAAAGCCTCTGGACTTGATTGAACATTCTGATTTCTCGAATAAATCATTCCAGAACTCTGACCTGACAGCATTGAAACATTTGACTGTGATATTGTTACAGGTGTATGCCTCAGCATTTTCTGAACTTGCACTGGAGACATTGAACTAGGTGTAGACTCAACCTGAACCATCATTGGTTTCTGGTAAATCTGTGGTATCTGTGATGGTGGCATCACTGGTACTGTCCTACTCGGTGCAGAACTTACAACAGGAATTGTAGGACAGACTACAGATCGCTCATGCTGAGTCATAGGTGTCTGAGTTACAGTAATAGTAGGAACGTTAGTTGCAACCTATATTAACTCTGTGTTACCACAACTGGTACTGGTGTGCTTGGACCAGTAGAAGTACCCAGGCTGCATATGGAGGAGGACGACTTCTCAGTAACTGCATTATAAATTCATCATCATCATAATCACAAGTCAATGATTTCCTAGCTTCATCTGACTTCTACTCATCTTCTTCAGAAGAGTCTTTATTCTTTTTTTTTGTCTTTGTCTTTTGTCTGACACATCTCAATTCTCAGTGAGGTTTCAGTTCTCCACAATTTGTGCTCATTGTCCCACCTTGCCTCTAGAATGTCTTCTCAACTTTTCTCATTCTCCTCTCAAATTTTAAGTGTTCTTGTTGTCTGGCCACTAATTCCCAAATGGCTAAAGCTTCAAATTTTGCTGGTCTTGGCGGAGGTTTTAATTCGTACAGCACTCTCCTCAAATTTTCTTAAATTCTCACGTTGAAAGTTCCATCAGCAGGAAACACTAAGCACCCTTCCTTCTCTGTAATTCTGCACTACTGTTTTAATAAAATACATGCTGCAGTACCATTCTCTTCAATTACGATATAAGCAGCTGTACCTCCTGGCGGGGCAATTTCTCCTACTCTAACTGCAATAAAAGCATCTCCCTTAAGCTCACTCTTTAAAGCTTTGAAAATTTTCATTTTTATTTGATCGGGCTTAAAACTACAATTTAAATTCAAAACACGCTGTAATTCAATCCCCAAATCATTTTTGCTTGCTTCTCTTAACCAACAATGCTTCAGAACCAGTGCTTCAGAACCATTCTCCAATGGCTTTGTGGCTCCTTCTCACCAACTGACCAATCCCAGCGACGTCACACTCACACGCACAGTGGCTGGCAAAGTCTAGCGGACTTGTCTTTCAAAATTGATTCATACAAAACTAAATGCACAATATTGTGAACACTAATGAAACATCAACATACCGACTTGTCTGTTTACTAGAGGTAACAATAACTTCAAAAGCTTCATAAATGATTAAATTGTAGCTTTTAGCTCTGACAACTACTCATTTGATCTTTGCTTTCTGTGATGCGCAAGTAAAATTTGACCAGCAAATTTCACCCTTGACTAATACCAGATCTTCCTTGTTCACTCGAGATTTACCAAGATCTGTCAAAACTAACACTCCCTTAACACACATACTAGGTATATACTATTAGTCAACCATGGCCGATTGACCAATTAAGCAGATAAGTTACAACAACAACCTCCTACACTTGTACAATACTCCTGAGTCTTAGACCATGCAGGGTCCGTATACTAACAACCACGTGGGTAGTTTTTGAGCACAAAGCTCCACACCCAGTTGAAGTATGACAACCTCTCTATATACACTCTTTGGAGTATGCACACTCCCTAACAAACTACGTATGAGTACACAAGCTCCCTATTTTTCACAAACATCACGTTTCACCTGCAATTTGCTAAATCACTGCAAGCCTAAACCCTATCCCAAATGCAAATCACACTAGGAACACTGGGAACATCTCCAAAAAAGCATGGGCAAAACCATATTTCATCCAAACAAACATTGGCAAAACCAAATTTCAACATTTTCAACATGCACTGGTAGAACCAAATCTCCCAATTCTTTCCAAATGACATACAACTATTAAAACAGGATGTTTCTGTCCTAGTGAGTTGAAACATTCCCCTGCAACCAAAACTGTGGGCATGTCCAGCCTTTTATTTCTTTTGATATTTTATTTATAAGGTGACACATATAGGGTTACCATCAATTACCGTTAGAGGTCGACACAAACCTTTGCTTTCAGATAGGAGTGTGATGACATCCTAGCAATCAACATTAATAATATTAAATCAATAAACATTATTTTAAATTGAAGTCAGTAATTCATATGCACCATGACCTATGTGGCCATGAATCACCACACCAGTTTAATAAAACTCAAACATTTATTGCCCTTTAAATTAACAATGCTAAAATCACATAAAACAAACACAAGACCAAATGATGTAAGTACAGGAACAGTACAGGCTGACCAGATCTTCAGAAGAAACTTCAACTAGACAAAATATTTATCATTAAGCATTCACGAACTTTAATGCAGAATAACCACAATAACAGATGAATGATAGACACAGAATACATTTAGTTATTCCAGATGAATTATTTACAATCAAATTTTATAAAACAGTCAAATTTAGATTTTGGCATTCCTAACTGTCACTCTAATTTGATAAGCATGTTTATACTTCATGCAAAAAGAAAAGAAGACAAAAATTAATTTGGAAAACATCTGACTATGGCACTAACCAAAATAGTGGCTGGATTTTCTAAAGAAAGAAAACATAAAAATATGCAAGAAGAACAAATGCACATTTGGTTATACCTCTCATAAATGGATCAGCAAGCAACGATGTCTTCATCAGTTGAGCTTCTGGGCTTCATTGTACAGCATCAGTGTTATAAATGGGGAAACAGTTCAGTAAAGTTTGGGCCTAATGTAATCTGAACTGATAGAATCATAGACAAAAAGCTAAGGAACATAACAAACCATTTCACTAGTTTAAGAAAAGTAAATCTGAGCTTACATCACCTAAACTTTGCTATATTAAAATCATAGAAAGCAACTAGCTAAGTTTCTATTGGTCAGACTATGGGGTTGTAGGAAGTTGGCTCTGTATGTGCTATTTCAAAGTAAGGAATAGCATGCACAGAGTCCAAGGGTTCCCCTTAGAGGTAAAATAGTGGTAAAAATAGATAATACTAATGCTCTATTTTGTGGTAGTGTGGTCGAGCAGTAGGCTTATCCAAGGAGTAGTGTTAAGCATTTGTTGTACATACACATAGACAATAAATGAGGTACACACACTCAGAGACAAATCCAGCCAATAGGTTTTTATATAGAAAAATATCTTTTCTTAGTTTATTTTAAGAACCACAGGTTCAAATTCTACATGTAATAGCTCATTCGAAAGGTATTGCAGGTAAGTACTTTAGGAACTTCAAATCATCAAAATTGCATGTATACTTTTCAAGTTATTGACAAATAGCTGTTTTAAAAGTGGGCACAGTGCAATTTTCACAGTTCCTAGGGGAGGTAAGTTTTGATTAGTTTTACCAGGTAAGTAAGACGCTTACAGGGTTCAGTTCTTGGTCCAAGGTAGCCCACCGTTGGGGGTTCAGAGCAACCCCAAAGTCACCACACCAGCAGCTCAGGGCCGGTCAGGTGCAGAGTTCAAAGTGGTGCCCAAAACACATAGGCTAGAATGGAGAGAAGGGGGTGCCCCGGTTCCGGTCTGCTTGCAGGTAAGTACCCGCGTCTTCGGAGGACAGACCAGGGGGGTTTTGTAGGGCACCGGGGGGGACACAAGTCCACACAGAAATTTCACCCTCAGCGGCGCGGGGGCGGCCGGGTGCAGTGTAGAAACAAGCGTCGGGTTCGCAATGTTAGTCTATGAGAGATCTCGGGATCTCTTCAGCGCTGCAGGCAGGCAAGGGGGGGATTCCTCGGGGAAACCTCCACTTGGGCAAGGGAGAGGGACTCCTGGGGGTCACTTCTCCAGTGAAAGTCCGGTCCTTCAGGTCCTGGGGGCTGCGGGTGCAGGGTCTCTCCCAGGCGTCGGGACTTTAGGTTCAAAGAGTCGCGGTCAGGGGAAGCCTCGGGATTCCCTCTGCAGGCGGCGCTGTGGGGGCTCAGGGGGGACAGGTTTTGGTACTCACAGTATCAGAGTAGTCCTGGGGTCCCTCCTGAGGCGTCGGATCTCCACCAGTCGAGTCGGGGTCGCCGGGTGCAGTGTTGCAAGTCTCACGCTTCTTGCGGGGAGCTTGCAGGGTTCTTTAAAGCTGCTGGAAACAAAGTTGCAGCTTTTCTTGGAGCAGGTCCGCTGTCCTCGGGAGTTTCTTGTCTTTTCGAAGCAGGGGCAGTCCTCAGAGGGTGTCGAGGTCGCTGGTCCCTTCGGAAGGCGTCGCTGGAGCAGGATCTTTGGAAGGCAGGAGACAGGCCGGTGAGTTTCTGGAGCCAAGGCAGTTGTCGTCTTCTGGTCTTCCGCTGCAGGGGTTTTCAGCTGGGCAGTCCTTCTTCTTGTTGCAGGAATCTAATTTTCTAGGGTTCAGGGTAGCCCTTAAATACTAAATTTAAGGGCGTGTTTAGGTCTGGGGGGTTAGTAGCCAATGGCTACTAGCCCTGAGGGTGGGTACACCCTCTTTGTGCCTCCTCCCAAGGGGAGGGGGTCACAATCCTAACCCTATTGGGGGAATCCTCCATCTGCAAGATGGAGGATTTCTAAAAGTTAGAGTCACCTCAGCTCAGGACACCTTAGGGGCTGTCCTGACTGGCCAGTGACTCCTCCTTGTTATTCTCATTATTTTCTCCGGCCTTGCCGCCAAAAGTGGGGCCTGGCCGGAGGGGGCGGGCAACTCCACTAGCTGGAGTGTCCTGCTGGGTTGGCACAAAGGAGGTGAGCCTTTGAGGCTCACCGCCAGGTGTGACAATTCCTGCCTGGGAGAGGTGTTAGCATCTCCACCCAGTGCAGGCTTTGTTACTGGCCTCAGAGTGACAAAGGCACTCTCCCCATGGGGCCAGCAACATGTCTCGGTTTGTGGCAGGCTGCTAAAACTAGTCAGCCTACACAGATAGTCGGTTAAGTTTCAGGGGGCACCTCTAAGGTGCCCTCTGTGGTGTATTTTACAATAAAATGTACACTGGCATCAGTGTGCATTTATTGTGCTGAGAAGTTTGATACCAAACTTCCCAGTTTTCAGTGTAGCCATTAGGGTGCTGTGGAGTTCGTATTTGACAGACTCCCAGACCATATACTCTTATGGCTACCCTGCACTTACAATGTCTAAGGTTTTGTTTAGACACTGTAGGGGTACCATGCTCATGCACTGGTACCCTCACCTATGGTATAGTGCACCCTGCCTTAGGGCTGTAAGGCCTGCTAGAGGGGTGTCTTACCTATACTGCATAGGCAGTGAGAGGCTGGCATGGCACCCTGAGGGGAGTGCCATGTCGACTTACTCGTTTTGTCCTCACTAGCACACACAAGCTGGTAAGCAGTGTGTCTGTGCTGAGTGAGAGGTCTCCAGGGTGGCATAAGACATGCTGCAGCCCTTAGAGACCTTCCTTGGCATCAGGGCCCTTGGTACTAGAAGTACCAGTTACAAGGGACTTATCTGGATGCCAGGGTCTGCCAATTGTGGATACAAAAGTACAGGTTAGGGAAAGAACACTGGTGCTGGGGCCTGGTTAGCAGGCCTCAGCACACTTTCAATTGTAAACATAGCATCAGCAAAGGCAAAAAGTCAGGGGGCAACCATGCCAAGGAGGCATTTCCTTACACAACCCCCCCCCCAAACGAAAGAGGATGAGACTAACCTTTCCCAAGAGAGTCTTCATTTTCTAAGTGGAAGAACCTGGAAAGGCCATCTGCATTGGCATGAGCAGTCCCAGGTCTGTGTTCCACTATAAAGTCCATTCCCTGTAGGGAGATGGACCACCTCAACAGTTTAGGATTTTCACCTTTCATTTGCATCAGCCATTTGAGAGGTCTGTGGTCAGTTTGAACTAGGAAGTGAGTCCCAAAGAGGTATGGTCTCAGCTTCTTCAGGGACCAGACCACAGCAAAGGCCTCCCTCTCAATGGCACTCCAACGCTGCTCCCTGGGGAGTAACCTCCTGCTAATGAAAGCAACAGGCTGGTCAAGGCCATCATCATTTGTTTGGGACAAAACTGCCCCTATCCCATGTTCAGAGGCATCAGTCTGCACAATGAACTGCTTAGAATAATCTGGAGCTTTGAGAACTGGTGCTGAGCACATTGCCTGTTTCAGGGTGTCAAAGGCCTGTTGGCAGTCCACAGTCCAGTTCACTTTCTTGGGCATTTTCTTGGAGGTGAGCTCAGTGAGGGCTGTCACAATGGATCCATATCCCTTCACAAACCTCCGGTAGTACCCAGTCAAGCCAAGGAATGCCCTGACTTGAGTCTGGGTTTTTGGAGCTACCCAGTCCAGAATAGTCTGGATCTTGGGTTGGAGTGGCTGAACTTGGCCTCCACCTACAAGGTGTCCCAAGTAAACCACAGTTCCCTGCCCTATCTGGCATTTGGATGCCTTGATAGAGAGGCCTGCAGATTGCAGAGCCTTCAAAACCTTCCTCAGGTGGACCAGGTGATCCTGCCAGGTGGAGCTAAAGACAGCAATATCATCAAGATAAGCTGTGCTAAAGGACTCCAAGCCAGCAAGGACTTGATTCACCAACCTTTGGAAGGTGGCAGGGGCATTCTTTAAACCAAAGGGCATAACAGTAAACTGATAATGCCCATCAGGTGTGGAGAATGCTGTCTTTTCTTTTGCTCCAGGTGCCATTTTTATTTGCCAGTACCCTGCTGTCAAGTCAAAGGTACTTAGGAATTTGGCAGCACCTAATTTATCAATGAGCTCATCAGCTCTTGGAATTGGATGAGCATCTGTCTTGGTGACAGAATTGAGCCCTCTGTAGTCCACACAAAACCTCATCTCTTTCTTTCCATCTGTGGTGTGAGGTTTGGGGACTAAGACCACTGGGCTAGCCCAGGGGCTGTCAGAGCGCTCAATGACTCCCAATTCCAGCATCTTGTGGACTTCCACCTTGATGCTTTCCTTAACATGGTCAGACTGTCTAAAGATTTTGTTCTTGACAGGCATGCTGTCTCCTGTGTCCACATCATGGGTACACAGGTGTGTCTGACCAGGGGTTAAGGAGAAGAGTTCAGGAAACTGTTGTAGGACTCTCCTACAATCAGCTTGCTGTTGGCCAGAGAGGGTGTCTGAGTAGATCACTCCATCTACTGTACCATCTTTTGGGTCTGATGACAGAAGATCAGGGAGAGGTTCACTCTCTGCCTCCTGATCCTCATCTGTTACCATCAACAGATTGACATCAGCCCTGTCGTGGAAGAGCTTAAGGCGGTTTACATGGATCACCCTTTTGGGGCTCCTGCTTGTGCCCAGGTCCACCAAGTAGGTGACCTGACTCTTCCTCTCTAGTACTGGGTAAGGGCCACTCCATTTGTCCTGGAGTGCCCTGGGAGCCACAGGCTCCAGAACCCAGACTTTCTGCCCTGGTTGGAACTCAACCAGTGCAGCCTTTTGGTCATACCAAAACTTCTGGAGCTGTTGGCTGGCCTCAAGGTTTTTGGTTGCCTTTTCCATGTACTCTGCCATTCTAGAGCGAAGGCCAAGTACATAGTCCACTATGTCCTGTTTAGGCTCATGGAGAGGTCTCTCCCAGCCTTCTTTAACAAGGGCAAGTGGTCCCCTTACAGGATGACCAAACAGAAGTTCAAAGGGTGAGAACCCTACTCCCTTCTGTGGTACCTCCCTGTAAGCGAAAAGCAGACATGGCAGGAGGACATCCCATCTCCTTTTGAGTTTTTCTGGGAGCCCCATGATCATGCCTTTTAATGTCTTGTTGAATCTCTCAACTAAGCCATTAGTTTGTGGATGGTAAGGTGTAGTGAATTTATAAGTCACTCCACACTCATTCCACATGTGCTTTAGGTATGCTGACATGAAGTTGGTACCTCTGTCAGACACCACCTCCTTAGGGAAACCCACTCTGGTAAAGATACCAATGAGGGCCTTGGCTACTGCAGGGGCAGTAGTCGACCTAAGGGGAATAGCTTCAGGATACCTGGTAGCATGATCCACTACTACCAGGATATACATATTTCCTGAGGCTGTGGGAGGTTCCAGTGGACCAACTATGTCCACACCCACTCTTTCAAAGGGCACCCCCACCACTGGAAGTGGAATGAGGGGGGCCTTTGGGTGCCCACCTGTCTTACCACTGGCTTGACAGGTGGGGCAGGAGAGGCAAAACTCCTTAACCATGTTGGACATATTGGGCCAGTAGAAGTGGTTGACTAACCTCTCCCACGTCTTGGTTTGTCCCAAATGTCCAGCAAGGGGAATGTCATGGGCCAATGTTAGGATGAACTCTCTGAACAGCTGAGGCACTACCACTCTCCTAGTGGCACCAGGTTTGGGGTCTCTGGCCTCAGTGTACAGGAGCCCATCTTCCCAATAGACCCTATGTGTTCCATTTTTCTTGCCTTTGGACTCTTCAGCAGCTTGCTGCCTAAGGCCTTCAAGAGAGGGACAGGTTTCTTGTCCCTTACACAGCTCTTCCCTTGAGGGTCCCCCTGGGCCTAAGAGCTCAACCTGATAAGGTTCAAGTTCCAAAGGCTCAGTTCCCTCAGAGGGCAGAACTTCTTCCTGAGAAGAGAGGTTCCCTTTCTTTTGCTGTGTTGCAGTTGGTTTCCCAACTGACTTTCCTGTTCTCTTGGTAGGCTGGGCCATTTTTCCAGACTCCAGCTCTACTTTTTCACCCTGTGCCTTGCATTGTGCTCTTGTTTTCACACACACCAGTTCAGGGATACCCAGCATGGCTGCATGGGTTTTTAGCTCTACCTCAGCCCATGCTGAGGACTCCAGGTCATTTCCAAGCAGACAGTCCACTGGGATATTTGAGGAGACCACCACCTGTTTCAGGCCATTGACCCCTCCCCATTCTAAAGTAACCATTGCCATGGGATGTACTTTTCTCTGATTGTCAGCGTTGGTGACTGTGTAAGTTTTTCCAGTCAGGTATTGGCCAGGGGAAACCAGTTTCTCTGTCACCATGGTGACACTGGCACCTGTATCCCTCAGGCCCTCTATTCTAGTCCCATTAATTAAGAGTTGCTGTCTGTATTTTTGCATGTTAGGCGGCCAGACAGCTAGTGTGGCTAAATCCACCCCACCCTCAGAAACTAGAGTAGCTTCAGTGTGGACCCTGATTTGCTCTGGGCACACTGTTGATCCCACTTGGAGACTAGCCATACCAGTGTTACCTGGATGGGAGTTTGGAGTGGAACCTTTCTTGGGACAGGCCTTGTCTCCAGTTTGGTGTCCATGCTGTTTACAGCTATGACACCAGGCCTTTTTGGGATCAAAGTTTTTACCCTTGTACCCATTGTTTTGTGAAGAGGCTCTGGGCCCACCCTCCTGTGCAGGTTTTTGGGGGCCTGTAGAAGACTCTTTACTATTTTTAGTTTTGGTTGTCTCATCACCCTTCTGCTGGGGAGTCTTTGTGACCCCTTTCTTTTGGTCACCCCCTGTTGAAGTCTTGGACACCCTTGTCTTGACCCAATGGTCCGCCTTCTTTCCCAATTCTTGGGGAGAAATTGGTCCTAGGTCTACCAGATGCTGATGCAGTTTATCATTGAAACAATTACTTAACAGGTGTTCTTTCACAAATAAATTGTACAGCCCATCATAATTACTTACACCACTGCCTTGAATCCAACCATCTAGTGTTTTCACTGAGTAGTCAACAAAGTCAACCCAGGTCTGGCTCGAGGATTTTTGAGCCCCCCTGAACCTAATCCTGTACTCCTCAGTGGAGAATCCAAAGCCCTCAATCAGGGTACCCTTCATGAGGTCATAAGATTCTGCATCTTGTCCAGAGAGTGTGAGGAGTCTATCCCTACACTTTCCTGTGAACATTTCCCAAAGGAGAGCACCCCAGTGAGATCTGTTCACTTTTCTGGTTACACAAGCCCTCTCAAAAGCTGTGAACCATTTGGTGATGTCATCACCATCTTCATATTTAGTTACAATCCCTTTGGGGATTTTCAACATGTCAGGAGAATCTCTGACCCTATTTATGTTGCTGCCACCATTGATGGGTCCTAGGCCCATCTCTTGTCTTTCCCTCTCTATGGCTAGGATCTGTCTTTCCAAAGCCAATCTTTTGGCCATCCTGGCTAACTGGATGTCCTCTTCACTGGAGTTATCCTCAGTGATTTCAGAGTTGTTGGTCCCTCCTGTGAGGGAACCAGCATCTCTGACTATTATTTGTGGAGTCAGGGCTTGAGAAGCCCTGCTCTCCCTAAGTAGGACTGGAGGGGGGGAATTTCCCTCCAAGTCACTATCTTCATCCTCTGAGTTGCCATCCTCAGAGGGGTTGGCCTTTTCAAACTCTGCCAAAAGCTCCTGGAGCTGTACTTTGGTAGGTTTGGGGCCCATTGCTATTTTCTTTAGTTTACAGAGTGACCTTAGCTCTCTCATCTGTAGATGGAGGTAAGGTGTGGTGTCGAGTTCCACCACATTCACATCTGTGCTAGACATTATGCTTCTAAAAGTTGGAATACTTTTTAAGAAACTAAAACTGGTTCTAGAATCTAATTCAAACTTTTACAAACTTTTAAACTCTAAAAGAAATGCTAAACAGGATCTAACACAAGGCCCTAGCAGGTCTTTTAAGAATTTAGAAAACTTTTCAAATTGCAAAAATCAATTTCTAATGACAATTTTGGAATTTGTCGTGTGATCAGGTATTGGCTGAGTAGTCCAGCAAATGCAAAGTCTTGTACCCCACCGCTGATCCACCAATGTAGGAAGTTGGCTCTGTATGTGCTATTTCAAAGTAAGGAATAGCATGCACAGAGTCCAAGGGTTCCCCTTAGAGGTAAAATAGTGGTAAAAATAGATAATACTAATGCTCTATTTTGTGGTAGTGTGGTCGAGCAGTAGGCTTATCCAAGGAGTAGTGTTAAGCATTTGTTGTACATACACATAGACAATAAATGAGGTACACACACTCAGAGACAAATCCAGCCAATAGGTTTTTATATAGAAAAATATCTTTTCTTAGTTTATTTTAAGAACCACAGGTTCAAATTCTACATGTAATAGCTCATTCGAAAGGTATTGCAGGTAAGTACTTTAGGAACTTCAAATCATCAAAATTGCATGTATACTTTTCAAGTTATTGACAAATAGCTGTTTTAAAAGTGGACACAGTGCAATTTTCACAGTTCCTAGGGGAGGTAAGTTTTGATTAGTTTTACCAGGTAAGTAAGACGCTTACAGGGTTCAGTTCTTGGTCCAAGGTAGCCCACCGTTGGGGGTTCAGAGCAACCCCAAAGTCACCACACCAGCAGCTCAGGGCCGGTCAGGTGCAGAGTTCAAAGTGGTGCCCAAAACACATAGGCTAGAATGGAGAGAAGGGGGTGCCCCGGTTCCGGTCTGCTTGCAGGTAAGTACCCGCGTCTTCGGAGGGCAGACCAGGGGGGTTTTGTAGGGCACCGGGGGGGACACAAGTCCACACAGAAATTTCACCCTCAGCGGCGCGGGGGCGGCCGGGTGCAGTGTAGAAACAAGCGTCGGGTTCGCAATGTTAGTCTATGAGAGATCTCGGGATCTCTTCAGCGCTGCAGGCAGGCAAGGGGGGGATTCCTCGGGGAAACCTCCACTTGGGCAAGGGAGAGGGACTCCTGGGGGTCACTTCTCCAGTGAAAGTCCGGTCCTTCAGGTCCTGGGGGCTGCGGGTGCAGGGTCTCTCCCAGGCGTCGGGACTTTAGGTTCAAAGAGTCGCGGTCAGGGGAAGCCTCGGGATTCCCTCTGCAGGCGGCGCTGTGGGGGCTCAGGGGGGACAGGTTTTGGTACTCACAGTATCAGAGTAGTCCTGGGGTCCCTCCTGAGGCGTCGGATCTCCACCAGTCGAGTCGGGGTCGCCGGGTGCAGTGTTGCAAGTCTCACGCTTCTTGCGGGGAGCTTGCAGGGTTCTTTAAAGCTGCTGGAAACAAAGTTGCAGCTTTTCTTGGAGCAGGTCCGCTGTCCTCGGGAGTTTCTTGTCTTTTCGAAGCAGGGGCAGTCCTCAGAGGGTGTCGAGGTCGCTGGTCCCTTCGGAAGGCGTCGCTGGAGCAGGATCTTTGGAAGGCAGGAGACAGGCCGGTGAGTTTCTGGAGCCAAGGCAGTTGTCGTCTTCTGGTCTTCCGCTGCAGGGGTTTTCAGCTGGGCAGTCCTTCTTCTTGTTGCAGGAATCTAATTTTCTAGGGTTCAGGGTAGCCCTTAAATACTAAATTTAAGGGCGTGTTTAGGTCTGGGGGGTTAGTAGCCAATGGCTACTAGCCCTGAGGGTGGGTACACCCTCTTTGTGCCTCCTCCCAAGGGGAGGGGGTCACAATCCTAACCCTATTGGGGGAATCCTCCATCTGCAAGATGGAGGATTTCTAAAAGTTAGAGTCACCTCAGCTCAGGACACCTTAGGGGCTGTCCTGACTGGCCAGTGACTCCTCCTTGTTATTCTCATTATTTTCTCCGGCCTTGCCGCCAAAAGTGGGGCCTGGCCGGAGGGGGCGGGCAACTCCACTAGCTGGAGTGTCCTGCTGGGTTGGCACAAAGGAGGTGAGCCTTTGAGGCTCACCGCCAGGTGTGACAATTCCTGCCTGGGAGAGGTGTTAGCATCTCCACCCAGTGCAGGCTTTGTTACTGGCCTCAGAGTGACAAAGGCACTCTCCCCATGGGGCCAGCAACATGTCTCGGTTTGTGGCAGGCTGCTAAAACTAGTCAGCCTACACAGATAGTCGGTTAAGTTTCAGGGGGCACCTCTAAGGTGCCCTCTGTGGTGTATTTTACAATAAAATGTACACTGGCATCAGTGTGCATTTATTGTGCTGAGAAGTTTGATACCAAACTTCCCAGTTTTCAGTGTAGCCATTAGGGTGCTGTGGAGTTCGTGTTTGACAGACTCCCAGACCATATACTCTTATGGCTACCCTGCACTTACAATGTCTAAGGTTTTGTTTAGACACTGTAGGGGTACCATGCTCATGCACTGGTACCCTCACCTATGGTATAGTGCACCCTGCCTTAGGGCTGTAAGGCCTGCTAGAGGGGTGTCTTACCTATACTGCATAGGCAGTGAGAGGCTGGCATGGCACCCTGAGGGGAGTGCCATGTCGACTTACTCGTTTTGTCCTCACTAGCACACACAAGCTGGTAAGCAGTGTGTCTGTGCTGAGTGAGAGGTCTCCAGGGTGGCATAAGACATGCTGCAGCCCTTAGAGACCTTCCTTGGCATCAGGGCCCTTGGTACTAGAAGTACCAGTTACAAGGGACTTATCTGGATGCCAGGGTCTGCCAATTGTGGATACAAAAGTACAGGTTAGGGAAAGAACACTGGTGCTGGGGCCTGGTTAGCAGGCCTCAGCACACTTTCAATTGTAAACATAGCATCAGCAAAGGCAAAAAGTCAGGGGGCAACCATGCCAAGGAGGCATTTCCTTACAGGGGTGTTTTAGTGTTCAACCAATAACTTCTGATCCACGTTTCAGAAGTATCTTTCTTCATTTTCTGCATCAACGAATGGCTCTTCTCTGCTCCTGGTCACCAGTTTCCTCAGTACAATACAATTGTTACAGGTTATACATGGGCCACGGAGACTATTGTTCCTGGGTACACATTATCTCATCCCAGGAAGACAAACAAATGTTACAACAGAAGAACATAACTTTTCCACAGTGAACAATTCACACAAGATGCTTAGAGAAACATCATTTTGCAGAGCTAACACTTTTAAAACATTGCCTGTGATAAATTACTAAAACGTGAGGCCTTTTAAACTAATGTTAAATCATGAAGATTAAAAGATGTCAAAATATTTAAACTATTAAACTTTTTAGTACACATTAATATATATGTTTTCAGTATATTTAATTATTATTAAACAGAATACATTTTCATTAGACATTATTTTCTCATATTAATACGTCTGTTTATGGTGTCCACCATATCAGCTACACATTTTCATTTATTAATAAACAATTTCAATTAGGCCTTTAAGTGATAACATTTTTTATAATAATGTTTGCACTCGAACACTGGAGGGTAGACCACCAAACTCGTAATCAGGCCCTTAGTCTTAGTCTTGGAAAAATGGTTCACCCAAATCAACAGTTTTACTTTCTAACATAGAGGCTTTTTAGGGTTTTGAAATACATGGGTGATGAGTAACATATGCAGGTAAAATGCAAAAATAACAAGGACAAAAATAATTTGGAAAAATAGAAAACTCAGGCTACTGGATGCCTACTAGAATGAAAAATAAAATAAGCGTCAGCATGGTGGAGATTCTAACCTAAAAGGGTATTTCAAAGGGAAGGGACAAATGGCAGAGAGAAAGATACCTCTCTGTTAGAAATGGGGTCTCTAGCTGGCACTGGTCTGCACCCTGCCCCAGTAAGATCCTCACAGGGAGCCACACAGCTAAGAGAACCCCCGCTCACCCCCTTGGTAGCTTGGCTCAAGAAGGTAGGCTTAGAGGCAGTGTAGAAAGTATTTGTACACACTCATACACACAGTTACACAGCAAAAGCACTATAAAAGTACTCTACACCAGTTTAGAAAAAATAGCAAAACAAGACCAAAAAGGCAAAAATCCAAAATACACAAGGAAAGATATCACTTTTTAAAGGTTTAAATGAGTCAGTCCGTAGGAATTAATGGTGTATCTTTTTAACACAAAATAGCTGCGAGGTGTCACAACAAAGATGATGAGGGCGGCAGGGGAGGTGAGGTGCTGAAAAAGCAAAGTGACTGTGCAGAGGAGGTGAGGCGTTGATTTTTTCCTCGCAAAGTGAGGCGATGCGTCGGTTCCTTACTGGCATGGCAGGTGGTGCATCAATTCTTTCCTCTCAGTAAATGTGATGAATTTATTTCCAGACATGCAATCTTGGGTCCTTACTGTGGTGGAGGGGGGTTCGACGAGAAATTGATGCCCAGGGACAGTGTGTGGAAAATTCAGACATACTGTGTTGATGGATCTGCAGTGAAACAAACGCTGCATCGATTTTTCAGCTGTGGCATGTTGGTGTGTGAATTTTCTCCATCAGGTCACCAGTTTACAATTCCAAAGTTTCAGGGACTGGAGTTGGCACCACCTGTTAAGTCAGGGCTCTGAGCAGGCTCTCAGCAGAAAAGCCCAGGCACTGGCTGATGAAGTCTTTGATATCCATGATACTACTTAACGGGAGGAAAGCTCAGTTAAAACCCTTGGAGAACCTTGGAAAGCAGAATGCAGAAAGTGCAGTCCTTTCGCTCCCAGGACAGAAACAGCAAGCAGCAGGCCAGCACAACAAAGCAACAGGCAGAGTGGCAGTCCCAGCTACATCATCCAGGTCTTCTTCCTGACAGAATGTCCTGAATCCAGAAGTGTTCTAACTTTGTGGTGTCATAGGTCCAGTACTTATACCCATTTCTGTCTTTGAAGATGGCAATCTTCAAAGAGAAGTCTTTGTAGTCCACAAGACCCTGCCTTTCCTGGCCCAGCCCCAGACACACTCCAGGGGGTTGGCGACTGCTTTGTGTGAGGTAAAGCACAGCCCTATTCAGGTGCAAGTGTCAGTTCCCCCACCACTCTAGCTCAGGAAGATCAGGAAATGTGAGGCACACCCCAGCTACCTTTGTGTGACTGCCTACAGTGAATTCACAAACAACCCAACTGTCATCTTGACCCAGACATGTATTTCGCAGACACGTAGAGGCACAGAATGGATAAGCAAGAAAAATACCCACTTTCTAAAAGTGGCATTTTCAAACTTACAATTTAACAATGAATTCCACCAAAAGTTGTATTTTTAAACTGTGAGTTCAGAGACCTCAAACTCTATATCTCTATCTGTTCCCAATGGGATATCAGACCTAAAATATATTTCAAGGTAATCTCATGTTACCCTATGAGAGAGCTAGGCCTTGTAATGATGAAAAATGAATTTACCAGTATTTCACTATCAGAACATGTAAAACACACCAGTACATGCCCTACCTTTTCAGTACACTACACCCTCCCCATGGGAATGCCTTTGGCCTACCTTAAGGGTGACATACACGTAGTAAAAAGGAAGGTTTGGGCCTGGCAAGTTGATGCACTTGCCAGGTCGAAATGGCAGTTTAAAACTGCACACACAGACGCTGCAGTGGCAGGTCTGAGACATGTTTGCAGGGCTACTCATGTGGGTGGCACAATCAGTGCTGCAGGCCCACTAGTAGCATTTGACATATAGGCCCTGGGGACACGCATTGCACTTTACTAGGGACTTACTAGTAAATCAAATATGCCAATCATGGATAAACCAATCACCAATACAATTTAGACAGGAAGCACTTGCACTTTAGCACTGGTCAGCAGTGGTGAAGTGCCCAGAGTCCTAAAGTCAGC
This sequence comes from Pleurodeles waltl, assembly GCF_031143425.1. Taxonomy (NCBI): domain Eukaryota; kingdom Metazoa; phylum Chordata; class Amphibia; order Caudata; family Salamandridae; genus Pleurodeles; species Pleurodeles waltl. Next base: position 860,691,918 of record NC_090440.1, read on the forward strand.
AAAAACAAAATACAGCACATAGTCAAAAACTCAAGGTCAGAGGCAAAAGGTTGGGGGATAATCCTGAAAAAAGGGCCCTTTCCAACACTCATCAATGAATGCTGCATTCAGGGAATCTTCATCAGCAAAGCATCTAGTCAGCAAGGCATTTGCAAGCATCAGGAAAGCCTCTGTCTCTGACCAAGACAAGACTGCTCTGATGCATTATATTAGGTATAGGAGAGACGTGCATTTTTCTCTTTTGCAAATAATTTCAAAGTCATTAATCTTTCATTAAACATAAGAAATGTTAAATTTGCTTCACATAAGCTATTAGTTTACAGTCCAAATTGCATTCTACCTTCTAGCATATGATTTAATTGCAAAAGCACCTATGTCCAACTGTGAAACACAAGAAAATAGACCATTAAAATGCATGTCAGTGCAGCTTTCTACATTAGTTTTTCACGGGAAACATCCTTTTTTACGACTTTTTTTTTACGAAAGTCGTGGTTAACGAAAGCGCAACAACGCTTTTTTTAACCACGACTCCGGTTTTTTGTGCCTTAACTACGTATGTTCCGAACAACGAACATGCGTGGTTAAGGTACAAAGAAGGGAGTTGGCGAAGGTAAGTGGTGGAATTAGGTTTTGGGGAGGTGGTGGGGGTCAGGGGGTTTTAGGTTTTGGGATGGGGTTGGGGGGGTGGGGTGTTTTGGGGAGTGGGTGGGGGGTCAGGGGGTTTTAGGTTTTAGGGTGGGATTGGGGGGGGTGGGGCGTTTTTGGTTTTGGGTAGTGGGTGGGGGGTCAGGGGGTTTTAGGTTTTGGTGTGGGGTTGGGGGGGTGGGGCGTTTTTGGTTTTGGGGAGTGGGTGGGGGGTCAGGGGGTTTTAGTTTTGGGGTGGGGTTGGGGGGTGGGGCGTTTTTGGTTTTAGGGAGTGGGTGGGGGGTCATGGGGTTTTAGGTTTTAGGGTGGGGTTGGGGGGTGGGGCGTTTTTGGTTTTGGGGAGTGGGTGGGGGGTCAGGGGGTTTTAGGTTTTAGGGTGGGGTTGGGGGGGTGGGGCGTTTTTGGTTTTGGGGAGTGGGTGGGGGGTCAGGGGGTTTTAGGTTTTGGGGTGGGGTTGGGGGGGTGGGGCATTTTTGGTTTTGGGGAGTGGGTGGGGGTCAGGGGGTTTTAGGTTTTGGGGTGGGGTTGGGGGGGTGGGATGAGGGATGTAGGGTGAATGGTGCCTATTGCTAATGATTTTATCAGGAATGCCTTTACAATGAAATATCGTTGTTAAGGCATTCGTGGTAAAATCATTAGTAGTAACAATGAGGTCGGTATTCCGACCTCGTTGTTAAGGCAGTAGTTGTTTTTGAAGTCGTTGTTTCGTCGTACAATCGTTTTTCACCCATAATGTTCATAAACTTCAACTTGTTGCAGTCTGTTGACTTTAGTGACAAGAGGGGCAGAGCTAAAATGTATGTTCAATCACCAGCAATGTTTCTTATACATTCTTATATACCTACAAACATAATAAGAACTTTAGACTTATCAATGAAATGGACCTAATAAATTAATAGCAAATGATCGGATTGAGCACCTACCTTGACATCGACTAGGATAGAGTAAGTGTTGCCCTTGTCTCGGCGTATCCATTAATCAGCAATGGATGGAAAACCAACAATATAATATCAACAACACCGAGAATCGTGCGTGTGCTTAATCCCGTTAAAGGTGTGCAAAGCATATTGTTAAGAGCTTATTTTGGCACTGTTAAGGAGGTAACTGCTTCCTACTACGTTTGTTTTCTTAGCTGGTTTAGTAAAAGGTTATTTTATGATTGTTCTGGAAATAGTGGCTGCTACATTTCAGAAAGGTGTGAAAAAAGGAGCTTTTTGTTTAAAATAAAAATCCTCATATGATAAAATCCACTGATCAATATTGTCTCGAGAAGAACCCTTAATAACCACTGCTGAAGGCTTTCGATCTGTGCACCACTGTCCTGTAAAATCGGCAAAAGCTATTGTATAACACTGGACCATTCACCTTTCGCGTTCCTAGACCATGTTATAAAAGAAAAAGGAGCTACTTATTGGATTGTTCTGATTATAAAGTGGTTAAAGCTCAAACATTTTCTTTTTAGTTTTCAAGTTCAATGTAAGGTAGGTTCCGATATTTTGATTTTATCAATTAGACGAAATGTGAAACTCGATAGATCTTGTTTAAATTAAACTAAGCAGATGTAACAATGTAACCATTGTGAGTACTCTGTAATACGGCTTCAGGGCCTAGTCCATAGTGTACTTGCTTGAATACTTCCATTCATAACTGTGCCAAGTTGGCACCGCCATCCACTTACATGAGATGCAAGATCAAGAGGCATGTGATGAAACACCAACTCGACTGTTTACTGCTTTGCCTGGCACCGTTGTAAGGGAATTGCATGCCAATGGCATACATTCAGACACATGTCAGATCAGTGGTACACGGGACGTGGGGCCCATCACTCCTATGAAGCCAATGAAATGCCCAGCCCCTATTTCACCTTCTATGCCTTTACCCAGTGCCAAAGAAGAATTTTTTGATTGAGACTGCCAGGAATGGTGGCTGCCAGACATCATTCTGAATGGGAAATGATGATAACCCTGAGAAGAGAATAAAGACTCAGATAAGTAGCAGGCTGTCCCCTAAGTGGCAGAGAGACAGAAATATCATAAATCTGGTTGCACTTTTAGACCTGTATTTTTGTGACCAGTATTGAATTCTGCAGAGTGACCTGTGTACTAATAGGTCAGTTCAGTCAGTTCTCAATTGGAGTGGCTCGCAATCTGATTTACCTAATTAAAATTAATTAGGTAAGTCACAAATTGTGACTTATTCTGATTGGATACAATCACAGGGCTTGCTCCTGCAAGGGTCAGCAAACTACCGTGTTTGTGATTGCATTTAAATAAGACACTTTGGGCCAGATGTATCAAAGAATTTTGCATTCGCAAACGGTGCGAATTGCAAAATTCGTCCGTTTGCGAATACAAAATCACCTTTCTGAATGTAAGAAAGGCATTCGCAGTGCAATTTTAAGGAATCGCTAAAACAGCGATTCCTTAAAATTGCGACCCCATTTAGAGAATCGCAATTTGCGACTCTCTAAATGCGGCATCGCAAATAAGGAATCCTTTTTTGCGACCTCATTTAGAGAATCGCAAATTACGATTCACTAAACAAGAAATCGCAAATAAGGAATCATTATTTGCGATTTCTTAAGCACATGTATGAAGCAATTCCTTAATGGGAATTGGGCATTAAGGAATCACTATTACCACCAAGTTGATCTTGGTAGTAACCATGTGCAAATTTAAAAAATGCATTCAAAATGCATTTTTAAAATTGACATGTAACACACACATGCCCTTTTGGCATGTGTGCACCTTACATGTCTTCCAAAATTGTTTTTGGGTGCAGCAGAGGGGGCCTTAGGCTCCCATCACCCTGGAGTTTGCATTTCCCAAATTGCGAATTCCAGTTAGGAATTCGCAATTTGGGAAATGCAAAAAATTCGCAAATATGGGCCGACAGGCCCATAGGTGCGAATGGGGGATGTTACGATTCGTTAAGAGCATTTGCGATTTTTAAGAAATTTCTATTACCGAATCGCAAATATGATGCATAGCATTGTGCAACTCAAAAATAGCGATTTCTTAAAAATCGCTATTTCTGAATCGCAAAAGGCTTTTTTGATACATCTGGCCCTTTGTTAAGCAGTCTGATTGCCATAGATGACATAGGGCTGCTTTTTTAAATCAATTGAGAAAAAATCTCTGGCAGTTGGCAGTGGTTGCCTTGAACTTAGTCATCACCCAGAAGTTTATTTCCCACAATACACAAAGAAGTTTAAAGGCTGTAGGAAGCTGGCCTGGTGTGTGGTGAGCACATATAGGCCCTGCTTACAACCCTGGCGGTCGGTAATAAAGCAGCGGTAATACCGCCAACAGGCCAGAGGTAATAAATATGAAATTATGACCACAGCGGAAACTGCTCAGGCAGACAGCCACCTTAACACACCGACCGCCAGGGCGAAACCAACAGGCACCATGGCGGCACCATGGCGGCACCATGGCGGTAATTGCCAACAGCCTGGCATAGGACAATATACCGCCCACCGTATAATGACAGTCCAATCTGCCATCTTTTCCGGGGCAGTACCAATGACATCAAAAGCCTGGTGGAAACACTGCACAGGAGGGAATCGATTCACCTCTGGAGACTCAAGGAAGAACCATGACACCATGGAGCCTGCGTTACATGTCTTCCCCATGCTCGTGTACCTTCTGCTCCATTACGAACACCAACGCCGGCGAAGACAACCACGAGGAGTACTGCCGCCTAGCACACAGGAGCGGTGGGGAGGAAAAAGAGAGTGACACGCACACGCAACACGTACACCCCAAACACCATACACACAAGCAGATGTAGTAACATTACATATTCACCCCGTAACCCTCAGGAATAATGCAGGCACAACTACTATTGTGTAAAAAGGCTGTAATCAGATAAATATAGGTGAAATTCATGCATCCAAATAAAAAAGTATATACATATCTACAATGCAAGGGACACTGCCCAGTCCTTAATGTCCGTGGGCCACAGGGCCACATCACAAAGTCCAAGGCCCAATCTCACTCCTGCAACAACAAGGAGAGAACACTGCAGGGGCATCAGGTTGAAAATAGACAGGCACCTCAGGGGGATGGGGAATGGGAGGGCACCTCAGCTGGAAGATGGAACACCACTGGTCATGGAGGGGGCAACATGCCCTGTGCTTGGTCCTGGGAAGTGCAAGGCCACAGTTTCTCATGTGGGTGATTTGCCCACATGCTTTGGAGGGGGCAACATGCCCTGTGCTTGGTCCTGGGGAGTGCACGGCCACAGTCTCTCAAGTGGGTGATTTGCCCACTGGCTCTGGAGGGGGAAACATGCCCTATGCTTGGTCCTGGGGAGAGCAAGGCCACAGTCTCTCAAGTGGGTGATTTGCCCACTGACTTGTCCTGGGGAATGCAAGGCCACAGTCTCTCTAGAGGGTGACTACTTCCACTGGTTCTAGAGGGGGCATTGTGCCCAGTGAGCTTCATCCTGGGAAGGATGGGGTGAGTGGATGGCTTCTCCACTGGTTCTGGAGGGGGCATTGTGCCCAGTGAGCTTAATCCTGTGGAGGATGGGGTGAGTAGATGGCTTCTTCCACTGGTTCTGGAGGGGTCATTGTGCCCAGTGAGCTTCATCCTGGGAAGGATGGGGTGAGTGGATGGCTTCTCCATTGGTTATGGAGGGGGCATTGTGCCCTGTGATGCAGATCTTGGGGAGTGGAAGGTCACAGTCTCTCATCTGGGTGTCAGAACCACAGGATTTGCAGGGGCCAGGCCGCACAACAGCCCATGGACGCAGGACTACACACTGTCCGCTGGTGATGACGGCTGCTCAGTGGTGGCAGTGGCGATGCTGGTGTCGGTGCTGGCAGTGGTGGGGGGAGGCTCCAGCCCTTTCCCTGCATCCTTGAATGGCTGCCCACTGGGGCTGCTGGCAGTGGGGCTGGTGGCAGGGGTGGGGGAGGCTCCAGCCCTTCCCTTGCAGCCTCAGACAGCTGGCCACTGGGGCTGCTGCTGCTGGCAGTAGTGCTGGTGGCGGTGCTGGCAGTGGTGGGGGAGGCTCCATCCCCTCCCAAGCAGCCTCGGACAGCTGCCCACTGGGGCTGCTGCTGCTTGCAGTGGTGCTGGTGTCGGTGCTGACAGTGGTGGGGAGAAGCTCCAGCCCATCCTCTGCAGCCTCGGACGGCTGCCCACAGAAGCTGCTGCTGCTGGCAGTGGTGCTGTTTGCGGTGCTAGTGGCGGTGCTAGCGGTGGTGGGGGGAGGCTCCAGCCCATCCCCTGCAGCCTCGGACGGCTGCACCACAATGGTTGGTGGTGGGGGTTCTGACTGAGTCCCAGCACCAGGCCTCGTGCCCTTTTTGCCTTGGTGGTTTCGTCTCTGGTGCCTCAGCTTCTCTGCCAGATGATGCTAATGCACATAAGGACAGGGTGACAAAACAAAAAGGGGGGGGACAAAGGGATTCAATTGGTCAGTGGCGGCAACAACACCACCGTTGGCGTACACCACACACACACACACACACACACAGGGAACAGCCGTACGCACCAGGCAATGCACTACCAGTCACAATGCTAGTCACCAGGCCATGGATAGGGACACCTAACGCCAATTGCAGCATACCTGAGACCCACAGACCCCTGCCCAGTAGTGGATGCCTACTAACTTGGATGGAGGTATTTTACATCAGAACTCTGCCCAACATGGGACCTACTCTGCAATGTCAGGCCTGGCCTAAGGGCACCCACAGGCCCACATCCCCCACCCAGATACCACCCCACCAGGTGCAAGTTGTATATTGGGGCACTGTTGCTGCTGTGATGCCCCCAAGGGCCCATCCAGCTCTGGATAGGTCACTGCCAGTATGCAGGCCATCAGGGGGGTCAGGGTTCGACGGGACCCCTTCCTCATTGGGAGGCCATCCCCACCTGGGCCTCCGCTGTCTTCCATGCCCAGCGTCTCAGGTCCTCCCACCGTTTCCGACAGTGGGTGCTCCGCCTGCTGTAGACCCCCAGGGTCCGCACGTCCCTGGCGATGGCACGCCATATTCCATTTTTCTGATGGGCGCTAACCTGCAGGGAAATGGACACAGGGAAAGGTATTAGTCCGACCATCCTGCCTGTTACACTCATGGCCCACCATGCCCCTTCCCATCCCCATTAGCACAGACGTGGCCTACCATACATGCTGCACGCTGCCCAGGGCCCATCCACCAAACTCCCCCTACATGAGGCCTTCACACACAGCACTCCATGCATTCACGCCCCATGCATCGTACTCACGGTGTACCCACCTGTTGGTCTGGAGGCCCATACAGCATTCGGTTCTGGATTAGGACCCCATCCACCAGTCACTCCAACTTCACCGAGGTGAAAGCAGGGGCCCTTTCCCAAGTGACATGAGCCATGGTGAGTTCCAGACACAGGTCACAGCAGCACTTGCAGTGTAGGTCCTCTCCTGTTGAAGGTCAGGTAGCAAGTGAGTGAACAGATAGAAAATGGCAGTGACGTCTGCAGCGGTGCATACAGTCACCAACGGCGTACATCACCATTGGCCACTGTACCCCATAGGGCCTAATGTTAACCAATGAAGAGTTGCACAACGGTTTTTAACCGTCTCCCGCAACAGTGCACAACGTCAGCGGAATTACCTCATTTCCACCTGTCCCTCCACACAGGACAGGCGGACACCATTTCAGGGGGGGTGCAGGCCATGGCTCCTAACTGTGTCACAGTACACATATGCACCATTTGGACCTCTCCAAAACAATACTGTTACAATCATGACATGCACTGAAGTGTAGTGGTTGGAAATAAGAGATACTGAGCACCTGCTCACCATTTTGTCCCATAGATTGCAACCGCTGCAGATGAATAGGAGATGGAGACATCCCCCGTGTACAGACCCCTGGTGGACTTGGCAACAATGGAGGACAAGCACATTATCCTCACTTACAGACTGGACAGGGTCACAATCACAGAGCTGTGTGCCCAATTGGAGCCTGACCTAATCTCTGCAATCTGTCACACCACTAGGATCCCCGCTCTTGTGCAAGTGCTATCAGTGCTCCATTTCTTGGCAACTGGCTCCTTCCAAGTGACAGTGGGCTTGGCAGCAGGAATGTCTCAGCCAATGTTCTCAATAGTGCTGACCAGAGTGTTGTCTGCCCTTATTAAACACATGCGCAGCTACATCGTTTTCCCCCAGGTGTAGGATTTGGCCACAGTGAAAGCTGATTTCTATGCAATAGGACATATCCCAACATTATTGAGGCAATTGATGGTACACCCCCGGTGAAATGAACTGGGGTTCAGAAATGAAAAGAGCTTTCAATCGATGAATGTGCAGATGGTGTGCCTGGCGGACCAGTACATCTCCCACATCAATTAAAAATATCCTGGGTCTGTGCATGATGCCTTTATCCTGAGCAATAGCAGCATCCCATATGTGATGGCTCAACTCCAGAGGCACAGGGTGTGGCTAATAGGTGAGCCCTTGTTCCTACCCAGTGGATGTTGGTGTATGGGTATGATGTGGGCCCTAAGGGTTGGTGTATAGCTAACAGTTGTCCCTCGATATTTGCAGGTGACTCTGGTTACCCCAACATCTCATGGCTACAGACCCCTGTGAGGAATGCTAGGACAAGGGCAGAGGAAAGTTACAATGAGGGACATGGGCGAACAAGAAAGGATTATGGAGAGGACCTTTGGCCTCCTGAAGGCCAGGTTTCGTTGCCTCCATCTAACAGGAGGATGTCTGTACTAATCACCCAAGAAGTTCTGCCATACCATGCTGGCATGCTGTATGTGGCACAATCTTGCCTTACGTCGCCAGGTGCCTTTTCTGCAGGAGGTTGAGAGATGGCTGTGTGGCAGCAGTGAATCCTGTGGACAGTGAAGGTGAGGCGGCAGAGGATGAGGACAACAGAAGTGCAATCATTCGTCAATACTTCCAATGACACCCAGGTAAGAAAGTGTAACTTCACATTTAATTGACAGTTTTGTGTTTGACATTGTCACTGGCAGGCTGATTTTCCCACTTCTATGGCCACTCACTGTAGCCTTTGGCATCTCTATTTGCAGATAATTGTGCTTCACTATCGCTCCTGGTATGTTGCCAGCAGCCAACTACAGGTCATTCCTGTGTATACATTTCTGTACAGTTGATTTTTAATGTTTCAAACTTGTGAAATGAATACATACATAAATTATTTGACATACTCCATACTTGTATTTTTTCAAAGGGTGTTTATTTTAGTGCTAAGAGGTAGAGGAGGATGTACAATGAGCTGGGGGGTGATGGAGGAAAGTCCAGTTTGGAGTCCAGTCTATTTGTAGCACAGGTGCATTGTTCAAGGGGGCATAGGAAGGGGAGCAATGGCAGTTCAAGGTGGACAGGGTGACAGAGTGGGACACAAGGGTGACAATCAGGAAAGTCTTATTTCCTGGCGGGGGTCTTCACAATAGTCTCTGGCTCCTGCCTAGATTGCAGGGAATGTTTGCAGGGTGATTCACCTTCTGCAGGTGGAGGGGTGCTGGTGGCCTGTTGGTCCTGTGGCGGGGCCTCCTGTTCACTAGCGGTAGCAGAGGTGGAGGGCTGTTCATCTGTTTGGCTAGTGGCAGAGGCCGGGTGGGGTGCCACTGCCTCCCTCATAGTGTTTGCATGTCTGTCAGCACCCCTGCAATGGAGACCAGGGTGGTGTTGATGTCCTTCAAGTCCTCCCTGATCACCAGATATTGTCCCTCCTGCAGCCGCATGTTCTCCTGCAACTTGTCCAGTATCTGGCCCAACATCTCCTGGGAATGGTGGTATGCTGCCAGGATCACGTTGAGTGCCTCCTGGAGGGTGGGTTCCCTGGGCCTGTCCTCCCCCTTCGCACAGCAGTCCTCCCAACTTCCCTGTTGTCCTGTGCCTCTGTCCCCTGAACCGTGTACCCACTGCCACTGACCCCAGGTCCCTGATGGTCCTGTGTTTCTGGGGTGGCCTTCGGTTCCTGTAGTGGAGGACACACTGCTGTTTGATGTGTCCTGGGGACAGAGATATGGGCCCGCAGGGTGGGTGCTGTGGTGGTGTTTCCTGAGGGGGAGGCTCTGTAGTGGTGTGAGAGTGTGCCTGGGTAACCGACTGTCCAGAGATCACTGATGGGCCGGGTTGGCCATCCAGATCCAGGCGAGCAGAGCTGCTGTCATCACTGTGGGCCTCTTCTGTGGAGGGACAGGATGTTGCTGGCACCTCTTCTCCGGTGACATTGGCTGGGTGACCTGTGGGGATGTAAATGCAGTGTTATTGTTTCTGTGTGTGACATCATGTGCATGGGTGTGTTGCCCTCCATGATTGTTGTTGCCCTGGCAGATTTGCCTTTGAGTGAGTAGCTATTTGGTGGGCTAGGTGATTCTCTCCAGTGTGCATGCAGTGGTGATAGGTCTTCATGCAGGTCTGTGAGGGGTGTCCATGCATTGGTATTACATGCAGGGCTTGGTATTGGGATGAGTGGGTTGTGATGGTGGGATATGTGGGAGGTGGTGAAGTGATGGGAGTGAGGGTACGGTGGGGGATTGTGATGGCATGCAGGTAGGGGTGGTGATAGTAATATAGATTTGACTTACCAGAGTCCAGTCCTCCTCCTCCTCCTGCCATGCCCTCAGGATGCATAATCGCCAAGACTTGCTCCTCCCATGTTATTAGTTGTGGGGGAGGAGGTGGGGGTCCACTGCCAGTCCTCTGTACAGCTAGTTAGTGTCTTGCTGCTGTGGAACGTACCTTCCCCCGTAGGTCATTTCACCTCTTCCTGATGTCGTCCCTTGTTCTGGGGTGCTGTCCTGCGGTGTTAACCCTGTCCACGATTCTCCGCCATAGCTCCATCTTCCTAGCAATGGATGTCTGCTGCACCTGTGATCCAAATAGCTGTGGCTCTACCCGGATGATTCCCTCCCCCATGACCCTCAGCTCCTCCTCAGAGAATCTGGGGTGTCGTTGTGGTGTCATGGGTGTACTGTGAGTGGTGTGGGTGAGGGTGTGTGGGGTCATGTGTTGGGGTGTGTGATGTAAGGTGCGTGGATGGTGTATAGGTGATGTTGTTATGTGGCTCTGGTTGTGTGTGTGCTCTTGCTGTCTCTCTCTGGTGGCAATTCTTTCTAGTCGTAAAGGGTTGTGGGTAGTGTGGGTGTGTGTTTTATAGTGGTGTGGTGTGTATGGGTGTCAGGTGTGTGTAGTTTGAATTGACCAATGTAGTGTTGTTTTGTTTGTGTCTGTGTATTTTGAGCGCGGCGGTATGTACCACCAATGGTTTACCCCCATTGAACGTCCTCTGCGGTGATTCGTGCATAATGCTGTAGGCGTAGTTCTGTTGGTGTAACGGTGTGAGTTTTGCTACAGCCAGTTTATCGCTGACCTTTGGGCTGACGTACTTGTGTGTGTGGCTGTATAGTGATGGATTGGTATGTGTGTGTCATAATATGGTTGGCGGTTATCCACTGTGGCGTTATGTTGGCGAAAGTCGGCATAGAGGTAAGCAGGATTTACCGCCAATGTCATAATGAGGGCCATAGTGTTATCACCTTACAACAAGTCCAGGTATCCCCTATTAGTGAGGTGTAGTCAGTGTCTAGGAAGCCAGGACTCTCTAGAGGTAGCTGTGGATTAGCAGCCAAGACTTATCTAGCAGACATGCAAACTTATGCAATACCACTGTAGTTACACAGCACTTACACACAGGAAAGAACCACACAGTGCTACAAGAATAAAGGTACTTTATTATGGTAACACAAATACTAAAATAATGTATAGGCAATACTCCACAAGCAGGTGAGTAAACTCACTATTATACGCACATTTGAAATCCGGAATTAGCATAAAAGTCAATAGAAAACAGTGAAAACAATAGTAACTACTGAAGGCTCTAGAGGAGGACAAAACCATATACTAAGAAAGTGGAATGCGAAAGTTGGGCCCATACTCAAGGAAGTGGAATCAGTAGAGGGGAGCTGGAAGAACTAGGAACCCCAAAAGGTAAGTACCAGAGTGCCCCCCCAGTGACCAGGAGAACAAAGGTAAGTACCCTGTTCTCCCTAAACCCAACAAATTACCTTCAGTAGAGGATTTTGCAAGACTCAGACAAGGTTACAAGAAATCAATGGTGCATCCTGTTAGAAGAAGACTTGTAAAGGAAGGGGACCAAGTCCAGTTCACGGTGGAGTGCCCGGTCGTAACAGGAGCCACTACCCACCCGTCTGTGGATGCAAGACCAGGTCAACAGTGAACAAAGACAGTCAGCCGTTCAGCTCTGGAGCAGCTGAAGAGTTCCTGAAGTGATGCAGTCGACACCCCACGCTGGAAGAAGGATTGACGTCAGTGAGTGGTGTGGAAAAACCATCAACAAGCCTTGGCAAAGGCAAATGTCCTTGAAGAAGAAATGCTGAGCTGCTGGGGACCAGCAAGGTCCAGGGGAACTCAACCCATGGAGGGGAGTCCCAGGTGGCCCGCAGCAGTGAGGAGAGTCACAGGAAGAGGAAGCATTCCCCACAGGTGACCCACAGGCAGCAAGCACAGGAGTCGAGTGAGGCCCACACAGCACACTTAGAAAACAGTCCCACGTCGCTGGAGAAGCATGCACAAGGCTGTGCTTCACAATAAAGAGTGCTTGGGGCTGGGGCTACACAAATCCTGAAAATCGCTTGGAGGAGATGTCAACAAGCTTTGGTAGCTGCAAGAGACGCAGTGCACGGGGTACTGTCCTGTGTGGAGAGGCAAGGGCTTTGCGGAGAAGCAAATTTACGGCAGGGCGATGGGACTCCCTAGCAGACACCACAAAGTTGTATGGTGGAGCAAAAGCGGCATGAGGTGAAGAAGTCTGCTTCCGTTTCACTGCTAACTTGCCAGAATGGGGGTGCCCGGATTTGCTGCTGATTCACCTAGGTGAAAATGTCATGGTGAGGTTATCAGGGCAGATGCTAATACAACCTATGCAGAGGGATCTTGAACTGCTAAAACAGAAACTGCATGGTACCTGTTTGGTATGGACGGAATTTGTGCCCAGAAGAGTTTGGAGAGGGGCAGTCAAACATGGAGCCATGGAGCGGGCTCGCAAAAAATTGAACAGGGCAATGAGGGTATTTTGCTGGGCACAAGGGATTAAGGTCCTGAAGCACGCAGACATAAAAAAGCAAGAAGAGGCACTGTTCAGAGCGGACGGGGTGCACTTGTCGCAGTTGGGAAATGCGTATTATTTAACAGAGCTGAGAATGTTGAGAGTTATGGGGGAAAAGTTGTGGTTTAGAGAACAGGCATAAATGGTCAAGTTTTAGTGACTAAAAAAACAAAACAAAGGATTGTGCCCGGGGTGGGGTATCAAAACGCCTAGCGGGTTTTGCTGGTTGGCAGTAGATGGGGGAGGGTGGAGAGCCAGATGTGGGCTTGACCACCCTTCCAAGGGGAAAAACAAGGAGGAGAAGGAGCAGAGTGGGGGGATGCACAAAGCAAGTAGGGCATGAAAGGAATAGGGGAGTGTCTAGGGGAGGGGAAGCGAAGAGTGGGTTTGGAAGAGACAAGATGAACAAGGAAATATTGAAGAGTTGGGGTTCTTTAAGGTTGGGGTATATGTTGAAAAGTTATATGATGTATTTTGGTTAAATCATGTCCTAAATAAATGACCTTTTACACTAAAATGACTGGTGTCACTGTAAGTGTGTCCCGAGGGTGTTGGAACTTCCCTCTTAGCTCCTTCACTGAAACAGCTGTTGGGACCGCAGCCTGGTGCGGTAAGGGTGGCTTGCACCGAAATTCCTGCTGTGCTTTCTCGGAGTCTTATGTGGTAAGCAAGCACTTTCCATTGAAAAGAGAGCGTTTCGTTGTTGGACACACATTGTGATTTCAGGAAGAGTGTGGGTTCCACTCCAAGACTTTAGCAAAGAAAGTCTTTTGACTCCCTTCTAAAGTACGAGTACCACTTGTACTACTCGGGTAGGCTCCTCCAAAAGGAATTCACGAACCTGTTAAGATGCATGTTTTGAGACAATGTGTTTGGTGTTTGTGATGTACAATTTAGTGTTATTTTAGAAAGGGCAAGAACACATATGTTCAAGGAGCGATTGGTTTGAATATTGAAAATACGAAGTTACAAAGATAGTGCAAATTGCTGAACCTTAGAGGACTTGTACAATTCCTTTATGTAAAAGCATTTCTTCTGTACATTATTATTTGTTGTATAATTAAAGAAGTGCGCAATCCTGTTGATTAGCAGAGCATTAAGAATTGAGTGAAAACTGATAACAGAAGAAAAGACATTCAGATTAGATCTGTGCACATTTGACTATTGGAAGAGGCACAAAATCTAAGAAGTAAATCGTAAATCCTCTACTTTACAGCTATAAAAAAAACTTTAATGTTACATATATATTTCTAATGGGACTGTAGCCAGGAGATAAAGATTTGATGAACATGTCTTTGGTTTCTTGCAGGTCTCCCTCCCAGCTGTCCCCTTAAACTCCCCCTCCCCCCTTGCTTGATCACCTCCATTGTCTGCACTAGTATACCATTCAGCAATTGAGGATACCAAGAGGTGGACATTTTGAGCATCACATTGACCCTGAGGAATTTGTCTCGGCTGACATGCCCCAACATTTCTTACCAGTTACAAAGCACTGTTTCCAGATGTGGTAATCTAGGTGTTTCAACGACACTAAACTGAAAGCATAAGTACCAAAATGCACTGATTCCTTAAGGCGGGGATTGACACAAGGCATCCGGGGGATTAAAATGCTAATTTAATATTAACAATAACATGGAGCCTTCTGGTAACACAAGTCATGCATGAAACCGGCTTTGTGATTCCAACAGCAGTTTGCAAGCCAAAAAAAGAAAATGAAAGAGCATGAAGTAGTTCTGATCAAATAAAGGCAATACAACAGATTCCCTGCGGAATCACTACTACGAAGGAAACTGTGTCTGATCTGTCTAAATGATGCAGTGCCTCTAATTAAAAAAAAAAAAAAAGTTTGTGCACAACGAAACATCACCAGTCTCCTTTCATCTGCTGAAGAGAAGTGACAATATGGCCCAAAAACAGCTCAGGAGCAGGGGGCTCAAACAGGCATATTCCACAAAAGACCATATTATATAACATCCTATTTTAAGGAGTGGCGACCACTGGTGCTTCTCTTCCTAAGAGTGGCACCAACAAGAACTGGTGAGACTCCCTCTTCGGAATATACTTCCAAGGGACGTCTGATAGTGACAGTCCACTCCTCTAGGAAGAATGTTGCTCCTTCAGTCAGCATCATGTCTCAAGCTTCAGACAAAACATATCACGCCCTAAGGAACGGTGTGTGACAATAACAGCTGTGATACAGACCGTGAGGGGGCAGGAGGTCTCTGCTTATAGCTCTACTCTCCATCACTTTAGCCAGGCAGGAATCAGATCGCACGCTGGAAGAAGACATAAAGCTCATGCCACATGGAAAACAGACGATTGGGCTGAATGCAGTTGCTGCTTTTGATTTGAATGTTTCAGGGAAAATCAATATTAATAAATAAACATCAAAGGGAATTTTAAGAGGTTGCAGTGAATTACTAATGATTTATTTGAAATATATGTTTTCACAATTTGCAGATTTAAAGGTTCAGAGCTTTTGTAGACAACTAGTCCTCCCCCATTTTCAAAACTTGTTTCTAAAATGATATAAAACGTGAGCTTTCTTGAAATCTGTTGCTTAGTTCACATGTTCAAAACTGAACTCTACTGTTCTAAGACGGCCGACAAATGACCCGAAGGAGGAGAACAAGCAGCTGCCAAATCTGCAAGTCCAAATCTACACATCCCACATCTTCAATTCAATATAACAACATCATGCTTTATTGACACAATGAAGAGGATGTGGCATTACATTTAGAGCTGACAACTTTGGAACTGGGAAGCTGGGTTCAAGTCTCAGCCTTTGCAGTTCAAAAAACTATAAAACTTAAGTTTCAATCCAAGGAGCAGTTAATTGAATCAGAAACTAATATGAAACATGCCACATGGGCTCCAAAAAGGTATCAGGAATTAAAGTTTGCTTACACACATATACACAGCTACAATCTGGTTGGCAAATGGAGTCAGCTGAGCGAGTTTGGTGGACACAAGTCAAGTGCCCCAAAATGAACCATTGCTGATACGGAGCAGAACACATGCAGGAAACTCACAAAACAAGCCGAAGCAAAAGAAAAAATTAGTGCGCCCACATGAACGTATATGGGCAATTGTACAATAATCCATGGGTCAGTCTCCAAGTTGGTGGCAAAACAGTCAAAAGGCGGGACAAAAGTAAAGCATTCACCAAAGAAACCAAAGGAAATTTGAAAGGCAGTCCAAAGAAGGAATGAACGTGATGGGCGTGGTGCAAGCCCACAGATGTAAGTTACAGAATGTCGATAGCGCATGTGCGCTGCCTAGGCTCAACTTAAAAATCTGCAACACCCATTTCCCACCCCCTATTATATGTGCAGGTCACATCTGGTCCATTGCCCATGACCATCCATAACTTCTGTTATGTTTTTCTCTGTATTTGTTTCTGGATAATGAGTTGCTTGGTTATGGAGTAGGACTATCCTCATATTTCTACAAACTGTCCCTTTAAGCACAAGGGCATATAGGAAAGCTGACAAGTCACTCAAAGGGCTAATGCATTCATTTCTAAGATCTGTCAGTAACTTGCTTCTCGCAGTGAGGTTCACTCATCCGTCAATACTTCTAAGGTCAATAAAATGAGTACCATTGAACGAAAGAATTGCAAATATAAATAATTCCTAGAGACCCAGTGCAGGTTAGTGTGCTGTGCAGTTATAATATGCGGCTTGAATGTTTCAAGGACTCTTCTACACTGTGCATTAAGCCCTGCACCCCAAGGATGATCAGAGGTATTGTCCAAAGGGTATCACAAAGGAAGAGTGAATGCATTTAAACAATGTAGTCTATGATCACCCCACTGGTAAGAATCCCGTCAATCTTTCAGAGTGAACAACATATTAGATTAAATTATTTGAAAATAGATCAGTTTTGAGTGTGGCCCTAAAGTTCAGAGCACACTTTCTTGATGAAATTAGTTGGGTCAAGAACTTTCAAACCTTGGGCCACTTGATAGCACAAGGGAGACAAAGCTGGCATTCATGGTTTCACCGTTTTCTAAGTTGTGTAAGGGCACAACCAATGTCACAGTTGAAAGGTGTGTTTGCCTTATTCATGAAAAAAAATCAAGATTTTAAATTTCAGTGAGAGCTCAAGTTTCAGTGTGTAAAAGACTGTTAAATTATAACAATAAAAGCATGACCGAGGCATTGCTAACTACCAACTTTATCAAAGTACCCCAACCCAAAAGGGTAGTTGATTCTGTTCCATGTTTTAAATTTGGAATCCTAGATTATATTTATCCAGCAAGGGTCCATAATTCATGCACCATCATCTTTTCTGATATTTTTGCTCAGCTATAAGGCTGAAGCCGATAATAGTCGAAGACCTTTTATAGGACTGGGTGGACAAAGTTTTTCATAGATGAGTTACTGTTTGCAAAATAAAACTGACTATTCGGTTATATTTGATGATTTCCGGAGTACTCTTAAATTACAAAACTTTAAATGATGATCTATGAAAGTTTAAGAGGCAGAACTTTTATTCACTCTGCAGAAACAAAGCACTTCCTGAAAAATACAATTCTACTCCACTAACGGGAGAAAGATTAATTTGTCTAAGAAGTCCATTAATCCATTCTTTAAAAGTCCACCAATATTCCAGCAGTAAAAAGTCAACAAATGGGGATCACAGTAGAAGTAAAAAAACATTTACGTTAGTCAGCCTTAAATGTCAATCTACAATCTTATGATTCAGAGCTGGTAGAATTTGTAGATTTGTTTCCAGAACCTGAAAATTATTGAATTGAGCCGCATCTTCTAAATATTTTGCATACTATTCCTCAGTTGAGAAAGATAAATAATAATGATGTGGCTATCATAGTACCATTGGAATCAAAGAAATAGTGGATCTCTAGAATTAGGATGAAAAACAAAGCAAAGAGCTAATAATGTTTAATGTGGAGTATTGAAATCCAAGGGCAATAGACATAAAAAACGGCATAGCTCTCTCCATTTTATGCTTGCAAAATGGCTTATGGCCTAAGGGAGGGTATAAACGAGAATCATTTCTCGGCCTATACTACACCTGACATATCTAGACAGAACTTGGACCCGCTTAACTTTATCAAACAATAAGGAATCGTTAAACCAGGGAAATGATGCTTAATGCTGTTTAGTCTCTCCTACTTTGCATGGTAATTTACTATCCAGGGATGGGCTAATCCAATTACCAATGGCAATAGCATATTTTTCTAGATTACGCGTAGTGGCAGGGCTTTCCTTCCGAAAGTCACTAGTAAGCAGGTCCGCATTCAGCTTTGGTCAAGAAACACACTTTGGCAGAAGTTAGTTGCCCTACAATATCCGGATAAATGCCTTTCTTACTCTTTGTGCTCATATCTGTAGACAGGTTTCAATGTGGAACAAGCAGGGTCTCACTAAAAATTATCACATTAAACACATTTAAACAAAAGTAACTTCTAGTCCATCTTTTGTTCTCTTTATGTGTAAAGGACCTTCCTGCTTTGCTAACATCTTGTAATAAATTTCGACAAGTAACTGGTAAAAAAAAAACCTCTTGATATTATACTATTAGCAGATAATATCATGATCCCTGACCAAATCTCAGTCAGATTTCAACACAGTTTAAGAATCCTCTGCACTCAAACTCAAGCCTATCATTTAAAAAAATGGGGGAAAATTTAAGGTCATGGCCTTACAGCAAATCTCTCACCTAGTAGGCTTCAATTGGTAATACTAAGATCCCATCTATGGTCACCAATTGTGTTTTATGGGATGAAATGTGTTAAATACAATAAACATATGTTCTTAAATAAGGCAGAGGTAAAATTCCGAGAACGTTATTGTCTATAGGCAGACCCTCCCATTTAAGTAACTGCATAAAAAGCAAATGAGGAATCTTTACAATGACGTCATAAGATTATAAATTCAAAGCCTGACACCTTAATAGTCATTAATTTGAATAAATTAAAGTTTAGTGCTTCATGAGAATATACATTTACAAAAAATATGAAACCCACATCTAACTGTCTTGGTGTTAACATTGCTCACAATGTAACTTCTTCAACAAAAAAACTGTCTTACAGGCCTAATAATAAATCTTACTTTTAAACAAACTTTTCTTTAAATATGTGTAGGTTTGTAGACAGCAACATCACAAAATAAAATGATGGGTGGAGTGTTGAAACTTTTCAAACACTCACCCCCAGTAACAGATCTGGGTTTAATCAATAGTTATTTTGCTCGCCAAGCCACCCCAGTTTGGACCCAGCCCTGTGCAAATCAGTCATGACTCTGCTACCCATGGGAACAGTCCAGTCTGAACTGCCAAGCCAGGTCCTTCCTGGACCAGAAACAAGCATCCTGAGACTCGTTTCAGGGTATCACCCCTCATCAACTAGGCTAGCTTGAATCCCTTGGTGCAGCAAGCAAGAGACCTACGTCTGAGCATACCGTAGCCACTTAGGACACACATAGCAACAACACAAAATAAATTGATGGGTGGAGTGTTGAAACTTTTGAAACACTCATCCCTAGTCACAGATCTGGGTTCAATACATTGTTACTGTTGTTAAAGTTGCCCTAAGTGGTCGTAACTTGCCCTAAAGTTGCCCTAAGTGGACAGGGTATGCCCAAACATGGGTCCCTTGTTCACTCTGGCACTGGACTCAAGGTAGTCTGGCAGATGAGGGGTAATACCCTGAAACCAGTCTCTGAATGCTTATTTCCGGTCCAGTGAGGACCTGGCCTGGAAGTTCGGGCTGGACCGTTCCCATGGGGAGCAGGGTTACGGCTGATTTGCATATGGCTGGGTCCAAACTGGGGTGGCATGGTGAGCAAAAGATTGATGGACTTAACCCAGATATGTGGCTGAGGGTGAATGTTTGAAAGGTTTCAGCTCTACATCCATCATCCTTTTGTGTGGCTAAAGTTGCCCTAAGTATCTGGTTTATGCCCAGAAGTGGGTTCCTTGCTCACTGTTCCACTGGATTTAAGTTAGCCTGGCTGATCAGGGGTGATACTCCGAAACCGGTCCCAGGAAGCTTGTTTCCGGTCCAGGGAGGACCTGGCCTGGCAGTTACGGCTGGACAATTCCTACAGGGAGCAGGATCAAGACTGATTTGCATATTGCTGGGTTTTAACTGAGGTGGCATGGTGAGCAAAAGACAATTGATTTAACCCAGACCTGTGACTGGGGTGAGTGTTTGAAACGTTTCAGCACTACGTCCATCATCCTTTTCGGTTACTAAAGTTGCCCTAAGTCGTCAGGGCAGGGGCGGCTGGTGTTCAAGGGCTAAGGGGCTGTGCCCCTAGCCTTTTCTGGCCTCTCTAGTGAAGCATATATTTAATTACATGATGAAAGTAAAACCTTTTCTGCACAACATTTTCAGAGTGAAAGTTGTGCACTTTGAAAAGCCCCACTGCGCCTGCGTCCGTATGTGGCTGAAAGGTACACAGTAGGGCTGACAGGGCTTGCCCACGCAAAGCCCTTATGTTTTCTCAGAACACAGTGACGTACCTGGCTTATCGCCTCCTCCACCAGAAACCAGAAGCACTGATAGTAAACAGCCTGGAGCGCTTTTTGTTCAGCCCGGGTTTCTGAAAACTTCATGTCACTCTGATATTATTATCCACCCTTTCCTATTTACTCAAATGGTGGGGTGTGATCAGAAGGGTCTACGTACCAGAGGTCACATTTTATTAAAAGAATGTGGCATTGCGCAAAGAAAATTCCCCTTTTCCTGCATTACAAGCAGTCTGTGGCAGAGAAAGTGAATAAATACAATAAATAACTCCATCCAGGGCTCTCTGGGAGACAGGAGTGTGACCTGAAGACCTCAAGTCATAAATGTGCCAAAGACAACCCTGCACACAAGTAAGTTGGAGCTCTATCTTTTTTACAGACAATAAGAAAAACATCTGTTCTCTCAGCTCTCCCTTCACTGCCTCTGTATGTGATTTTGTCTCTCAAAGGCAGTAATGGTTCCAGTAATTTATCATGGCTAGTTATGCTCGTTTTATTTCTTCTGCAGACTAATGACGTGATATGTCATATTAAACATGTAATCTGCAGCTCAAATAAACGTGCACCTTTTATCACTAAAACTGCTGGATACTGGATGTGTGAGGCAATGTGTGTTTGTTTGAATAAGTGTTTGCAGGGCTTGACTGAGTGGCAGAGAAAATGTGGGTGTCTGTGTATAAGAGTTGTGTGAATGGCAGTGGATGACAATGTGGATGAGTAAATGGGTAGGTGATCAAAGGCAGTGGGTGAGTAGGTGAATGGAAATACGTGGGTAGTGAGGCTCACTCACAAGGTGTAATTCGGTCTTGTATTTGTGCCCCACCACTGCTTTCAGTCGCCAGCCACCACTGCGTCAGGGTATGCCCAGACATGGGTCCCTTGCTCGCTGCACCACTGAATTCAATCTAGCCTGGCTGAGGAGGGGTGATACCCTGAAACCAGTCCCAAGATGCTTGTTTCAGGTCCAGGGAGGGCCTGGCCCGGCAATTAGGGCTGAACTGTTCTCATGAGGAGCAGGATCAAGACTGATTCGCATATGGCTGGACCCAAACTTGGGTGGCATGGTGAGCAAAAGAAGAATGGATTTAACCCAGATCAGTGAGTGGGGATGAGTGTTTGAAAAGTTTCAACACTCTGTTCATCATCCTTTTGTGTTGCTAGGTTTGTAGATAGTCTTACATCTAACATTTTCTCCATGTTTCCCTCAAATGAAAAGGATGGAACCTTACTGATGTTTTTGTAATCAGTCATTATTTGTGCAGATTCATTTATATTTTAGGAACAGATGTTCTCGCACTCCGATGTCACATTTCAAAATGGGACAAGTCTGAGATGAGTGAGGCCTCTTGTCTTTCATGTACATTATCTATTCATTATACATGACATCATTTTTGGATGTCCTGTTCTGCTTGCTGTAAGACACAACCATTTATTAACTCCTTCAATTCTAGGCCGCCCCCCTCCCCGCGCTGTCTTTTGTTTGGCTATTTGGGGTAGTTTGAGCTTAGGTTCCCAAACCTTTTCGTCCACATAAGCTATCCATGCCAAATATGCATCCTTTTTTCCCAACATCCGGGGAATTCTAAAAGTACCCAGGGTTTGTGGATCCCTTTGGAGGTGACTGAGAAATTAGCTAAAATACAGCTACATTTTGTTTTGTTTTTTGGGAAAATGGGAAAAAGTGCTGCAGGGGAAAGCATCTGCCCTTTTCCTGCAAATTGCATCAACAAAAGGTTTGCAGTGGTAAAGTTGCCATCTTCCCAGCTTTCAGGAACAGGCAGCCTAGGATCATAAAACCAAATTTTTCAACACAATTTTGGCATTTACTGGGACATACCCCATTTTTCCTATGTTTTGTGCTTTCAACCTCCTTCCAGTCAGTGACAGAAATGGCTGTAAAGCAAATGGTGGATCACAAAAAGCTATGCATTTCTGAAACGTAGACACAATTCTGAATTCAGCAATGGCCTTTTGTGTAGATACTTCAAGGTTTTCATATAGAAAGTAACACTTGAAGTAATACAATATTGAAATTGAGTTGACAAAAACAGCCATTTGTGTCTAAGTTTTCATCTACAGCTTTTTATAAGTATGGCAGTTTTTCAAAAGCAATACACTGTTACATCCGCTGGACCCTTCTGGCTGCAGGGATATATAGGGCTTAGGGGTCCTCCAAGAACCCAAGCTACCCAGAGCCAATAACTGAGCTGCATCTTGCAATGTTTTTACATAGTGTACCGGGTATACAGCAATTGATTTTGTAAAATATGAAAAGTGAAAAATAGGTGTAAAGGAAACCTATGTATTTCCAGAATGGGCACAAGATATAGAGTTTAGTAGCAGTGGTTACTTACACATCTCTGAATTTGGGGGGGGGGGGACTCATACTAGCAAGTGAATTAGAGTGCATTTCTCAGAATGAATTCTTTCTTTCACAATCTTACTTTTGGAAGTTGAAAATGCAGAGAAAGACAATTGCTAATAACACTTGTTCAGCTATTCTGTGTTCCCCCAAGTTTCCCAATAAATATGGCACCTCACTTGTGTGGTTAGGCCTTGTGCCCGCAACAGAAAATGGTCCACAAGCAACGTGTAGACATCACATTTTTACAATGAAAAATGAATCGTTTTTTGGATTGTGCCTAGCTGTGAATTTTGGGCCCTAGCACGGCCGGCACCTAGGGAAACCTAACAAACTTGTATGTTTGTTAAAACTAGACACCTAGGAAAATCCAGGATGGGGTGATTTGTGTGGCTCTTACCACATTTTTCTACAAAGAATCTCTTGCAAACCCCAAAATCTGTCTAAAAAAACACATTTGCCTCACATTTCTATGATGGAAAGTTTTGGAATCTGAGTGGAGCCACAAACCGGCATCTACCTAGCAATCCCCCTAAGACTCCTGATAAAAATGGTACCTCATTTGTGTGGGTAGGCCTAATGCCTGTCACAGGAAACGCCTAAAAACACAATGTGGACACATCACATTTTTCCAATGTGGAACGGACTTGATTTTTGCAATGTGCCTAGCTGTGGATTTTGTGATCCAACTCAGCCAGCACCTAGGGACACCTAGCAAACCTGCACATTTTTGAAAACTAGACACCTAGGGGAATCCAGGATGGAGTGACTTGTGTGGCTCTCACCAAGTTCTGTTACCAAGAATCCCTTGCAAACCTTAAAATGTGCCTAAAAAATAAACACATTTTCATCACACTTCTGTAATGCCAAGTTCTGAAATCTAAGGGGAGCCACAAATCTCCTTTCGTCCAGCATTCCCCCAGGTCTCCTGACAAAAATGGTACTTCACTTGTGTGGATAGGCCCAGTGCCCGCAACAGGAAACCTAGGGAATCCCAGCAACCCTGTACATGTTTGAAAACTAAACAGCTTGAGGAATCCAGGATGGCATGATTTGTGTGCCTTTCCCCAGGTTCTGTTTCCCAGAATCCATTGTAAATCTCAAAATGTGTTGAAAAAACTTGTGTGGGTAGGCCTATTGGCCACAACAGGAAATGCCCCAAAACACAATGTGAACACATTGCATTTTTCCACTGAAAACAGACTTGTTTTTTGTAATGTGCCTAACTGTGGATTTTGGACTCTAGCTCAGCCGGCACGAGGTGAAACCTAGCAAACATTTACATTTTTTAAAACTAGACATTTAGAGGAATCCAGGATGGTCTGACTTGTGTGGCTCTCACCACATTTTTTCACGCAGAATCCCTTGCAAACCTCAAAATGTGTCTGAAAATACACATTGTATTCACATTTCTGTGACAGAAAGTTCTGGAATATGAGGGGAGCCACTAATTTCCTACCACAGAGTCACCCTCGGTCTCCTGATAAAAATGATACCTCACTTGTGTGGGTGGGTCAACTGCCTACGACAGGGAAGAGCAAAACATGTGTAGAGACTGAGAGGGCACCAAAGCGTGTACATTAGCGCAGATTTTTTTTAATACATTTTTAGGCTGACCGTCCTTTGGGCACCCACACAAGTGAGGTAGCATTTTCATTAGGAGACCAAGGGGTACGCTAGCTGGTAGGAAATTTGTGGTTTATTTCTGTTTCTGGAAAAATATGCACAGAGATGCAAGGAAAATTTGTGATTTTAGTCACATTTTGAGATTTTAGGGACATTGTGGGTAGAAAATGTGTTGGGACCTACAAAAGGCACACCACCCTGTATACCCCTGGGTGTCTAGTTTTCAAACATATCTAAAGTTGGTAGATTTTAGATTTCCCCTAGACAAGAAGTGAGCACGTTACCAAGTGTCTTGCTTCTGTGATGTCTCAAACACTCAAATTGTGAAAAAAGCCCTTAGGTTTTCTTAAAAAGATCCCTCAACCATCAACCTAGATGGTGGCATGCTTCATAATTGGGGTTCCATTCGAGACACCTAGCATGTCAGGGGTATGCTTTGACAAATGATTACAGAGGAGCGTTTTTTTTTCTTCAGGAGTTGAACACAACACAACAGCTGTAACAACAGACTAATGGCTACTGTGTAACTGAACAAAACATAGAAAGCAATACAGACCAAGCAGTTCACTTTTACGCTCACGGTTGCTCCCAAAAATCTTTTCCGTGTGGTACTGTCTAAAACATGCATATACACTCAGCTTAGGTTTAGAAGGACAGTCAGGGCAGTACATACGAGTCTCCTTCTGCACACCTCTTCACATGCAGACTGTACATCTCCTATTGGGAAAGTCTTTTTGGGGTGTGGAGGGAATGTGATCAGCATAGTGGTGATCTTTCAATGTAGCCACATCCTCCACCACTCCAACTCTAGGAACACTTGCCTGTTCTACTACAACAAGGCTGCCTATCACAGACTCCTGAAACTGAACAAATGTAATCTTTGACTCCCGACAACAATCCTTAAACACCACAGAAGCATTAAAGGTCGCTAAGTGAAAAAGATGGAAGCCTTACAAACATCAGTGTAAGGTTCCAACCTCTGATCTACTCCATCAATGTGCTTATTATAGTCTAAAATGCACACAGGTTTGCGCACTTCAGCAGCCTGACCCCAAACAGTCACAGGTGAAATATTTTCATCCTTGATGGCAGTCAGCATGTAGGCATCTCTCCTGTCTGCAAGTTTCACAGCTAGAAGTTCATCCATACTCAAGACACTACACTAACTGTCCCCTCTCAAGTTTTTTACAAACATGGTCTTTTGGGTAACCTTACGGGTCAGAATGGCTTGTGCCACATGAAACAGTGTCCACTTTGAACAACTCCTTCAACAACTGCACACCAGTGTAGAAGTTATCTATGTATAAATAGTCATCTTTGTTGAAAAGTCCTCTACCAGGTTCTCCCACAATTTTCTCACTGACTCCAAAAGTAGATGGACAACAAGGGGGTTCAATAATGGAATCTCTACCAATGTACACCCTGAAATTATTGACATATCCAGTACTACTCTCAGACAGCATAGACATCTTAATTCCATAATGTGTCCTCCTGCTAGGAATGTGCTGCATAAAAACCAAATGGCCCTTGAACAGGACCAAAGACTCATCCACAGTTATTTCTTTCCCTGGAACATAGATTCTCAAAAGCGATCTGCAAAATGATCACAGACAGGCCAAATTGTGAAGAGACGGTCACAATCAGGGTGATCTTTTGGAAATGCTGAAGCATTATCAACAAAATGCAGCATCAGAGGCAAAAGCAAAAGGGACTAGTAGACCAATACGAAGAGAGCCGTCACTCTCTTCGTATTGGTCTACTAGTCCCTTGATGTCAATGGCTATATTTCCTGCAACCATGAGCCATGATCGGTATTTGCTTTTGCCTCGGATGCTGCAGGTTCCCCTTCGAAGACATCATCCCATACCTGAGGAAAGGCCTAAAGTCTGTGAAAGCAGCTGTAGCGAAGCATTCAGCAATCGGCATACAGTTGTGGTTCTCTAGCTGGAATCTCCTTCTAACGTGTAAGGGACAGGGAAGTGTCTGTATTTTCTATGAATGTCAGAGACTAAACTTATACTAAACTTATACAACCTTCACCAGCAACCTATCTTTTTGCAGCCTTGGAAGAAGCACAGAGTGAGCAAGAATTTCTTGTTTAAGAACAGAGTGCTGTCCTAGGCAAAATAGTTAGATTGAAATAAATAAAACAAGACTGCAAAAGTGGCTACTGTAACAAAAATAAAGCAAAGCTGAATAAAATATATCTAGGTTTAAGTGCACAGCGACAGGCCTAGTATGCTAAAATAACGTGAACTAAAATGGCTACACAACACCCTCCCCTTGTCGGTTAAAGGTGGTTCAAAGCCTGAATGTACATAAAAAGCTACTAAAACGCAACTTAAGATATATATATGTAAATATGTCAATAATGACAAGTTAAAAGGACACATGAGCGTATAAAAGGACAATTTAAAACTTAACATGTGGCTTAAAAAGACCGAATTTCAAGAGCCATAGTTATTTTTAGAATTCCCAATCGATTCCGGGACAATGTATGACAGAAAATCTTCCACTTCGGCAGGTGTTAAAGTTGGAAAGGCATCGCAGAGAAGGATCAAGAAGCATTCGTGTTCCATAGCTAGAGCCTCAGCCAAGGCGGCATTCCGTGGTGTGCCTAGTGATGAGTTAAGAGCCACATCCTACAGGAAGGGCAACTCATAACTAGCTTCCCATAGCAAATGCACCCTCAACGTGCATGTCTGGTAATGAGCCCTCGGCGAGAACATCAACAGATCAGTGTCTAATGAAAGCAAGCACTGTGTAGAAAGACAGACTTCCAGTGCATTTTTGAAAAAGCACCAGAGGCAGGGCTGCACACAGTGTAAAACCGACCTGAATGACAGAGACAGTCACACTCCAATTGCTCCAGGAGTGTTGGTCCAAAATACTGCATCATGCATTCACGACACAGCTGCGCTGATGGCAGCGCTTTCATTCCTCCTTATTGCGGCGGGAAAGCCATTGTGCATGAAAAAAAGCAACAGCAAAACGCCAGCTATTAAGTTATTGTAAATCCCCCGAAAATGCTGGAGAAAATTGAGTGAATGGCTGATGGTATTAAACCGAATATGGAGGAGAAGGTGTGAATGAAACCAGAACCATTAGCCTTAAAGAAATTTGCAATTCCAGTAGTACTGGAAGTGTTAAATATCCGTCCTACGGGTTCACCAAAGTGTCTCGGAAAGTTGGTACTGAAAAGGGACTGTATCTCTGCTGACAACCTTGCCACCTGAAGTGCGAAGGTCTCGCGTGCAGATATAAGAGCCACATGTTTTTGAAACAATAAAGCCTTGAGTCTGCTCAACTTTTCAAAATTCACATTAGAAGTAGAAATATGAGGCCAAATGTCCGCTACCTCTTTTATTTTAGTGGGAGGAAAAAGTACATTCCTGCAGCATGTAACAATCTTAGAGACCGAAACAACAAACTATTTCGGCTTGTATCCCACAACAGTCTTCACCAGTGAGGAGGACATAGCTGCCGTTTGAAAGCATCTGGAACACAGGTCTAATCAAAGGGATTGGAACTCCTTTCAGATAACAAGCCAAGTTAGCTGAAGACGCGTTACACGCCCCATGCAAGGACATCTGTTTACAAACCATTGAATGGCTGACAGAAGTCTCTCATTCACTACCGCTAAGAAAGACTTCCTTCATGCCACTGAGACATTTGTACGAGAAGGGTAGCTCCCACACCTCATGAATGTAACTATCTCCCAGCCTCTCATACCTGCCTCCCAGAATGTGTTTTAAACAGGAGGTGAATTGTAGTGTGGAATTAGGCAGATTAATGACCCCGTGTATTAACCACTCAGCAGATGGTATTTCAGCCACAGTAAAAGGCAACGTTTCTAATTTCTCATTGTTTAGCATGACTTAAGTCGTTTCTTTCTTAGGAATTAGTTGTTGTTGTCGCGTTAAATTAAAAGAAGAAAATATTTCCTGTGCACTGACATGTTGCCAGGGAACGCGCCCCACCTTCAGTGTTTGAAGTGTCCAACCCAACTGCATAATGGACCTTAGCTGACTCTGTCCATGGTGTAAAGAAGACATATCTGTTTGTATAATGTCTATTGCTGAAGAGACTATATTATTTAAGGTGTAAATCCGGTCGGACAGGGTATTAATCTCATTATCTACAACAGCTAATGCCTTTTTTAAATCTTCCGGGTCGATTTGCCTTAACCGGGCAGCAGCTTCTTGTTGTAAAAGCTTAGCTTTCTATGATGAACCGGGAAACCATGGAATCCAAATCTATAAATTTCATATTTGTCAATAATATGCGTATGTTTTCTGTTGGTGGCAATTTAAAATAATGTGACTCAGCATTTTTAACATCGTGCCCAGAATAATCTGTAAACTTTTCAGCATACGTTTTAGAACTCCCTTGTGGGGGAGTTGGACAATGTTCCCATTGTGTATGATTAAAACAGTCTTTGGTGTGCTTGCTCTGTGAATGAAATGGTGCCCATAATAATTATAGCAAAACATATCAATATAATTCTCTTTCGATTGATAAACATCTGCGTTTTCAAATACCGTATAATACTGCAATTCAGTCATCACAGAATCAACAGTTTTCACATACCAATCATCAGAAACAACTCTGGGTATTATTCTATTGTTCATTGAAAGTTTAAACACATATGGTATTTGAATGACCTCCGTAGGGCCGTGTATATCGAAAGTTACTTTATCCCAAACAATCCCATCAGGAATTGGTATAGTGGAAATGTTCACAAAGGACAAGTATCTGCAGACATTTAGAGAAGAATAATGTGGTTTTAGGACCTCATCCACCAGTTCAATTGTTGATTTTTGAGGAACAAAATTACCATGTATTAATAAAAAGACAGTGATGACAAACCCAATCCAAAGCAGGAAGGCTAGTACAGTCAAAGAAAACCACAGATAGTTCCATGGAAGAATGAAATAAGTTACTTTAAGCAAATTTATCAGCTTACATGTTTTTGACAGTTCTGGAGTCGAAGAGGCAAATGAGTCTGTGACATCATCGATGATGTCGTCAAAATATCCAGAAGCAGTTCATGCAAAAACTGGAGCTGTGTTAGTTGGTGGAGTTGGTGTTTCCCACAGTGGCACTGAATAAATAGCACCAACCGTCTGTGTCGAAGTTGTATCAAATCTATCAATTATTTCTGTATTATTTGATGTTAGTAGAACCAATGCAATATCATTTTCCATCCTCCCCATGGTCGGAGAGGTGTGGTTGTTGCTGCTTACAACTTGTAGAGGAACATCTTGACCAATAGTAAGAGAGATTCTGGAGCTTCTGGCTGTTCCTTTTGGTCGGCTGTGCAGGATCGGCCACATGGTGTAGTTTGGCATTGTCGATGGAGACAAAACTTTTATTCTTTGGCACCTGCCAACGGTGGTAAAATGACAGTTCTGGTACCGTGTATTCCCAAGACTGGGACTGGGACTGGTACACGATAAGAAGGACCAAATTCCTTTTTCACAGCAACCTTTTCACATACTAGATTCCCCACTCTAGGAATCCAGCCGGTAGGTGTTACAGGTACATACTTAATTCCTATGGAGGCAGCACTAGCAGAAGAGTTGTCATCACGGCACTGTTGTAATTCCTGTAAGACAGTGACACGTTCATTTATGTCAAAGGGTGTTTCTGCCACCTCCACGCCAGGACCATCTGGAACATATATTTGAGTTCTGAACAGGCACTCATATGAAGTACGACCCCCCCAGGGACCTTCTAGGCAGATTGTTAAGTGCTCTCTGGACTCCATAAAGGTGATTAAGGCAACTACAACCCGTACCTAAGACTCTGGCTGTTAAGGATTGCTTTAAATCACAGTTTAATCACTCCACAACACTATTTCCCTCTGGATGAAATGGAGGCGAATACTGGAGTTGGACACTCAACGAAGCCATGGCATCCCTGAATGCCCTTGAGGCGAAAGTAGGGCTCTGGCTTGAATGGAAAGCCGCAACTGCATATGTACTGATAAAGACTCGCAAATCTTTAATAACAGTCAGAGCGTTAGCCGAGCGTTGTGGCCACACTCATAGAAATCTGGAGCAGGAGTCAACAGCGACTAGGATGTATTTGTATGCACTGTCTGGTGTTAGGGGAACGCAATGGTCCAAGTACACACATTGTAAACGTTTGTTGGAAATTAGGAGGGGTGTCTGCGGTGGGCGTTTAGCAGTGGAAACTTTAATTTGTTGGCAGATGTCACAACAAAGGACATACTGCTTGGCCTCTTTATATAGGCCTGCCCACCAATATCAGGCTTGTAACAATGATATTGCAGCCGCCACACCAGCATGGGCAGATGCTACCCCTTCATGCGCTGCTTTAATCAATTCTGGTCTTATATCTTTGTTGGGAATATCTCGCACCCCTACGCCTGGTATCTTAACCTCAGCGTTCAGGCAGCTGCCCATTCCGTAGGAATATTTAGCAGGAAATGCTCTTGGATAGGGCGTACCATCTGCCGTAGCTTTCACGGCAGCCCATATGTCTTCGTCCGGTTTCGCACTTAAGCGAGTTACTGCAGCGACAGCGGCCATAGCTACTGCTGACTTTTGGCTTCATCAGCCAAGGTATTCCCAGCGACGTGTATTCCAACGCGCTGGTGTCCAAGTGCATGCACAACATGGACATTTGGCAGCCTTTCCTTCAGATCCACTACTTTCCCCCACAGTCTGTGTTTAATGGTGTTGCCTTTAGAATCTCTGAACCCATTCTGGCGCTAGTAATGCAGGTATTCATTGAAGGACTGGACACAATAGTATGAATCACAAACAATCAGTGTGTGCTGTGCAGGATCCTTATGTTCCAGTGCCATCACAAGAGCTTTCAGCTCTGCTAGTTGTGCTGTGCAGTCCCCTGGGGTTTGAGTAAATGTATGTAGGGGACAACATGTATTGTCCTCCATATAGCCGCTTACGACTGCGCAAGCAGCGGAGTATTGATGCTTTGTGCCAATTGCAGGTTGTGCAGAGCCATCGGTATAGATGACTCTATGATATTGTTCAATAGGCAATGTGTTTGCTGGAACTGGGTAGTCTAGTTTGTATTAAAAAAATTCTTGAGTTTGTAATTTTGGGTCAAATATGTAGTCTACATCAGTGGCTGTCAAAGACGTGGCCCATTGTATCCAACGTGGATATAATGCTTTGGCGTTAGGAATGCTGGCTTTTGTGACAGCCTCTAGGGCTGGGATTGGAGAAACGACAACAATGCGTTTGCCCTGGTCTAGGGGTCTTTCTTTAATGACAGCCATCTGAACAGCAGGGAGAATTTTCTCAGTGGGAGCAAAGCATTGTTCTGTTGCTGAGTACAAATGTGATTTGTAAGCAATCGGGACGGTCTCACCGTCATTAAAGGTTACATAGGTGATACCAATGGCACCAGCAATTACTCTGATGACCAAGTGTGTTTTGGTGTCTCTTGTGTGTAGGTGTTGTGCTGCAAACATGTCTGTCTGCAGGTCTCTGAGAATGCGTGTATGTTCGACTATCCAAAATTAACTTGAAAAGTCTGGACGTATTAAGTCATATAAGAATTTTATGCGTGAAGCAACATCTGGAATGTAAGTTCTGCCAAAATTTAGGAAACCGAATAGAGATTGGAGATTTCTAATCGTATTTGGAGATTGTAATTGTGCGCATTTTTCTAAGAATTGTGGTGCTAGGCTCTTTCCTTCACTTGATAGCTCATATCCCAGAAACAGGACGCTGAGGAAGGCTATTTTTGTTTTTTTTAAGTTGAATTTGTAGCCAAATTCAGCAAATACCACAACAATGCGGGCTACCCATCTTAAATGTTATAGTAATTCATCATCCGTAAGATAGATATCATCTACATAGGACAATGCTTCAGGATCAATGTCGTGCAAAATTGCAGTCACACAACCTGCGAACAGTCCTGGGCTGTTCTTGTACTCCTGGGGTAAACAATAGAATTTTTTCTGAGAGCGTAGTGTGCTGAAACTTGTAAAGTCTCTACTCTCAGGCGCTATATTCTGGCAGGAGAAACCACTGGAAATGTCCAGTGTTGTTTTGTATTTTTTGCGCACTATGTTGTTCATCAGTGCTGTGCTATGTGAGTTTTGTATAGCATATGTGCGTGTATGACTGTTTAAGTGTCTGTAGTCTATGACTATTCTGCATGAATGGTCCTGTTTAGCTACTGGGAATAAAGGATTATTCATTTGGACAGATGCAGGGTTCAATTACGCCCTGGTACTCTAGTTGTGTGAGGATTTCTCTCACGGGTACTTTTGCATCATGTTTTATTGGATACTGAGGTTGAGGTTGATTTTTAATAGGAATTACATGGTAGGGGTAAATCTTACCCCATCCTACGTGGTTGCGATATAACGCGGGTGCCTGCGCCAATGCCCAATCGATGGCGTAGGATTCAGCGAGTTCCTCCGGAACAAGAGGCGAGAAGGAATGTTTAATTACATCTTCCCCATATGGGCAGGTGCAGACAAATTCAGGTGGCCAATCTTGATCAGCCAACAAAACATCATATATATTTACTATGCGGTCCCAAAAGATTGCATCTATTGTGCGTTCAATGTCTCCTTCTAATTGTAGTGTTACTTTATACACCCTATCAGGTGTGGAGACACGCATGTCCACAGTTTCTACTTGTAGAAAGTCAGCAGTTGCTTTCACCTACAGATGCTCTAGAAGACTCTGGCAAATTATTGTGACCTCTGCCGCGCTGTCTAGCAGCACCAGTGCCCACTTCCTGTTCTTCAAGAGGACCCTTTTCTTGAGTGGCATGTCGAACTGCAACTGCTGCCAGCTTTTTCTTTTTAAATTGGGGTTTTTGTTGGGGAGGTTTCTCTTCCTTTTTAACAGAAACCTCTGATGAGTGTTGTGATTCCTGTCTCGGTTTCACGTACTCTGTTCTTCGCTCTGATCATCCACCTCTCTCACTGCGTTTTTCCAATGAGTCCTGAAAGGAACAAGATTGGCGTGTATCAGTATATTGATATCTATCAGGCATTGTTATATTATTTCAATTTCAGAGATTATATCTATTCTGTGGGGTCTCCACACGTGGAGATCCTCCCCTTTCTTTTTTAGGCATTTTTTTTTTTTTTTATCCCAGCGTTTCTTGTTACCCTCAGGAGCTTGCTTGGAAAAATCCTTATTTGATATTCCCTGAAACTGTAGTTTAGTTGGTAAGGCCCCTAGACTATCTTGACCGATACTAGAATAGGTCTCTGCTATAATCTTTGGCAGCTCGCGTTCTTTATCCTGTTGAGGAACATCCCAGAGCTGCATGCGCACTGCTAGAGTGACCGCTTCCCCTCTAATGTTACTTAAAATAATTGAGGATACTGTGGCAAAATTGTCCGTTAATTACATCCACAAATCTAGGGCCGGGGCAGCCCCGTATTCATTTTGAATTCGTTTCAACACTTCCGGCAACTTGGCAAGTGTCGGTGTACTGTGTGCAGTAATGTAGAGCGCAGCAAACACCGTGCCCCATGTGTTACAGTTATCTACTGTGGGGACCATCGCAAATGGAAAGCACATCAATCGAAATTCTATGTTTATCCTGAGGTCCCATATGGGAAAATACCGCTTCCAGTGCATTAATTTTTTGAGCTAACCAAAACGGAATTTCCTCTTGTTTGGTGGGTACTTTACCCATGATCGAATGTACAGCTGCACGGTTATTACCGGCATCACTGCATGTGGTTGTGCTAGAGCAGCATGTGCTGGGTTTGTATTCAATGTTTGTATTATAAACTGTACTAATCATCTATATATTGCCATCAGCTCCGTATATAAGCGACGGACCTCAGCTATTGCTAAATTTGCTGCTGCAGGGTGAGGTGTATAAGTGGCCAATAAAGACCAGGTAGGACCATTGGTATTTAGGGGACCTAACCTAACTGGTAAAATCATGTGGGGTAGGGCGCCATCAAGCCAATTATTATGTTCTTGATAAGGTAAAGGTATTTCTAAATATGCAAATGCTCTGTATTGTCCAGGTACATTTGCAAGTGTATAGTGCTGAAATGTGTTTGTGTTCCCATTGTCGTAGTTTGGACTCTGGATGACAGTACTTTTGTTTGTAGGTGACTAAGGGGGTCATTCTGACTTCGGCGGGCGGCAGAGGCCGCCCGCCAAAGTTCCCCCGACAGAATACCGCAGCGCGGTCAAAGACCGCTGCGGTAATTCTGAGTTTCCCCTGGGCCAGCAGGCGACCGCCAGAAGGCCGCCCGCCCGCCCAGCGGGAAACCCCCTTCCACGAGGATGCTGGCTCCGAATCGCGATTTTCAGTGTCTGCTATGCATTGGCATGGGCACTGCAGGGGCCCCCAGGGGCCCCACAACACCCGTTCCCGCCAGCCAGGTTCTGGCGGTGAAAACCGCCAGAACCAGGCTGGCGGGAAGGGGGTCGGAATCCCCATGGCGGCGCTGCCTGCAGCGCCGCCATGGAGGATTCCTCAGGCCAGGGGAAAACCTGCGGGAAACCGCCGGTTTCCCTTTTCTGACCGCGGCTTTACCACCGCGGTCAGAATTGGCCTGGATGCACCGCCAGCCTGTTGGCGGTGCATCCGCGGTCCCCGGCCCTGGCGGTCTATGACCGCCAGGGTCGGAATGACCCCCTAAGTCTTTTCCTACAACTAGTTGTAACTGTTGTCCAAACCTTACCAGCTCACTAGCAGTACCTCACCAGAAACACAATAGTAAAAGGTGATTTGTAGCAGTCGCTCACGCATGGACTCAAAGTAAGATTTCTCAGGGTTGTCGTGGTTAAACAGAAATTACCCTTTTCTCACAGATATATTATGTCTCATACAAACAAAGGCAATAACACAGATGCAGTGAAGTTATAATAGTTTTTATTCAACATAACTGCAATTTGCGATAAGTTGCATGAACTGCAATGATTAGGATAATGAATATACCAAGCAACAGTATTGTGAAGAAGAGAGTCATTGTTATGAAGACCCCCACCATTTTGCAATATATGAAAGAAATATATATATACATATATATATGTATAAGATGGAATATGCCCTAATACCCTAATGAGAATAGGCCTAACCTCCTACCTAAAGGAGAGCTGGGTTCGTTAAACCTAATCTGCCAAAGCCGTGTCCATGAGAGGAGCCCCCAACCCTCGTTACCTTGGAATGAGGTCTCTATCTCAGACCCCGCAGGGACACGAAGACTGGGTCAGCGTCAAGATGACTGCAGCATCGGTATCAGCGATGGTGGCGATGCCCTATGGTCGGAATCCCTCTGATTATCTGTCTAAAGTGTGATGTATTTATACAGATCTACAAGGTCCCCTGACGTAGGTGTAATTCAAAACAATAGATAACAGGCATGCTTGGGACGGCAATTAATATCAACAATCCCTCGAAAGTATAGAGAGGGAAGATCCCTAAGTGTGAACACCTACTGTTTGTTTGTCTTTCGTACTTGATCTTGACGCCTTAGCGCAGTGACACTAATAATAAAACTCATAACAAGTGGCCTAACTATAAACAAGGCCGCCATCATAAAGGAAATAAATAATTAAATGGACTAAGACAGAGCAAGCTAAGTAGGCTAAAAGTCACAAGGTGACGGGGGCACGAGTTTACAAGCCTACGGCTAAGCTAACTCCTGTTATCCCGTTAAAACAAACTAGGATTCACTACACCATCAACTGCTGGAAATATGACCCAAGAATAAAAAATTTCTTAGATACCAAAGTGTGGGCTGCAATAACCAGGTCGACCCAGCATAATAAGATTAAAATTGTGACAAAGAGAGTAAAGCATAAAAATAACGCTACCATATTGTCACTATAGTCAAAAGACTAATTCCTACCTAGGCTATAATAGAGCACAGCGTGTTAAGCTCTAATTCTGCCCTTCAGGTTCCCCTGGGAAGACATCATCCCCCATACCTGAGCACAGGCCTGAAGTCTGCGAAAGTAGCTGTAGCAAAGCATTCAGCAATAGGCATACAGTCGTGGTTCTGTGGCTGGAATCTCCCTCCAACGTGTAAGGGACAGGGAAGTGTCTTTATAATAAAACAGCTGATGTTCTTAGAAAATGTCCCTATGTAAGGATGTGTACTGTCTATGAATGTCAGAGACTAAACTTATACCACGTTTACCAGCAACCTATCTTTCTGCAGCCTTGGAAGAAGCACAGAGTAAGCAAGAATGTCTTGTTTGAGAACAGAGTACTGGCCTAGGCAAAATCAGTTAGACAGAAATAAATAAAACAAGACTGTAAAAGTGGCTACTGTAACAATAACAAAGCAAAGCTGAATAAAATATATCCAGGTTAAAGTGCACAGCGGCGGGCCTAGTATGCTAAAATAACATGAACTAAAATGGCTACACACAGGGGTTCAGGGAGTTCATCTCAGGGTGGACACGCTGTGGGAGTCACCTGGGGGTCCTCGCTGCAGTGCTGGTGTCTCTGGACACGTTCCGGGGGCGTCGGGTGCATAGTGTTGGGGACTCACGCTTCAGGAGTGAGGTGAGAGTCCCTTTAAACATGGTTTCTTCTTGTTGCTTTGAACAGAGCTGCTGTCCACAAGCGTTTCTTGGTCCTTTGGGTTTGCAAGGCAGTCCTCTGAGTCGGCAGAGGTCACTGATCCCACTGGATGCGTCACTGTTGCAGGTTCTTTGAATCTGGAGACAGGCCGGTGGGGTTGGGGCCAAAGCAGTTGTCGTCTCCTTTTTCTCTGCGGGGTTTTCAGGTCAGCAGTCCTTCTTCTTGTTCAGGTCATTAGGAATCTGATTTCCTGGGTTCAGGGTCGCCCCTAAATATTAAATTTAGAGGTGTGTTCAGGGCTGGAGGCAGTAGCCAATGGCTACTGTCCCTGAGGGTGGCTACAAACTCCTTGTGCCACCTCCCTTTGGGGAGAGGGGCACATCCCTAATCCCATTGGGCTAAATCCTCCAAAGCAAGATGGAGGATTTTCTAAGGAATGGGGTCACCTCAGCTCAGGACACCTTAGGGGCTGTCCTGGCTGGAGGGTGACTCCTCCTTGTTTTTCTCATTATTCCCTCTGGACTTACCGCCAAAAGTGGGGGCTGTGTCTGGGGGGCAGACATCTCCACTAGCTGGAGTGCCCTGGGGCGTTGTAACACCAGGCTTGAGCCTTTGAGGCTCACCACCAGGTGTTACAGTTCCTGCAGGGGGAGGTGTGAGGCACCTCCATCCACGACAGGCTTTGTTCCTGGTCACAGAGTGCACAAAGGCACTCCTCCGATGTGGCCAGAAACTAGTCTGGAAGTGGCAGGCGGGCAGAGACTAGCACCAGCAGTTGGGCTGGCATGCAGGGGGCATCTCTAAGATGTCCTCTGAGTGTATTTCTCAACACATCCCACACGGGCATCAGTGTGGATTTATTGTGCTGAGACGTTTGATACCAAACATCTCAGTATTCAATGTAGCCATTATGGAACTGTGGAGTTTGTGTTTGAAAAACACCCAGGCTATATACTCCTTATGGCTACCCTGCACTTACAATGTCTACGAATTGGCTTAGATACTGTAGGGGCACAGTGCTCGTGTAGCTATGCCCTCACCTGTGGTACAGTGCACCCTGTCTTAGAGCTGTAAGGCCTGCTAGAGGGATGACTTACCTATGCCACAGGCAGTGGGCATGGCACTCTGAGAGGAGTGCCATGTCGACTTAGTCTTATTCTCCCCACCAGCACACACAAGCTGTGAGGCAGTGTGCATGTGCTGAGGAGTGAGGGGTCCCCAGGGTGGCATAATACATGCTGCAGCCCTTAGAGACCCTCCCTGGCCACAGAGCCCTTGGTACCAAGGGTACCATTTACAAGGGACTTACCTGTGTGCCAGCGCTGTGCCAATTGTGGATACAAAGGTACAGTTTTAGGGAAGGAGGATGAGACTAACCTTTCCCAAGAGAGTCTTCATTTTCTAAGTGGAAGAACCTGGAAAGGCCATCAGCATGGGCATGGGCAGTCCCAGGTAGGTGTTCCACTACAAAGTCCATTCCCTGTAGGGATATGGACCACCTCAACAGTTTAGGGTTCTCTCCTTGCATCTGCATAAGCCATCTGAGAGGTATGTGGTCAGTTTGAACTATAAAGTGAGAACCAAACAGGTATGGTCTCAACTTTTTCAGTGCCCAAACCACAGCAAAGGCCTTCCTCTCAATGGCACTCCAACGCTGCTCCCTGGGGAGTAACCTCCTGCTAATAAAAGCAACAGGCTGGTCAAGGCCATCATCATCAGTTTGGGATAGGACTGCTCCTATCCCATGTTCAGAGGCATCTGTCTGCACAATGAATTGCTTGGAATAATCTGGAGCTTTCAAAAACTGGTGCTGAGCACATAGCTTCTTTCAGGGTGTCAAAGGTCTTTTGACAGTCCAAGGTCCAGTTAACCTTCTTGGGCATCTTTTTGGAGGTGAGTCCTGTGATGGGAGTCACTATGGATCCATATCCCTTCACAAACCTCCTATACTATACAGCCAAGCCAAGGAATGCCTTGACTTGAGTCTGGGTTTTTGGAGCTTCCCAGTCCAGAATTGTCTGGATCTTGTGTTGTAATGGTGGTACTTGGCCCCCACCGACAAGGTGTCCCAAGTAAACCACTGTCCCCTGCCCTATCTGACATTTGGATGCCTTGATAGAGAGACCTGCTGCTTGCAGGGCATGCAAAACCTTCCTCAGGTGGAGCAGGTGATCCTGCCAGTTGGAAATAAATACAACAATATCATCTAGATATGCTGCACTAAAGGGCTCCAAGGCAGCAAGGACTTGATTCACCAACCTTTGGAGAGTGGCAGGGGCATTCTTTAAGCCAAAGGGCATAACAGTAAACTGATAATGCCCATCAGGTGTTGAGAATGCTGTCTTTTCTTTTGCTCCAGGCGCCATTTTGATTTGCCAGTACCCTGCTGTCAAGTCAAAGGTACTTTATAATTTGGCTACACCTAATTTGTCAATTAATTCATCCGCCCTTGGTATGGGGTGAGCATCTGTCTTGGTGACAGTGTTGAGCCCTCTGTAGTCCACACAAACCCTCATCCCTCTCTTCCCATCCTTAGTGTGAGGTTTGGGGGCCAAGACCATTGGGCTAGCCCAGGGACTGTCAGAGTGCTCTATCACTCCCAATTCCAGCATCTTGTGGACTTCTGCTTTGATGCTTTCCTTGACTTGGTCAGACTGTCTGAATATTTTATTATTGACAGATAAACTGTCTCCTGTGTCCACATCATGGGTACACAGGTGTGTCTGGCCAGGGGTCAAAGAAAAGAGCTCAGCAAACTTCGGAAGGACTTGCCTGCAGTCAGCTTGCTGTTGGCTAGAGAGGGTGTCTGAGTAGACAACTGTCAGGGAGTCCGGATCCTCTGGGTTTGCGCCTATTCTCAATATGTCTACCTCTTGGCAGCTCCAAACTCTACTAGCCATTATAGCACAGAGTTAAAGAATGGCCAAGTCGGGGATGGGGTTTTAGGTTGGGAACAGCGGGGAAGGAGACCTGTGGAAGTAAAAGTTAAGAACACAATAGCCAGATTATTCACATTGACTTTCATAAGCTTTGTTCATAATATCTATATAGTGATAACATGAATGATCAAGAGCTTTCCTATATCATGACCTTATTAGCTCTGAGTACCTGGAAAATAAATAAGGATTATGCAAGCTTTCATATGAGAGTTTTGTAGAATACATTCTTATGCTCTGAACCTTGAACTGACTCAAGTTATTTCTTTGAATAGAAACTACTTCATAACAGTAATCTATAAACACGTTAGTTTTCACGAAAAAACGGTGTTAGACTCATGAATGATACTGCAAGGACACACTGTCTAGACTTTCAAGATTCAATTGCTTAGGAATTATTATGCACTTTGAATATCAAACTGTGCATCAAGATTTCAATGTCTAGAAATGATCGCGCAATCTGCCGATCTGAAACACAAGGGTTAAATGCCAAGAATGACTCACGCGCTCTGCCATTGATTCAACCATCAGGATTTAAATGTCAAAATACGACACGCACTCTGCCGATCTGAGTTGCAAGTTTTAATTGCCAAGAACGAATAGCGCACACTTATGCTGATTCGGCCAACAAGGTTCAAATGTCAAATCATGATCGCACACACTGCCGATCTGAACTACAAGAGTTAAATGCCAAGAATGAATTGCGCACATTGCTGTTGATTCAACCGTCAAGGTTAAAATGCCAGGATATGATTGCGCACACTGCCGATTCGATCTACAAGAGTTAAATGCCAAGAATGAATCATGCACACTGCTGCCGATTCAACCACCAGAGTTTAAATGCCAGGATATGATCGTGCACACTGCCGATCCGAATTACAAGTGTTAAATGCCAAGAATGAATTGTGCACTCTGCTGCCGATTCAACCATCAAGGTTTAAATGCCAAGATACGATTGCGCACACCGATCTGAACTGTAAGAGTTAAATGCCAAGAATGAATTGTGCACTCTGCCGCCGATTCAACCATCAAGGTTTAAATGCCAGGATACGATTGCGCACACTGCCGATCCGAACTACAAGAGTTAAATGCCAAGAATGAATTGTGCACAGTGTTGCCGATTCAACCATCAAGGTTTAAATGCCATGATACGATTGCACACACTACCGATCCGAACTGCAAGAGTTAAATGCTAAAAAACCCATTGCACACGCGATTTAAACAAAAGGCCCAAAACTCGAGTATTTCTGAAAACGGAGTCGGGGCCTAATCCGACCTCCGCCTCACTGCCCTGCTTGAAGATCACCAAGGAAATGAAGACAGGGCCTGGAAATCCTAGGTAGGCTGCCGGAACAGGAGCTCAGGAAAATGCTGCTGCTTTGCACCGGGACCTCTAAATAGTGAGCACGTGGAGCTGGGCTGGCTCCCTCAAATACAGCCAGGCCCCACCCATGTGCCACACCCAGCCAGACTGCAGGAAAGGTTTCTAGAAAGGCTTAGAATAGGGACCACACCCTGTAAACCTGCAGCAAAGTCTTGAAAATGAGCAATACATTGTAAACAGCATTAATGACATTTCAATATGAATCTCTGCAATGCAAAAGGTTAACATACTGCATTAACACATAATGCATGAATTATTACATTATATAAGGATTGTTTTTTTGCATTATGTCGCCCGTAGAGCGCACACTCTCCTGATGTTGACAACGACTCCATCTACTGAGCCATCTTTAGAGTCAGTTGAGAGGAGGTCAGGGAGAGGTTCACTCTCTGCTTCCTGTTCCTGATCAGTAACCATCAGCATAGCTATGTCTGCCCTGTCATTGTAGAGTTTGAGGCGGTTAACATGGATCACCCTCTTGGGTGTCCTGCTAGTGCCAAGGTCCACTAGGTAAGTGACCTGACTCTTCTTTTTTAACACTGGGTAAGGGCCACTCCATCTGTCCTGGAGTACCCTGGGAGCCACAGGCTCCAAAACCCAGATTTTCTGCCATGGCTGAAATTCAACCATTGCAGCCTTTTGGTCATACCACAACTTCTGGAGTTGTTGGCTGGCCTCAAGGTTTTTGCTTGCCTTTTCCTTGTACTCAGCCATCCTTGAGCGTAGGCCTAGTACATAGGCCACTACATCTTGTTTAGGATCATGGAGAGGTCTCTCCCAGCCTTCTTTTATAAGTGCCAGTGGTCACCTTACAGGATGGCCAAACAGAATCTCAAAGGGGTAAAACTCTACTCCCTTCTGTGGCACCTCTCTGTAGGCGAAAAGCAGACATGGCAGGAGGACATCCCATCTCCTTTTGAGTTTTTCAGGGAGCCCCATAATCATGCTCTTCAATGTCTGGTTAAATCTTTCCACAAGACCATTGGTTTGTGGATGGTATGGTATGGTGAATTTGTAAGTCACCCCACACTCATTCCACATATGTTTCAGGTAAGCTGACATGAAGTTGGTACCTCTGTCAGAAACCACCTCCTTAGGAAAACCCACTCTGCTAAAGATACCTATGAGTGCTTTGGCTACTACAGGGACAGTAGTCGACCTAAGGTGAATTGCTTCAGGGTACCTGGTAGCATGATCCACTAGTACCAGTATATATTGGTTCCCTGATGCTGTGGGAGGTTCAAGTGGACCCACTGTGTTCACACCAACCTTCTCAAAGGGGACCCCCACCACTGGAAGTAGAATGAGGGGGGCCTTTGGAAGGCCACCTGTCTTGCCACTTGCTTGACAGGTGACACAGGAGCTGTAAAACTCCCTTACCTTCTGGGACATATTGGGCCAATATAAATGGTTGACTAGTCTCTCCCAAGTCTTGGTTTGTCTCAAATGCCCAGCAGTGGAATGTCATGGGCTAAGGTGAGGATGACCTCTCTAAACTCCTGAGGCACCACCACTCTCCTAGTGGCACCAGGTTTGGGATCTCTTGCCTCAGTGTAAAGGAGTCCATCCTCCCAACAGATTCTGTGGAATCCACTGACATTTCCATTTTCTTGCTCAGCTGCTTGCTGTCTCCGGCCTTCAAGAATGGGACAAGTCTTTTGTCCCTGGCACAGCTGTTCCCATGAGGGTCCCCCAGGGCCCAGGAGCTCTACCTGATAAGGCTCCAGCTCCATGGTCTCAGTTCCCTCAGGGGATAGGACATCTTCCGGGGAAGAGAGGTCCTATTTCTTTTGCTGTGTAGAAGCGGGTCCCCCAGTCTTCTTACCTTTTCTCTTGGAAGGTTGGGTCATTACTCCAAGCTCCAACACATCTTTTTCTCCCTGTGCTCTGCTTTGTGCTCTTGTCTTAACACACACATGGCTGCATGGGTCTTGAGCTCTACCTCAGCCCATGCTGAGGACTCCAGATCTTTCCCTAGCAAACACTCTACTGGAATTGCAGAGGAGACTACCACCTGTTTCAGGCCAGTAACCCCTCCCCATTCTAAAGTCACCATTGCTATGGGATGGACTTTAGTTGCATTGTCAGCATTGGTGACTGGATATGTCTGCCCAGCCAGATTCTGTCCTGGGGAAACCAGTTTGTCTGTCACCGTGGTGACACTGACACCTGTATCCCTCAGGGCTTCTACCTTATTCCCATTTATCAAGAGCTGCTGCCTGTATTTTTGCATGTTAGGCGGCCAGGCAGCTAGTGTGGCTAAGTCCACCCCACCCTCTGAGACTAAAGTAGCTTCAGTGTGAACCCTGATTTGCTCTGGGCATACTGTTGATGCCACCTGGAGACTAGCTATTCCAGTGCTAACTGGAGTAGTAGTTGTGGGTCTTTTCTTGGGACAGGCCTTGTCTCCAATGTGGTGCCCATGCTGTCTACAGTTGTGACACCAGGCCTTCTTGGGATCAAAGTTTTTACCCTTATACCTCCATCCCTAATGGTTGTTCTGGGAGCTGCATGAGCCACATGTTTTGTTTAGTATAGCCTTCTCATTGCATTGTCTATTCCTTATAAAAATAGAGTTGGTCCGTGCTATCTGTTACGGATGAACACTGGTACCATTATAAGATGGTCGCCATGCTCACCAAATCTGCTTATCGGTCTGCATACCGAACGATCGGCATGGAAACATTTACTCGCCATGGTGTTATGGGTATAAGGCGGTTGCCTTTAAAAATGAGCACTAGTATCTGTATTAATTTTGTTTATAACGTACGAGAACGATCTTTTTGGGTTTACTTGGTCCAGTATTCAGGCTTTAAGGGTATGAGTCAACCTTCATACTTCTCACTGCTTAGTATTGCCTTTTTATTGCACTTGTTTATTCTTTATAAAAATAGAGTCGTCCATGCTATTTGTCATAGATGAACGCTGGTACCATTACAAGATGGCGGCCATGCTCACTTTACCTTCTTATCGACCTGTATGCCGACCGGTTGGCATTGAAATGTGCATTTGCCATGGCATTATGGGTAAAAAGGTGCTTGCCTTTAAAAACGAGCACTGATTACTGCTCGGTTTGGATTGTTCATTTCGATGACGGTCAT
Organism: Pleurodeles waltl; assembly: GCF_031143425.1. Classification (NCBI taxonomy): domain Eukaryota; kingdom Metazoa; phylum Chordata; class Amphibia; order Caudata; family Salamandridae; genus Pleurodeles; species Pleurodeles waltl. The sequence goes on from NC_090440.1 coordinate 860,736,100, forward strand.
CTTTGCGGTGATGAGAGGCGCAGTGTTTGAGATAGGAGAAGGTAAGCGTTGCTCACAACGTTCTACCGACCGATATGGGGGCTATATTTAAATGGCTGAAAATAATCAAAACTATTCATTGTTTGGTTGTTGAACACTTTTGGCTATGATAATAATCCCCTTATATTTTGGATGGCGTCTGCTGTTTTAAAAATGATTAATGACTAATATTCTGGCGAAAGCACAATTGTGCCCTTTTTTTGATTAAGTTAATATTCTTGTGCTCCTTTTCATCTAAACTTTACCTATAATGTTGAGGGGAAGAAATACACATTAGTTTCATTACAGATAACATCTTAGTATGTGGTAATTATTTTCAGTAAGCACTGCAGGGTTCACTAATGTTTTTAGCTTTATGTAAATGTTTTTCTTGTACATGTAGGTATGTTTTTTAGGAATTGCATATGTTGATATTATACATATATATTTATATTTTTTTTGTCCATTTTGGTTATTGTTTTATGCTGATTGTTTTTGTCAGTCTGCTGGTTCTAGATGGTATTTGTATGTATGTTTTTAATATGTGCAGGTTTAACAACATATGTCTCTTATATATTTAATATGTTTGTGTTTTAAATGGAGTATATTGGGTATGGGTGTCCCTTGTCTGTATGTTTTGTTATTAGATTAAGTTGATTGGTTATTGTTTAGATGTTTCTTTTCTTATTGAGCACATATGATATGCATGGTAGTTCTCTAATGTATTGAGGACATTATTTCTATTACATTACAGCCCTGAAGAAGTCCTTTGTTGAGGACGAAATGCATTGGCTGATGTTTTTTATGAAACTGTTGCAAGAAAAGCAGAATAAAATTAAGATAACAATGAGACGAAGTTGAGTAACTGGACTTTCTTTGATATATTCAAAAGTGGTGCACTATCAAAATATCTATTACATACAGTTTTAGGGAAAGAACACTGGTGATGGGGACTGGTTTGCAGGGTTCCAGCACACTTTCAATCATAGCTAGCATCAACAAAAGGCAAAAAGTTAGGGGGCAACCATTCCAACAGTGGCATTTTCCTACATACATCATCCTTAAACAACTGAAATAAATGTATAGGCAAAAGGTTTTCAGTATTCACTCTCTACCCTGAAATACCAGTAAAAGCAGGCAACACCGGTTGGACCATGTTTGGGGCAACCCAGAATTCAGCCCTTCCAATGGCAAGCCTTCCAGCCCCAGTCTGCAATCCTGTAATATGCAGGGAGTGACCCTTGTTCAAAGGGTAACTCCCTGTATATTATGGTGGCTGAAAATAGCCCTGCCGTTCAAGTGGGTTTCGGCCCCCTTGGTAGCAGATCAGCAATAAAAAACGTCTGATATATCAACCCAGAGTGCAGAAACAAGGATAACTACATTACCCCCTTGGGAAGGGACCCTTTTCTAAGGAGTTGCTCCCTCACACACAAACAAAATCCCTGGTGGCCCAGTGGGTGGATTCCTGTTCCACGATCGCAGCCCTCATCACGATCGTGGAGCAGGAATCCACTCCAAACATGCAGAAAGGAAAAACGTTTATTTTCCCCCTGGGTCTGCCCCTCCCACCAAATCCCCCACCTTAGAAGGACTCACCCGCAATGCGTCCCCTCCCAAAGACGCACTGGAAGCAAATGGCTTCCAGCACGCTGCTACTGCATTTCATCAGATCGCAGACTGGGGTTTTGGGGGTAGAGGCGGAAGCACTTCCGCTGCCATCCCCTTGGGGAGGGTTGAAATGGGCATTGCACAGGGGAGTGCCAGCGCTTCCCTTGTGTGCAGATGCGAGGACGGAATGGTTCTGTCCTCAGCACATGCCCACCACGGAAGAAAACTGAACCGTTCTGTCCTCAGCATGCAAGGGATTAGAATGGTTTGTACTGCATAATATGTTTAATGCAAAAGATGTTTTATTTATGGTGCTTAATCTAAAAACTCAAACAGATGTTTACAGAGGTTTAACTTGTTCTACGTTTAAATGTAATAACTGCATATCTCTTTTGTAATGTTTGCTCCCATATTAAAGCAGTTTTATCAAACAATAAAGATGTGAAAACACAGCTGAGTTAGCACATGCTTTTTAGGGACATTTTAATGAAGGCTTATGAAAGGGGTGTAAAACTAAGGGCCTTATTTAGAGTTTGGCAGACGGGTTACTCTGTCACAAACGTGATGGATATCCCATCCACCATATCATGATCTACATAGGCTATTAAGGGATTGTAATACAGTGGATGGGAGGTAGATTTGGCATCATTCGCATGGTCTCCCCTAACTTTTTGTTTCTACTTCCCAGGTTGCTTCTGTGTGCTGGACTCTGTTTTTGCTGTTTTTGTTTGCTCTGGACACTTTACCACTGCTGACCAGTGCTAAAGTGTAAGTGTTCCTTGCACAAATTGTATGTGTACATTCGCTTATCCATGATTGGCATTTTTGATATAGTAGTAAGTCCCTAGTAAGGTGCCCTAGAGGTGTTCAGGGCCTGTAAATCAAATGCTACTAGTGGGACTGCAGCCCACATAAGTAGCCCTGTAGAAATGTCTCAGACCTGCCACTGCAGTGTCTGTGTGTGCAGTTCTAAACTGCCAATTCGACTTGGCAAGTGCACCTATTTGCCAGGCCTAAACCTTCCCTTTTTATACATGTAAGGCACCCCTAAGGTAGGCCCTAGGTAATCCCATAGGCAGAGTGCACTGTTTGTTAAAGGTGGGACATGTACTTATGTGTTTTACATGTCCTAACAGTGAAATACTGCCAAATTGTAGCTCTCTCATAGGTTAACAGGGGGGCTGCCATTAAATATTATTAGAGCACAGATACGCTTTGGAAGCAGATAGAAATATGGAGTTTATGGTCTCTGAACTCACAATTTTAAAATACATCTTTTAATGAAGTTGGTTTTTAGATTGTGTATTTGAAAATTACACCTTTAGAAAGTAGGCATTTTTTTGCTTAAACCATTCAATGACTCCTCCTGTTTGTGGATTTCCTGTCTGGATCAGTTTGACAGTTGGGCTGTTTGCACCTCTCCTCTAGACTGTGACACAAAGGAAGCTGGGGTGTAGCCTGCATATCCTGATGAGCCATCTGGGCTGAGGGCAGGAGTGGTCACTTACAACTGAAAGGGCTGTGCCTGCCCTCCACACAATGCAGTCTCCAACCCCCTGGTGTTTGGCTGGGGCCTGACCTGGGCAAGGCAGGATCTTGAACACAACATAGACTTCCCTTTGAAGTAGGCCTACTTCAAAGGCAGAAAGGGGTACAAGAAGAGCACCCAAAACCCCTGAAAATCAGATTACTTCTGGAACCAAGAGGAACCTCTGCCAAGAAGAAGAGCTGAGAAGCTGGAGGAGAAGTACTGCCCCTTTGCCTGTGACTGTGCTTTGATGGGTTGACCTGCAGTAGCTGCTTCTCCCCGAGAGAGGACAAAGACTGACGTTTGTGTGACTTCCCACTGGTGAAGAATCTTCAAGGGCTTGAAATGAGCTTGCCTCCTGTTGTTGAAGTCTCGGGGACAACAAAGACTTCTCTCTGCCAGCACTTGGGCTTTCTGCTGCGAGTCCTGCCTGCCAAGTGGTGCCCTAACCTGTCTCCGGGCCCATAAAAGGTGCAGCTGATGGAAAAGGACAGAAATCCCCTAAAGACTGCCATGCGGGGAAACTTGTGACGCACCACCCGCCTCGGGGTTGATAAACGACGCACCTCCAGCATCGCAGCTAAAATTGACACTCCACCTGCATCGTGGCTGGGAGGTTGACGCATAGCAGCTGGAAAAATGACGTGCAACACCTGCAGAGGCTGCTGTTAATGATGCAAGCACAGCACGGTTTCGTGATACAGTTCAATCGGATTTCAACACAACATCGCTGGGCGTGGAAAATCAACGCAAAGCCTGTCCGGACTCGAAATGCCCATCCGCATCGACGCATCGCTCTCTTGCGGGAGAGAAGAAACGACGCACGCCAATCCGACCGGAGGAGGAAAGATGCACGGTCTCGCTTGCGAGTGAGAAATCGACACATCTCTGGCCTTTTCCGATATGCACTCACCCGTGTGGCTTTATATTGACGTTACCCAGGTACTTTTGTGTGCTAACAGCGTTCTCACTGTTTTCTAAGGATTTTAAGACTCTTATTCTTTTTTTAAATTCATATCTTGACTTGTGTATGTTGGATTTTTGTCGTTTTGGTCTTATTTTGTTTAGCTAAATATCTAGGGCCAGATGTAGGTAAGTATAGTTTTGTGACTTGCAATTTGCGAGTCATAGCGACTCGCAAATTGCAACTCGCAAAACCAAATGCAGAAAGGTGTCTCAGACACCTTCTGCGACTCGCTATAGGGTCGCAAAGACCCACCTCATGAATATTAATGAGGTGGGTCGCAATTTGCGACCCCATAGCGAGTCTGGGCACTCACGGGGATGGTGGCCTGCTGGAGACAGCAGACCACCATGTCCGTGACTGCTTTTAAATAAAGCAGTTTTTTTTTTTCAAAGTGTAGCCCGTTTTCCTTAAAGGAAAACGAGCTGCACTTAGAAAAGAAAACCGAAACCTTTTGTTTCGCATTTTTTCAGGGCAGGTAGTGATCCCTTGGACCACTGCCTGCTCTGAAAAAATATTTTTATGTCGAGTCACAAAGGGGAAGGGGTCCCATGGGGACCCCTTCCCATTTGCGACTGGGTTACCATCCACTTCAAGTGGATGGTAACTGCGATTCCATTTACGACCGCTTTCGCGGTCGCAAATGGAATTGCATGGCATTGCGAGTCGCAAATAGGAAGGGAACACCCCTTTCTATCTGCGAGTCAGAAATGCATTTTGCGAGTCGGATCCGACTCGCAAAATGCATTTCTGCATTCCGGTGAAGCTTTTGCGACTCGCAAACGCTTTGCTACATCTGGCCCCTATTTTTCTAAACCTGTGTTGTGTCATTTTGTAGTGTCTTCTCTGAGTTACTGTGTCTGTTGGTACAAATACTTTACACATTGCTTCTGAAGGTAAGCCTGCCTGCTCATGCCAAGCTACCACGGGGTGAGGGTTAACTGAGAGTGAGTCTCCTTTACCCTGACTAGAGTGAGGGTCCTTGCTTGGACAGGGGGTAACCTGACTGCCAACAAAAAGACCCCATTTCTAACAACAGGCTATCCGTCACACTTGTGACTGAGTAACCCCCTCCGCCAAACTCTAGATCAGGCCCTTAGTTATTGAGACTAAATGATACATGAAGCAATAGTGGAAGATGATACGAATCAGTCTTGCTTTGTATGTATTTATGGATGAATGTTTAGAGTATTTTTATAGTGGAAATCTAGCAAAAAGCAGCGGAGCACTGTACAGGGTCAAAGGGAAGAATACAGTCAACAAGTGTATTGAGAGGTAGCTGGTGTGTGAAGGGTGATTGGATCATGAGGTAGTCTTCTTTAGAAAGGTGCATATTCCACTTTTTCTAGAATTGTAGTAGGGCTGGGAAGGTCCTGATGCGATATTCGGCTCTTGTTGAAGATCCTGAATGTATAAATGAACAATGACTGTTGCCTTTTGTGGGGATGTTGGCTTGTTTTATAGTGGCTACAATCTGCCTCCAGGCTACATTGGTTTGCCTAAGGTGCAAGGATGGAGAGTGGTGCTTTGAAAGTTCTGGCAAGAATAATGCATGCACAATTGATAAGAACCAGCAGTCACTCTACTGATCTTGCCTACAGCATTCTTTTGTTAAAGCAGGAAGAGCTGCAATAGTTTTATTCCTGTATTGTAGTGATGTGGTGGTGTGATCATGGGATTGGTGATGTTTGAAGAGTTATTTGACTGTATTCTGGTGATCATAAACCTTGAACAGTACTCCTGTTTGTGTTCAGTATAGCTTGAAGATAGTGCTTCATGTGCAAGTTGCAGGTGACTAGTGATATATAAAGGGTATTTATACAATTTTATCAACAATAAGCTATTTCATACTGGTAGGTGTCAGTACCATGGAGCATGATGTGTCCTTTCTGTTTTTGGAGGGGCTGGGGTGATGGATGTACTCACAAATAGACTGTGTATTTTTTTAAACCACTATAAATATGTTACTTCATACAACCCGTGACTCCCATAGATGAAACTAGAGAAAAGAGGAAAAGCTGACTGAGGAGTCAAGCACCTGAAAGAAAGACAATCAGTGGTTGTTAGAAATTGGGTTTTTGGTTGGCAGTCAGGGTACCCTCTGTCCAAGCAAGAACTCTCACTCTAGTCAGGGTAAGTCACACACAATCCAAATGATCCTGTGCCCACTCTCTGGTAGCTTGGCACAAGCACTCAGGCTTAACTTAGAAGATAATGTGTAAAGAATTTGTTCAATAAATCATACAATAACACAATATAGCACCACAAAAATACACCACACAGTGTTTAGAAAAATATATAATATTTATCTGGGTATTTGTAGATCAACACAATGAAAGATGCAATAAGAATTTGTAGAGATATTACTGAAAGGTGATATAAAGTGTCTTAAGTCTTTAAAAAGCAAACAAAGGCGGTCATTCTGACCCTGGCGGTCATGGACCACCAGGGCCGGGGACCGCGGGAGCACCGCCCACAGGCTGGCGGTGCTCCCAAGGGCATTCTGACAGAGACGGAAAACCAGCGGTCTCCCGCCGGTTTTCCGCTGCCCTGTGGAATCCTCCAAGGCGGCGCAGCTTGCTGCGCCGCCATGGGGATTCCGACCCCCTCACCGCCATCCTGTTCCTGGCAGTTTTGACCGCCAGGAACAGGATGGCGGTGAGGGGTGTCGTGGGGCCCCCGTAAGAGGGCCCACAAAGATTTTCAGTGTCTGCCATGCAGACACTGAAAATCGCGACGGGTGCTACTGCACCCGTCGCTCCCTTCCCACTCCGCCGGCTCCATTCGGAGCCGGCTTCCTCGTGGGAAGGGGTTTCCCGCTGGGCTGGTGGGAAACACAGAATAACCGCGGCGGTCTTCTGACCGCGCAGCGGTATTCTGGCCGTATGTGTTTAAGGCCGGCGGGAGTCAGAATGACCCCCAAAGTCTCTTTCAAGCACAAAGTACCTGGTTTGGAGTGGAAAATCTCCGCAGAGGGCCACAAAGGAGGAGATGCATGGAAAAACGGTGTGTGCGTTGTTTCGCCCCTTCACATACGGACTTGAGTCGTTATTTTCCACGTGTGGAGACGTGCGTCGTTCTACGGGAAGAAAAGCGTTGTGTGCATCGGTTTCGCCCCTTCACACACGGACTTGCGTCGTTATTTTTCACTCGGGGAAGACGTGCGTCGTTTTCCGGCACGTGGGCTGCTCCTTCTATGGGTTGCGGAATTATGAGATGTCTCAGGGTCTGTGTGTGGAATACTAGGCTTGCTATCCGGCTACGCGTCGTTCCGGTGGGCTGTGCGTGGAATTTTTTTCCTCGCTGCAGGCGTCGCGTCAATTTCCTCTCTGGGAGTCGGGAGGCGTTGTCCAGGCGGGCCCGTGCGGCGAAGTTCCGTCGCAACGCAGGCGTCGCGTCGAGCTGCGTCTTTCCTGATCGGCATGCAGTGAATTTCTCACCACGGAGCACGCTGTGCATCGAAGTTTTCGGCGCACGAGGAGTCAAATTGAAAAAGAGAAGTCTTTTTGGTCCTCAGACTTCAGGGAACAGGAGGCAAGCTCTATCCAAGCCCTTGGAGAGCACTTTTGCAGCCAGACAAGAGTTCAGCAAGGCAGCAGTCCAACAGCAAGGCAGCAGTCCTTTGTAGAAAGCAGTCAGGTGAGTCCTTTGAGTAGCCAGGCAGTTCTTCGTGGCAGGATGCAGGTTCTGGTTCAGGTTTCTTCTTCAGCAAGTGTCTGAGGTGGTAGGGCAGAGGCCCTGTTTTATACCCAAAAGTGCCTTTGAAGTGGGGGAGACTTCAAAGAGTGGCTTAGAAGTGCACCAGGTCCCCTTTCAGTTCAATCCTGTCTGCCAGGGTACCAGTATGGGGTGTGGCAGTCCTTTGTGTGAGAGCAAGCCCTCCACCCTCCCAGCCCAGGAAGACCCATTCAAAATGCAGATGTATGCAAGTGAGGCTGAGTACCCTGTGTTTGGGGTGTGTCTGAGTGAATGCACAAGGAGCTGTCAACTAAACCCAGCCAGACTTGGATTGTAAGGCACAGAAAGATTTAAGTGCAAAGAAATGCTCACTTTCTAAAAGTGGCATTTCTAGAATAGTAATATTAAATCCGACTTCACCAGTCAGCAGGATTTTGTATTACCATTCTGGCCATACTAAATATGACCTTCCTGCTCCTTTCAGATCAGCAGCTAACACTTCAATAATGTATGAGGGCAGCCCCAATGCTAGCTTATGAAGGGAGCAGGCCTAACAGTAGTGTAAAAACGAATTTAGGAGTTTTACACTACCAGGACATGTAAACTACACAGGTAGGTGTCCTGCCTTTCACCCACACAGCACCCTGCTCTAGGGGTTACCTAGGGCACACATTAGAGGTGACTTATGTGTAGAAAAAGGGGAGTTTTAGGCTTGGTAAGTACTTTTAAATGCCAAGTCGAATTGGCAATGAAACTGCACACACAGACCTTGCACAAGGTAAAGGGACTACTTGAGTGGGTGGCACAACCTGTGCTGCAGCCCCCCTAGTAGCATTTAATCTACAGGCCCTAGGCACATACAGTGCACATTACTAGGGACTTATAAGTAGATTAAATAGTCCAATTGTGTATGATCCAAAGTTACCATGTTTAAAGGGAGAGAGCATATGCACTTTAGCACTGGTTAGCAGTGGTAAAGTGCACAGAGTCTAAAAGCAAGCAAAGACAGAGTCCAAAAAGTGGAGGGAGGCAGGCAAAACGTTAGGGGTGACCACCCTAAGGCATGTCAGGTCTAAAAGTGGTGGTATAGGGCAGCCTTATTTCTCATTTTGAAAAAACACAATTATACTGTTCAATGTCATATTCAGAACCTTTTAAAAGAGCTCTAGTATAATAAGAGGGCCAGGTTCTCACAGATGTATTTTTTCCTTGCATTCTAAAAATTCCTTCTGAGTACCTCTTCCTCCACCTGACCTTTGGAAATCAAACTGAACCCTTAATTTATTGTTCTGGTCACGTCCACAAAGTGAAAGTTAAAATGCCCTTTCTACATTTCTCCAGATCCCAAGTGTGCTCTTACAAAAATGATATCCAATTAAGTGTTCCATAGAGCCCTATGGCCATAATTCTTGCATCTTGAAAAAGCAAATAAGTTTATTTTTTAAACAATCATGTAGATTTAGCTGTGTTTAATCTCCTGTAAGGTTTCATTACAATATCAAGAACCTCAATTGATGTAAATTGTGCATTCCTTCTTCAAAATGACTTGGTAATGAACACTTCAAATCTGAATATCAGATGTTACTTTTAGACTCCTTTGTGCCACTTACTATGAATGTATATTGTTTTCAGTTTTTCAGTCCTACAGTAGCCTGCATATGCATTATAATGTATATACACAGTGTCCTTTATCACACATGGTGCCTTGTTTCAGTTTATACGGATGTCCTGTGTGCTGGTGATTTATAGTTGTTCATATTAAGAGAGTATGTCAGTTAATGGAGAAAAAAACTTGGTGACTTATTTTTTAGCTTGGCAGATATGTATTTCATCACGTACGTGGCAGATATCTTGTCACCCTTATTAAAAGTGCATTATATAATGATATTAGACATTTTTTTTACTGAGTATAGGTGTAGTAAACTATTAATCAGTAATAAGGGAACCAATGGTCCCTGAAGGGGGGAGTTTAACCCTCAACTTCCACTGTAAACTAGCAAAAAACCATCAGTGGATTGGTCTTACTAGAAAACATACAATTGTTTTTGATTACATAGCACTTAGAATAATACAAAAACAAACTCATTGATCTTTGTTATCATGTACACTTGATATTAAAGTGGTGTTTCCAAATGACGCAACGGCGTAGTGAATGTGAGGTAAGTGAAAAATAAGTGTGCTTGTGCTTGTGCTATATAAAATATACATAAATGGTAACTGCGGAGGATGCACAGTTGTTTGATCTAAATTCTAGCATAGAGTTATAGGCTACTGAATTACATAACCACAGTATACTATTCTTGTGTCAATGTTTCGGGCTTCTAAGGTTATTAAGACAGGGCCATCATCAGGACAAAGAACAGGAAACACCCATTGGATAGTACTCATGTGGCAATTGCCAAAACAGAATGTTCAGGAATGGATAAACTATGAATCAGGCCCTTTATCTCGGGAGTACCAAATGTGTATGAGCAGTTAAATCTCTAGATATAAAACTCAGACTTGAAATTACAAATCTAATCATTCATTTTAATTTTGACACATTATGTTTGTAGAATCTAATGTATAATTATTGTATCACACCAGTGGATATTGGCCTGGTGTCAAGCCTGCACCCCATATTACCTACCTACCACATAAGACTTGCATTCTTATAGTTGCCACAGTTTAGGCAAGGATATTTGCCCTTTTTTAGTCTTTCAATGCAAGCTGTAAGCAATAGGTTCCAGTGTTTTTTTTTTTTTTTAGCAAGGATGTTTGTCCTTTTTAGTGTTTAAATGTACACTGCAAGCAATAGGTTTCAGTGTTTATTTATGATTTGTTTAATCCTTTGTTCCGTGTATTATGGCACAAACACTTTCATGTTAATATTGGCATAACATATTTTGTTTTTAATTAATTGACTCTTTTGCATTCTATTCACCTTTTCCATTGCTGCACTTGAAACAACAATCTTGGAATATCCTGTTCAACTGTTCACACATCTTGTGACTCTCTTTAGTGCACTAAAGTTCTACTGAATCAATCCTCATTCTCATTAATTGTGAGAAAGGTACATGTTTTTTAACCCAATAGATGAAGCAATTGGAATGCCTTAGGTTGTTCCCATCTGTTCCTTTATAAAACAACATAGCTGAAATGGATTGCTTTGTAATCAAAATTCAACACTTAAGTGGTTTTTTTGGTTCTTTATTGATGGTTGATGTGACTTTTGTGCAGTAATGGACTGTATTTAAATTTTTAATCAATGATTCTAGTTCTGGTCTGGGCTCTGATCACAGAAGAGATATATCATTGTAGAATAACTAGAGAAAAGCTGAGGATTGAGATCATAGATGAGGACCTCAGAAGAAGGTGAATCACATACTGCACCTGCAGGACCAACATAGTTGACATGTGCCATGTATAAATAGGGCAGACGTGGAAATGCAAATCCTTTTTTTGGAGAAAGCACAAGAGCCAATGAGAAAGAAAAAACATAAGGAGAAAAAATGTTTGGAGGAAAAGCAGTAAAAAATGTAGAACTTGGGACCTGATTTAGATATTAGCAGACACGTCACTCTGTCACAATGATGACGGATATATCATCTGCCAAAATCTAAATCCAATAGGATATAATGGGATTTAGATTTCGGTGGATGGAATGCTGTCATTGTTGAGACAGAGTAACTCATCCGCCAATATCTAAATCAGGCCCTTGGTGTTTATTGTTTCCAAGTATGATCTAACAGCAACAGAAAATGTATTTTAACCGCAACAGAAAATGTATTTTTATTGGGAACATAATTTCTACCCAAGTATATGTCAAATCTATTTGAGGCACAGGTAGATGTATTCCACTCTACAAGAAGGAGTAGGCTTAAAATAGTATTCCATTCATTGGAGGTAACACAGCAATAGGATAAAGAAAGTAAATTTAAACATTTTAAAAGAAAGTCAAATTCAAGTCATTAATAAGTAGAAGAATAATGGAATATGGTAGGCTCTGGAAAAGATTTCAAGAAACTAGAATTTGACATAAAAAAGAAGACAAAACATATTGACATAAGACAGTAGTGTATTACAATTGTGGGAAATGGCACATAGATAACTTTGGGGAAAAAAAGCAACCAAGAAGAAGCCATTGTCTGGTCGCATGTGCCATTTAAGAATGGAAAATTGAAGAATACATTAGCCATGACACAACATATGGAACTTAATCATGACCTTTCGAAACAAATTAAAGATTTAATGTCAAAATATTGAAAAGAGCACTAGGTAGTTGATCTACTCCTGAATAAAACTAAAGATAATCATTACATAATATAAATGCAGGTACATGTATTGATAATTTTATTGTAAGATAACTGTTCCAACCTTTTGTATCTTCTTAAAACAATAATATGATAGTTAAGTCTCTGTGTAGAGTCCTTATTACACCCATTGGTGAATGACATCTCAAAGTTCAAATAGGATAGCACACACCTCCAAGAAAAAGTGGAGACGATAAGATTGGAACACGAACATAAAACAATGTTCACAGTAGATGCTATATCATTATACACCATCAGATCACACAAGGAAGGAATGAAGCTCTGAAATGGAACATGCTGACAAAAAAGATTAAATGAATCAACAAAGCCTACATCTTGAAATGAATGTATTTAATTTTGAATACCAACTACCTCATATGGAAAGAACCATTTTTGCACAACTTAACAGAGTATCATTTGTGCCCAATGACACCTAGTTGTATGTCAATGCATACACGTATTGGTTTGAAAACACACACTTTATCTAGTGAAGAATGGCAGCCTGCATCTAACTGATATTTCTGAGCTCATTCGAGGCTCCAGAAAATGAAAGACGTTCTTCAACTTTGAATAAGATGAAAGCATGAAAACCTGTTCTAGTGGCCATAAAGCCCTAAGACATTATGACCCAGAATAATAAATGATTTGTTTAAGGTATGTGTTACTTTTCTAATACAAAGTTGATGTAAATTGTTTTGGTGGGATTTACTATCCAAATACAAATCATGATTTGTGTTGAATAGTAACCCAAAGATGTGCTATGCATTGCCGTGCATTACTTTGGGTAAAGGGGGCACATTTAGGTGGTGCATGTGCATTCCTATGCAACTATCCATGCTTTTGGTGCAAATTCCTATCTACAAAGAAGTTTATACTGGAATTTGCTGCAAAATCCCATTCTTCCTCAAGGCAGGTGCAGCAAGGTGAAATGTTTTCATTTTTCATCGTTTTTAGTAATTTGCATGTGTGCTGCACTGTACAGAACACATAGGAAGTGGCAAAAGCCTTAAACCAGAGGTCGAAGGGGGCAGGATCTGAGGAGCAAGCCATGCCCATACTTTTTCAATTGGACAAAAACAGTTCCCCTACCTTTGTTAAAAGGCAATCATCCAGGTACAGTTAATTCCTAAAGTTAAGACGCCTCAGCTGAAGTGGTTAGGATGGAGTCTCCAGTGCTGTGAAGTCGATGGAGAGACATACAGCTAAACAGGGAAGAAGCCTTCTTTCCCAGTGTGTCTGCTGTATGAAAGAAATGTAAATGCGTACAATTGGTTATCTGCAAAAGTAAAGATTGTTTAGAGGTCAGTATTGGCTTTAATTGATGGAATTATCTTTACGCTTTGTGAGGACAAATATGTATTCTTTTTGAGTGCCATTGCATGCCTGTTGCCAGCTGACCTGTAACATGCATGCTTTTAATAGAAAGTTATAAAAAAAATGTGATTGGGTTCAGTCTATTACTAAAACCTGAACCTATATTTAGGAAGCGCTTTTTTAATCTTAAACCTAAATCTTTGTTGCATATTTTGTGGCAGCCTATTTTAATCTGAATGTAATGCAGGCCTAAGATAATGATATACATATTCACAGAGCTTTCTGACATAGGGTGGACCTCATAACACCAGAAACACACAAGCTGCTTTTCCCAACAGCATCAGCCAGAATTAAATTCTGTGGCTCTGATGCATACACAAACATGAGCAATGATCACATTACCAATTGAGGTTTCATAACCTAAAATAATACATCTCTCACTGATCAGTGCAACTTGCCTTTATTTTTCGTTTAAGGTGTATGTTGTTCTATATAAAGTTACATGTAAGTGAAAGAACAACATAATTACAGATTATTTTGTTCTTTTTAGCCAAGCCTTTGATCCCGCCCCATGTTCACTGACCCCACCACCATTTTGCTCAGGATCACTTTATTAATGCACTCCAGGCATTGCCTCAAAACATAGGTTTTATACTGGAACAGACTCCTTGCACTGCGCCTCATGGATGTCTGCATTGGCCCATGGCTGTCTAAAGTATGTCAGGGCAGCAAGAGAGCAGAACAAAACCACATCTTGGTATGTATGGTGCTGTTCTGCTCTTTCACTTTTACACAGCACAGCAACTTTACATGCTGCCCTGTGTTGCACAACTTCCTAATAAATTTCCTAATAAATATGGGCCTGAGCTTCTATCTAGGAATTTCCGGACCATATAGTCTTTAAGAGAATAGTTACTGCCAGTCACTTCAGGTATAGCGATGTGGATGTGGAGCACCTTTGACCTCAGGCCACTGCCACTAGAAGCTCATTACTTTGCCTACCCCGATTCTCCTTTTTTATTTGCTGAATTCAGGCTGGTCCTGGATCCTGCTAAAACATATTTTTCTACTGTGTAATCCATAGCCATTCTGGATATCGCTTATCCTTCATGGCTGAGTAGCTTAAGTCCAGTTTAAAGTTTTGGAAGGCAGAGTTTCTTGTCCAGAGGCTGTGCATTTGTGAAATGGAAACATCCTACCAAGAGTGCCTAATGTCCAAGACAATGGGATGCTTGGTTAAGCATTGTATGCTTCGTATTTACCACTGGCCACTTGTCCAGTCGATTAGAGGGATTGCTGAGGGTCCTGAAAAAGGCCTAAATAGATCCTAGTGGGACCAAGCAGTTGCTAGTCTACAGAGGTATGGTGGTCCATTTGAATAAGGGGTACCGGCCACTGTACGACAGCGTGCAAGTTTCTTCCACTGCAACGTTTATGTGTGAAACTCAAACAGTGCCAATAGAAGTCCAAAAATCCTAAAGAGCAAACGACACCTTTGAGAAAAGAAGCCAAAAGCAGAAGTGTTTCTATAGGTAAGCGATGAAGGAGCACATGTTCTAGTCCATTTAGTAATCCTAGCTGACACCAGTGTTCTTTCACAAGCAAATGAGGGCCAAATGCCTGCTATCTGCAGGGAAGAAGGTCTAGACCTCTGGCAGGGATCCACTCTGACATTACACACAACAGAAAAAAACTACTGCACCTCTGTGGTAGGTGGATGGTCCTCAGGCCTCCACGCTTCCCCAAATACCTATGTGTCTTTGCCATGCTTTATAAATCAATTACATCAAAATAAAGGCACTAAGGTTTTGCATCAGAGTTGTGTCACTTTTATAGTGCAGCCCAACGCAAAATCACTTTTGGCATCTACTGAGCCATGCAAAGCTCCTTTGCATGGTTTAGTAAATACAAAGTAAAGCAAGACAACATCCCATTACTTTTTTATTCTATGGGCATTCTATGGGCAGAGCATGGACCTTCCCACACATATACCCATGGATTTTGATGCAAGCACACATTTACTAAGGTCAGTAAACTTTGGATGGTGCCAAAAAGCTACACCTACCTAAAGCAAGCATAACGAGGAGAAATATTGTTCTTTCTTGTTACGTTCTGTTTCTGCTGACACCCTTGAAAATGTGGTACAGGCGTGTCTGCGTTGGTGCTAGGCAGCACACAGTGCGGCAGTGCTAGATGACATCAGAAATGCGCCATATCTTAATAGATACAGCACATTTCTACTCTCTCCCTTTAACGCAATTCAGAGCAGCAACTTGGCTTCCTTCTCTGCATTGTGTGAAATGTTATTACATATACCTCCTAATGTGGAATGCAGGTGATCATATCTGGTGTGGACATGAGATTTGATGCCTTAAAGAAAGATCAATGTCTAGAAGATTGTAAGTTTTTTTTGAAGCATCAAAATAGGCTGGAAGGACCTGTGGGTTTGAAAGCCCAGTCTCGTATTCTATTTGCTGTCATTCAGGGAAGTTCACTTTTAGCTTCTCCTTCTAGGCGGGCCTACTATTTACACATGTCTATGCTAAAGTGGTTGGGTTGATGGAGAGTGTCAAGATTTCTCTCCTAACTTGGGAGTGACAACATTTTTGGTTAAAAAATAGCAACTAGTCGAAATGTCCAGTGCATGAAATATTTTTTATGAAAATGTCCAGCAGCTGGGGACCCTCACAGGTGACAAGTGTCCAGTGCTTAATTTGTTTCGGTGGTTTCTGGTGCGGGGCAACTGCACTTATTTTTGAGGGCCGGCACTTATTTTTCTGCCTCAAGCATTTGCTGCGAGCATAAAACACATATGGGAAAGACGGAGGGAGAAAAAACAAAAAAGCTTCACAGAGAGAGAAAGCAGAAACCTACAAGAGTGAGCTGAATGGGCAGTTAGCGGCTGTAAATGGATTAAAGAGGCCTGTGATGGCTTTCGCTGCCTTAGTATCGCATGCTCGCACATTTCATTGCAGCAGCTGCCTGTTTCAGGGGAGAGCTTTGGGCACCAGCGCGTTATTATTTAAAAATTAAGCACTGCAATTATGGTTCTACAAATCTATAGACTGAAAACTACTGATTGAGCGCTAGAAGAGACGCACAAAGAGGCAGGACTAGGATGCTGCTTCTATTATGAAAAGCCGTCAAGTAGCCTCCTTAATGTATACCTTATACAAAGTATGTTTTACCCAACAATACAGTCATAAACACATTAAGAGGTGCTATCTGATGCAAAGAGGCGCAAAAAGCAGCATGGATCCATTTCTGAATGCAAAAGGTTATTAGCAATGTGACGTGCGCCGCAGCGCAATTCTAAATCGAGATTTTATCTTTCGCTCTAAACGGAGCCTTTTTTGGTGCGAACAAGGCTGATGACATCATAAAAGAGTGAAAGCTACTAAATGCAGCGCTGCACTGTTTGAGCTTTTAGTGCAACGCGCGTTGTGTTACACAATTCTTGAAAAAGTAGTGACATATTGTAATCGCTTGCTCTGCCACTGAGAGTTTACTCAGCCTGGCTTCCTGCCGCCTAGGGGGCATTTGTGTCTGAACTTGAAAAAACCTTAGTGGAACAAGAAGAGAGGCGTGCCGAAGCGTGTACAACACACCCAGAGACTTGCTATGGAATGGATACGTTTTCTGAAGCTGGGGTGTAAAGAAGGTGCACGTCGAACGCCGTGATTTGTTGTTTTTTGTGATTTGTTTTTGTATTCTACTTCAACACGTGAGGACTTGAATGTTTTGAGAGACGGGGGCCCGACTCAGCTCCTGTAATCTCTGCTCCTGTGCCCGCGGCTCTGGCTGAGGGCTTGGCCAGCACCCCGAGCTGGGAGGCAGATCCAGTTTCTCGTTCGCTGCTGTAACGCCGTCCTAGAAAGGGCGGCCTGGGAGAAGGCTTCTCAGAAAGCAAGAAAGGAGCGAGGCACACCCAAGCCGTACCTCGGGTGCACCTTACAAAGCGGCAGCTGTCACGGGCAGAGACAACCGCGGTCTACCGGTGAGGAAATGGATACCCCGGAGTGAAGACGACACAGGGCCCAGCGAAGCCACCTCAGGGACCGCGCCGTCTCCCGTCGGCCTCTCTCCTGCCAGGTAAACAGCGCCCCTTGTTATGTGGCACAGCAGAGGGTTGTGGGAATGCGCCTCTTCTGGCCTTTGCTGCCACATATTAACCAAAACAATGTGTACTTCTGTGTGTCACTGTACATCTACAGGTGTTGGAGTACTCTCTAGATGTGGGGATATTCTGCCTCCCACTCGTGGCCAGCGCAGTTTGCTCTTTTGCTGTAAACAAAAACATCGTAACTTTAAAAAGGGAAGCGAAGCATAGCTTTTAAAATCAGGTTATTGCAATTGTTTCACACAGATTGTTTTTTTTGCACACTGATGTTTCTTTGCTCTTTACGATTACAAGTGCGCAAAGAGGGCGCATGTGACTGCTGGGCACTCTGTCCCCACTCGCCCCCCCCCCCCCCCAACACACACACGTCCCCACTACAGAGACCAGGGTGTCGTGGGCTCAGTGTGTATACACTAACCATGTCGGCCATTCCCATTAGATACCTTCATCAATTCAAGGCAAAAAAATAAGTGGCATTTATTTCGATGGCAATGGCCCCTATTAAAACTCATCACGACAATTCAGTTCAGGCTGCTTAATATAGGGATCCTCAATATTCAGAATTTAGAATTCAAATTGCATACAATTCACTTTGTGTTGTAGCCTGTGTAGTTGTTTACCCATAGCCATAGAATTAGGCCTATAGAGTAGTTTGCCTTTTAGACGTTTTGACCGTGTAGATCTCCAGGTTGAATTCTGCCCAGCGCTGATTACTGCCATCCCATAATGCCGCTCTCCGTAGCATTTGAGGACAACAGGACAAGCAGAGAGCATTTCGGGACATTAAATACTGCACTGTACAATGAGTGCTTAACTTTTTCTTCATGACACCTTACTTTCAAAGGCAGAAAGATTCAACACACTCTTTCCGTCCGCAGGTATAACATACTGTATTTTTATGTAGTTCATATTTCTAATGTTAATCTGCGTCACCAAGGACCTCAAATCTCCACCATTTGGGAGCAAAGAGCACAAAAGGGGGAAGGGAAGGCTGGCCTAACTGACTTCTGCTCACTTTCCTATGCATCAGTCAGGCGTTCTTGGCCTTTAAGGGAATGGCCTTGCATTTTTAATAGTGGTGTGCAAAGTTCTAATGTTCTAGAGCTCACAAAGTCGCAGGTTAAAAAAAACTAACTGTGAACTGGAGTAAGTAATTAGGGTATCTATTGGTTAGGCACAAAATGGAATTTTAGGTTTTAACGTTTATATCTTATCATATGTGATGATAGGCTAGTGAGTGGATGATAGAGCTTGGAGTGTGGGCCTGATCAAAAACACATGTTTATGTGTATTACAGAGTCAACATGACTTTCTCGTTATTGTTCATCTCATTCGTCTTTAGCAAAAACATGTTTGGTAGAATGCTTAGACCTTTGGCCTGGTATGACAAATCACGCTGTAAACTTCACCAATAATGTGTATATTTGCACCCAGATGTAATCTTGGATAGCTTTATGCCGACTGGGTCTCAAGGAGGGGATTTTAGGGTGATAAGAGCTCCCAAAAGTACCTTTGCTATTCATGAAGGGGAACAAAAACACATGGCCCAGTAGCCATCAAAAGTGGCATGAATATGGAGGTAAGGCAAAGGGAGCGCTCCTTTTTGTGGTCTGGTGCAAATCTGTGACAGATTATCTGTCCAAAAGTTAACAAAAAAAAGAAAGAAAGGCCCAAAATAAGTTTGAATATATTATCTAATGGATTCACTAAACATTTTATTTTACCCTTCCATTTGATTGGAATAGTTTAACAATGTGACTCCTGTAGCCATTTTGGGGTTCGCAGAGAATGTAGCCCATGAACCTAGCTGAGAAAAAAGGTGGTGCAGTGTGTGGGCATGGAGACTACACCGTAGCATAAGAAGAAAAAGGACATAGCCTAGTGAGGTGGAACATACCCTTATAACAAAAAAACTCATTTTTTAGCTGCACAGTTTTCAAACGTCAGTCCAGATTCGTGTATCAATATGCTCATTTTCGGTTACACATTCACTTTTTTAATGTGACCAAAACTATTCCCAGATGCACATAAATCAGGCATATTCATCACGAACCACGAAAAAATGAGCAGACAAAGAATAGGAGGCACAAATATTCACTGACAGCCATCCCTCTGCACCCACAGGCCGTGCACTTTTGGTACTGGAGATACGGCAACTGAGTTTAAAGCCACAGCAGAGGGTAATGCCTTGTGGTCTCTGTCCACTGAGCCTGGTTGTTATGGATACAAAATGTGTGAAATTCCGAATTTTGTGTTATGAAAAGTTCGTAAAATTCACCAAATTTCTCAGTAGTTAATTACATTTTACACGGTTTTTGCTACGCGTACTATTTAAACCAAAAATGTCTTGCAAGACACTGGTTCGAGAAGAAAATGTCTTCCAAGGTGCATTTAATAGTCAAACAAGATGCCTTACAGGGACCGTGGTCTAACATTTGAACGTGAGGTATGCCCTTCATTCAATTTTCATATGGATATGCCAACATTTTGTGTAATTTCACATATTTTTAATTTGTGTAAAGTTTCCCAAAATCGCACAGTTTCACACAGACCACCGCTTTTTTTATGTACAAACAGAAAATGTTTAAGGCCATACTGCAAGTGCCATAGACAGAAGTTAAATCTTATCATCAAAATAACTGAGAAAGTCACAGAAAATGGTTGGATAAGGTGCCTTATTGTTCTGTACTACTGATACATGGTATTGTTATTTAAAACATTTTAACACATTATATTTAATATTTGAAATAAGCTTTAGTTGAAGGAACAGAGTGTATATAATCCAAAAAAGAGATCTGAATATCTGTTATAATCTGCTACACAACCATGACGTCCCCAGACACCCCTCACATTTTCTCAGTGACATCACAGACATCCCAGCAGCATGTAACTGACCATGTCCTGTGTTGTCTATGCAGTTGAACATAGTGCACACAGAATGTGACTGAAGACTATGGGGGTTATTATGACCTCGACGGTAGGTGATAATGTGGCGGTAGTACTGCCAACAGGCTGCCGGTACATACCACCAGATTATGACATTGGCGGATTGGCTGCAGCCAACCCACCAATTTACCATTCTTACCAACATAGCGGTAGCAGCCGCCGAGCCGGAGATAACAATCGCCAGTCCGGCAGCTGCTGTTGTACCGCCGGCAGCACTTTGAGCATGCCTACTGCCATGGTTTTTGTGGCGTTCGCAATGGCACAATAATCATGGCAGTAGGCCCTACGAGTGACAGGGAATACCTTCCCTGTCACCGCTAGGAGGCTCACCCACCCCCACCCCCAACACTCCCCAGACACCCCCTATGTCCATCAACACTCCCCCCTTCTCATCCCCTCCCCATACACGAACACTCGCAGACACGCACCACTCATGCACACACTCACTCACTCAGTCACATTGGCATACTCACATTCATTCACGCCTGCCTCCATTCATTCTCGCACAGATCCGTACACACATTCACACTGACATGCAGACATGCATTCTACATGCTGGCATGGTCAATGGCCTTCTAACACCCTGTGTCCTTACACACAAATGTCCTTTATGCCCCTGTGTGTGCAGCAGAGGGCTAAGACACAGATCACATCCCATATGTTCTATCATCCTTTGTGCATTATATATGCTACATAAGGATGTGACAAGCACAAGGCCCTGCCTTGGTATTGCCAGAGGCCATCTTCTCTGGACTAAGTTCCCTATACAAAGCATGAGATGTCATTCATGAAATCATGTTTGGGATCCAGAGCATTGAACCGAAGAGGGTGGGGAAGAGGGTTATGGTTTTCTATTTATCCATGAGATGTGCCTGTCAGTCCTTTTTACATTTTGAGTAATTTCCATACAACTGAGTATTTTCCCTGAACATTTTATTATGTAATTTAATGTGCGATCTTCGTAAAAAACCACAGTATCTCTTAATCAGATATTTTTTTGTAAATCTATATGTACACGAAAGCAGACAAAGATGCAGACACGGCCACACAACGATAATCTTTAGTTACAATCCCAAATTAATTAGGCCCTCATAGTGAGGCTAAATCAGGCGGCAGCCCTTTAACGAACATGCATAATTTATGGTTGCTTCTGACATTCAGGTAATTGTTTAGATTCTTGCATATATCGACTCACTAGTTTTAGATTTAGAATAGAACCCTTCAAGGCTAGCTAAGAATTGACAAGGAGTCTATTTCACTGGCCCATGCCCACTTGAGAGCAAATGCTGCCCGTACAAAGCGGCAGATCATTGATGTAGTGGATCTGCGTGCACGTGGAAGGGCCTGCACTGTTAGCTGAATGTGATACCTCGGTGCCGGATGGGACTGGAAAGAAGCAGGCCTGTGTTTATGTTTAAACTTCACTTAGGCACATGTTTGTTGTCATAATGGACAGAAATTGCCACTTGGCAGACAGGGAGGGAATTTTGTAGCAAAATGACTGTGCACCAATGAGTCAGTACACATAATAAAACAAATACAGCTTAAAACAAAACGCCCTGCGATTTCAATAAGTCCCTAAGACAAAACAGATTTCTCTATTTCTTCTAGATTCAACTCGCCCCATCTCCCATGCAAATATCGTGATAGGAAGAAGAATGGGTGAATTCTTCTCAACCATCTCCACATCAAATATTGTTGCAATACTGTAACCAAAGCCCTTAAAGTCTACCTTTGTGTAAATGGATGGCTTGAAATAAGTGGCACAGCAAAGTTTTTGTTGGAAGCATGAATGTGTTGCAGGTTCATTAAGCACAGATTTGGGCTAACCTACGGGCGATCCTGGGTAGTCAGCGATGAGATGTCCTAAAATAACTGCCCACTTCACTTGATAGCATCCACCAGGTATTGTTTAGCCTCTGTTGTTCACTTTTCAGGGTTCGTCCAGCATTTGACCCAATAGTCAATGAAAATCTGCCTCCTGCTCATGGCTGAGCAATGCTAGGCTAAGCCCACAGTTGCTCTGCATTTCAACTGTATTGCTGGAGTAGGGGGGTGTCATTTTATCCTGATGCCCCACTATAGAGACTATTGAGGTAACACATTGCTGACACTTTTGTGATTCTTGTTAGGGCTCTTAGTTGCACCAAATGCTCTTGGGTCCCCCTGTTGCAACTGTGTATAGAGAAGAAAACATGGAAACATGTATAAACCCATTCATCCATAATATAACAATGACTTCTGCAAAATCGACCAAGACAGAATATGTGGCTTGACTGCTATGTAACTTGAGTTGTTACTGTCAAGCTGATGAACCTTCTACCTTTTGGCCTTGAAAAAGCCCTTTCTGTATAATCAAAGGGGTGAAACGTCTTGCATTGAATAGACTATATTCATCTGAACATCAGATCTCATAAAACACAAAACACTCTACATTCATCTAAAAGTTTGTATTCAAAGAGATCAACAATGTGTAACAAAAATAAATTCCACGGGCATGCAGTAACATTTCTATCAATCTGAATCCATTTTGATTA
Organism: Pleurodeles waltl; assembly: GCF_031143425.1. Taxonomy (NCBI): domain Eukaryota; kingdom Metazoa; phylum Chordata; class Amphibia; order Caudata; family Salamandridae; genus Pleurodeles; species Pleurodeles waltl. The sequence continues at coordinate 860,759,108 of NC_090440.1, forward strand.
TGTAAAGAATTAAATACCTTTTGTATCCCCGTGGTCCCCAGTACCACCTCTTCATTAGTGTCCTGTGCATCCCCTTCTGGGCCTGCCAAGAGAGAAATCGCAGTGTCTGAAAGCGATACATGGCCAGCTATATCAAATGAAGTAAACAAATGCACAGATCACTTACACCTGCAGTGCCCAAGAAGCCCTATATGCACCGATCAGCATGTATTAAGTTCTGGGTTGATATATGTTGGTCAGGATGATTTGTGATGTTAATGCTCTGCCAACAATTCTGTTGGCCTTGATTTAGCTGTACTTGGAATATGAGCTTGCTAAACGAGACTGGTAAAATCTCAAGTCCGAAGACATTCAAATGAAAATAGTGGGCCTGTGTTTATGTTGAAACTGCACTTAGGCACATGTTTGTTTTCACAATGGACAGAAATTGCCACTTAGCAGGTGGGGAGAGAGTTGTAGCAAAATGACTGCACCAATGAGTCAGTACACATTGGACAGAAATGATAGCTATAGGAGGACATCGTCAAAGTAGCTAGCAATGGATGTAGAACAGCAAGCTTCAGATGGTAGGGAGAAAAGAAGGCACTAATGGTTGGCCAGGCTCATGATTGTAGTTAGTTATCACTGGAGAGCCCCTTTAAATTCAGTTAACCAACCGGCGTCCCATGGCGTCGTCATCGCAATGACCAGTAGGTATGAACAATCTCTCCTTCAAGGTAAAATTAATTCAGAGATTGAATCTAAAGACATCAAAGCTAAATACTGTCCCATGCCAATTTACTTCATAGGTGAATAAGCAATAACTGCTGGGCTATTTAAATAGTAAGGATTTTCCAGTGCCTTTTCCCTTTATCCACCACAAATACAATTTGACAGAGAACTTTGCATCAACTTTCAATTTCAGAGGGACTTTATTGACTTAGACTGTCCTGTACACCTGCAGGGCCCCAGTAGCCCTTTATGCATCAATTAACATGTATCAAGTCCTGTGATTTTCATTTACACGTAATCATTACCATCGGGTGTACGTGTCCAGTAACATGAAGTGAGGCTACAATTCCTAAATGCACTGTTTTGATAAGTGAAAGACTTGAAACATGGTTTTCAGTATACATGGAGTTATGTAGCAACAAGTAGCACTTTTTTCATGGAACATGAGGGATAGCTACTTGGTGTCAGCAAAAGGAACATGCAGGCTGATAAGTGATGTTAATGCCCTGCCAGCAATTCTGTAGGCCTACATGGAATATGGGTTTGCTTAACGAGGTTGATACAATCTCTAGTCTTATGTAGTGTATTGCAAATAGTGGGATTCCTAACAGCTATAAAGCATCTACCTGAGGAGGACTGCTTCTCACTCAATAGAGACTCCAACTATGTTTATGCATGATATGAGAGTAAGAAAGTATAGGTTTAATAGGAACCTTCTCTAGCAGTAAAAGCACCATGCCTTCATGTATCTTGTTTTACTATAGCGCACCATGCCACAATTTTGGCTCTTTCTAGGTGTTATTAATGGTGTTACTTATTATCTAATGTAAGGCTACTTTAAGTATGACAGGCTCAGTTGGTTTCCCTGGCATTTTATATTGTCACCTTCACACCACTCCGGATATCTCTTCGCTCCATGACACACATGGGGCCTGATTTAAGAAAAGAGGTGCTGCATCCAATGCTGCGCCACTTTTCTTGTGCCCCTTAGCGCCCCCCCTACCGACACCATGTGTGTGCCGTTTGTAATATATGGCGCACCATGGTGCAGGGTAGGGGCAATAGAGTCAACATTTTGACACTATTGTTGTCCTGTGTAGAATTAGTGCCAAAATGTTGGCGCTAATCATGCACAGTACATAGGAGCCCATTGAAAGAAATGGTGTGCCACCTTTTAATGCCCGCTCTGTGCAGGTGTTAAAAGTAGCTACAAAAATTGACGCAGTTGAATCTTAGGTTCCACTGTGCCATTTTTGCGGTCCCCCGTAGCGAGGGAATGCCCCCTTGCATACATTATGCGTGTCGCAGGCATAATGTGGCGCAAGGGGTGACAAAGGGGCTCAATGCATGCATTGCGCCACTTTCTAAATTTGGCGCAGTGATTTTGGCCTTGTTGGGCCACATTAGCAAAAAAAACGAATGATGCTAATGTGGCGCGAGGAGGTACTAGGCCATCTTAAATCCAGGCCACGGTTTGCAACAAATAGCAATTTTCTGTGGAGCTGTGACAGTCAGTTTCTCCTTCCTCAATTTTTTTGACATCTAGTTTGACCCACCTTTTCAGTTCATTCGGCACTTCCTAAACTCTTTGTCACTTACTGCTCGTTTGAGTCTATGCTGCAGTAAGACTACTCTTTCTTCTCCTCTCCAAAAGTTCCTCATGTTTTAATTCTATGTAGGTTTATTTTTTTCGTTCTGCTCTTAAATCTGTAATTTATTTTGTTCGCTTTAATATTTCAGACATGACCAAGAAAGGTTACAATCGAGGCAGTGGCGCTTCCATTAAACTGAAATCCATTGTCTTGCTAAGCATTCAGTGAAATGTTTAGAATTGTGCGTGCAGAAAGAAAGGCTATAAAAGGGGAAAAAGCTAAACCGTACCTAAAGGGAGCTGCATCTATCCTCACACGATTACTTCACAGGAGAACACGACTGTGTCGATAATTCTGTCTTTGAGACAGAAGGTGAAATCAAACATCTACTCTTTTTACTGCCCTGTTCCAAGAATCCATTCAGTGTCCCCTCCCCCATCACTGTTCTCTCTTTTCAAATTCCAAAGACATTCAGATGAAAATAGTATGGATCCACAGGGTGAGAAGAGGAAAAACAGGTAAAGACATTGGACTGCATTGATAGATACAGCAGGACATCACCAAAGTAGCTAGCAATGTCCGCAGAACAGCAAGCTTAAGATGGTAGGGAGAAATAAGGCAATGGTGCTTGGCCAGGCTCATGACTGTAGTTAGTTATCACTGTAGAGCCTCTTTAAATTCAGTTAACCAACCGGCATGCCATGGCGTCGCCATTACAGTGACCAGTAGATATGAACAATCTCTCCTTCAATCTAAAATTTATTCAATGATTGAATCTGAAGACATCAAAACCATATACTGCCCCATGTCACTTTGCTTTATAGATGACTAAGCACATGCTGCTCAAACTCGACTGCGCCCACATCATGTGTGGCACAGCCCCAGCGCTGTCTTTAGTATATGTCAGTCACCCCTAATGTATGCCTCCTGATCCCAGAAGGCAGGGCACATTATATTAAAGGTGTGGACATACCGGTGCAAGCTTATATGTCCCTATTATTGCCTTTTTCACTAAAGGCTACTAAAAATGAATGTCAGTCCATAGGATAACATGGGCTGGACCCAGGCAAACCAGAGGTCACCACATCTATAATAGTTCTGCCAAAGTGGGTCATGTTTGGTATTAAACAACGTGCCTTCTCACTCCTGACATGGATCTCATTTCAAGAGTGATGTGGCATGGATCCAGAGCGAAACGTTAGAGGTTGCCCTCCGAGTTAACCCTGTTTTCCTGTGCTCTGGCTGCCAACCCGCAGCTGTTGCAGCCAGAACAGGATCCTGCCCCCCTGGGCAGAGATGAGAACACTTCCAGGATTCAAGCCAATGGCCTGGATGAGAAGGAGGTCATATCTCCCTCCCTCCCAGTCAGGCTAGTTAAGTGCCACATCAAGGCGGTGAGCTTTAAAGGGCACATCGCCTCTGATATGCAAACAGGCTGTCTCCAAGTGGAGGCCTAAAGCTTTCCCCCTGCCCCAGGCACATTTGCACATAGGCAGGCAGGAAAGTTAGTTAGTCAGGAGGTGTACACCCCAGAAGGCTAGTCTCATCTCTAGGGTTGGTGGCCTGGTCGTACAGCAAAGGAAGATGTCTGCCATCTTGGAAAGAGGCAGAATAGAGGGTTCTGGGTAGAAAAGGTGCCACAACCCACTGGATGTGGTCACTTTAGAGGCAGATTAGCCACTCGGGCCAGAAGTCCATTGGCTTCTTGCACCCACACCCTTAACTCCTCCAAATCTAGGATTTAAAGGGTTTCCCTGGCACCAAAACCTCACATCTGCAACAACTTGCGACAAGAAGACAATAGAAGACCTGCATCGATGATGACAGGAACCTGCACTAAAAAAAGGTGAGATACATTGAACCTGTGGCAACCTCCTGGAAGTGCTCGACTGCAGCTCATCCTGGACCAAAGATTGGTTCCCCCAGCAAGAGGGAACCCTTAGCGAGCCAAAGGAAAGTCCAAACTCCCTTTGGACATGTGGCACTAGTCCTCCTGCATACTGCTGGTAAAAAGTACTCACCCGATCCTAAGAAGCACTGGCCATTGGGCCCTCTGAGGGATTGCCCAAAGACAGGTGGCCCAGTGCATTTTGGGAAGTGAAGTCCAGCTCATTGCCAAGTTACAGCTGGCTACCGTTTTCCACTGGACCTCCAGACGGGGAGATAGCTTCTCCTCCACCTTACCACTGCCTAGGCTGTTGGTGGCCAGTCTAGCCATCACCATCTTCACTCACCGCTGCAACTTGAGGGCACACTGCAACACTTTTATCCGATGTCACCTGTGGCTTCGTTGTTGAGTTTTTGCATCCGTTTCCTCACCCACACAATCTCAGTGGTGAAACCAGCAACTGCAGTTCCCGTTCAGCACTAAGGATAGCCAAGCACACCTCTGCACCAGTGACACAGAGACTAGGTAGAGTTGTTCTGCATGGTGAATCATAGTCCCGGGCCCAAACAAGCTTAAATCCCACTGGGCTTCCACAAGCTCGATGTGCAAGTGACAGAGTGTCACAAGTATCTTTTTTCAACACATGCATCGCCTGTGTTCAAGACCAGGGGCACTTCTACACCCAGGCACCACGAGCCAGGTAAAATTGGTCTGACTGTCACAGCTTCATCTTGGGACCTGCACAACCTTAGCCACAAGTGGGTTCCTCTGAACTCACTCCACAAGTGACTGAGTTTCACTAATGACTTCGCGTTGACCACAATGGTGATATTTGACAGCTTGTAAATTCTATAATTTTACTTCTGCTTTAAATTCAATAACTGATAATACGTAACTGATATGCTTTGTTTTGGTGTGTAACATTATAGAAAAATCTGCCCTAATTTTATAAATTGGTGTCAGATTTCTTTCAAGTCATGTCAATTGCTCATCGCCCATGTTTTTGCTGTGAAATGCTTAACACATTCATCTAGTGAAGCCTGGCTGCTCTTTGCCACACTTCCAGGAATGAATAAGGATTTATTATTGTGAATCTGAGGGAGCATCCTGGGGGTATTGTGAGAGTATTACATAGTAAAGCCTAACCAGCCTTACTGCATAATACTCCAATTTGTACACTAAGACATTGTTTGGTGAATGTTAGAGCACCAAAGAAAGGTGAAACTCTACACAGGATAGGATAATGAAGTATCATATGATTTAAAAAATAGTTGTGCAAGACTGGTCTTGTCACATAGGTGGATAGCAGGGATTCCGACGATATGCCTGCCTGTGCAGAAACCTTTTGTATGCCTTTTAGAAATTGTGCATGCTCATATTACAAGTACAACTGCATTGGAAGGGATTTCCAATGGGAGAATCATTTTTTAGATATAGCGTTTTTCTTTCCAGGTAGCAGCATGTTGAGGTAGCGAGGTGACTGACCCAGCAGAGACTTGGCACTCTCTTCTTTGAAGGAAAATAACACATTATAATCCACACCAGCAAAACATGGTCTGTTTGTTTAGGCAAAGAACAAGATGGACCACCTAGTTTTGAGTGGGCTAGAGCTTAAGCATAGATTTGTCTGTAGGCCGCTGTAAGTACTGTTACAGTAGTCGATTGAGCAGAGGAATACACAAAGGACCAGTGTAATCCATTCAGACAGTAATTGTAGGAGTGGGATTACACAGAGAGGATGCTTAAAGACTAAAACTCAGTTTTGGTGACATTAATGTTCTGAGGAATGACTGACATATTAAAGTTGTGTGATTCTTGAGCTGCATATATTTGACAAAAGCATCCAAAAGATGAAAATACCAGAAAAGTATTCAAAGGCAAAGATAGGAAAAGAAAGAGATTAAAAGCGACAGAGAGATACAGAGAGTAACTCTCGTGCACCCTGTCTTTCCCCCACTCCCTCTCTCACTCTCTTTTTCCCTCTCTCAACTTCCTTGGGGACAAGATGTAATTAGCATGCCATACCGTACACTGGATGGTTAGATTTCCTCCAGAAACCTTTCTGGGGCCTTCTGTGGCAGCATGCCATTACTTATAGTCCTTCAGAGGATTGTTTATTGTTCAAAGATTTAGGCAATTTATCTTTCTTTTTAGCGAAGGACTTCACATGCTTGGGGGTGGTTCTTGCATAAGGAGCATCTCCACAGGTCTGTCTATCACTAGTAGTGCTACAAGAAGATATCAGCTCTGACTTTCTGGAACACATGACTGCTTGCGGGCCAGTAGATTACCTTTGGAATGAAGACACTGAGGAGGATTTAATTACATAAGCACAGAACAACAAACTCAGTTTGGTGGCAATTCAGGGCCAGAGAGATATGAGTTTGATGCTGTGTCCAGTTTCAAGAGTTGCACTGGAGAACAATTACATGTAATTGATGTTGTCATGTTGTAAACTTCTGCAAATTGGTTAGAAGATTTGAATTCACTTACTCTGCAGGAGGGGGCACTTATTGACAGTCACTAGATGTTGTGCAGTTCCAAAAGATCTGCCACAAAGGAACCAAGCCAGATTTTCTTTAGGAGGGTGGATGGTGAAGCAATGTATGACATGCAAACCGGAAGCTGGTCTTGTGGTGCATTTGAAGAGTAGATACTTGGAGGACTCCAAAAGTTTTTCAAATAGCTCTATGCATATATGGAATGAATACAATCCAGAGACTTTCCTCCTCATTGTCTCTGTGCTCGGTGTTTGTGAATGATGTTGTAGGCTTCAATGACAGGTGCATGGAAGAATCTGTTTTGTATGAGATCGTGGATGTTTGCTACACTGATGATCTGATCTTGAGAAATGTACCACTAAAAGGCTTTGCTGCTGGAGGATATAGAGCTATAGTGGCTAATGGGAATGTTGGGGAGATGGAGCAACTAGGGAACTAACACCACTCAACCTTTAGGAGTGGAGAGGATGGGGTTGGCTGATCCAATTGTGGTAATAGGTCTGTCTTCGCTGCTGTCATCTAAAGGGGATTTGAGCCTTATGCTTGAGATACCAGCGAAGACTGCCTTGGCTGGGGTTCTTGTGTTGGGTGCCAGGCAGATCCTCAAGGCAGTTGAAGAGCTCCTAGAGTCATGGGGATGCTGGGGGATTGTGAGTTAGTCAGTGGGCATGCTTCCTGTGGATAGTACCAGGGTTCAAGCAATCAGAAATATAGCCCTACAATCAGAACTTGTGGGTAGAAGAAAATATCCTCCAGTGATGTGCCGAGTGCCTGAAGAGCTACAGAAAGCTGAGGGGTGTCACACAGTGAGTTGAGTTGGGCACATAGATACAGGAAAGAGCTTTAGTGTAATAAAAGGAACAGAAGTTGTTAGAAATTGGGTTTTTGGTTGGCAGTCAGGTTACCCCCTGTCCAAGCAAAAGTCCTCACTCTAGTCAGGGTAAGTCACACACAATCCAAGATTATCCTGTGTCCACCCTCTGGTAGCTTGGCACTAGCAGTCAGGCTTAACTTAGAAGGCAATGTGTAAAGTATTTGTGCAATAAATCATACAATACCACCATATAGCACCACAAAAATACACCACACAGTGTTTAGAAAAATATATAATATTTATCAGGATAATTGTAGGTCAAAACGAATAAAGTTGCAATGTGAATTTGTAGAGATATCACTGAAAAGTGATATAAAGTGTCTTAAATCTTTAAAAAGTAAACAAAGTCTCTTTCAAGCACAAAGTACCTGGTTTGGAGTGGAAAATCTCCTCAGAGGACCACAGAAGAAGAGATACGTGGAAAAAGGGTGTGTGTGTCGATTTCTCCCCAGCACACACGGACTTGCGTCGTTATTTTCCACGCGGGGAAGTAGTGCGTCGTTTTCCGGCGCGCGGACAGTCTCTTTCTGTGGATTGCGGGGATTACCAGATGTCCCGGGTCTGTGCGTGGATTTTCCTGCTTGTTTTCCGGCTGCGTGTCATTCTGCGGGGCTGCGCGTCGAAATTTCGATCTCACGGCAGGCGTCGCCTCGATTTCTCCTCTGGAGGTCGGGCGGCGTTGTCCTTGCGAAGCCGTGCGTCGAAGTTCCGGTCGTCCTAAAGGCGTCGCTTCGATCAGCGTCGGTGTGCAGCGTTTTTCTCACCACGGAACAAGCTGTGCGTTGAAAATTTCAGCGCACAGAGTGTCCAAGTGAAAAAGAGAAGCCTTTTTGGTCCTGAGACTTCAGGGAACAGGAGGCAAGCTCTATCCAAGCCCTTGGAGAGCACTTTCACAGCCAGACAAGAGTTCAGCAAGGCAGCAGGCCAACAGCAAGGCAGCAGTCCTTTGTAGAAAGCAGACAGGTGAGTCCTTTGAGCAGCCAGGCAGTTCTTCTTGGCAGGATGTAGTTTCTGGTTCAGGTTTCTTCTCCAGCAAGTGTCTGATGAGGTAGGGCAGAGGCCCTGTTTTATACCCAAATGTGCCTTTGAAGTGGGGGAGCCTTCAAAGAGTGGCTAAGAAGTGCACCAGGTCCCCTTTCAGTTCAATCCTGTCTGCCAGGGTCCCAGTAGGGGGTGTGGCAGTCCTTTGTGTGAGAGCAGGCCCTCCACCCTGCCAGCCCAGGAAGACCCCATTCAAAATGCAGATGTATGCAAGTGAGGCTGAGTACCCTGTGTTTGGGGTGTGTCTGAGTGAATGCACAAGGAGCTGTCAACTAAGCCCAGCCAGACGTGGATTGTAAGGCACAGAAAGATTTAAGTGCAAAGAAATGCTCACTTTTTAAAAGTGGCATTTCTAGAATTTTAATATTAAATCCAACTTCACCAGTCAGCAGGATTTTATATTACCAATCTGGCCATACTAAATATGACCTTCCAACTCCTTTCAGATCAGCAGCTACCACTTCAATACTGTATGAGGGCAGCCCCAATGTTAGCCTATGAAAGGAGCAGGCCTCACAGTAGTGCAAAAACGAATTTAGGAGTTTTACACTACCAGGTCATGTAAACTACACAGGTACATGTCCTGCCTTTCACCCACACAGCACCCTGCTCTAGGGGATACCTAGGGCACACATTAGAGGTGACTTATATGTGGAGAAAGGGGAGGTTTAGGCTTGGCAAGTACTTTTAAATGCCAAGTCGAGGTGACAGTGAAACTGCACACACAGGCCTTGCAATGGCAGGCCTGAGACAAGGAAAAGGGGCTACTTAAGTGGGTGGCACAAACAGTGCTGCAGGCCCACTAGTAGCATTTAATCTACCAGCCCTATGCACATAGAGTGCACATTACTAGGGACTCATAAGTAAATTAATAGTCCAATCAGGTATGATTCAAGGTTACCATGTTTTAAGGGAGAGAGCATATGCACTTTAGCACTGGTTAGCAGTGATAACGTGCACAGAGTCTAAAAGCCAGTAAAAACAGTGTCCAAAAAGTGGAGGGAGGCATGCAAAAAGTTAGGGGTGACCACCCTAAGGCTGTCAGGTCTAACAGAAGTGAACTGTCATTGACCAGAAGGTGGGGCTGAGAATTCTCTTGAAAACAATGTTGCACTTAGAGACTTTAGTCTTTTGAACAGGCAGTCAAATGCAAAAAAGGATAGTAATCTGTGTCAGTTGATACTTTCTTTGGAGTAGCAGGGCAAGTATTCCCAGGTTAATAGATTGGACTATCAACATGAATTCAACGTAGGAAAGAGAAGATTGGAGTGTATTGACGATTTCTGGTGTTTGATTAAATATTCTTTTTTTTATATATTTCGTGGGTTAATTCATAAATACCCCAGGGGGATAGGTATGTTAAAACACCCCAGGCGTCATAAGACGTACTGCTTTGAGACTAGAAATGGCAGTATAAGAGCTCGTGATGGCACTGCGCTTGTCACACATTAGAAACTCAGGGGCTTCCGAGGAGTGGTGTGAGCAGTAGCAGCAGTAATACTTTGGTGAATTTTCAGTTAGGGTCATGTGGGCAAAGTGAGAGTGGTGATTGAGACGTTAAATAAAACTAACCTGATATCAATTACAGCCTTTATATAGAACCTCTTTCTTTTATAAATACCAGTTCTAGCAGTGGACGGAAGAGAGAGAGATGGAGGGAGGAAGGGATTGGGAGAAGCAGGGTATATAGAAGGATGTAGAGAGGATGGCTTAATAGATAGATGGAGAGATAGATGGATGGGGTTGCAATAGAAGGTTAAGGAGGAGGCTGAATTGTGGTGTAACTGGAGAGAGGGATGTTTTGGAAAATGATGGATGAAGAGATAGATGGAAAGAATGCTGAATGGAAGATGACGGAGGGAAGGATGCATAGATGGATAGAAGGAGAAGTGATGTATAAGGATGGTAAGAAGGAAGGTTGTGTAGGCAATGAAAGGAATGAACATACATTGATGGAGAAGTGGATGGATGGATGTAAAATACAAGAAGAAGGATTGATGGGAAGAAGTACAGAAAGGCTGAAAAGGAAGGAAGGAAAGCCAAATGGTAAAGCATGAGACAGAAAGATGGTGGGATAAAATGAAGGAATTTACAGACATACAGAATTCCCCGCAGGGAGGAGTGCCTTTAGAGACACCTATTGAAATTTCACAAATTCAGCTGTAGGTATGCAGATAAATGCATCAGATAGCGAGCAGCTACCTGAGAAGTCTGACTGTAGACACCATGGAGACGCAGCAGTGGCGGAAGTCTTCTGACTCCCAGTGGCTAACTCCAGTCTACCTTTGGCATCACTCCAACAAAGGTTCTTTGTGTCAATTCTTGGTCATGCTTTGTTTCCTCTGTATGTCACCCCTTCCCCTAATTCTTCTATACTCTTTCCCATTTTATTCCTGATTTTATTATCTGTGCCTTCCTGCTCTTTCCTTCCCAAAACATATCATGCTCACTCCTTTTCAAGCTGCCAGTCAGATGCCTAAGGCCAGCTACTCAAGGCACACAATCTGTCTTTTTTGTGGGATATCATTATTCTGAGGAAGCCCGATCCATCCTCGAGGCTTCCTCTTCATTCTCCTCTTTGTCATCTTTCTAGCACTCTAAGGTGACCTTAGCGTGGCATAAAGGATTACACAAGTGAACAACCTTGTTTAACAGCATAACACTCCCGAACTCCTGTATTTAAATGAGTTTGAGGCAGAAAGATCCGCTGAGCATCTGTTTTAGTTGAGAGGCAATGTCTTCTGATTTGGACCCTTCCCACGAAGAATATTCAGCATTCAAAAAATCCAACTTTCGGCGGTAAGAATATTTTTTTCCTAAGGTGTAACATATTGTCCGTCAGGCTCTTAGCTAGTTACAGCTATTTGTCTAAATCAGATAAAAAAATCACTGTAAGAACGGTACAGAAGTGGGTAGATTCCGAACTGAAAAAAGGTTTTCAGAAAATACTTTGCTGAGAAATTTGGCTTAAAGCAGAGGGTAGAAAACCCATATTTCACTTGCAGCAAGGAGTAGGTATACTAGAAAAATGCTTGATGTAGTACAACAACAATTTAAAATAATTCTTTGTCTTAACCATCCTAATGCCAGCCAATGTAGCTTTGTCATGACACGATTTACCTGATACCTGGATTGAGTTTCACAATCTAATGTGCTTTTTCTTTCTTTTCCCAGTTGAAGCAGAAAAGGAGTTGCCATGAATTGGGCATTCTTCCAAGGACTTGTGAGTGGAGTTAGTGAGTTCTCAACTGCTTTTGGGCGCATCTGGCTGTCTGTGGTCTTCATCTTCCGTTTGCTGGTTTACGTAGTTGCGGCAGAGAGGGTCTGGGGGGACGAGCAAGGAGAATTTGACTGCAACACCCACCAGCCAGGTTGCCGCAATGTTTGCTATGATTATTATTTTCCTGTTTCCCACATTCGATTGTGGGCACTTCAGCTCATCTTTGTTATATGCCCATCCCTCCTTGTCCTTATGCACGTAGCATACAGGGAGGATAGAGAGAGAAAACGTCGTGAAAAAATGGGAGAAAACTGTGATAAGCTGTATCTGCACACAGGCAAGAAGAGAGGGGGGCTCTGGTGGACCTACCTTATCAGCCTTCTAGTCAAAGCTGCAGTGGACATTATTTTCCTTTATGTTTTCCACAGACTCTACCCAAGCTACACTCTTCCCAGAGTTGTGAAATGCTTCATTGACCCATGTCCAAACATTGTAGACTGTTACATTTCAAGGCCGGCTGAGAAGAACATCTTCACTCTCTTCATGGTGGTTACATCTGTGGCTTGTGTCTTCCTGAACCTGTGTGAGATGGCCTACCTGATTTGCAAGAAATGCAGAGAATGCATAGTACAAAATAAAAAAGCAAGGACTCACAGTATTCCCATCATGAACATGTCCAATGATTTGCCTTACAATCCCAAACACAATGACATTTATACCGCCAACAATAAGGACAATGATGCAGTACAGTGCCAAATTCCACAAATTAAAGTAACACCGGTTTACCCATGGCAAGCCATTTAGTGTAATACTGAAGTTCAGAGCACACACAAACGTTTTGCTTTCTGCTGCTTCTCAGAATAAAAACCAGATGTCTGTGACTCTGTCCCAGCTCCGACCCGTGTCAATGGTTTTTAATATTAATGGTAACTTGACAAAATCATTGTTGTTCCTTTCGTATTAAAAAATACAAAATGTATTGGAAATGATGAATCCAAAGACATTCAAAAGTGAAACAGTCTGCCTGTCACTCAAATAAGATTTGAGGAAGTAATCTTGAGCCCTCAGTAAGAAGGATCTGTGGAGGCCAGCTGTCTTTGCTTCCTTCATACCAAAGACAGAGGCTCACATGATATAATCTATGTTTATGTTTTAGCAGAAAAGAGCATGTTGTCTTACCTTGTACTGTACATTTCGTGTCATAAAGAAATAATGTGATGTGACCCAGAGCTGTATATATAAAAGTGTCTTTTTCACCTTTACAATAATTCCATCAGAATATCGCGTACACTACACAATTTGACTGTGTCTACTTCACTTATTTGTATTACTTATTATATGGGGCTGATAATTTAGCAGGATGAAACATCTCGTAGCTCATTCTGAAGAGGTCCAAGTTGGTTGGAATTATTATCCTCTGTATAATGCAAAAAAAAACTTTCAACATGTCCTTATCCACCTTCCTCTCTAGGCCAGTTTTACTCTTGGCATGGTATTTTCTGCAGGAAATGATAGTTATCTCATCACTCAATCTGATGATCCATCCTTATTGTTCGCCCTCACCCCCCTCCCACTCAAATCAATGGCACCCTAAAGCTCAGCCATACAGAAAGGTGTGTTAGCAAATAACATGGCTTTCCCTGAACACTTTTATTCGTAAATGTGATGACAATATCTCTGCTTTAGGCAACTATAGAAACAACATGGCTTGCCTGTAACCACCAACCGTATAACTTTTTCGGCTGCTCCAACCACTTTGGTCCCCACTTACATTGTCTAAGATTTACCAAATAAAAAGCAGAGGGGTACTCTGCCACCTATAAAGAGCAAAACAGGGCTTTGAGAACATCTGAGAGAAAATGGAGAAGTCTTGTAATGAGGAACATCAATAGTGAACCATTTAAGACTGTGTATGTCTGCTCTAAAAGCAAGAATAAACAGAATTGCAACATAGGCACTCCATTACCACACATGAACAAATTGCACAATACCAGAGCTCTGCTTCAAGTTATAATTCCTTCTCAGTTTTAGTGGGGCAGCCTCACTGAAATTATTTACTGGGAGAATCCAAATCTTTTATAAGTCACATTTTGCAAATATTGGGAACAGAGACTACCTGATGTTCATCTCTCCGAATGTTGGTCATGTAGACGTATCTCCACATGGTCTTATACCTCAGTTCGGCCTCTTGCACCGCAAACATTAGTTATGAAGAAACATGCTCTGGGTACCCACTGACCCCTTAGACAATTCCATAGTTATCATTTGCTATTGCATTAGTGGATAAGATGGTCTTGCATGCATCCAATGCCTCCTGTGTTTCTAAAGTAGGTTCCTTTACCTTTAAATGGTCAGTTGTCAGACCATTACTAAAGATACTTTCTCTGGAAACGGGGGACCTAAAAACTTTAGGCATCTACCAAACTTCCTGTATCAAGACAATCAAATATGTTGGCTTATTTGTAGGCTCTCCTAGAGATTCAGGACATTATTTACCCTTTAAACACTAGTTTATGCGCTAGAAGAGGCATAGTGGTGAACTGTCAATAAAAAAAAAAGTAAACAAACCATTTGAATGCAGAAGCCTTTGTAGTTTAGGACTTCTTGGTAACCTTTCACAGTGTATCATTGCACTGTGTTAACCTGGCTGGCTGAGGAAAGCTGTCTGGCTCAGTCCTATTTTGGAGCAAATATGTTTGATGTCTTAACCTCGATCAGTGTCATTTGCATTGCGTTTGCCTTCAGTTTAATCTGTGACCCGTAATTTATCACAGAGCTCTGCCCTGTTGCCTCTCTTTTTTAACATCTGCATCCACCTATCAAAATGATACTTTGCTATAAAATAAATCTATGCAACTTTAGATATGACACCCAGGTCTTATGCACTGCAAACATGTATACCTCCTTTAGGGCAGACATAACAAAATGTTTGTCTTAAATGCATTAATGAATGACAGCTAAATCCCCGCAAAAATAAGATGATTGTTTTTAGTTCCAGCTGTCATTTGGGGTTGCCAAAGGGCTATTCGTCCAGTTTAGCTCCTTCGCAAAAACGTACTGGCAAAAAGAATCTTGGTGTTCTTATTCATAAAAACTGTACTGTCATACCTCATATCACCAAGGCTTTTATAGGGATATACTTTTGATCACATAGCAAAATAACGTTCATTCTAATCTGACCCAACTAAAATGGAAATGTATGCATGGACTTTCTCTACAAGTTTATTTTTCATTTTTTGTTAAACTATGGTCTCGTACAGGAGAAAGAAATACAAACTAATGTCTGTGAAATAAGTGCTCAGCAGAACAATTGGATTAGTGTTAACTATGGACACATGCAAAAGAAATGTCAAATATGTGACAAATTGAAAAACATCGCAAACATTGAAAATGTAAAGTGTTTTTTAGAACATCACAAAACATTGCCAAACAAATGCTTGCACACTCCTACAGATGTATACATGCATGGACATCTCTCAGTGAGTGAGTAACGTTGATGGTGAAACAATTGCGGTTGGGTTTGAATGTTCCAGCTAGCCTGGGCCTTCCCTCTTTCTGCTCCCCTCCCACTTACCCCTGCTATTGAGCCGTCACAGTAACCAAATTTAGAGAGCTGATCTTCCCATATGCCACTACAGACCCTTAACCTTTCCACTAAGGGTAATCTGCCCACATGTCTAGCCACGACTTCCAGGTAAAGGATGGAGGGTTATGGGCATCATCCTGTGGCATCTTCCCATCTCTTAATTACAGTCTGGAAATCGCTTAGGGCAAGGGTCAGATACCCTACCATTTGGCCCCAGGCACCCTGCTTTCAGCTCTTTACTCTTCCTCTCCCACAGTGTTTAACATAATATCATCCTCCCACACTTCTTAGTACCCTGACAACCTAGGTGGTGTGCTGGCAATTAAGGAAACCCATACTTGGTGCAATCATAAAAAGTTCTTGTGATCTAACATTGTTTCTAGAGATTAGGCTTATATCACTCCTGAGTGGACTGGTGGTTTAACTGAGTGTCCAGCGGATGGTTTGACTCAGTGTTCAGAATCATGAGCTGTCGTGGAAGTCCCAGTAAAGGTTCATGTGAAACTTCAAGCCCAACCAGGGCTCCAGGAGGCTGGATATATTTTCTCAAAAATCTCCCTTTGTCACTCGCATGGATTACAAAAATGAGTAGTGCTCTAGCGTGCTATGTGTGAGGACCTCGGGGGCCTGGTTTCTGTGTAACATGTTGCAAAGTACCAAGAACAGGGACCAGTTGGCCTGAGGAGGACTCCCCTGATTTCCAATGTAAATTAGCTGTGACCAGGCCTCACGTTAACGCCCTGGTGGTCCCTGGGTTGGCAGCCCCTATCCTGGGTTGAATTCTTCGGCCCGTCGGTCTTAAAATGCCAGCGACAGAGACCTGCAGACCTGAGAAGGCCTCCACTGCTTGCCTGGGATATGAAACGATGAGCCCAGGGTGGGTCCTGGGTTGGGATTCTCAGACCCTGGGCTCTGTTCTCCAGCCTGCCATGTTTGAAAGTTCCACAGATTGGGCTTTGCAGGCTCGGGCAGGTGCTCCTTGCTTGCTTAGTTTCAAAAGCTCTGACTGAGTCCTGGATCAGAGTTCCGGCTGGCCCTGGCTTCCTTCTTTGGCCCTGCATGTCACAAATTACCTGAGACAGGGTCCCTCAGGCCTTCAGAGGTCTCCCCTGCTTGCAGGGGCTCAGAAGTTGTAACCGGGTCCTCGGTCAGAACTCTGACTGGCCCTACGATGGAAGCCCCTATCGTGGGATCCATTCCCCAGCCCATTGAGTCTCAAAGTGGTCAGGACAGGGATCCGCAGCCCTGAGAAGGCCTCTTCTGCTTGCTTGGGATAAGAAGCTCTGACTGGGCCCAGAGTCAGAGCTCCGTTGGTCCCAGAGGTGGGAGACTCCAACCATGGGCTCCATTCTGTGTCTCACCATGTTACTTGGAAGGGGGATCGAAGGCATATGAGGATTCCCTGCTTGTTCAAAATAAAAAGCTCTGACCGGTTCCGAGTCAGAGCTTGGGCTAGTCATGGTGGTGCATTTTTTCTAATGGCCCCCTCTGTCACTCATTGGACATGGATTACAAGAAAGGGGAGTAGCCTTGCTCTGGAAGAGTAAGGAAGGGTATTCAGAAGCCCCTTGTCATCCAATCAATGTCACCAGGGTGGGGCCAGTGAGGGCCTGAGTCTGTGGTTACCTTCCAGCCCTGACGGATGGGTCTTTGTGCCGAGCCTTACTTCTGTGAGAGCAGGCAGGGATGTGAAACTGACAACCTCATGGAGGACAGCCGGCTCAGGGACAGTGTATTTCCTTGTGCACTCTGGCGAGAGGAGCAGTTTAAGGCCACTGGACACTTGGTTGAGGACTGGGCACAGGATGGGCTTCTCTACTTGATAGGACCCATCCAACATGTGAGGGACTGTGGTGGGTGATGCCCGGGGCCACTCTGGTCAAGGCATGATGTAAGAGACATCCCTCTTAAGACGGAACTCATGTGCACCCAGGATGCACCTGGGGCAACCAAATTACAGTGCCTCCCCAGGCTAGAACTCCATAAAAGCCCTGCAACCTGGGCCCCCTCATGCCCGATCCCAGTCCATTTGGTTTTGAGTGACTGTTTTAGTTGGCAGGGCTTCCTGGATGAAAAGGAGCTGGGGCTGAGAGGGAACCCAGGATCCTCTTGGTGGAGATGCCATGCCCCTAGAAGCCAGTGTGAACTACTTGGAGGGGTGGGAGGAGAAGGTGCCACCAACCACACGAGCATCTATGTATGTACCGGAAGAGGGTGAGTCGCTTTGACTGTGTGGAGGCACCTGGCTTTTCTCCACTAGGTGCCTTCGACAAGGACAAAGGGGGACCCCAACCAGTCTGCATAGTTTGGGGATGCCACATAAGCTGGGGACTTTCAATGTGCAGGGGTTGAGTCCTGGCTTCCACTGGCCCCAGTGAATGATGGATGGCTGATATGCAGGTGAGGCCTAATCCTGTGGGGCCAGGCTGGGGTTTCAAGAGCTGTCTAGTCCTGTCCAGAAGGGTCAGTGGTGGAGCTGCCTGCCTCTGCTCCAATGGGAGCCTCTCCCCCTCCTTCTGTGGTGGTGGTGTGGAACTCCCATGCAGAGCATCTGGAAACACTCTATAAATCGTGGAGTCTGACTTCTAAAGGCTAAGCCTGACGGGGTGGTCGACTGTCTCACTGCATTGGCTGTGGACTATCAGTGCTGACTCACAATCCACCTCTCCTGCACCCGCAGGCCAGCATACCATTGCAAAGATTGCCTCTGATTCTTGGCGGTGGATCACTCTGTTTATGCATTGTTGAAGTACACAGCTAGCTGTGAGAATTAGTGTGAATTTCAGGACACACTGCTCATCGACACTTCAAACGCAGCTTGTGGCCTGGGGTTCCTCCTAGGGCTATGCCTGTCTGAGGGCCTCTTGAATGTCAATTGCCCTGTGGCTCTCCCAGTGTGTGGTTGGGGCTGCTGCAGTGTGGTCTGCCCCTTCGTCCTCCCAAGGTCACACCACTGATCACCCATCTCAAGGCCCCACTACCCCTGGTCCCTTTGCAGCGATATGCAATTGCACACCTGGCCTTCCCCAATGTGTTGGGGTGAGTGGATTCCCGGTGTGCCCCAGGCCTATAAAGTCCAGTGTGCCTGACTGTGTGCTGAACATAGCTGTCTGTGGTGTCCCACAATTGCCTATGCACACTGCTTTGGCCATCCACTTCTGTGTCTAGGAAGGCCACTTGCCAGCCTTCAAATGCTAGTTTCCATGCTTGCCCCTTCTGGTTTCTCTGTCTGATCTCGGAAAGTGTGTCTTGCCCTGACCCTCCCTGTGAAAAATGGCCTTCCCCCTTTTGCAGCCCAGAGAATTAGATTGATTCTGACTACAATCTCTGATAAGACATGACAACCTTACAAATTCAAGCATATTGTTAGAGAAAAAGAAACAAATTAGATTTCCCTCTGTAACTGTGAGAGAAGGAAGAGCCCAGCGCCATAACTCTGTCAGTCAGTGGGTGCAGGATATGTGGCATACCGAAGACCCACTCCCTCGTATTGTTCAAAGGGCCCCAACTCCTTCTAATCAAGAATGAAGGTGATGGGCACTGCAAGCCAGCTGTGGTGGGATCCCACTGTGGCCTTGCAGTGGGCACGCCACTGGGCCACCTCCCCCTCTTTCTCTGTGATAGTACTCGAAAGATGGTGAGAAATGTCTGGGCAGGGTGGAGTGAGAGAAAACTCTTGTGGAGGTCCGTAGTGGTCCTGATAAGCAAATTGGTCATCCTACCTGGTCATAAGGGCGAAAAACGAATCAAACCATCTGGTAGATGGCTTTCTCCGGAGTTTTCCTCAGGAAAGCTGACACTCAAAAACACCAGTTTTATCTGGTAAAGTGCATTATTAGAAGTCTAGGGGCCAGATGTAGCAAGCGTTTTGCATTGTGCAAACAGCGAATTTCGCTGTTTGCACCATGCAAAACGCACATCGCGATGCTCATTCCCATTTTGCGAGTCGGTAACCTGGTTATCGACTCGCAAAATGGGAATGTGACTTGCAAATAGGAAGGGGTGTTCCCCTTCCTATTTGCTATTCGCATCGCGATGTAGAATTGCTTTGTGACCGCGAACACCGTCGCAAAGCAATTCGCAGTTAGCACCCATTTCAAATGGGTGCTAACCCATTCGCAAAAGGGAAGGGGTCCCCATGGGACCCTTTACCCTTTGTGAATGGCTCTGAAAAAAATGAAACAAAAACGTTTCATTTTTTCGAGTGTATTGCAACTCGTTTTCCTTTAAGGAAAACGAGCTGCAATATAAAAAAAAGAACTGCTTTATTAAAAAGCAGCCACAGACATGGTGCTCTGCTGTCTCCAGCAGGCCACCATCTCTGTGAGTGCTGCGAATTGCAAGGGGGTCGCAAATTGCGACCCACCTCATGAATATTCATGTCGACCCCCTTGCGATTTGCAGATGGTGTCAGGGTCACCATCCTGCATCCGGCATTGACTTGCAAATTGCGAGTCGCAATGCCGGTTTTACCTACATCTGGCCCTTGGAGTTGAAACAATCTCAAACTATTCTCTGGAGTGATGCAGGGCATCGAACGTAGGTTAAGGCGTATGATGCCCATGCTCATCAGACCCCAGACAACGTGTTTCTGAATCAACTACCCGAAAATAGATTACTCTGGAGCCCATTCATTGCTGTCACAGGAGCTAAGAGCTGCAGGGACTAAGCCATTTTGAATAGAAGGGCCATTGTAGTGCACATGGAAGCCTGGGCTGAGAGCCTTTGTAGATCCGCCACAGATGCAGATTTTGGTGGTAGTAGCTAATATTCAGACAGTAACTTTGAAAGCCTAAGTGCAGAAGGGCTGCATGTGAACAGCAGTTGAACGTGGATCAGTTGGTCCTAAGAGATGGACAAGCTGTGTTTTGAAGGGATGGGCAATACCTCCCATTGCTCTCTGCTGATCAGAAGAGAGTTCATATCCCTAAACCCATAGGTGCCAAGATGGGTGCCCTTGTTGCATTCAGTGATAACACAAACAATCCCAGAGACGCCAGGAGGAACCCCTGGGAAAGTTATGTTGAGGGGTTAGAGCCTTGGAAACCACTGCAGTTTCAGTGGCATCTAATGAGCTCTCACTGGTAATTGAAAATCCAGGGGAGATGGTGTAAATCTCATCCTGGGCCATATCAATATCCTCAGCAAGTCGTCAAGGTGAACAACCTCTAGTATGTTGGAACAATGAAGGTCAAGGAAGTCAGCAAGCCAGTCTGTAACTTCGGGACAAAAATTGACTCTAAGGGCTGGATCAGTTGAGCTGGGGGTTTGCCGCAGCTGGAAGAAGCATTGCCCCCGGGGCAGCAGTGAATCAGGACCCATGTGGGCTCTTCCTGTGGATTGCTGCAGCTGCAGTGGTTGCTTCTTCCATGCATCTGGCCAGGATGTGGCCTCTGTTCTGCTTCGGCCACCACTTAGCAGCTGATTTACGACTGGTGCAGACCAGGGGAATCTGAATGTTTAACTAAAACAAAGCATTTCAAAGGCCCAAGGCAAGTATTGATGTGATGTGATTTCTGCCCAGTGCTCTGAATGTCAAGGTGAAGAAATTTAGCACGAGTAAACAGCAGGAGTAAGTATGACTTTGTTTAAGTAGTCAAATGTCTTGTAATCTAATTGGTGGTGTGCATGAATAGATGAAAGAGATTCCCATTTTTCTCTACTTATTATCTAGTAAAACAACAGCTAAGGAAATTGCTGTTAGGATGGGGAAGAAGCCCTGTTAAAGAGTTCTCTAATCTGTCTCTGTGAAGAGACATGAGAGATGTAGGATACGTGTGAGGCTCTGGGGCCACTGGTGAAATATCACTACTTTTGTTTTTTCACTTGCTGGGTGAAGTGTGGGGGCGAGCCCTGTGGGGTGTGACCTGCTCTGGGGACAATAGCAGGTTGAGAGATTGACAGGGGTCATATACCAGAGTGGAAATGCAATAGCTCACTTGATCTCAATTTTCAGTATGGACACAGACTCTGAAACCAGGTCTCAAACTCCTTTTGACTTTTGGATTTCATCCAGGAGGCATCAGAAAAGTTACCACAGGGATAACTGGCTTGTGACGGCCAAACGTTCATAGTGACATTGCTTTTTGATCCTTCAATGTTGGCTCATTCTGTCATTGTGAAGCTAAATTCACAAAGTGCTGGATTGTTCACCCATTAATAGGGAACGTGAGCTGGGTTTAGACCATTGTGAGACAGGTTAGCTTTCTCTACTGATGATGTGTTGTTATAAATAATAATCCTCTTCAGTACAAGAGAAGCTGCAGTTTTGGACACTTGGGGTATGTGCCTGGCTGAGGATCCAATAGGGCGAGGCTGCCTTCTGTAGGATCTGTGAATGTCTCTAATTCAGAATCGCTCCCAAAACCATAACAATGCTGCATTTCTGTGGTGCCTGTCAGCCTGGGTTAGCCAACCTCTGGGTTGGTGTGTTGATCTCAGACGGGAAGGGGCCACCTCCATCGCTTTTAGTGCACCACAAGTTCATTAGGCACCTTATGTTTAATCAGATGTTGTGTTTTTTGGTCAGGATTTTGTAAGGAGCAGAACAGCTACCTTGCTGCAATGTATTGAAAGTAATCTTCTGAGCCACACATTTGTTTCTGTCCGTAGGTATCCATGCCCCCCTTGGGGGTTCCTGTGCTGCCAGGCTGGTGGGAGTGACTGAGTGACTGAGTGTGGACTGTGGGAAGCTTCCTCACACCACGTGCAATATCACACACTAAACAGTTCTCCTACTCACGTGACACAGCATGATTCCCAAACCAGAGCTTTTATTCCCAATGGTAATAACACTATTTCGCCTTATGTAAGCTGATCACAGAGTTGGAGGTTTGATAATATTAGTTTTGTTCACAACAAATGATTTTTGTCCCCTTTCCACATTTACTTGTTGCTCTTCCCTGACACCTAGTATACACCTTTCTTCAAGAGCTTGCCTACTACAAACATCTTATCACCAAAACAAGGAACATACTTAAAATAATATTAGCACACTCCTGAAATAGACATCAGTTGTTCACTATCTTGGGATTCTTCAATTATATTATTGACTAAATATTCCCTTGCTGTAAAGTCACATTGGTAAACTCTATGGCCAAGGAAAGTAATTTGCCTTATAAATGACTTGTATTTCTCTCACATTACTGGTAAAGACATATTTTTTCAGTTGTTCAAATGGGTTCAAAACTCATGTACATTACTTCACTCGTCTTGGCTACAGACCAAGATATTATCCATGATACAAAAAAATATCTATGCTTCAATGCTACTAAAAGACCGTATATGCCATGCTAAAGCACTAGTGAAGCAGATAGAAACTCAAAGGGCATCTTCATCAACTACAGTAACCCTTCCGTTGTCATGAATGTTATGAGGTGTCTAATTTCTGGGTGTAATTTTATAACCAGATCCATCCTACCGTTACTTAATATCAACAATATATTTATATTTAGAGTGCTAATGTCAATTCAGATCTCAGCACTTATATCAGCTTTACATGTTAGTACAAGAGAAGGATCCAGTGAAATACATTTATTTAGTTACTTTGCCATCACTTGATTCTTTTAACATAAAATTTGCATCTATCCTCTCTGAAATTGGTAACCAATGATCAGTAAGATTTAAACTTTGTTTTAGGCAAATCAGATGAAAAAAAACCTCAAACTTCCAAGACTATGGTGGACACCTCCAGAACTTCCCCAACTTCACCCATATGTTACATTACTCTCCACCAGACCATAAACTTGATATTTCTTTGGTGTGATAGTATACTGAGCAGGGATCAATTAGTATCCCTTCTACAGAAATGAGTGTGTCACATTTTCCAATTATTAGTTCCCATAGCATGCTTTCATATTCTTGTGTATTTCAGTCTCATGACAAAGCACAGATTCTGCACTAATGCATTATAAATCTTCACAAATCTTTTACAGCACCATACAGTTGTACTATGTACTAGTTGCAAAACAATGAATGTCTGTTTAAAGATAGTTATACACCTCTATTTCCTTCAAAGAAAAATAAAATGTATTTGCTTGCTTTACATATCATAAATGTTTTCAAGTCTACTGAAAAAATATATATATCACGTAGATCAGACTTTAACTGCACTTGATATTTCAATCACTAATAGACATGCTTTTTTCAACACACACACTCACTTTAGCTCTTCTCCTTTTTAAACTGATGAGTAGTCATTACACTGCATGGTGACACTTCAATGCTCTTCTGAAAAACCATGTGTGATCCAACTATATCACACAATTCAAAGCTGAAACTTCAGTACCCTGGTACTCCAAAGACCTCACTAACAACAAACATGCCATTCACAAACAGGAAATAAAATGGTAGAGAAACAAAGCCCCTGATCAGTTTTTGCTACTTCAGTCACTCCACAAAACTTGTAATTTCAGCCAAAGCCAGGTACTATACCAACATTATCAATAAAGTTGCCAACAGAAGCGGAACGCTCTTCAGGACATTCAAGCAGTGCATTATTCATCTGCCTGGCTACCCTTTTTTTCAGTGAAAATTACAGAAAAGCTGACAGCACATTGACAGCACCAAGCGTAATTATCCTGTTAGACCCACACCTTCATGTAGCATCCTGCAGTGGTCATCTTTCAAACTCGTTTCTCACAGAACTCGCTGACATACCTCCTTCAAAGAAAATAAAAAACATGCCTTACCTTTATCCTCCATGGAAGTATTTCCTGGAGAAACACTCACACCATTACACATCTTTGTCAATGCCACCATCCCTCAAGGCATCTTTTCAGGAGCTCTGAAGATGGGCCAGCCCCTTCCACTCCTGAAGAATACTGTACCAGGCGGATGACCTCACAATTTACCAGGCTATCACCCACTGACATTTCAAGGGCAAGATCATCATAAAAGCAGCATATTCCCAAATCTAGGATAGCATAAACATCAACAATCTCTACATGACTACCAATCTGGGTTCAGGTCATGCCACAGCAGGGAGACGGCTACCTTCCAAATTCTAGACAACACCCTCCTGACCATAGGATACAGATGAACCTTGCCTCCTGATACTGCTGGACCTCTCCATTACCTTCAAGGTGTTCGACCATCCCACCCTCAACCACACCATGAACTCATGAATAGGTTTTTACTAATAACATCCTTCACTGTGTCTCCTTCTACATATTCAACCATCACTAGTTTGTTTAACTAGGTACCTCCAGGTTCCAGAAGACTATGGTCATGAACAAAGGACACTAGGGTAACACCCTGTCTCCTGTCATCTTCAACCACTAAGGGGCTCTACCAAAATGTAACAGCCGCCTCAACATTTGCTACTATTCCTATGATGCCAACTCAACTTGAAAATCAGCTTTGCAGCAGATATCCTATGCCTCAAACACTTCCTGGACCTAATCCAGATTTACATGTCCCACACTTACCTGAACCTCAACAAGCCAGAATTCCAACTATTCAGAAAAAAAGAGCAACATATTGTTCAATCCTGACTGAATGACATGAACCTGAAGGATTCAAACTCCAAGTTTCATTAATGCCAGGTCATTTGGATTCACCCTCAACACACACCACGAATCAACCCATTGCCAAGAAAACAAAAAATGGATTGCTACCAGCTCCGTCTGCTAAATAAATCCAAACCATTCTTCTGAGAGAACAACTTCAGGATTGCTGTTCAAGATCTCATATCCTCATATCTGGATGGTGGCCATGTACCCATTGTCTTGCAACCCAAACTCACAGTACATCTGAACGAGGGCCTGAAGAAATATGATTACATGACCCTCAATCTTATGGAACTCCATTGATTCCCCTTGCTGGCCTGCATCATCTTTAAAATCAGCTCCATCACTTACAAAGCCATCTTGGTGAGCAATCCCTGCCTTTCTGGCTGTGAAGCCCATCATCTTCACTGGCTGTCTGCACACCCGCACCTAGGATACCATCACACTGGAGGCAAATACATGCAAATAAGAAAATCATGGCAACTACCCTTCTCGAACTTGGCACTCAGTTCCACCCCTCTGTCCTTTAGGTCCATCTCAACCCCCACTACAATTTAGGAAATACTAAACACTACATCATGATGCAGTTAATAGCCCACTTCTGCTCTGAGATCCTAAAAACCATTCCAATCACTTGTTGACTATATCTTTGCCTTCAACACTGTACAGTGCTCCACTGCCTTTTGGCAAAGTTTACGTTATGCAAGTACCAAATAAATACAGACATTAATGGGGTTTCAATCACTATTGGTGCTCTATGCATTTTAGACACATTAGAAACACAAAAAAGCACCTTGTTTCACATGCCAAGGATTTAGTATCAGTAGAGACCAATCCATATTTTCGGAACTAATCCAATGTACACAAAAACCAGTGTCAGGATTGGCCTCAGGGCAGGCTGGGAGCCTTTACCTGCCTGCAGCCAGCAGAGAAGCGCAGCGTTCAGGTAAGTTTATTTTTTTAACTGTATTAATATTTTCTCAACCCCGCTACCACCCCTGTTTCCCCCCACGTGCGCCACCCCCCTTTTAACACCCACAAGCCACGACTGCTCTTACGTCTGAAAGAGTATAGACCCATCAAATTATTAGACCCTCCCTAAACTGCAGATATTTGGCCAAAATGCATTGGGGAATGTGATGCACAAGGAAACAATACCTCCTGTAGTGTGAAATAAAGAAGACGAAGATGGATGAACACAAGGAGAGGCTCAACAAACTAACCAAATGTCTCCTGACCGAGTAAATGGTACATTAACAATATCAACCTAAATTAGAACTACTAATGGTAAAAAAATAATCTCAGTAACCGAGAGAATACAGGTAAAAGTAGAGGGAAACTGACAACCAAGACTTAAGTTTCTAGTAAATAAAGAGCAGAAAGAACTGCGAGCATAAGGGAGCCAATTACAAATCATTGGAACTCAATATAATAGTCTCAAAAGACAAACAGACACAAACACTTTTTGCTAAATTGACTATTAACTATTTGCGCCCATACATGAATGTCTGGACTGCATATTCCGTTTTCCAGCTACAGTGACAGAAACACTAAGGGGGTCATTCCAACCCTAGCGGTCGGTGTAAAAGCAGCGGCCAACCCGCAAACAGGCAGGCGGCCCAAAAAATGGAATTCCGACTCTGCGGGAACCGCCAACACATCCCGCCACTTTAACACTCCGACCGCCACAGCAGTACAGACAAGCAGCGCGGCGGTCACCGCCAACAGACAGGTGGCAGACAATGTACTGCCCACCCTATCACAAGTCACCAATCCGCCACCTTTTCCGGGGCGGGAGCTCCGCCGATAAAAACACGGCCGAAACAGACTTCGAACGGGAAAACGCTCACCTCTACACACTCCACAAGGAATCTGGACAGCATGGAACCCGAACTACACATCCTACCAGCTATTGTCTACCTGCTCCTCTACCAGGAGCACGAACGCCGGCGCAGAAGACAACGGTGAGTACTGCACCTACGACACAGGGGAGGGGTGAGGCAAAAAATTACGGGGACACACATACGCCACACACCCACCCCCACCCTCACCCACTACAACACACACATCAATGCAGAGCAACAAGTCAGAGTGACAACCCCCAACCCCCCCCGGAAGAATGCAAAGACAAAATAAAATGATCATTAAAAATGAAGTATATTATAGTATAATTGAAGTTAAGTGAAATATGAAATATATAAATAAAATATATTACATCATGAACAATATATACATAGGTCAAAAGTCCGGGCCATATTGGCTATCATCCATTGTTCGTGGGCCAATGGGCCTTAACACATGGTCAAAGCTCACACACGAGACCCGATTCCATTGGAGAGAACACTGCAGGGGCATCAGATAGTAAAACTACAGGCACCTCAGGGTGAAGGGAAGGGGGGCACCTCAGCCAGTTGAGTCCACGACGCCAGAACCACGAGGGGCCTCCATGACCACTGTACCATCCTGGGGAGTGCAAAGCCACAGTCTTACAAGTCTCTACAGTGGGTGGGTTGCCCACTGTACCATCCTGGGAAGTGCAAAGCCACAGTCTCTCAAGTCTCTACAGTGGGTGGCTTGCCCACTGATCCATCCCGGGGAGTGCAAAGCCACAGTCCATCAAGTGGATTACAGACTCCACTGGTTCTGGAGGAGGCATGGTGCCCAGAGTGCTTCGTGAAGCCCTGGCCGACACAGATCCTGCCCTGCCAATGGGCCAGCGGTGCTTGAGATGAAGGGCCCAGCGGAGCGGTGCTTGAGATGAAGGGCCCAGCGGAGTGGTGCTTGACAGGAAGGGCCCAGCGGAGCGGTGCTTGAGATGAAGGGCCCAGCGGAGCGGTGCTTGAGATGAAGGGCCCAGCGGAGCGGTGCTTGACAGGAAGGGCCCAGCGGAGCGGTGCTTGAGATGAAGGGCCCAGCGGAGGGGTGCTTGACAGGAAGGGCCCAGCGGAGCGGTGCTTGACAGGAAGGGCCAGCGGAGCGGTACTTGAGATGAAGGGCCCAGCGGAGCGGTGCTTGACAGGAAGGGCCCAGCGGAGCGGTGCTTGAGATGAAGGGCCCAGCAGAGCGGTGCTTGAGATGAAGGGCCCAGCGGAGCGGTGCTTGAGATGAAGGGCCCAGCGGAGCGGTGCTTGACAGGAAGGGCCCAGCGGAGCGGTGCTTGACAGGAAGGGCCCAGCGGAGCGGTGCTTGACAGGAAGGGCCCAGCGGAGCGGTGCTTGAGATGAAGGGCCCAGCGGAGCGGTGCTTGACAGGAAGGGCCCAGGGGAGCGGTGCTTGAGATGAAGGGCCCAGCGGAGCGGTGCTTGAGATGAAGGGCCCAGCGGAGCGGTGCTTGAGATGAAGGGCCCAGCGGAGCGGTGCTTGACAGGAAGGGCCTAGCGGAGCGGTGCTTGACAGGAAGCGCCCAGCGGAGCGGTGCTTGACAGGAAGGGCCCAGCGGAGCGGTGCTTGAGATGAAGGGCCCAGCGGAACGGTGCTTGACAGGAAGAGCCCAGCGGAGCGGTGCTTGAGATGAAGGTCCCAGCGGAGCGGTGCTTGACAGGAAGGGCCCAGTGGAGCGGTGCTTGAGATGAAGGGCCCAGCGGAGCGGTGCTTGAGATGAAGGGCCAAGCGGAGCGGTGCTTGAGATGAAGGGCCCAGCGGAGCGGTGCTTGACAGGAAGGGCCCTGTTCAGCGGTGCTTGTCACGGCGGGGCCCTGTTCAGCGGTGCTTGACAGGAAGGTCACTGTTCAGCGGTGCTTGTCACGGCGGGGCCCTGTTCAGCGGTTCTTGACACGGCGGGTCCCTGTTCAGCGGTGCTTGACAGGAAGGGCCCTGTTCAGCGGTGCTTGTCACGGCGGGGCCCTGTTCAGCGGAGCTTGACAGGAAGGGCCCTGTTCAGCGGTGCTTGTCACGGCGGGGCCCTGTTCAGCGGTGCTTGTCACGGCGGGGCCCTGTTCAGCGGTGCTTGTCACGGCGGGGCCCAGTTCGGCAGTGCTTGTCACGGCGGGGCCCTGTTCAGCAGTGCTTGACAGGAAGGGCCCTGTTCAGCGGTGCTTGTCACGGCGGGGCCCTGTTCAGCGGTGCTTGTCACGGCAGGGCCCAGTTCGGCGGTGCTTGTCACGGCGGGGCCCTGTTCAGCGGTGCTTGTCACGGCGGTGCCCTGTTCAGCGGTGCTTGACATGTGTTCCCAGGGAACCAGATGGGGCCAATATTTTCCGCTCAGTCGCCATCCGACCTTTCGCTTGCGGGGCCCTCCTGTGCTGGAGTCCTGGGTCCGTGGGTGTCCTCCTTCACACCCGAAATGGGGCTGGTGGGGCCCTCCTGGGCAGCTCGCCTGCTGCCGGAAACGTCCGCCCTGCTGCCCTTGCCCTCCTTCGCCGATTCTCTGGGGCCCTTGCCTCCCTTTGTGGATGTGCCAGGTGACGGTGCCAGGGTAGTGCCTTTGGGGGCTGCCGTCTCTGGCCTCTCGCGCCGGCCCTTCCCTTTTTTAGTTTTCTTCCCAGGGGGTGGGCTGGCTGTCCCCTTGCTGCTGCCCGATGTTGCTGCCCTAGTAGCTGGTGGACTCCAATAGCCCTGGACTATGGTCCTTGTAGGTGCAGGGCTTGTGGTGGCTGAGGTGCTGTTTGGACTCTTACGAGATGGAGGGGGTGGGTCAGGTGATGCAAAGAGGTTAATTTTGGAGAGGAAAAACTTTTTAGGAGCAGTGGGAAAGGTAGGTGCAGTGGGTATGGGAGTGGAGGAAGAGGATGTGGTAGGAGAGTCAAGTGTGCTGTCTTTGGGTGCAGGTGCTTGTGACGGAGGCTGTCGTGAGGTGGATGGCTGTTGGGTGGGTGGCTGCCTGCGTTTGTGTGGTTTGGAAGAGGGGGTGACAGACACACTGGGAGAGGACACAGGGGACGTATAAATGGCAGTGGGGGTGGTGACTGCACGTGTGCGGAGTGTTCTGGTGGGTATGCTGGTGATGGACGTACTGGCTGATGGTAGTGTGCATGCAGGTGTGAGTGGAGACGTCACAGGGAGGGAGGAGGGAGACGAGGAGGAGGGGGACACAGAGGAGGCAGTGGCTGTTGGCATGTCTGCATGTGGATGTTGCATGTGTGAATGCTTGTGTGATCTGTGGTGCTTATGTCTGGATGAGCTGCCCTTGGGTGTTGATGTGTGTGCAGGCTGGTCTGTAGGTGTGGCTGGGATAGGCAGAGGAACAGGGGAGTGGGACTGGGATGAGGAAATTGGAGGGGGGAGGCAGGAGACAGGGACAATGGCTGCCGTCAGTGCTGAGGCTAGAGCGTTGAACAATCGCTGATGGGCAGCCTGACCCGAATGAATGCCCTCCAGGTATGCATTGCTCCGGTGCACCTCCCTTTCTACACCCTGGATGGCATTCAAAAGGGTAGACTGCCCAACAATGAGCGTCTGGAGGAGGTCAATGATCTCCTCACTGAGGGCATCAGGGGTAACTGGGGCAGGGCCTGAGGTGCCTGGGGCGAAGGAGATGCCCGCCTTCCTGGCCGAGCAGGCACGGGTCGAACGCTGAGGGGATGCTTGGAGGGCGGAGCTGGTGCGCGGGTGGCGGCTGTACCTGTTGTAGCAGTGGGCACGGATGTTGCCGCCACCACAAGGGAGCTCCCTTCCGAGGACGTGTCTGTGTCGCTGACGTCTCCACGGGTCCCCGTTGTGGAGCTCCCCTCGCCCTCCGTCTCACTGGTGAACTCAGAGTCGGTTGCATGGCCCTCCAGGGCCATGTGAGATGCAGCTCCCTCGTGCTCCGATGCCACTTCTCCTCCGCCTGATGATGCTAATGCACACATGAACAGGAAGACCACAAAAAAGGGGGGGGGAGAGAAAAAATGACATGTTGAGTGCATGCATTGGTGACACCGTTGGCGGAGAGGACAGACACAGAAGCCCCCTGCACTACGCCGCGAACTCGGTGTACACTACTCAATTATTGTGACTTGGCCTACAAGCCTATGGACGACAACTGCACACATAGGTGACCCAGGGCCATGGATATCTGTACTTAGCACCCTACAGAGGTGGGGGGCGGGGGCACAAGGCCATGCCTTACGGAGGGGCCCAGCCTACAGAAATTGCCCTGGCCTAGAGATACCCACAGCCCTCCTCCCCCACCCAGACACCTCCACTGTGCGCTAACATAGAAGAATGTGCTGGTACTCACCCCCTTGTGTCTGCTGTGATGTCCTCACGCTCCCATCCAAATCGGGGTAGGCCACCGCCAGGATCCGGGACATCAGGGGGGTCAATTGACGGGAGCCACCCCTGCTACGTTGGGAGGCCATCCCCAGCAGAGCCTCCGCGGTCTTCCTGCTCCCGCGGCGGATGTCCTCCCACCTCTTGCGGCAGTGGGTGCCCCGTCTGTTGTAGACCCCCAGGGTCCGGACGTCCTTGGCGATGGCAAGCCAAATGTCGATCTTCTGATGGGCGCTGACCTATGTGACATGGACAGGGTGGGAAAAAAAATATCATCATTTTCTGCATGGTCGATGTGAGTGGCCCCCCCTCCCCAACCTTGCCATATGGCACATGCTCTCATCTGTCGTGCGATGCATGCCTCATTCGCTCCCCTCCCCACCATCTTTCATCCACCCCACTCAACACAGGCATTGCCCACAAAGCATGGTCCCAGTGTACTTACCTGTTGGTCTGGAAGATCGTAGAGTAGCGCATACTGGGGGAGGACCCCATCAACAAGTTTCTCCAATTCTTCAGATGTGAAGGCAGGGGCCCTTTCCCCAGTCGCAGCAGCCATTGTATCTTCCAGACCGAGGTCACAGCAGCACTTGCAGTATAGGTCCTCTCCTGTGGATGATCAGGTCTCGAGTGATTAAGCAGATAGAAAATGGTGGTCACGCCCGTGGCAGTGCATACCGCGGCGGTGCATACCGCGACCGCCGGCGCACATCGTCATTGGCACCTGTGACCCATAGGGTTCAATGTTAACCAATGCTGCTTTGCGCCGCGGTCTTCGACCGCCTACCTCCACGGTGTGCCACGCCAGCGCATTGACCTCACATCCCACTGTCACACTTCACAGGTCAGGCAGCCGCCATTTCAAGGGCCCACATGGCTTAATTTCTACTGCGTCACACAGGCCTAGGCCTTGCATTGCCACTCATACAAGCCATTCAATGCATAGCGAATCGTGTTCTGTGGAAGCTGTGGTTACGTACCTGTGGGTTGCTTGACTCTGTGCTCCATGTTGTCCTTCCTAGGCACCGTCCGCTGGGACTTGCGAGGAGATGGAGGAATGTTCCCGTGTACAGACCGCTGGTGGACCTGTCGACAATGGAAGAAAGACATGTCATACTGACATACTGACTTGACCGAGCCACTATACAGGAACTGTGTGCCCAGCTGGAGCCAGACCTGATGTCCCCCATTCGCCAACCCACAGGGATTCCCCCTCTGGTGCAGGTTCTGTCAGTACTCCATTTTTTGGCAAGTGGATCATTCCAAACAACAGTGGCCATATCATCAGGGATGTCTCAGGCTATGTTTTCTAAGGTTTTGTCCAGAGTGTTGTCTGCCCTGATGAAATACATGCGGAGCTACATTGTTTTCCGTGAGGTGGGCGATTTGGCTACAGTGAAGGGTGATTTCTATGCCCTTGGCCATATCCCCAACATCATTGGTGCCATTGTATGGACCCATGTGGCTTTGGTTCCCCCCAGTGAAAGTGAGCAGGTGTACAGGAACAGAAAAAGTTATCATTCGATGAATGCCCAGGTGGTCTGTTTGGCTGACCAGTACATCTCCCATGAAAATGCCAAGTTTCCTGGGTCAGTGCATGACGCGTACATCATGCGAAATAGCAGCATCCCTTACGTGATGGAACAGCTACAGAGACACCGTGTGTGGCTAATTGGTGCCTCTGGTTACCCCAACCTGTCGTGGCTACTGACCCCAGTGAGGAATTCCAGGACAAGGGCAGAGGAACGGTACAATGAGGCCCATGGGCGTACTAGGAGGGTGATCGAGCGGACCTTCGGCCTCCTGAAGGCCAGGTTTAGGTGCCTACATATGACTGGTGGATCCCTAATGTACTCACCAAAGAAGGTGTGCCATATCATCGTGGCCTGCTGTATGCTTCACAACCTGGCTTTGCGACGCCAGGTGCCTTTCCTGCAGGAGGATGGTCCAGATGGTGGTGTTGTAGCAGCTGTGGAGCCTGTGGAGAGTGAAGAGGAGGAAGACGACGGGGACGACACAGACAACAGGGACACAGTGATACAACAGTATTTTCAGTAGCACACAGTTACGAATCAACCCCGCCATTTTACATTTACTTAAAGTCTCCTGCCTCTCTACTGTCTGTGTTTCCCCCCAGTTCTTGTTAACTGAGTTGTGACTTTCCCTTCCGTTTTCAGAGCTGTGGGCCCCACTGCGTGACCTCTGCTTTGTTTGCCCATGGACTACAGCTGTGTGACAGTGGTATGTTGTCATCACAATGTAACTGAACATTTTGGCAACGTTATGTCTAATACATTTGTTCAAAATACAAGCAGACTCCAGATTTTTTAAGTGCAATAAGTGATTTTATTAAAGTGCTAAATTTAGGGACATGATTGTAAAACGGAGATGGGTGATGGGGGAGTAATGTCCATGGCAGAGTCCAGTTTTCAGTCTCACAGGTGCATTGTCCATATGCCTGTGGAAGGATGGAGCAGGGGCAGTTTAAGTTTGGACAGGGTGACAATGTGGGACAGTGGGATGACATCAGGGGGTATCGTTTGCTGGCGGGGGTCTTGGCATCCTACTCTGTCTTCTTGTGAGATCTCAGGTACAGCTTGCGGGGTGGCTCTTCTTCTGCAGGAGGTGGGGTTCTGGTGGCCTGTCGTTGTGTGGGGGCCTCCTGTCCACTAGCGCCGGCGGAGGTGGTAGGCTGTTCCTGGTCCATGCTAGTGACAGGGGCCCTTTGTGGTGCCACATGGTCCCGCATTGTGGTAACTATCTGGTTAAGGGCCACGACGATGGTCCCCATTGCGGAACTAATGTTTCTCAGTTCCTCTCTGAACCCCATGTACTGTTCCTCCTGCAGTACCTGGATCTCCTGGAACCTGGCCAGTACCGTAGCCATCGTCTCCTGGGAGTGGTGGTATGCTCCCATGATGGAGGAGAGGGCCTCTTGGAGAGTCGTTTCCCTGGGCCTGTCCCCCCCCTGTCGCACAGCAGCCCTCCCAGTTCCCCTGTTTCCCTGGGCCTCTGTCCCTTGGACGGTGTGCCCACTACCACTGCCCCCAGGTCCCTGTTGTTGTTGGGGTGGTGGGTCAACCTGGGTGCCCTGTAGTGGTGGACACACCGCTGATTGACGTGTCCTGGAGACAGAGGCATGGGCCCGCTGGGTGGGAGCTGTGCTGGTGTTCCCAGAGGGGGTTAGGTCTGCTGTAGCCTGTGGCTGTCTGTGGGGAACCGACTGTCCCGAGGTCCCCGATGGGCCGGGCTGGTCATCTGGGTCCAGGGAGACAGAGCTGCTGTCATCACTGGGGGCCTCTTCTGGGGGTGGGATGGACATCTCTGGACCCTCCTGGGCGGTGTGGTGGCGTTCGGGTCCTGCAGGGGTATAAGAGTATGGTTATTGCTTCTGTGTGTGCCATTTCGTGTAATGGGTGGGTGGCCGTGTACCCCAGTGCTGGCATTCCCTTGTGGGGGCTTTTGTGACGGTGGCTTGTGGGGGAGATGGGTATGTGCAGTGGGCATGCTTTGGTGATGGGTGTCCATGCTTTGGGGAGGCATGCAGGGCTAGGTTTTGGGATGGGTGGGTTGTGATGGTGAGCCATTTGCAAGGAGTTGGTGTGATGGGGATGGGGGTGAGGGTGGGGGTATGATTTGGCATGCAGGTGGGGTGGGGGAATGAAGTAGTGAAGATTTGACTTACCAGAGTCCATTCCTCCGCCTACTCCTGCGAGGCCCTCAGGATGCAGGATGTGCAAGACTTCCTCCTCCCATGCTGTGAATTCTGGGGGAGTAGGTGGGGGTCCGCCGCCAGTCCGCTGTACCGCGATGTTGTGCCTTGATACCATGGAACGCACCTTCCCCCGTAGGTCGTTCCACCGCTTCCTGATGTCGTCCCGATTTCGTGGATGCTGTCCCACAGCGTTGACCCTGTCCACTATTCTTTGCCATAGCTCCATCGTCCTGGCAATGGTGGTGTGCTGCATCTGTGCCCCGAAGAGCTGGGGCTCTACCCGAACTATTTCTTCCACCATGACCCTGAGTTCTGCGTCAGAGAACCTGGGGTGTCTTTGGGGTGCCATGGGGTGGTGTGGATGAGGTGAGGGGTGGTGTATGTGTTGTAGAGTGTGGTGAGTGTGGTGGTGTATGGTGTTTTGTGCGTGGATATTGTGTGGGTGATGTTGTGATTTGCCTCTGTGTGATGGTCTACTCTATGCTTTGCTGTCTCTCTCTGTCCTTCAGTCGCAATTGTGGTCGTAAGGGTTTGTTGGTGATGTGGGTGTGTGTTTTATATTTAATTGGGTGTGTGGGAGTGGTGTGTGTATGTGTCTCAGGTGTGTGTATTTTGAATTGTCCAACGTGGTAGTGTTTTGTAAAGGTGTGTGTATTTTGACCGCGGCGGTGTGTACCGTCAATGGAATACCGCGGTTGAAAGACCGCTGCGGGGATTTGTGGGTCGGAATGGCATGGGCGTATTTCTGTTGGCGTGACGGTGGAGGTTTGGTCATCGCCAGTTTTTCGCTGGCCGTTGCTGTGGCGGACTTTTGTTGATGTCGGGTTTTTGGCGGTTTGCCAGTTGCGGGTCAGAATGACCGTGGCGGTTTACCGCGGCGGTGTTATGGCGGTCTTCTGACTGGCGGTAAGCGCCTTTTACCGCCGAGGTCAGAATGACCCCCTAAATATAAAAAAGACACAATTAATAGAAGGAATACCATCACCAGTGTCCTTTGCAAACCTGGGATTTTCAGCCAGGCTGTGTCGGTGAGAAATCACCAGTCAGAATAACCATGTCGCCCACATGAAATAAATGTTGCTGCGACTGGCTGGCACTGGCCAAATATCCTGTTCCTCTAAACTACCTCCCTAGTGCCATAATCGTTAGTAGTTCTTCTAACATTCTAACTTAAATCTAACTCAAGTAGTTTAGGAAAACAACCCCCTCTCAGCTGACTAGATAAAACCCAGCTGGCCCTTTTTGTAAAGCTTATGGGACTTGATTCGGATTCCACTTAGCCCTGATCTCGTGATTTACCCGAATGCACATCAGTCATTGCTCTACCTGGCTAGCAGCCAGAGAGCAACAACTGGCAGGGCACTGAACCTCATTGATTTTCACAAGTAAAAACTTAAAAATAGTCTTATTGGCACAACTGTTTTCAACTCCTCAGCTCGGCACAATGAGAACTTGAAAAGGTGACACATTTTAGTAGCGGGGAGTAGAAGAATGTACGACATAAACAGAGCAAACAACAGGAGATGTAAGTCAAACCAGGCCATGAAAGCTACCAAGTCCCATAGAATGGAAAGAAATATGATCTCTAGAAAATAAATTTGAACCAGGCGACATTCGTTATTAATGAGATTACTGGTAATTCATATAACAGAGCCATCTCATAAGTGGCCAACATAACTTTATTTTCCAGGAACATTACTCCTATTTCTAAAGAAATAAAATGTAAACATACATATGTATGGAACAGTTCCCTCCTTGAAATGTGTAGGCGAAACTCCAGGCAAAGATATGGAAAGTTGCAGGAATGGGGTGTAAAATTCCCGATTTTTGCAGTAATCTCACGTTTCTCTCCTCTGGTGTAACAGAGAGCTCTGTTAGTTGTAACTCCAGGGCACGGGCTAGATGGATATTAAGTTTTATTTACTGCAAAACTGTAATGGATTTTTAGGACTGGTGGAGGGGAGTAAATCGGGTTGGGACACAATCATAGTTGAAGATGCATATGCGAAGCTGTTCATGTCAAAATTACAGCTCCCTATATAGGACACCTCCTGAAATGCATAGCGTGTTGCAAAATGAATATGACATACACCAGAATGAATGTACTAAGTGTCAAAATAAATATTATACCTGGCAAAGTGAATCTGACTTGAACCAAAACAAAAATGAAACCAGGCAAAGTGAATATGCTACTTAGTGATTATTATGAATAAATCACACTCAGAATTGAATAAGAAATATACTGAAATATATATAAATCATACTGAAATAAATATGGCCCTCACTGTAAATAATAAAGCAATCACTGAAACACAAACAATATTCATCAAAAAGAATGAGACATTTCTTGAAATGAATGATATATGCTAAAGTGAATATGACACACATTGGAATGAATATGACAGATCGAAATGAATATCAGGTACTGAAATGAAAATGCATTATGCTGAAAGGAATATAGTGTGCAATGAACATTACATTTATAAAAAATGAATATGGTTTGCATTGAAAATAATATGATACACATTGACAGGATTATGATATGTGTTGCAATTGGTATGAGTCATGTTAAAATCGATATCATGCATTAATATGAATGACACATCTATTGAAAGGAAGATGACACATGCTAAGAGGAATATGACATGCATTGAAATGAATATGAGCCCCTTTGAAATTAATTCAACATGCCTTAAACTGAATATGACCAATGCTGAAATTAAAATGAAACTTGTCAAAATGAATGCTATGCTTTGAAATCAATATGATACAAATCAACATGAATATTGCATATATTGAAATGAATTTGACCTATGTTGAAATGGATATGACCCATGTTAAAATTATAATCTCAGGTGTTAAGATGAATAGGACATCCATTGACACAAATATGCCATTCATTTAAAGCAATATGATGCATGTTAAGATGAATATAAACCACTTTCAGATGAATATGGCATCTGATGAAGTTGATATGACCCATATCAAAATTAATATGACATTCATTAAAATTAATATGACACTTATTGAAATGGATATGAAACTATGTGAGATAAATATAGCATGCTTTGAAATGAATAAAGCGCATATCGAAATGAACACAAGTCATGTGTAAATTAAAATGACCACTGTTTAAATAAATTGGCTTGCCTTGAATCAATGTTGATTTGCTTTTAAATTAACATTACATATTGAAATTAATATTACATATTCTGAAAGGATATGATCAGAACACAAATTTATTAACTAAAATAAATATATGTTTTCGACTATGTACAACATTTCATTTTTACCGGCTTTCGGACTCTGAGAATGTTATCACTGCTGACCCGTGCTAAAGTGCAAGTGCTCTCTGTCTAAATTGTACTGATGATTGGTTTATCCATAATTGTCATATTTTTTTTTACCAGTAAGTCCCTAGTATAGTGCAACATGTGTGCCTAGGACCTGTAAATCAAATGTTACTATTGGGCCTACAGCAATGATTGTGCCACCCACATAATTAGCGCAGTAAACATGTTTAAGGCCTGCTACTGCGGTGTCTGTGTGGGCAGTTTTAAACTGCCATTTCAACCCTTCCCTTTTACTACATGTAAGGCACCCCCAAGGTAGGCCTAAGGCAGCCCCAGATCCAGGGTGCAGTGCATTTAAAAGGTAGGACATATACTGGGGTATTTTACATGTCCTGATAATGAAATACTGCTAAAATCGTTTTCCGCTATTGTAAGGCTTATCCCTCACACAGGGTAAAATGGGGATTGCCTGGAAATATCTTTTAACTGTTATTTCCCCTTTGGAGCAGATAGAGCTATGGAGTTTGGGGTCTCTGAACTCACAATTTAAAAATACATATTTGGTGGAGTTGTTTTTCAAACTGTAAGTTTTAAAATGCCACTTTTAGAAAGTGAGGATTTTATTGCTTAACCATTCTTTGTCTCTGCCTGGCTGAGGAATACATGTCTTGGCCAAGATGACAGTTGGGCTGTTTATGAATTCACTCTAAATAGCCACATAAAGGGATCAGAGGTGTGCCATGCATATCCTGATGGGTCTCCCTCAGCTAGAGTGCTGGAAGGAGCTGACATGTGCACCTGAACAGGGCTGTGCCTGTCCTTACACAAAGCAGATTCCAACCCCGTGAAGTGTGTCTGGAGCCAAGGCAGGAAAGGCAGGGTCTTGTGCACTACAAACACTTCTCTCTGATTTTTTCCTACTTCACAGGCAGAAATGGGTAAGAGGACTGGACCTCTGACCCCACAAATTTAGAATCCTTCTGGACTGAGGACATTCTGCCAGGAAGAAGAGCTGGATACTGTAGGAGGGTCTGCTACTCTACCTGTTGCTTTGCTGTGCTGGCCCACTGCTTTCTGCGTTTGTCCTGGGATTGAAAGAACTGGGCTTTGCTTTCTACATCCTGCGCCAAAGGTTCTCTAAGGGATTAGACTGAGCTTTCCTCCTGTAAGGAAGTCTCAGGGACATCAAAGACTTCATCTGGCAGCACCTGGGCTCTCTTGCTGAGAGTCATGACTTGCTAAGTGGTGCCAAATCCAGTTCCTGGACCCTTGGAAGTGAGTTCTGGTGCATCCAAGATGAAACCATGTACATTGACTCCAGAGCGACTTTGGACCGGTGCCTCTGTCTGACTCTGCTCAGCTGCCGAGACCCGAGCTGTGGTACCCACTGAAGGCAACAATGGAGACCGATGGTGCATGCCCGACGCCACCGCAGCAACTGCGAAGTCCCACCACAGCGTAAGTCCCGAGTGCAGTGTCACTGACACCTGTAACATCCAACTCCGATTCCACTGCAGTACTATTGGCCCCATGCTGTGATTGCAACACCATGAAGTCGACGCCTTGTGTCTTGACCTGCTGGATTCATCAACCCCACCTTGGCGAAAGGAACTGATGCCTCGCCACCGATGCCACATCACCTCCCCTGCAATCGTAAGGAACCAATGGCTCATCCCCGCTGCCTCGCAGTAAGGAACCAACACCTCTCTTTCACAGTAGCAGTAGGAACAGACACTGCACCGACACCAGTGACTCCTCACCTCCACGACTCTATGCAAAGTCGTGGTTTCCTTATTTTCTAAGGTACTGTACCTGGGGTCCATGCGACCTGTGACCAGCCATACTCCCACACAAGTGGCGTCGGACTGTTGCAAATGACTCCATCTAGATGTCGTGGTAGCCCCAGTTGGAGCTATTGTGATTCTAAGTGTGATACTAAGATTTAGGGCCTAATTATGAGTTTGGTGGTCAGGCCACCAGACTGCCATCTTGGCGGTCCCAAAAAGATCACCATGCTTGCAGTTCCCAGACCATCGTATTATGATTCATACAGGCAGGACCGCCATCTGCCATGCAAAAAAGGCAGACTGCCAGCAGCGCAGCTGCTTGGATTTAGGTGGTCTGATCTCCAGTGCAATCAGCGCAGCAGCAAAACACCAAGCCTATTACAAACACACAGTTGCTGCAGCAGTCAGCCAGTGGTGGTCGACCACTGCGGTCTGGCTTCAGCAAAGTAACAGACAAGTGCACTCTGGATTAATTAAAAAACAACACAGCTGACACACATTGGCTAAGTTGATGCACCTGCAAAGGACGCTATAAAACACACCTCTTCACAGGCCACAATCTTTTGCATTTCCACTGCAGCATAGCAAGACAGACCACACATCCTTTCGTCCATTTTTTGTCAAAAGGCAGCCCTATTTTCCCCTATCAAATTTTACACCTTTCACACACATCGCCTTTTTTTCTCCCATATTCACTTGTCTTGCTCAGTTAGTCACAGTTTCCCTCTTTAATTTCCAGGCATGTCACGGGACAAAAACCCATAATTTTCAGAGGATGAGTTGAGAGTCATGGTGGATGAAATCATTATAGTGGAGCCACCAATGTTAGGAGCCCAAGTCCAGCACACTCCTCTCAGTAAGAAAATGAAAATATGGGACAGGATAGTTGACAGAGTGAATGCTGTAGACACCACCCTGCGCACAAAGGAGGGGATTAGGAAGAGGTGGAACGACCTCAAGGGCAAGGTCAGTTCCATGGTCTCCAGACAGTAGGTGGAGGCCAAGAAGATTGCTAGTGGCTGTCCCATTGCCCTTTTATGACTCTTTCCTTGGGAGGCCATCCTGCATCCTCAGGGCTTGACAGAAATAACTGCGGGAGTGGCGTCTGGTAAGTCACACACAAATAATGTCACAAACCTGTAATACCATGCATGCTCACAGCTTAGCCACTGTCTTGTTCATGTACCTCAACAAAATTCAATGCACAGAGTATCTGAGTTGTAACACTGTCAGTCTGTATAATTGGATCCAACATCACAGCTACCAAGGCCCATCACATGCCATATGTCAGAATGGTGTTTAGACTCTCTGAAAAACACATTCCAGGATTCATTGTATGTCCCAAAATTTAAACTTATGCTCAAACCTAAATGCAGCCTACATACAGATATGTAATACTACACATTAGTTAAGTATTGGGGAGTAGAGAGAGTGAACTGACTAAAACTCCCAGGAGGCACTGTTCAGTAACTCTAAACACCAGTTCAGTGGTCACTTGTCCAAATACCCTTGTTTGTGAACTCTCAGTTGTACTCACCAGGGAGGATACAATTTGTCAAGTGTGTGTAGTTGAGGGAGTGAACGGACTACAACTTCCAGGAGGTTCTGTTCCAGTAACTTCAAACACCAGCCCAGTGGTCACTTGTCCAATTACCCTAGTTGGTAAACTCTCAATTAAAGTGTACTCACCTGTGAGTATAACATCTGGGAAGTGAGTA
Organism: Pleurodeles waltl; assembly: GCF_031143425.1. Taxonomy (NCBI): domain Eukaryota; kingdom Metazoa; phylum Chordata; class Amphibia; order Caudata; family Salamandridae; genus Pleurodeles; species Pleurodeles waltl. Next base: position 860,800,735 of record NC_090440.1, read on the forward strand.
TAGTAGGGGGAGTGACCGGACTGCAGCTCCCAGGAGGCACTGTTTCAGTAACTCCAAACACCAGCCCAGTAGTTACTTGTCCAATTACCCCCGTTTGTGAACTCTCAATTGATATGTACTCACCTGGGAGGATACCATTGGCAAGTGTGTGTAGTAGAGGGATTTACCTGACTGTAACTCCCAGGAGTCACTGTTTCAGTAACAAGAGTGATCTGACTGCAAAGCACAATAGGCCCTGTTTTAGAAACTACAAAAACACCAGTCCAGTGGTCACTTGTCCAAATACACTCATTTTTGAACTCTCAATTGAAGTGTACTCCCCTAGGAGTGATGAAGATTCAAATCATGCTCAAATCAAAGACGTGTGTGTCTACCTAGCTCCATCTTGACTTGCTAACCCAAGATGAACTATTGAGAACAGGGATGACACTTTACCCAGTGTGTGGAGGTATTCCTAAGGCCTCAAGATGCATCACCAGAGTGGTATTGGCAGCATACACAATGACTCCTGTCACATATACAACAAAGTCCTGGTTTTCTTGCATCTCACTCAACTAGGCCTCAAAATGGTCAAAGCCATATTTTGCGTCTCCACTGCGTTGGCTGCACTGGTGGTAAAATGTCATTTTCAGGCCACCTTCCAAAGTGCAAGTGATCTGCACATCTCATTAGCTGCTTGAGTCAAATTGCGTTGCCATGCTTCATAAATGTCATGTCAAATCACCCAATACCATGATTACGTGGCACAATTGGATTACCTACAACTTAACTTTGTCCAAGGTCACTGCTTACTGTAACACAAAACCTTTGGAGGTAAATGTCATAATTCAACAAGTAACAATGGATGTTTTTCATCAACAGGTGGATCTGCCGGTAGGCATACTGAGGCCGCAGAAAAGACTACTACCTCCCCTAGTTTTCAGCATCTTGTGCCCCCCCCAATCCTGGATCATGAGTTGCAGTGCAACACTTTGGACAATTAGGGTCCATTAACAAGTTGGAGAGGTCACCTTGTGGTAAGGGCTCATGCCCTTGGGGGTAGGGTACATGGGTGGGATGCTGTTGGGCAGTGGGGTGAGGCCACTAGAGCTGTTCTTGGCCAGGACAACTTCAGCCATGTCAGGGAGTGATGGGCCAGGTATTGACTGAACTCTGAGAAATACAGAGTGACATGCATAGAAATGTGCATGAACAGATGGGTGTCCAGAATTCAAACATGGCCTCCTAACAGGGGTGTTGAGGGACATGCACACAACCCCAAGTAGCGCTTCTCAAAACTAATCTTCTCCTGCCTTTGGCTCATCAACAACAGGCTCATCAACATCAGCGGCAGCCACAGCAAGGGAGGCCCTGCCAGAGAAACAACCAGTCAGAGACAACCCTGTCTCTGTAGCAGCTGATTACCTGCTGATTTTGCTTTGATATTTAGCCATGTCAGATCATGGGAACCATACAATGGTACTCCAAGGTACTTATTTAAAATGGACTATGTTGCATGTACACAGTTTCCAGCTCAGGATTACAACCATCCCACACAAATACTTACATACAAGTGTCTGGTCAAACTAAACAATATAGTACAGTTTTCAGCACATAGGATGTCAATATGTCTGAACTCTTGTAAATCATAAATGATTGTCTCATACTAAGTAAATGAACATATTTACAGATACAGACCTCCTCACCACGATAGGAAGGGATTTGTCAGACATTATCCTGTAGAATAGGCAAACGTCAAGTGGTTGATGTCACCAGCTTGAGCCGTATCACATACCACACCAAAGTAATCTAACATCACATAATCAAAGATTTAGACAGATGGCAGTACAACAGTTCCGGATCACAGGGCCTTTATAATCCAACGCTCATGCATATGGTGATATGACACAAACATATGTCAGTGTTTTGTCACAGGCACTGTGGCCTACAATGATTAAACACATTTACAGCTACATACAGGTCATACAAAAAGTGTTTAGTCAATGTGAGGGAACAATGACTTGGTCGTAAGCTAGGACTACATATTTGATGACCACATGATGACATACAAGATCACAGGACACAAAACAAGTGCAATGGGCAAATCTGAACCTCCACCCAAACACTGTGCAAACTGTCTTGGTACAGGTCTTATACACCCAAATTCTGTGACCTACATTACCCGGAACAATCCATGCCCACTTTGTATGTCAGAATAGCATCACATGCCTGCAAATGTCACAACTCTGAAATGTCCACATGAAGATGTCATAATGAAAGTACCTGTACAAAAAAAAAAACAAGGAGTATAGGCTTAAAACCATACATATGTCACAAGTCACATATCAAGCATCAGGAAAACAAGTTACATTGCAAAGAAACTGACAAAAACTAAGTATCATCATCAAGGTGGGGATGTGTCAAATGCTATCTTATCAATCAGCCCTTGGTTGATTTTTGCGGAGTTTCAGCTCCCTCACTGTTTCAAAAACACTAAACTCCACACATTCCCACAACTACAGTTCATTTTACAGTCAGAGTCAATACATCACATGACATACTTACACTCACAAGAAGTAGCTGTGGATGAGATCTTCTCACAAGTCAGCTCCTTCCTCTTTACCACTGTCATTTTCATTTGGCATTTCAGAATTCTCACCTAGTGGTACTACAGACTCCCCCTCCTCTGGGATGTACGGGATATTTCCCCGCAGGGCGATGTTGTGGAGCACTTAGCATGCCACAGTGATCTGACTTTCCCGGGACAGTAAAGGAGGGCTCAACCAGTCCTGTTCAGATAATGGAATGTAACCAAGGATGGTTTGGATATGCTGAGTCTTCTATTAAGGAAGGGGACAAAAGTGCAACAATGAGTCACTAATTTTATGATTGTAGCACCTGACATTGGTCACACACAATCAGTACAGTTGTGACTTACCAACCAGTCAGGCTCTCTATGGTTGCAGTTGTGACATCAGCTAGGTTATGGTGCTATTCTGCATTACCAAGGAATCATGGGCTGATCCAGGAAAACAGGCACACACATTTTAGGTGTAGAGATCCACCAAACAGACAACTTGCACGTTGATGGAATGGACATTTTTACTGTAGATATCAATGGCCCCCACTACATGTGAGATGCGGGCAAAACCTTAGAAGTCAGCCTTCACATTGCTTAAATCTTCACGTCAAGGGAACATGACATAGCTGTCTATATGTTTCAACACTGCTGATAGGAAATCTTTCAACACCAGACTGAACATAGGTTGGGACATACCACCAGATAGGGCCACTGTATGTTGGAAGGCCCCTATTTCCAGGAAGTACAATACTGACATGACTTGTACAATGGGTGGTATGCAGTATGGATTACTGTTAGCTGGCATTAGTTCTGGCTCCAGCTGATGGCATAAATCCACTATTGTCTGCCTATTCAGGCGGTAGAGCTGGATAACGTGGCATTCCTCCATGGTCTGAAGGTCTGGCAATGGACAGTAGACGGGAGGTTGAAAAGACTTATTTTGTTTTTGTGATGCATATAACAGGGCCATATGCAGTCTTTCAAGCTGCCAAAATGGCGAATGCCTGATGTACTCCACTAGACATCAGGAACCGACCACGGCCAGCGGCGGAAGTCATCTGCGTGGTAGGTGGTTTCAAACAGCAGCAGACACAGCCATAGGCTAACATTGTTGCCTGTGGTGGTAGCTGCCCAATGGCTATGTCCGACGACGGTGATGACCGCGTATGTGGCATAAGTGTACGCCGTGTTGTGCAAAATCAACCACTTGACTACTGACACTGCTGCCAGCAACACCTCCACCACATCAGCTGTTGTGTGCCACTTCCGGGACCAATCATGCCACGTCCAGCAGGTGAAAGGACCTCTGCTTTCTCTCCAGAGGAGATGGAGAGGCTTGTCAGCAAGGTTCTTCCCCTGTATGGTCCGCTCTACTGCTCACCAGAGGAGCAGGTAAGTACCTCATAATTGACTCTGTTCAACACCTTCCTTTCCCTCTTCACAGGGTACAAAGTGCCCCTGTGTGCCAGTTAGACTTCTTGTGTGCCTGTTGTGGCAGTCTGTGTAGCACCAATGGGATGTAAATAGTGCCGGTATTGGAGACCAGTACTATATGTTGTGCTCATTCTCATTGCGTTGTGTGATTTTGTTTGGGGCCCTAGATCCTCCTTGTGTTAGATGCACATAGCTAGGCAAGGAGACTTTACTGCTATACAGTATATATGTGCATGACAGCATGAGCCATGGATGCATCTTGTCTGAGTCATTAAGGATATTGCAATCAATGTGTATTGTGCCACAGATCTTTCACCCCACATCTGGCCTTGCCAAACCTTTGTCTGGAAGGCATATCGGGCCATATGTATGAAAAAATGGCCTTGCGAATCGCAAATAGCGATTTTTAAGAAATCGCTATTTCCGAGTCGCAATAGGCCATGTAACAAAATTGCGATTCAGAATTAGCGATTTCTTAAAAATCGCTATTTGTGGTTTGCGAGGCCCATTTACCGAATCGCAATTTGCATTTTCGCAATTAGCGATTTTTTACCGATTCAGTGAAAAAACACAAATTGCAAGAAATTTCGAGAAAGCACACCTGGAGGAGCCTGATGACATCACAAGCAGGAAGTGAGTCATCCCAGGCAGTTTCAGGTGCCACACCCAAACCAGCATCCAGAGAGAGAGCAGCCCAGCCACACTGAGCAACACTCTGAAGGAGGCAGCACACCTGAGCAAGGATGAACACCTCAGCCCAAGGAAAGGAGAAGGGAGAGAGAAAGAGGAAGCTCAAATTCAGCGAGCAAGAGCTTGAGGTGCTGAAAGAGGAGGTGGTCAGGTGCCATGACCGCCTTTTTGGCAAAAGCTCACTCCAGGTGCCGGAGAGTGAGAAAAGAAGACTCTGAGCAGATATTCAATCCAAAATCTGCACAATTGGAGTGGCACAGCGCTCAGTCAACGAGATAAAGAAGAGGTGGTATGACCTACAGTCCCGTGCAAAGGAGAGGTTGGCAAGAAGACTGCAGGAGGTCAGGGGCACAGGAGGCGGTCCACCCACATAGGCACCATCCACCCCATTAGAGGACCTAGTGGAGTCAACACTCCTCCCTGAAGCTGTGACTGGGGTCACAGAGATAGACACCTCCGGCACACCAAGTACCAGCCAAGGTAAGTGCAATATTGAATTGTAACCCCATATGTGTATGCACAAAAGCCCCTTAGGAATTAGCAAGTAATGTTAAACATTGTGAGAAGTAGTCCAGTCCACATCTTAGAAGCAGTACAACAATGCATTATGGGAGTGGCAGTCCACAACCCAGAGCTGAAAGTAGCCCATACAATGTAATTAAGTAGAGCGACACCCAGAGGAACACAACACCCACAACACAGTGAAGAGAAGTACCTGTACCTTTATTACCATTGTGTGACCTTACTTGCAACAAACATAACTGACATGCTGCATATTGTCGTTGCCGGTGGGCCAGGCCCAGCAGCCACAGCATCAGCAAGCGTAGGCGAGACTGACACCCATCCACCCTCTGATTCCAACACAAGTGGGTCTCTCACCATTGCGCCAGTCCGACGCAGGGCCAGGGCACTGTCAGAGCTCAGCCAAGTCTCAGATGAGCAGCAGGAAGGGCCAATCACACCATCCCCAACTGGCAGGCGTACCCAGATGCAGGAGGCCAGTTGTCAGCAGTCCACAGCAACCCGCAGGATGGCGACAAGTGCAGGTACACAGCAGAATGAGGCAGGTGAGGGTCCCTCCATCTTTGGTGGGCTGGAAGCTGCTATGTTGCAGCAGCAGCACCTACAAAACAAGAGGATTCTTGGATTACAAAAAAATATGCAGCAACATAACAGCAACATCGGGGGGCCTGCATCGCCAGCTTGAGTGCCTCAATGCTAATATAGAACTGCTGCATGAGGGACAGGTGCAGGCATCACAGGACACCAGAGAGCTCACTTGTGCTGTGCGTGAACTATGCCAGGAGCTGCGCCATGAGAGGGTGAGCCACCGCAGACAGGAGCACAGATTTATGAACATGTTTGGGGGCTTCTGTCACTCTGTGAACAGGAAGGCAAATGAAACGTCACTGATTGCATGTCGTGAAGTGGCTGCACAAGTGGAGGCAGCACACAGCAGCAGGGATGTTGCGAACGGACTGGTACAAATCACTAATGTGATTGATGACATAATGGGACAGAGGTCAGCCACACCTAGTGAGCTTGCACTGGGGGACACAGAGGACAGTTCCAGCCTCAGCAGTGTAGCTGTACCAGCATTGGACACCAGACGGCGCAGTGCCAGGCACAGCACTGCCACTGAGGTGGACAATAGAGGTGCCAGTGAGGTAACTGGGCACCCGAGTGGTGTGCGTGGCCGCAAAAAATAACTGTAGCTGCCAGAGGGGTAATGTTTCACTATGATGCAATAGTGCACTACTCAGGACCTCTATTGTCTCTAGTTTTCCACTTCATTTTTTTTGCAAATCGTAGAACGAACATTACCTGACAATAAGGTAATACATTTATTTCATTACAGGTGCAGTTGTACCTCCGTTCAGCAGGTGTTGCAGGATTGAGGTAGGGCGTCATCATGTAGGTGAGCACTGTGTAGGCACTGTCTCCTGGAAGGGACAGAGGGTATGATGAGTAACTGAGCCATCTGACATCAGCATGCCATCAATGCGGCATTGTATAGAGGGACAATACCTAGTAGAAATCCTTCTTCAAACTCCCCAGCTAGCAGTCTTATGTGTATGCCGCTATGGCGAAAGATGTACAATTCATGTGTGCTACCTGGGTACCTGGCCACGAGATCAGTTATGATGTAGGAAGCATTGCATATCACCTGTATATTCATTGAATGTTGGTATTTCCGGTTGCGGTACACATACTCTGTGGCTGATGGTGGACAGATTGTAACATGTGTCCCATCTATGGCACCTAGGACGTGGGGGAACTTTGCTATCTGTTAAAATTAAATTTTTGTCTGCTGTATTTCCTGTGGGGTGTGGGGGAATCTGATGTACTGGTGTAGTTTGCTCAGCATGGCGCTGATAAATGCATTGAAAAATCTAGAGAGGGTACTCTGTGAGACCCCTCCAGTTGCTGCTATGACCCCTTGATAGCTCCCTGGGGCAAGTAGGTGGAGGGAGCATAATACCTGCACATGGGTGGGTATGCTGTGAGTCCTTAGTGTTCTGCGCTGCAATATGGGTTGTAGCTCCGCTATCAGATCAAGTATCATGGCTGACTTCAACCTATACCACTCATATATTTCCTCCTCTGTCAGGTTAAAAAGTGTAATGCGCACTCTGAAAATGCGCTCCTGTCTCCTCCTCCCTCTCCTCAAACCTGCCAAGATCCTCATCCTCCTCACCATGACGTAGAGTGCAGCCATTGTGGAAAGGAGTCTGAGGCATTCTGGGCCTCTTTATATAGGTTGCACCTGGTTACTACCTGGTTTCACTTAGTGGTATTTTGCATGTGCAAAATGCCATTCTGCAAAAAATCGCAATTTGGGATTTTTTGATGCATCTATTTGCGACTTGGATTTTGCGACTCGCAATTTGCGACTCGCAATTTCCTACTGGAAATACCGAATCGCAAAATGCGACTCGCAAAACCAGGTCGCAACACAAAAAATCAAAATTTTTGCGATTTCTTATTTTTGGTCTGCGAATTGCAGACCACATTTTTGCACTCGCAAACGGCCGAGTTTTGCGATTCGCACTGTTTGCGAGTGCAAAAAAGTTTCATACATCTGGCCCATCATGACTGACTGTGCCCTTCAGGTTGCCCCACAAGCCACATGGCTGATGGATGGCCACATGATGTACTGTCATGCATGGAAGTGATGGAAATGTGAGTGTCATGTAGGTTCTGTATGCTCAGCCTGCAGAGATCCGGGCCTGTCAAATGTAGCTCCCAATATGAGAGATAGTCCAGGCTGTGGGAGAGTCACTGTGGCTATGCAACTGTGGCACTGTGCCCACTTCCTGTAGACATGCAGATCCTGTCAGGTGGCCAATACGAGGCTCTAGTGAAAGAACTTGCCCTGAATGCCTTAGTCCATTGACTGGATTAGGAATGGATACTGAGGTAAAGCCCTGAATTAGCCCATATGTTCATTTTGCATCATTGTCAATGTGTGTCTTTGACTCATGACAGGTCCCTTACTACCACAGCTCTGCTGTCACCTTCACGGAAGTCATATTTGCCCTTTACAGGCTTAGGGCCTGATTACAACTTTGGAGGACGGTGTTAATCCGTCCCAAATGTGACGGATATACCACCTACCGTATTACGAGTTCCAGAGGATATAATGGACTCGTAATACCGTAGGTGGTAGATCCGTCACATTTGGGACGGATTACCACCGTCCTCCAAAGTTGTAATCAGGCCCTTAGTGTGCAAATGTCAGACTCACTGTGCAGACAGTGTGTAGATACCTTTAGGGGCCATGACATGTGACTCAATAGCTTGGTTACATAGCAGAAATTGTACAATGCACACCTTTGTATGTTGGATGCCGTCTTTGTAGGTTAGAAACATATGTTTAAAGGAGTCTGCATTTGGTAGGCCACATGTCCACACATGCACAGGGAAGATACTTTCCGTGCCCACTATGCCAGCCCTTTCATTGTCACTCAACTGTAAGGGTGAAGTCTGTACTATGATAGTTGCCTGTAGGGACTGTATGCACTGAGTCAATGTTGCAGAGTGTAAATGTGTTTGTCCAGTCAGGCCTAAGTAGTTTATCCTTCAGAAACCACATTGCTGTGTGGTGTTTCATTGTGGCTCACATCACAGTACATGTTGCTGGAGCATCGCATACCTGATGTCATTAGGCTTGTTTAGTCATTGTAGGCCTTGCGGAGGGTAGTGGGTTAGTCTGCAGATTAATCCAAAAGTGTGTAGTCATGTCCCTATACTTATTGGCATGTGCTTCACACATGTGGTGTGTTGACAAATTGACAATTTTATTCTTGGTGTTTCTGATGTGTGTGACACAACCATTTGAGCAAAAACTTGTGTTTGTAATTGCTTGATTTGTCTCTTGCATCCATATAGGTAAACACCCATCAAAAGAAGGAGATTTGGAGAGCCATCACCCAGGAGGTGCAGACCCTGGGGGTCCATAGCCGGCAAAGCGCCCACTCTTGCAAGAGGTGGAAGGACCTGAGGTGCTGGGACAGAAGATCTCAGAGATTCAGCTGGGGCTGTCCTCCCAACGTGGGCAGGCACACCTCGAAGCATTACCCCGCCTAGGGGCCCGCATTCTGGCTGGCAGTAGCATACACAGACCTTGATGGGCATTTGCAGGGAGCACAGCAGCCAAATTAGTACAGGACATATTACTGCCGGTCACACAGACAAGTTAATGTGTTAGGTTCTGACAACTCCTCCTGATGACTGGGAATGGACCATGTGTGATACACAAGATGAGTAACTCTTTGTGTAGATATGTAATTTAGTGCATATTGATGTGCCTTGCCTAGTAGCACAGGGACACAACTGAGTACAATCCACAAAACAATTGCTCTCCGGGGACAACACATTGCTTTGTACAGTGATCAATCAAGGAAGGTTTGTTGATGTAGTGGGTCTAAATTCTATGCAACAGACCACTACTCCTCAGTGTTACAGTCCAAAGAAAAAGAAGTGATGGATCACTTTCCTCAGCCATGTGTCTGGTCAAATGAGTAAATTGGCACCTGCTCCCCAGAGGCCACTTGTTTTCAGTGTGTGATGAGTGCTGTTCCTCACTACTGTCTGACATGTGAAGGTGGCATCACACATGTGAAAGAATGCATTGTTCTTTAGGTGCAGCTAAAGATAAAAACTTTCCCTTGGTAAGTGGGGACTGTCCATTGACATGATTTATGGCCCACCACTGTTGCCAAAATTCCTTGTGCCGACATGTTAGCATGTGTCCCATTCTCTTTTAACAAAATGTGTATACTGCTGTTTCATGCTTCGTCTACCTGTGTTCACAGGAAGATTTCTGTATTCCCTCACATATAGTTGCATGCCAACCTGTCTTTGGAATTGGACATATGCAGTGGGGCTACATTTTATGTGGTGCCACAGACAGTAGTGTGACTGATTGTTGGCTCACACATACCCTTACCCATCATTGCATGCCATTTGACATGTACAGCTGCAGTAGCAATGAGAGACATGACATGTAGGACTAGAGGTTTTAGACACAATGTCCATTTCCATGCCATTGATGTGGCATCAAGTGGCAAAGTGCACTGCACATGTGAAATGGGAAAGATTTGTTACCTGACTGTTGGCACACATCATGGAGGGGCTTGCAGTTATGTTGGAATCACATGTGGTTGGGTAGAACAATTCATCCACGTACATCTGGGTTTGCAGGACCCAATGGAGACAGTGATGTAGCTTCCCATTGGGCAACATGTCCAGGGCCTTCTACAAGTGCTTGTAAATTCCTGGGCCTCTCAAATATACAAAGGACTAATGGCGTCTACTGATGCAATCAGAGTTTGTCATTGTAAGGGGTGCCATATAGTAGTGGTGATTTTCCTGTGGCTAGCTGTTTCATTGTTTTATGTATTTTAGCGACATATCTACCTGTCAATTTGCACATTTTGAGTACAGTGTACATTTTCATGCCAAATATGTAGTATGTCTGAGCAACATCGGTACTACCTCCATGACTCAATTAGGACAATTTACACATGTGAAGTGTGCATTGTTGACAGGTTTCCAGTGTGACATGAGTATTTCCATGTCACCTTCTTCAGGATACTGTACTGCTGTCAGCAACATGGCAGGATTTGGAGCATCATTTCTTATTGTTGTGTTATTGTGTATGTGACAAATAGATCTCTGCATGACCTTGTGTGGGATCTGTTGGAATGAACTTGGCATTGGCCTACTATTGTATGAAAACAGGTAACAGGTAACAGGTATGCTCCATTAGGCAGAGCAGTGAAGGTGATATGGTCTCCTACTTGTTCAATGGTTATTGTGATTGCACAACTTCACCCATGCAATTCGAGATCTGAGACCTGATTTTCCTGTGGGAAACCGTTGACAGTTCATGTGGCATGCATGCATATGGTATGGTTCATGTAGGAGCCACCTTGAAGTAGTTTGTTACTGGGGCCTACTTGACATCATGGTACTGTTTGTAAATCACAGCTTTTGTTCAAGTGTGATCAGGAACATGTGGAGACACTTTTTCCCTTTGTATTTTCAGCATCATCCCAAGGAGACAGGGCGAAACCAAGTGGGGAAGCATCTGGCCACGGTATCTCATGACACCACCGACATGGAGGGACCGAGTGGCCCGGAAGGTGAGGGGAGTGCCACCAAGGACACAGGATCAACCTCGTCATCTTTAGATTTTACCTCCAGTGGCCACACCCTAGTGGTAGGGGACCCATCACGACCTGTTCCTGTACCATCCTTGTCCGCCACCCCTAGTACTAGCAACACCCTTCCTGTTGCTCCCCACCCAGTTGGTCATGTCCACTCACCTAAGAGGGTGAGCGTCTCCTTTGCCCTAGGTACCGCAGTGCCAGCCCCTGTCTCTCCTGCTGCCCTGAGTGAGAAGGCTATTGACCTCCTGAGAACTATCAGGAGGTCAATAGCCTTCTGTGGGGCAGACTGCCATTGTGAATGCCATACAGGGGTTGGTAAGCCAACTTCAGACAAATGCTTTCCTGGAAGACATTCACAGTGACATGTCTGGCCTACAGAGATCTTTCCCGGCTCTGGCCTCCTCACTGATGACAGCAATCCATCCCCAATCCTCCCTCCCACCACCTCTCTCTTACCTATCCAAATTCCCTATTCCCCTACTTGTCCTAAGCACACAGACACATCTGCATGCACCAACCTCAACACACACAAGCCGCACACAGCAACACAAACTCTACCAGACACACCAACATGCAGATAGCACATCAGCCATCATTTCAACAGGCACCCCCACCGACCCACACACCACATCTGCCATACCCACAGACACCACCACAACACCCAGTGACACATCCATCACACCCCCATACACCCAGACAACAGCTCACAACCCACAGCCCCACACACCTCAGATACCATACCCCTAGACACCACCACAACACCCACAGACAAATCCACCACATTTTCTGTTGTTTCCAATATCTGACTTTGTGGGAAGTGTTGGTCACCCAAAAGAAGGGTAGATGTTCACTGTATGGATATGTGGGTGTTGATCCAATTGGGGTGTCATTGCATTGGTTATGCTTGCTAGGGTAAGTATTTCATCTTTTGTTGGCCAATGTCAGCATGTATGGTGTAGATTTGTCCCCTGATATGGATTGTACTTTCATCTCATGTGCGGGAGCTAGAGTTTTGTTTGTCCACACATGGAGGGTGTTGAATTGTGGTAGCTTCCTTTGCATTTGACTGACCATGTTTCCATTTTGATGTATGTACCTTACAGCTACATCATCTAGATGTCTGGACCATGCTGTTGCCGTTGCATGTGCTTTCTTGACTTGCATTTACACATTTGGCAGCTAGGCATATCACTTGGCTCAAATATTGTTTGTCCCTGAGATACATGAAGGACCAGTTCCTATGCAAATGCAGTTATAGGGACATGTGCAAAGTGAAATGTATCATTGAATGCTCCTGATGCCGCCATCACTATTGTGAGCTTTGGATATTTGTTTCACAACCTATTGTGCATCCCATTGACCTTCCATTGTGTTGCAATGTGGGTGATGTGTGGGCCCATCAATGAGCAGCACCTGCGGCAGGACATGTATATGATGGGCTCCATGGCAGCACAGGTCATGTAACACTTTCTGCAGGTGAGTTGCTTCCTTTATACTTTCTGTTTCCACCTGCTGGGATGTGGTGGTTGGACTGCCACGGTCATGCTGGCGGTAGGCAACATCATAATGTTTCCATCTGAAACAGTGGCTCCGTTGGCCTGTTTGGCCTGCCTCACCACCGCGGTGGTCTGCGCTGCCTGGTGGTGCTGGCAGGACTGTGGCAGTCTTTCCTTGTGGGACTGCCAGCATCGTAATACTGTGGTTCAACCGCCAAGCAGATGGCAGTCATACCACCGCCATGATGGTGCACAAACCGCCAAAGTCGTAATGCAACCCTTTGAGAATATGTAACATTAATTTCAATATGTAATATTAATTTTAAAGCAAATCAACATAAGTTCAGAGCAAGCCATATTCATTTATACAGCAGTCATATTAATTTAAACAAGGCTTGTGTTCATTTCAATATTTGCTCAATTCATTTCAATGCATGTTACATTTATCTCACAGTTTCATATTCATTTCAAAAAGTGTCATATTCATATAACAGAATGTCATGTTACTTTTGATGTGGGCCATATTAATTTTACCAGGTGTCATATTTATTTCAAAGTGGCTCATATTCATCTTAAAATATTCCTTTCAATGAATGTCATTCATTTCAATGGATGTCATATTCACCTTAACACCTGTCATAATAATTTTAATACAGGTCATATCCATTTCAACATAGGTCTTATTAATTTCAATATATGCAGTATCTGTTTTGCTGTGTATCATATCAATTTCAAAGCATACCATATTCATTTTGACAAGTTTCATTTTAATTTCATCATTGGTCATATTCAGTTGAAAACATGTTGAATTCATTTAAGTGGAGCTCATAGTTGTTTCACTGCATGTCATATTCATCTTAGCATGTGTCATATTCTTTTCAATGGATGCTTCATTCATATTAACACATCTTAATTTTAACATGCATCATTTCCATTGCAACATATATCATAATCATGTCAATGTATATCATATCACTTTCAATGCAAGCCATATTCATAGTGATAAATGTCAAGATCATTTCAATGTTACTCGTATTAATTTGAATATGTTTCATTTTAATTTCAAGGTGTGCCATATTCTTTTTAACAATTGTCATGTGAATTTTAGCTGTTGTCATACGCATGTCTACTTCAATTCAATGGGATTGCATTAATTTCAACACAAGCCATATTAATTTTCAATCATCTCCTATTCATTTCTGTGTGTCTCGTATTCATTACCATCTCAGTAATATTTATTTCAACACAATTCAAATTAATTGCAACATGTTCAATGTTCATTTCAGTTTACATTGTATTAGTTTCAATGTGCATTGTTTTCTTTTCAGAATATAATATATTCATTTCAGTACTTTATATTATTTTCAATCTGCCATATTAATTTCAATGTATGTCATATTTCTCTTGGCATAAGTCAGTCATTTCAAGAAATGTCCCTTTCTTTTTGGTGAATATTGTATTCGTTTCAGGGATTGCTTAAATGTTTACAGTGAGAGCCATATTAATTTCAGTATGATTTATATATATTTCAGTACATTTCTTATTCAATTTGGTGTTTGTGTTATTCATATTAATCACTAAGTAGCATATTCACTCTGTCAGGTTTCATATTTGTTTTAGTTCACTTCAAATTCACTCTGCCAGGTATCATACTTATTTTGACACATAGTACATTCATTCTGGTGTGTGTCATATTCATTTTGCAGGACGCTATGCATTTCAGGAGGTGCCCAATATGGGGAGCTGTAATTTTGACATGAACGGCTTCCCATAGATGCAGACACCAAGAAATGATGACAGTAAGGTCTGATGAAGAAAATAGAAAATCAATGCAGCAAAGACTTTAGACTCCTCAAACTGGTTTACGGAAGGGCAGCATTCCTGAACAATGGGGTTAATTGTCAGATATTGGAGATGACCGCATAAAGTACATTGCATCCTCACTTCCCAGCGTAATAATATCCTATTCATTCGTCAATAAAAGAGGGACTTGAAAGAGATGCATTCTTTACCCATGATATTTGCATTAGCCATAGAACTATTCATGGAACTATTTAAGGACGTTGTTATGCAGACGTCAGGGGTTTCAGGAATGGTACATGAGACATGCAGTCACATCTCACTATTTGCCAGTCGTGCACTGCTATCCATTTCATAACCAGCAAATACAATAAAACTAGAATCATCTAAGACTAGAAAAGTTTCAGGATAAAATCTGTCTCCATGCATTAAAAATCTGATCGGAATCAGCTCCCAGGAGTAAAAAAAACAGAATCACTTGCACCATCAACCAAACGCAGTAGCCTAAAATTTGCAATTTAAAACTAAAATTAAATACCTTTGTATAATGGTCATTCAGTACTAGTCTATATAAAAGTATGCAACAATACTAACTGCTTCACACTCTTCCTCAATAAAGGGCAGGGTGTATATAGAGGAAACCGTATTACCTAGGATTCTCCACCTATTCCAAAACCTGCCAATGTTCCTAAACGAACATCATTAAAAAGGCATATCAAATAAATAATAATCCACTCTGATAGAAGACACTTTGCACAACATGAAAAGACAACAATGACTAATCATTCCACACCTAACCGGATAGTAGATTGCAAAAGGTTGCTTCCGGGCCATGCCATAAAATAGAATTAAATAATTTCCTTCCCACATTGCTCCACACTGCTCCACATTCCTTGAGATGTCTCAGAGAGGAATGAAGAGTTCACAGACCATACAGCACTACTTAGTAAATACATTTTTTGAAACACAATCAAATTCCAAAGATCCCGGATTTAATAAACCTCGTAGTTGCACTTGGAGGAAACTGAGACTTCAAGTGCATTATCCCACTAGATACAATCAAAACATAAGGTGAAGGCTGTCTTTTTTCCAGTTTACAGACATGGGAAAATTGCACCCTTAAAGACTATGAAACCATAATATGTCAGAGAATATGGCTACTGCCTCAACTAGATGCAAATTAGGCGCTCTATCCAAACACACCTACAAAAGCAACCAAAAACACAACAAATGAATAATACACTGAAAACACTGATTAGTCTACTAGCATAAACGCAAAGGGGAATCTTTTCAAATTAAACTGAACATCACACAAGACAATGTGGAAAGGTGGAAGGATACGTAGTGAGCTAGTCTTTCTGATGTTAGCAATAACTACTGGGTCCTTATTTTGGAAAGAACTTCAATGGTGAGGAACCATGATATCTTTAAGGGCACCCACACAGGCAACAGACAGGAAGCAGTGGTACATACAATAATAATCTCTCAATCAAAGTGCTCACATAAAAATTGTTTCTGTTCCTTTTTGGTATCCAAATCGAAATCAAATGGCAGAGTAATGAGGAACGATGCAGTCAGGGGTGTAGCTTCAGGGTGTGTGTGGAATGCTACACCCCCCTAATAAATTAATTTTCTGATAAATAGTTGGGTACAGACCCAGCTGGGTATGGTGAGATGTCTGCTGGATTTCAAAAAGGAATTTTTACATACATTGAGACAAAAACGCACACACATTCTCTCCGTCTCAGTTTTTAAAGTCCTCAAGGATGTTAGGATATTGGTAATTTTACAAAATATTGGCCCTCATTATGACCCTGGCGGTATAGAACCGCCAGGGCCGCGGCACGCGGGAGCACCGCCGACAGGCTGGCGGTGCCCCGCAGGGCATTCTGACCGCGGCGGTAACGCCGCGGTCAGAACAGGAAAACTGGCGGTCTCCCGCCAGTTTCCCATGGCCCGTTTCAATCCTCCAAGGCGGCGCAGCTTGCTGCGCCGCCGAGGGGATTCTGACAAGCCATACCGCCATCCTGTTCCTGGCGGTTCGGCCGCCAGGAACAGGATGGCGGTATGGCTTGTCGTGGGACCCCTGGGGGCCCCTGCAGTGCCCATGCCAATGGCATGGGCACTGCAGGGGCCCCCGTAAGAGGGCCCCACTTTGTATTTCACTGTCTGCATTGCAGACAGTGAAATACGCGACGGGTGCCACTGCACCCGTCGCACCTTCCCACTCCGCCGGCTCGATTCTGAGCCGGCGTCCTCGTGGGAAGGTTGTTTCCCGCTGGGCTGGCGGGCGGCCTTAAGGCGGCCGCCCGCCCGCCCAGCGGGAAACTCAGAATGCCGGCCGCGGTCTTCAGACCGCGGTGCGGTATTCCTGCGGCGCAACTTTGGCGGGCGGCCTCCGCCGCCCGTCAAAGTTGTAATGAGGGCCATTGTGTTTTCCCTCACTTACTACCCCTACTAATTCACATTTCTCTCACATTCCACTTCCCCCAGGCCCCTCCCATGCACCCTGCTTCACGTATAATGTATTTAAATATTACATGCCAGCCTGACTGTCAGAAAATGGCAAGCTGTCACCCCCCCAATCTTCCTGACCAAGCCCCTGGGTGCAGTGTCACTAAATGGTGGTCAAACATTGACTTACAAAAATATCAAATATACAATATAGACAACTGTTATATCATCAAGGAAAGTCGTTATGGAGTCAAGTACAGTAAAGGTAGACACCTGTGAATCTATATTTACCATGACAATATAGTGGATGTCAACATTGGGGATGCAATATTTTATAGGTCAGTATTTCAACCTCAGTACAGTAACATGCAACATGAGGAACATCTTCTTACAATATTTATGACTGTGGCTAATAAATGAATAAAATCTGGCTATTTTCGAAGACATCATTCTCATTACTATGTTCCAATCAGAACTCTGAAATCCCCCAATCTCTACCTTCTGAAAATCCACAAGATTTTCAAATCCACCAAGGGAGATGAGGCTTTCTCTTAAATAGCTTCCAAGGCTTTGAACGATCTCCTTCTGGTTCACGGCTCAGGTCCAGTCTTCCTTCCTCAGACAGCAGGGCAATAGGAGTCCTTAAAGCAGAAGGCACTTCCTTGAAGCAGTAGTGAGGTAGGGCCGTTGTTCTTCAGAGTCTTCCACAGGTCCAGAAGTGATCAGATTTGGGTTCTGAGAGTACCAACATTTGTCCCCCGTGCCAGCCTATATGTGAGGAGGCAGCACCTGGCCCTCCCTCCCTAGTTAGTCCCAAATGTCTGTGGTGACTAAAGGCTAGTGTCTGATGTACTGCAGGCAAAATATTTTGAAGTGTAATTCAGAGCTGAGTACAACTCTTCCCGAGCCATCCTGCCAGAATGGCCCATACTATGATCTAAGCCCATTTTGTCCCCATGTCTGGGAAAACACACAACCCATCTAAGAACATACAGTCATGTGACCTTTTTTATTGACAGAAAGGCAATGTTAGATGGGCACAGAAATGGCAACTTTCTAAAAGTGGCATTTCTAGAATTATGACTTCAAATCTAACTTTACCATTAAAGATGATTTAAAATTACAATAAAAAAAAAGCTGAAGAAGTATTTCCCTACCTGCTCCCAATCTAAAGTCACACTTTCTTAAATGCAATAAGGAAACCCAGTGATAGTCAATGGGAGTGGTAGCCTGGCCACAGCGAAAAACATTTTAGACGTTTTTTACTGTCAGAGCATGTAAAACCTAAAACGACATCCTACTTTTAAAATACAATGAGCCATGCCCTAGGAGCAGTTAGGGCCTACTTTAGAAGTGACATACATTTAAAAAAGGCAGATTTAGGCCTGGCAAAACAGTTATATTGCCAGGTCGAAATGGCAGTTTAGAACTGCACCACAGACTGCAGTGGCAGGCCTGAGACCTGTTTTAAAGTGCAACTTTAATAGGTGGCACAGGGAGTGCTGCCGGCCCAATAGTAACATCTAATTTACAGTCCCTGGGAACACGTAGTACCATTTATTAGGCACTTATTAGGAAATTAAATGTCCCAATGAGAGGTAGGCCAATTTTACTGTGTTTGACAATGAGAGTTCAATGGTAAAGAGCACGAAGTCCTTTAAAAACAAATTCAGCAAAACTAGAAGGAATGAAGGCAAAAAGTTTGGCAGACTACCACGTAAGGGTGTCAGGTCTTACAGATAGTTATTTTGGATCTGGGACCAGTGTGAGCCGGAGGTTATGCAAAGCATTTGACAGTAACATTGTTCTGTAAGTAGTCAGCATATGGACCACAATGCAGGTGTAATGTATGTATGTACGTATATATGTATGTATGTATGTATGTATGTATATATGTATGTATTTATATAACACAGACCTAGCCAAAAGGCAGTGGAGTGCTGTACAGTGGGAAGGGCAAAGATACAGTTAACAAACGATTTTAGAGCTAGCTTAGTTAAACATATATTGCCCAAAGAGAAGCCAAACCACTCAGGTTTGTGCAAACATTTGTTTTTCATGCAACTTCTCCCAATGAGCCCCATGGACATGCTGTAGCACTTTGGCATGGATTGTTCCCATTAGGTGCAGGTCATTACTGATTTGCGTAAGGCAAGTCTCCTAGATTGGCATGGTGGATGAAAAACGATGGACTGGACTCTGATTTCTGTCAAAAGGTTTACCCTTGTCTATTAATTTATGCCAACAATTGTCTTACTATTTAATCAGTGTTTTATTTTCAGATTATATTTTCTGGTCCTTAAATCAGGCCCTGTGCCCAGTGTTCTTGTGAGTTCTTCGTAGAAATTGTTCAGGATCTCGCTTAAGTGTGCTACAAATTATGGGTCATAATGTACATGTTGAAAAATACTGTGGAAAATTTCACTAGATAAACATTTTCATGGTCTCTGAGATTCCAACTCAGACATGTGGAACTGGGTGGGTTTAGGTTTTATGCCCAAGATTTATGATTTTTCTGGTGACTAAGAAGTGATCTGACTAGAATTAAGGAGTGATGGATAATTCCTTTGGCTCCAATGAATCTGGAACTCAACAAGGTAGAGAATGATTTATGTGACTCATTGATTATTTGCTCAAAGCCCGGTGTAATGATATTGATGATGACGTCTTGAGCCAGTTTGTTCAGTGTTCAATACTTTAGTTAGTTTCCCCAAACAATAACCCATTGACAATAGGTGGGGGACTGTGCTCCAGAATTCACCCAAAGTTTTAAAATGGTAGTCATGTTGATAATAATGACCTGATTTAGATCCTGGTGGAGGGGGTTACTCTGTCACAAACATGACGGATATCCTGTCTGCTGCATTATGATCCCATTATAGTATATGGGGATTGTAACATGGCAGACAGGGTAGCTGTCAGATTTGTGACAGAGTATTCCCTCCACCAGGATCTAAACCAGGCCCTAAATTAATATTGTGGTGATCAAGAATGCTGCTATCCAAAATGCATTTCATGGCCAGATACTTGATTGTATCTTATTTATATGAGTTAATGCTCCTTATTCACCCTATCAATCCTTTTTGTCAACAAAATCTTAAGGTCTTCATGGAGTATTATGTCCAAGTTGTATGAGTCACTAAATGTAGCTGATGAGAACAATAGCTCTGAGATTCTTTTGGGGTCAATTTAGATAGTTAATTGATGACTGCAGTGAGGCTTCGGCAAGAATGGATGTGGGCTGTGTAAACTTGAAAACTGATATTGCTCAAAAGAGACATGATTTAGATCCACCTGCATGAAGGGGGATGGGAAGGTTAGTGTTTACTGAGCCACCCTCACTATTACAGACTGCTTCAGGAATGGCTATTCAGAATATTTATGCCACTAATTTTCTACAGCCTTCCCCTATTTCCTGTTTCACCTTTAGAGACATATTGCTAGCAGTCAAAGAGCACTTGGAAAGCCTTATGTACCCATTCCAAAAGAGCATCTTCTGTCTAAATGCTATTACTGATACCAATGTTACTGCAACATTTAATTGCTGGTGAATGTTAAACTGTGCTCAAGAAAATCCAATAGAACCATGATTAGGAGCTTGTCAGTCATCCAACAGGAATGGAGGAGTGTCTTCCACCATACAATTGGCTTTTGTCACCACTGTGTAATTCATGGCTGAGTAGAGGAAAAAGTACTTTGGTGGAATGAGGCTAGTTGGTCCCTTTCCTCAATACAGTGAGCATAAGTACAGTATAACCCTGTATAACTCTGTACACTGAAAATACAGCAAGCATGCCAAAAGCCTGCTCTATGTTTGGTGTAAGCTGGATGAAGAAATATGTTCAGGGATGCTGGAGTTCGTGATGGTGGTTGGAGAAGGTGAAGGGTCCACATGAAGGATTTCTGGTTGGAGATTGAAAGCTGGTAAATTGCACTTTTAAATGAGAGTGCCAATTCAGGTAAAGACAAATGGGATCACTTAGCATAAATGCCCCCAAGTGCCTCAACTTGACAAAACCTTTGTGTGCCGATTTCATTTTCTAACAGAAAACATAATCTCCTGTGGCAAAATAGACTCTGACAGTGTGATTGTAATACATATGTACACCTCTGCACAATTCATAACTGTCACACTCTCTAAAAGAATAAAGAAAAAGAAAGAACATGATGCCCAGTTGGATTTCGACTGGTTCCTACAATACTCTGTGTAGGAAGAATATCGTCATCTAGGCACTGGGTTCCATTGCAAGTGGTAGACCTGGCATTCTTGGCATGGTTTCCCGCTAACCTTTTACTTCAGACCTTCTGTTCTTGCTGACTTCATTTTTGCTGGCCCTTAGGACTCTGCACCTTTTACCACTGCGAACCAGCCCTAAAGTGCTTGTGTGTTCTCCTTAAAACATGTTATATTGACTTATACACAATTGGCATATTTAATTGACTTGTAAGTCCCTAGTAACGTGGCACCACTAGTGCTCAGGGACTGTAAATTAAATGCTACTGGTGAGCCTGGAGTTCTGATTGTGCCACCCATTTAAGTAGCACATTAAACAGGTCTCAGTCGTGCAACAGCAGCCTGTGTGTGTAGTTTTAAACTGCCATTCCGTCCTGGAAAAGTAAAACTTTTGCCAGGTCAACCTTCATTTTTAATACATATGCCACCCCTAAGGTAAGCCCTGGACAGGCCCATGGGGAGGCTGCAGTCTATATAAAAAGTTGGATATGTACTTTTCAGCTTTACATGTTGTGGTAGTGAAAAACTCTTGCATTCATTTTTCACTACTGTAAGGCCTACCTCTACTAATAGGATAGCATTGGAGTTACATTTTATAAGTGCAATTTCCATATGGGAATAGGTAACCAGTTAATGTTTGGGGCTTCTCAAATCACCTAACTTACGATGATGTCAGATCTTAAATTCTAATTCTAAAAATGCCACATTTAGAAAGTTGGCATTTTCTTGCTTTAGCCATCAGGTGCCTGCAGACTGTCTCTGGGTAACATGACTGGGTAAGGGAGACAGTTGGGCTTTGTGTTTTCTTCCTAGACAGCCACACACAATGGAACTCATAAGTGTGACTGGATGGACCATCACTGGCTGGATGGGAGGGAGGAGATGAGTCCAGCCCAACTTACACTTGAATAGGCTGTGTCCTGTCTCCTCACAAAGGGTTGCATACCTCCTGTAGTTAGTCTGGAGCCACAGACGGGAACCGTATACTTCAAGGACATGCCTCTAAAACCTTGTACCGACTTCAAAGGCACAACTGGGTATAAATATTGGGCCTCAGACACCACCACTTCAGTACTATTCAGGACCTGTGGATACTCTTTCAGGAAAAAATGATTGCTGTGCTGCTGAAAGGTCTGCCACTCTGCTGGACTCTTGTGCTGAAGGACTTCTGCACTGCTTTGCCAGCCTGGTGCCCTCCCACCTGTGTGAGAAGGAATGGACCTGCATCACTTGAAACCATAAGCAAGAGTGACTCCAAGGGCTAGTTGGCTCGCCTTCTGATCTGAAGTCTCAGGGACACAACAGGCTTCCAATAACCTTGAATCTGTACCTGGACTCTGCCTTCTGTGAGTCTACTCTGCCAAGTGGTGCCACCCAGTCTTGTACCCTTGGACATGTGCTTAAAGTGCTGTGCCAGCCTCTGTGAATCTAGCGAAACTGACACATATCCTCTGCTGCACAGCAGAAACCCAAGCAGAAGCGACGCATCACCACTGCTGCATGCATCACTGGAGCAGCCCATTGGTAACACCACTGCACAACACATCCTCTGTGAAGGCACTTTACATCCCTTGTCAGAGGCAGCCTCAACGATGATGCGGGATTCCACATGGGAGCCTCACAGCTCTTTGGAACTGACGCATTACCATGACTGCAGACAGCAACCTCGACACCTGACTTTGCATCACTTCTCCGACGGGAACCTCGATGGCGACACAGCGTTGCAGTCTTGCCACATCTCGGAACAAACGCATTGCTCTGGCTGCACGATGCATCTCCAACATGGATCCTCGCAATGCTGCGCAAATGAAAATTTATGGTACTTTGTTCAGAAGGCCTAGGTGGGTCCCCGTAGCTGGCCTATGGTACATCCCATTCAGCCTGAACTTGTGGCTTTGTCCCGGAACAGTGCAACCAAATGTTCACAGCTGGCCCCTTCCGCTATTTGACACTGTGTTCCCTAAAATCTTTGAAATTTCATATATCCGGTTCTACTGATAGGATTTGTGTCATTTTTGTTGTGTTATTTATTTAAGTATGCTCTATTTTTCTGACTTGGTGTGGCATCCTTTTTTGTGATGTTTTAACTTTTATACTGTTCGAAGTGTTGCAAACATTTTTTACACATTGCCTCTAAGTTAAGTCTGACTGCATTGTGCCAAGCTACCAGAGGTTTGAGCACATGTTAATTTAGGGTTGGCTTGTGTCTCACCCGATAGGGAGTGTCAAATCAAATCAAATCAAATCATTAACATTTATAAAGCGCGCTACTCACCCGTGCGGGTCTCAAGGCGCTAGGGGGGAAAGGGGGGGGTTATCGCTGCTCGAACAGCCAAGTCTTTAGGAGTCTCCGGAAAGCGGAGTGGTCCTGGGTGGTCCTGAGGCTGGTGGGGAGGGAGTTCCAGGTCTTGGCCGCCAGGAAGGAGAAAGATCTCCCACCCGCCGTGGAGCGGCGGGTGCGAGGGACGGCAGCAAGTGCGAGGCCAGCGGAGCGGAGGGGGCGGGTGGGGACGTAGAAGCTGAGGCGTCTGTTGAGGTATTCCGGTCCCTTGTTGTGGAGGGCTTTGTGTGCGTGGGTGAGAAGACGGAAGGTGATCCTTTTGCTGACTGGGAGCCAATGCAGGTGTCTCAGGTGTGCGGAGATGTGGCTGTTGCGGGGTACGTCGAGGATGAGGCGGGCCGAGGCGTTTTGGATGCGTTGCAGGCGGTTTTGGAGTTTGGCGGTGGTCCCGGCGTAGAGGGTGTTGCCGTAGTCCAGGCGACTCGTGACAAGGGCGTGGGTCACGGTTTTTCTGGTGTCGGCGGGGATCCAGCGGAAGATCTTGCGGAGCATGCGGAGAGTGAGGAAGCAGGCGGAGGACACGGCGTTGACTTGCTTGGTCATGGTGAGAAGAGGGTCCAAGATGAAGCCGAGGTTGCGGGCGTGGTCTGCGGGGGTCGGTGCGGTGCCGAGGGCCGTGGGCCACCAGGAGTCGTCCCAGGCGGACGGGGTGTTGCCGAGGATGAGGACTTCCGTTTTTTCAGAGTTCAGCTTTAGGCGGCTGAGCCTCATCCAATCTGCGACGTCCTTCATACCCTCTTGTAGGTTGGTCTTGGCGCTGGCGGGGTCCTTGGTGAGGGAGAGTACAAGTTGGGTGTCGTCGGCGTAGGAGGTGATGATGATGTTGTGCTTGCGTACGATGTCGGCGAGGGGGCTCATGTAGACATTGAAGAGTGTCGGGCTGAGCGATGAGCCTTGAGGTACGCCGCAGATGATCTTGGTGGGTTCTGAGCGAAACGGAGGGAGGTAAACTCTTTGGGAGCGGTTAGCGAGGAAGGAGGCGATCCAGTCCAGGGCCTGGCCTTGGATCCCGGTGGAGCGTAGGCGGGTGATTAGGGTGCGGTGACAGACGGTGTCAAAGGCAGCCGAGAGGTCGAGGAGAATGAGGGCGACTGTTTCACCGTTGTCCATCAGGGTTCTGATGTCGTCTGTGACTGAGATGAGGGCGGTTTCCGTGCTGTGGTTGGTTCGGAATCCGGTTTGTGAAGGGTCGAGCAGGTTGTTGTCTTCCAGGAAGGTGGTCAGCTGTTTGTTGACGGTCTTTTCTATTACCTTGGCTGGGAAAGGTAGAAGAGAGATGGGGCGGAAGTTTTTCAGGTCGCTTGGGTCAGCCGTAGGTTTCTTTAGTAGGGCGTTGACTTCAGCGTGCTTCCAGCATTCGGGGAAGGTAGCAGAAGAAAAAGAAGAGTTGATGACGGTCTGGAGGTGCGGGGCGATGATGTCGTCGGCTTTGTTAAAGATGAAGTGCGGGCAGGGGTCCGAAGGGGCGCCGGAGTGGATAGAGTTCATGATGGATTTGGTTTCTTCCGTGTTGATGTGGGTCCAGTTGTTGAGGGTGATGTCCGGGGAAGCGGGTTCAGTGGTGTATGGTTGGGTCTGGTGTCCGAAGCTGTCGTGGAGGTCGCTGATCTTGCGATGGAAGAAAGTGGCGAGGGATTCGCACAAATCCTGTGAGGGCGTGACGGCGTTGGCGCTGGCGCTGGGGTTGGAGAACTCTTTGACGATGCTGAAGAGTTCTCTGCTGTTGTGGCTGTTTTTGTCTAGTCTGTCGGTGAAAAAGTTCCTTTTGGCAGTGCGGATCAGGTGGTGGTGTTCGCGTGTAGCGTTCTTGAGGGCGGTCATGTTGTCTGCGGTGTGGTCCTTGCGCCAGGCCTTCTCAAGGGCACGACAAGTTTTCTTTGATTCTTTGAGGGTGTCAGAGAACCAGAGAGGTTTTTTGGTGTTGGTCTGTCGATGCGTGCGTTTGAGGGGAGCAAGGTTGTCAGCGCAGTTGGAGATCCAGTTTGTGAGGTTGAGAGCTGCGTCGTTGGGGTCGGTGGTGAGGGTGGGTTGGTTGGCGGCGAGAGCGGAGAAGAGTTGCTCTTCAGGGATCTTGTTCCACTGTCGACGAGGGGTGGGTTGAGTGCGGAGGTGGGAGGTCTCGCGTCGGAATGTGAAGTGGACGCAGCTGTGGTCGGTCCAGTGTAGGGCAGAGGTGTGGCTGAAGAAGACGTGTTTGCTGGCGGAGAAGATAGGGTCGAGCGTGTGTCCGGCGATGTGGGTGGCGGTGTTCACCAGTTGTTTGAGGCCGAGGTTGGCGAGGTTGTCGAGCAGGGTGGTGGTGTTGGGGTCGTTGTTTTGTTCCAGATGGAAGTTGAGGTCGCCTAGGAGGATGTAGTCCGGTGAGGCGAGGGCGTGCGGGGAGATGAAGTCGGCGATGGCGTCGCTGAAAGAGGCGCGAGGTCCGGGAGGACGGTAGACGAGGGATCCTCTGAGGGTGGTCCTTGGGTCGGTGCGAATCTGAAAATGCAGGTGTTCAGCGGCGAGGGGGGGGTCTTCGGTGGAGGTGGTGACGCTGATGGAGTCTTTGAAGATGATGGCGACACCTCCTCCTACTTGGTTGGTGCGGTCTTTTCTGGAGATCTTGTAGCCTTCGGGGATGGCGGGTAGCGATGTCTGGAGCAGAGGAGGCGTTCATCCATGTCTCCGTGATGAAGGCGACGTCCGGGGCTGTGGAGTCCAGGAGGTCCCAAAGTTCAACGGCGTGCTTGTGGACGGAACGAGCGTTGATCAGGATGCACTTGAGGTGGTTGATGGCGCGTGGGCTTGTGGTCGTGGTAGTTGCGTGGTGGAAGATGCGTTTGCAGGAGTTGCAGGCGAAGGGTCCATGGGTGCGTTTGGGGTGAGCTAGGAAGCAGGTTTTGGAGCGCCCTGGGTTGAGGGCGTGGAGGGTGGTGGGGTCGTAGCGGATCAGCGGGGCTTGGGGGAGCTGGGGACCAGGGGTCGTGGCGCTGGGCGCGGGCCAGGCGCGGACGGGCGCAGACGGGCTTGCCTCTGGCACGCCTCCGGCGCGCCAGCGGCGTGCCCGCTGCGCAGTCGCGCAGCGGCCGCCATAAGAGGTAGGAGGGGGGGGAGGGGTCAGCTGGGGGCGAATGGGAGCTGGGGGGCGGGGGCGTGCAGGAAGTTGCGGCGGGAAAGCGCGAGGGAGGGGGGGGGACAGGTAGAGTGAGAGGAGCTGGGGGAGGGGGTTTAGGGTGGAGGAGGGTGAGTGTTAGGAGGTTTGGAGATTAGGGAGAGAGATAGGAGTAGGGTTGTGAAGATAGGGGAGGGGGGGTTGTAGAGGTGGGTGAGGGAGAGAGGTAGAGTGAGAGGATAGGGAGATAGGTAGTAGAGGGGGTGGCGGGAGGGGGGGAGAGATAGAGAAATAGATAGAGAAAATAGATAGAGAAGTCGATAGATAGGGAAATAGATAGATAGACAGATAGGTAGGTAGGAGGAGGTGGAGAGTGGGGGAGTTAGATAGTGAGATAGGGAGCTAGAGAGATAGGAAGATAGGAGGAGTGAGGGAGGTAGATAGCGAACGGGTTAGCTAGGGGTGAGAGAGGGGGAGGCGAGTGAGGGAGGGGGATGAGGAAGGAGCAGGAGGGCAGGCTCGGGGGAAGAAGACGGAGGAGGTAGAAGAGCCGAAGGCAGGAGAACAGAAGACAGAAGAACAGAAGACAGAAGAACAGAAGACCGGAAGAGCAGAAGACAGAAGACCAGAAGACAGAAGAACAGAAGAATAGAAGAACAGAAGAACCGAAGACAGAAGAACAGAAGACAGAAGCACAGAAGATCGGAAGAGCAGAAGAACAGAGAAGAACAGAGAAGAACAGAGAAGAACAGAGAAGAAGAACACAGAAGCACCGAGAAGAACAGAGAAGAAGAACACAGAAGACCGGAAGAACACAGAAGAACAGAAGGGAAGAACAGAAGAACAGAAGAGAAGAACAGAAGAACACAGAAGAAGATTGCAGAGGGGGTTGCTTCTTAACCAGGGATCACACCCCAGTCAGGCACTTACCCAATTTCTTACAGTGAGACATTGCTCCTGTCTTCCAGCTATAGAAGAAAGTTCGAAATTGCACTGCAGAGGATCTATTGAGTGTTCCCTAGTCAAGTGGCACACATGACCCTCTCCTCTCTAGACTGCTTCACTGGTCCCCTCCTAAATTCCATTCTCTCCTCTTACCTTTGTAGACCCACAACACTAGTCAATGACTGTCGGAACTGCAATTCTCTAGTCTTAAAATTAGGAGCGCAGTCCACTCTTCCGGTTATCATGACCTTATTGACTTGTCCCACATCTGGAAATCATTATATTTTACACATTGTTATACGTATTTCAGTGATCCATCGCTAACCTTAAATCTTTTAGTTCAAATTCCTCAAACCTCACTCGTGTCATGCTGGGCCTGTAATTCATGCTCATTTAAACGATACAATTAATTCTCAGAAAGATTAGAAAGGGTGTCTGCTGAAAAGGAAGGGCCGGCACAGTCACGTTAACTGGCAGGTTAGACAACAGCTCAGGCTTTGCCTCCCATCAATTACAACTATAACATGCAAAAGCTTGTGTGTGCCCTTCAACGGCATGTCATACTTGTGCAAAGACTTGTAAAAGGACTCTCCCTATCGCGTGACAGAGAGACAGGTATGGAGGAAGCTTTACTCCCACCTGCTTACTGGGCCTTTGTTTTGTTCTCCTTGCATTTACATGAGCCGTACCCGACTCTGCTCAAACTTGCTACAGAGCACGCGTGTCACTAAGGCGCTTTCATCTTTCAAGCTCCTGCCAGGTTACGACTCGTTCGTTTGGAATCATGTTGTTTTCTTTTGTAGGCACAAGGTTTTCTGTTGGCTGCGACTAGTACACCTGCTGGGGGTGTCATGGCAACATAAATTAGATTTGAAGAAACAAACAGTAGTTTCAATACATCTGTAAGCAATTGGCAAGTGTAATTAACAAAGGGGATAATTACTTAATTGCATGCATTCTGTTAAAATCATGTTCCCATTAATTTTTAATGTTTTGTAAATAAAATTGTTGTATACATTTGCATTCTTGCATTTCATAGTCTTTCCCGTTAATAGGCCCAGGTGGCATGCTTTTCTTCTCCCTCTTTAGCTGCAAGTGGGTTGCATAGTCTGAGTACTAACCACAGAATCCAGGCCCACTGGAGGCTTTTATCTGACCTCCTTCCCACCCAAACCACCCTTGACAATAGCAGGGACTTTGGTTTCTACGCTGGAGACCATGGAAGTGCATTCATGGCGGTAGTGACGAAAGTGACACCAAGCAGAATTTCCCCGTGACATCACAGGCATGACCCCTTATGTCACTCAGCATCCTCCAAGTTTGCTGCTATGGAGCAAAGGGAAGGGAAAACATTGAAAACTACAAAACATGATTCTGAAGATATTATCTGTTCCCACTTTCATGAATCAATAAACCCTAGCAGGACAGGGGCAGAGGTAGCAAACTGCAGGGCAGAGGAAGAAGCGGTTGCACCTGGCAACCTCTAATAGCTGCCCAAGTTAATGCTAGGGGAATTCTGTCCTGTAAAGAGGCTCTCACGTCTTGGCTGAAAATGTCATTTAACACAGCACTAACACAGCACTAACATTGTGTTTTCACACAAACGTCCTATTGCATATGAAAGCTGACTGGCACCGAACTTTGTATTTCCTTGTGTAGCCCTTGCTAGAATGCTTCCTGATAGTAAAATCTGTGCTTTGGTTTCCATAACCCACTGGTACCTTTTTGTGCAAATTTAAGCCTCTGTCAGAAAACAGATCCCTAGGTTACTTATGTTCAATTTCCTATTGCTGGATAAGCTTGTAAAATGTCTGTTGCTGTTTCAACGAGAGTCATATAGTACCTTCTCAGGTGGAAAATAAAGACAGGAATTCCAATAAAGCCAATAAATAAGCTGTTATCCTGGTATTCCAGAACAGTGTAGAATCTCCTTCCTCTGAACTATTCTTTATTAAGTTTCACTTGGGTTCCACTGAGGGAAACTGATCCAGCATAGCAATAACCCACACCTTCACATTGGAACATCTAGCCCATGTCCATCTTGGTACACTTCATCATAATCACTTAAGGCAACGTGACCCATATTTGAGATGCAGGACTCTGCATTTGTGCATGCAGGAAGTTATGTCACTGTCACTGTCAAGCGATTCCCATATATTTGGAGAGCCCCGTAGTAAGGTGAGTGGTTACCTAAACACGTTGGGTGTTTGACAACCTTCCTGCACATTGTTATGGTCTGAGCCAGATTATAATTTGACTATTCAGCAAATATATATATATATATATATAGTCACAATGGTGAGACACCGCTCACCAAACAGCTGCACCATACCACTCTTGACCATCGATCGAAATTAAGGGGTAGGAGAATGTCTCTTCCATGAAAATTAATCTGTTTTATTATAAATTCATTATAAAATCAACGCTGTCTCCGAACAAAGATGTCAAATTCGTTATAAAATCAACGCTGTCTCCGAACAAAGATGTCTATGCGTTTCGGCTGATGCCTTCTACTGGCCATTTTCACCCCCCAACCAACACTCTACAAATACCTCCCGTGAACCATCAGCTATTTCCGTTATTCACTAGTGACACCCAACTCATCCTCTCCCTCACCCGCAACCCCACCACCGCCAAACCCAACCTACACGCCGCTCTCCTCGACACCGCCAACTGGATGACCACTAACCACCTCAAGCTCAACTCAAACAAAACCGAGATTATCATCTTCGGCCCCAACAAAACCGCCCTCCGCCCTAGGCCCCGCACCCACCCCGCAAACCACACACGCAACATCGGCATCATCCTTGACCCCTCCCTCTCCATGACACAGCAAATCAATGCTTTAACCTCCTCCTGCTTCCATACACTCCGCACTCTAAAAAAATCCTTCAAATGGATTCCCCCAGAAACCAGAAAGACAGTCACCCACGCACTCATCAGCAGCAGACTGGACTAGGGTAACGCCCTCTACGCCGACACCACACTCAAACTCAAACGCAACTCCAGAGAATCCAGAACACAGCTGCTCGCCTCGTCCTTGGCCTCCCCCGCCACGAACGAATCTCACCACACCTCAAATCCCTTCACTTGCTCCCCATAGACAAGAGAATCACATTCAAGATCCTCATCCACGCACACAAATCCATCCACAACACCGGCCCAACCTACCTCAATGAAAGAGTTAACTTCCACACTCCCACACGCAACCTCCGATCAGCCGACCTCTCCCTAGCCACAGTCCCCCGCATCCAATGCACCACCACAGGAAGCAGGTCTTTCTCCTACCTCGCCCCCAAAACCTGGAACTCCCTCCCTACCGACCTCCGCAAAACCAAGGACCTACTGGTTGTTCAATCAGTGACCCTCCCTCTACCCCCCACCCCTCACCCCCGGTTTCCCCTCCTCCAGAGCCTTGAGACCCTCATGGGTGAGTAGCGTGCTCTACAATTTTTTTTTGATTGATTGATTGACAATAAACAGGCAGCCATCTTTGAACGGTAAAATTATCCGATCATCATCTATTGCACCTACTGTTTAAATATTCTCTGTCAGCATATATAATATCAACCACAGCATAGTTGTAAATATTTGTGACATTTTTACCTGATATGCATCATGTAATCACCATTATAAATAGAAGCCATGAAAGTTCTAAAAGTTATTCAGGGCTATATTGAAGTAAAAGATTCAATTATCATTGTCAGAATCCACACGCTAGCCAGTATTTTTCTATCTATAAATTAAAGTGACTAGTGCCTTATATATCATTAGCAAAATGATTTAAATAGCAACACATCAATGAACACATTCTTGTAAATAATTGCAATCATAAATATTCCACTGTAAAACATAAGATATATCTTCAGATGCTATTTGACAGTAATGGGGCATGGCCTGGGGCCGATGGAGCTGCACGCTTGAAGCGGAGCTCCCGCCAGCCATCGGAGGGCCTTAGATCTCCTGCAGCGCCGGCCAGCCCAAGAGTGGGGCCAAGGAGAGCCGAGTGGACCCGTGAGACTGGGGCACTGCACAAATACCTCCTGGGATCTGTAAAAGCCCCACTGCTCAGTACGTAGTAACCCGAAGACAGATAGCCATGGGACAAAACGGCGGCCCAAGCCGCAGACAGGCGAGGTTGCAGTAGCAGCGCCACACATCGACACTCAGCCTTGCCACAAGTGTGAGGTGAGAGCGCTGGCGAGGGGGACCACCCTGGCACTGTATCTTGTGGAAGACAACCACCCCCCACCCCCACTGGAGATTATCGGAGGGTCGCTCTGGGCGTAAGTGGGGGCAGACGGGTAGGCTTGACCTGTTGCCGGCTCACCGGCCCCCACAAAACAGTGACTGGGGCCTTTCCCATCATCCCCCCGCTCAGAAACACTGAGGATGGGAGGAGAAGAGGTACCACCCTCATCGCGCTGGAAACTTTTCACAGCATTAAACATTATGAAGCTGGGAGATTGCAGAAGCTGCTGATAGCGAGGGTCCGCCAAGAATTGGCAAAGAACTCCATAGAAATCTGGACTGCATGGGAGGAGTGGACTGGTGTGCCTCGTCACATTGATATGGACCCTCAGAAACTCATTCATGCCCCTACATAAGACTGTGAAGGGGGATCCGAATCCAAGCTTGTGAAACCAGCAGTTGGCGGATGCACGCCCGTGCTGAGACCAGAGCTGGGGGGCTTATCTCTCATCTCTCGGACAGTCTGTGACCAGGTAACCCTCTACAACTGGGTGGCGACCTATTCCCGTGAAAGGAGTGGAGACAGCGACTGCCACGATGGGCAAACCAAAAAAAAAAAGATTGCCCAGACAGAGAGAATAAGGGGACGATCCTGCCGGAGGGGCAAGGCACTGGCGTAATGGCAGGCGACTGCAGCCTATCCCCCAAGACCACCCTGGACACCATACTCCAGGCAATTCAGGTGTTCCGGGAGGCCCTTGAATACAAAATTGACACTCTAATGGTAGATATGACCTTGCTCAGGGACGACCATCGCCGGCTAACAGATAGGGTGGTCTCTAACGAAAAAGTTCTGGAACAATTAGTCCCGAACCATCAAGTACTGTCAAAGAATGTGTCAGATCTCATATCCCGAGTTAAGACCCTAGAAGCACGGGTGGAAGATGCAGAAAATCAAGCTCGCAGAAGCAATATCCGACGGTGGGTCTCCCTGAAAAGGCAGAGCAGGGAGCGGCGAGCATGGAGGCCTTCCTGGAACATTGGATACGGGAGGTGGTGGCCCCTGAGGGACTATCACCCTTCTTTGCAATTGAAAGTGCCCACAGAGTACCAGCAAGACCCTGCCCGATTGTTGACAAACTGCTCCACTTCAAGGATAGAGACTATGTTCTGACCCAGGCAAGATTAAAGGGGGAAATAAATCTAGGAAACCAGCAGATAATGATTTTTCTGGACTTCATCAGAGAAACGCAAAGGCAAAGAGCATCCTTTAACGAAGCTAAAAAAAGACTCAGTGAATGGGGAATCCAGTATGCCATGTCTTCCCGGCCAAATTAAGGATTCCCTTTAACAATAAGGTCCACTTCTTCACCACACCCTAAATGGTGTGGGACAAGCTGGAATCACATGACTCGACAGCTGCAGACCCACTGCTGGGGACAACTTGAACAGGCAACAGGCGGCATGATAGACCCAACAGATGAAGAACAGCTGTGGCACCCCCACATCACCAGGCACTACAGGAAATGCGAGAAGCAGTGGACGTGGCAGCAACTATGAGTGGGGGAAGCCATGAATCGTCCCATCCCTCTGAGGCCCTATCAGACCATGATTCCAACTTTGGTAGTGCGTCCTTCTCATCTCATTAAACTTCCGACAACATGCCAAGGATAAAGCTGGGAACGTCAGATGATATTCTGTGAGCCCTGTGTACCTATGAGATGACGGGCTTATAGATCACCCACATAGGAGAAACAAGACATTCTGCTTATTTCACCGGACAGTGAAGGATGACCTGATAAACACTCAGCGGGTCCTAGAGGAAGAAAGCCCGCAACCAGTCGACGATGGCCTGATGCCGAGCCCCACATCCGGCGAGGCCCCCACTGGACTATATATAGTGACGCCCTGTTGCATATATTGGTGTGGCCGGACGATGAGATTTGATTCTGATCAAATGGGCGCCCAGTGGCCTGCCGGGGAGCTGGCTCTTGATCCTTTGTTCCTCGCCCCTGAATACCTAATGTTAGCTAAACCATTTACAGTTTGGACAGGGGTAGTTCTAGATGCTGGTCCTGTGGAGAGGGAGTTGGGGTATTGGGGTTATGGTTCCATGTTTCATAGTTTTGTTGCTCCCAGCAATATGGCCTCTGATATATTCAAAACTGTTGTGAACACCTCCCTAACAGCCCATCACAAACGGATATGGGAGGTGGTAATATCCACGCTTTACACACCCACACACTATGGAGCCCCCCTGACCTACAAAATACTTAACTGGAATGTCAGAGGACTGAACAGTATGAGTTAACGATATAAGGTCTACAGTCAGCTTAAAAGAAGAGGGGTCCATGTAGCCATAATCCAGGAAAAACACCTGTTAGAACAGGAGGTTAGGGTCCTCACTAAGAGATGGCAAGGCCAAATATATGCAACAACTTACTCAGCTTTCGCTAGAGGTGTACTAATATGGATCCGCCTTGGGGTGCCATTTCAGAAATCACACGAAATTATAGATAAGGAGGGACGCTATGTCCTGGTGACTGGGAGATTAGAGGCCAGAGATATAATGATTGGGGGCATTTATGCACCGAATCAGGAACAGGGTGCCTTCCTTGCAGCACTCTCTCGTGATCTGGGGCCACCTTACGCTTGTAACTATTATAGGGGGAGACTTTAACTGTTTTGCTGATCCAGAGCTGGACATGTCGCACACTCCTCTACAGCGTTCCCAAACTATTAAAATGGCTAAAAATTGGCTTTTACTGATAGTTGGAGACACCTTCCCCCCACAGAACAAGATTATTTCTTTTACTCCTCTCTACACGACCTTCACGTCCGGTTGGATGCATTCCTTGCGTCCCCAGAGGTAAATAGTGTGGTCGAGGCAGCGGGATATCTCTGCCGCACAGTCTCAGATCATAACCCCATACTACTGATGCTGGCCTGGAAAAGAGATCGACCGCGAATACCAAGTTGGCATTTTAGAGCGGAATTGCTCGAGGATGACGCCTTCAAACACTCAATTGCGACTGTAATAGGTGAGGGTTAAAAAGACCCTAAAGCAAGTCGTCCAGCAGTATGAGAGTACCCTTAGAGATATTGAACGCCGTAGACCGAACGCTCCAGAATTGGCCCCCCTTCTTACAGAAGCCAGAGAAAGGGTTGCACAGCAGCAGAAAAGTTGAGCCATTTTGATTATAAACAGTACACATCTTCGCAACACGCAGAAGGGGATAAGTCGGGGTCACTGCTGGCCTGGCTTGTGTTTCTGCCGCGACTCCAATCCTTGGTAATGGAGATTGAGTACTCTATGGGACGTCGACTGTATGGGCAGAATTACATTAATGATAGGTTTACAAACTATTACTCTCTGCTGTATGCCCCGCCTGCAGAGGCTCTGAGCCCGGCACAGTTACGGGACCTAGATGACCTTTTTCTCCCACAATTGGGGGAGGAGGACTGACAGGTCCTAGAGGAACCAATCTCCCCTGCGGACATTAAAGCGGCGATGAAAACAATGGCTGGGGAAAGGTCCCGGGGGCGGATGGGCTCCCTGTGGAGTTTTACGACACCTACCTGGATCAATTGACCCCACATCTCTGCGCACTCTACTCGGAGGCTAGGGAGAGGGGCTCGCTGCCTCAATCCATGAATGAGACCATAGTGATACCACTTTTGAAGCCTGGCAGACCGGC
The DNA here is from genome assembly GCF_031143425.1 of Pleurodeles waltl. Lineage (NCBI taxonomy): Eukaryota > Metazoa > Chordata > Amphibia > Caudata > Salamandridae > Pleurodeles > Pleurodeles waltl. The sequence continues at coordinate 860,836,346 of NC_090440.1, forward strand.
GGTAGATGTGCGCTCATATCCCTCTGTCCATGCTCAATATGGACTATAAAATACTTAGCCGGATACTGGCTGCCAGGTTTTTACCTCATCTGACAACACTAATTCACAAAGACCAATCTGGGTTTGTCCCCCAGTGCAACACAGCTCTGAATATCAGACGACTGAACTCGAGCCTACACTCTAATTCCCCTACCTTACAGAATGCGGCAATTATAGCGATGGATATTGAGAAAGCTTTTGATAGCCTCAGGGGGGACTTTTTAGAACAGGTAATGCTGCGCATGGGATTGGGACAAGATTTTGTCCGGTGGACGAATCTGCTCTACACAAACCCTTTGGCACGGTTGCGCACAGGTAGGACAGTGTCATAGCCATATCTGATTGGCAGGGGCACTAGACAGGGCTGCCCCCTGTCGCCTCTGCTATTTGCGATCGCGGTGGAGCCGCTTGCATGGGCTGCGAAGTTGGGAGCCTACTTTACGGGGCTCAATGTTATGGTGCAGGACCACCACATTGCGCTTTACGCGGACGATATGCTGCTCTTTCTGGGAGACATAGAAGCTGATCTGCCGGGAGCAATGGCACTGCTGGAATGATTCAGAGACTCCTCCGAACTGCGCATTAACTGGTGGAAATCTTACATCTTCCCCTTGAGGCAGGGAGCTCTGAGGGTGGGAAATACAATGGGGCTTGATTGGATCCCTTCCACATTTCACTACCTAGGGGTAAATATATATCATAAACCCGAAGTTCTACTGGAGGGCAATGTGCATCGGACGATTAGGAAACTGAGATCTGACATACTATTTTGGAAAACACTTCCACTGTCGGTAATAGGAAGAGTGGCACTGATAAAAATGGAGGCATTACCCAGATTGATGTACTACATTTCCACTCTCCCATTAGTTACTCTCCAATCATTATTCCAGGACATTAACACCACGATAACTGATTTTATATGGGGATCGAGCAGACATAGGTTGGCCATGAGTACACTTCAGAGACCCACATTGGAGGGAGGACTGGCTGCACCAGATGTGGAGGTCTATTATTTAGCCTGTCAGCTGCAAAGGTTGGCGAGATCACTACACGCTGAACGCAAGGAGTCGGATGTACAGCGAAGTACGGGGCACTCACTTCCTGCCCTCCTGAACATATTATCGAACCCCAGGGGACGACACGCACAACACCCACAGGCATTACATACTATGCGCGTATGCTGGAAGCGTGGTCGGCAGCGCATGCATGCCATGCTCCTGTAAGTGCCGTAAATACCGATAGGTGTTTTGGCCCAGCTACCGGGTGGGCCGGCCTTGACAGGTGTCTTGAGATTAGCCACACATAATTTTACAGTATTGGGGGACCTGTTCAGTAATGGAAAGATGCTGACCTTTGCTGATTTGATGGAGCAATTTGATGTTCCCCCGGGAATGTTCCTCTATACAATTCAATCACAAGAGTCATACAGAGATCTTGGAAATTAGGACCCCATGAGCCATCTATACATGATCGATGCCGGGTTATCTGTACACAGTGGGGAGAGAGAAGTGGTGTCAGCTCTTTTATAGGGCATTACATAAAGACACCACCCTTCCTCTTGACAAACTACGTCTGGCGTTGCAGGTGGATCTGGGGACCCCTATAGACGAGCAGAGATGGGCAAGAATCACTTCACACATACCCACAGTATGTAGGAATGCTCGCTTAAAATTAATTACCCCCCATAAAATTGCGAAAATGTTTGCATCTGGGTGCCATGGGCATCCCCGCTGCTCGGAGCCGGAGGCAGGGCTAGATCATATGTTGTGGAGCTGCTCAAAGATTGGGCCTAGTTCCAAAGTCTGACTGCAGTCATGGATAGAAGACTCAAACTGTCTCCCCTGGTAGCATTATTGGGGAATTTCCCCCATCCACTCGCCAAAACAACAACCAACAGATACATAGACCTAGCATTAATACTGGCTAAAAGGGAGATTATGACATACTGGAAGGATCCTAGGGGCCTTCACATACAAAGATGGCAGAATGCAGTAACAAAGTGGGCGGAGGCAAAGGGCAGAATATTGCACCGGGAGGAGGTGAGGGGTTACAGATCTAGGGACATGGCACGACAATGGGACTCCTTGCTTGATTGCCTAAAAAATCTGATACAACATCAGAACAATCGCACTCTGCCACTGGAACAGATGCTGATGGAGACCTTAATCCATAACTGTGCATAAAACCCAGACTCTGTTCAGGTTTACTAATTGGATGGACTATGCAGGTCAAGGAGCATCTAACTGTTTGCTGGGAGCTGACATGGGGGAGGGCACCGGGGAAAAGGTAGTTTAAACCTATTAATGAGTGTATATGTTTATTACACTTGCAAAACAAATAAAATAGATTTAAAAAATGCTTTTTGACAGTAAAAATTCACAATTTGAGTATAAAATTCAAGCCATACTGCATAACGTGCCTTGTACAAAAGTGCTCTAACATCAGTGAGTTTTAGTGTTATAGAACCACATACTAAGAAAAATATTTTGAAGTGGAAAAAAAAAGAGAGAAAAGCAAAAAATCAACACAATTTCAGCACCTAACACATAAATAACAAGCAAATCTACAAAATTGTCAATTGTAAAAAATTGTATTGATTCAGCATCACTATTCATAACCTCTTAACTACATTGGATCACACCATGAACAGTAAAAAAGAGAATAGGAGTATAGCATCAATTGAAACTGTTGTGATGACTCTGTTCTTTCAATTTATCATAAATGAACATATAATTCTGCATCAAGATTGTGTCCCCCTGGATTTCCTGAGCCAAGTAATAAAATCATCTTGGATTCCATTTGTCTTAACTCAGATAATCTATCACCTGATCTGGGGCCCAATTGGATAGACTTAATTCGATAGAAACTCAACGTACTATAGTCACCGCCATGTGCGTCCCAAAAATGTTTAGAAAGTGGATAGGTTCTATCTTAATTCTTAATTGCTCTAAAGTGTTGTAAAAACCTGAACTTGAGTTTGTGAATAGTGCTGCCTACATATTTCTTTCGGCAGCCACATTCAGTAACATACACGACATGCTCAGTTTCACAAGTGATGCGTTCTTTGATCTCACATTATCTGCCATCAAACGTTTGATAGTTCTGTACATTTTGTGCATATTTGCATGCCTTACAATGACCACATTTCCAAAAGCCTAAGCTTTTTTTGGTCAACCATGACTTGCTATCATTAGCCATATATAGACTCCTAGTCAAATGATCTCCCAATGAATTGGTTTTGCGATACGTGATTTGGGGATGTTGGCCAATTGTATCCTTAATATGAGGATATTGTTGTAAAATGTGCCAATTGCATTGTAGGATGTTCTTAAGCACCACATGTTGATGATTAAATTCAAGAAACAGTCTCGGTGGAGATCCAATGATCTTTGGATTGTCCTCAATTGGTTGACTGTTGAAGAGCAATTTTTCTCTGGTTTTACTCATAACCCTATTTTGTGCATCAATAAGACGTTTCTGGGGATAACCCCTATTTAAAAATCTTTGTGTCATTGCCATAATTTCTTGCCTAAAGCCAGCCTCATCTGAACATATCCTGCAGGCCCGCAGAAATTGACTATAGGGTATGCTCCATTTCAAAGCTCTTGGATGCCCACTATTACCATGCAATATAGAGTTGCATGAGGTGGGTTTACGATATTCTGTAGTCTCCAATTTATCATTCTTGATTGCAAGATGGACATCCAAAAATTCAATGGAGTTACCACTCCAGACTGTTTCAAGATAAATGTTTAGCTAATTATTATTTAACACATGAAAATATTCACGCAAGGATTCTTCATGACCATCTCATATTAAAAAGAGATCATCAATATATCGTACCCACAGTACTACTTTATCAATGTAAACATTATATGCATCTGACCATGCTACTTCTTTCTCCCACCTTCCCATGTAGAGGTTTGCATGGGTGGGAGCAAAAGATGCCCCCATAGCCGTTCCTTGTTTTTAGAGATAATATTCATTATTAAACAGGAAAACATTGTGCATGAGACAGAACAACAACATGGACATGAGCATCTCTGTGTGTTGTAAAAATTCTATGGGACGTGTTTTCAAGAACCATCTACAAGCTTCCATGCCATATTGATGTTTTATCGATGTACATAAGGAAGCAACATCCATTGTGACCATTAAATAACTTTTTTGCGAAGGAATGTTGTGTATTTTGGACAGAAAGTCATTGGTGTCACGCAAATACGATGATAGTTCCGTGACAAATGGAGATAAGAAGAGCTCCAAATATCTCGAGGTATTTTCCAAGAGGGACTTATTCATGCTTACAATGAGTCCACCCGGAGGTATATATATATATATATATTTATATATATATATATATATATCATCACTGAAAAAACAAGGGTTGCAGGAACATTATAGTTAGGAATTAGCATTTAAAATTTTAAAAAATCCTTAAAAATTCACTGAAAAAAAACAACAGTTACAGGACGTTATAGTTAGGTTCTGAATTTACACACACAAAACCATAGAAATTCAGCTTTTAGAGTTACTTCAAGTTACTATACCTCGTGCCCTAAGGTAACTATAACTCGCACCCCGCCATGCATGCTTTTTTTATCAATATTTTTATTGTAAATGTGCCGGTGATAATATCAATGATGCCATAGAAGATGTCATGAATGATGTAATATGTGTGGTAAATAGCTGTGCATGGCGAGGGCGCAAGCTATAGTGATCTTAGGGCACTAACCATACTTTTTATGGGAGTAAGACGCTCTCATTTTTATAATTTCTAAAGGAAATGCTTTAGGTATTACAGTTTTGAATACATCAAGATGACATCAGTGTGCCACACTTTTGTAATAAATATAGAATGTTAGCAATCTAGTTGTTCATTAGAATACTGTGCAGGGGCAGATGTCAGGGGCACAGACTTGGATTCTTAAGGGTAGGGTGCAGAGGGGACAAGTTGACTACGCTGGGCAGGCGGGAGGAGAAATGGCAGCACAACGGATCATGGAGGGCAGAGGTAAAGGGGGCAGCGGCAACAAACCAACCAGGCAGGACAGGCAAGAGACGTTGTGGCAATATAACAGATCATTGAAGGCAGAAAGAAGAGGAAGTGGCAGTACAACCATACATGCCAACAGACCCGATTCAGGCAGGAGACTCCCGATCTTTTCAAGCCCAAAAGGGCTTTATTTTATCTGTCTCCCACCTAATTCTCCTCTTTTACAATGTAAGTCAATGGAGAAAATCAGTTCTCCAGGTGTTTTTTCAAATTCTTCAAAACCAAGCTCAAAATGTTGGCAAGTATCATACATTGGATCACGGAGGGCAGGAGGAATGGGGTAGGGGCATGTACTCGCAAAACAGAGGGCCGGAGGGAGATGGACAGGTGCACCAAACTGACCTTACAGGGCAGGTGTCAATAGTTGCACCAGCACAATACACCACACAGGGCAAGCAGGACGACAATGCAGCACAACGGACTATGGAAAGCAATTTGGAGAGGACATGGCCATGCACATGGACAACAAAGAGCAGAGAGGAAGAGGCAAGAGCAGCAAGCTCATCAGACAGGTAGGATAGTTGCAGCATAACGGACCATGAAGGGCAAAAGACAGAGGCAGAGGCACGACATATGACCACAAGGTAGGAGGGAGAGGATTGGGGCCTTCACATGGAAAGCAGAGGGCAGGGGGCAAAGGAAAAGGGCAGGAGCAGCAAGTTGACCACGGAGGGCAGGTGGGATCAGCACTGTAAGCACAACACACCATAGAGAGCAACAGTGAGACCATAATGGCATACAAAGCGACAATGGAGGGAGGGTGGAAGAGGGTTAAGGGCAGCAAGGTAAGGACACTGGGCAGGTAGGAGGGGCTGTGGCAGCACAAAAGACCATGCATGTGGGTTACTGGCAGCACAACTACCATGGTGGGCAAGAGGGAGGGGGCAGGGATATGCACAAAGGACCATGGTGCACAGAAGAGAGGCGTAGGGGTCGGACACAGACAAGCAAGGGCAGGGGAAGGGGGTTCACAACAGACCACGCAAGGCACATAGGAGGAGCTGTTGCAGCATAATAGAGCTTGGAGTGCAGAAGGGAGGGGATAGGTGCATGGAACTTGGGCAGGGTGGGGGTGGCAGGGACAGGCAGCCACCATCTGACCATGCTAAGCAGGTGGGAGGAGCAGTGGCAGTTCAAAAGACCACTCAGAGTAGATAGGATGGGCAGTGGCAAGTCCATGGACCATGGTAGCAAAAAGGAGGGAGCAAGGCCATGCACACAGACATCAGAGGGCAGGGGAAAGGAGGGTAGGAGCAGCAAGCCTAGCACAGAGGTTAAGCAGGAGGGTATTGATGGAGCATAGAATTGGGAAACAGAGGGCAGGAGGAGTGGGCAGGGTCATCAAGCTAAATGGAGGGCAGTGGCAGCACATCGGACTATGCATGGGTAGGAGGGAGGGGGCTGATGCACAGACACAGACAACAGAGGGTAGGGAGGAGGTGGATAGGGCAGCAAGCTAATTTTTCAGGGCAGGCGCGAAGGGCAGTGGCAGAATAACGGCCACACAGGTCTACAATGTGGGAGCAGAGGCAAAGTACTGTGATACTAAATAGAAAGTACTACGCTACACACAAATATTTAAAAAATAATAATTTGTAAAAAAAAATACACTGTACTACCCTACATTTCACAAATATAGTATGCTGTGGTGTATTTTTTTTTTTTTTTTACATATTTCTTTTTTCAGTTTCCTGTAACTACAATGGTACTTTATAGATATGAGTGTCATACTGCATAAACCTTTTTGAAAATATATAGAAAAATACTAATTATTATCCTTCCCTATTACCACTCTAATAAAGTGAAAATGGTAGGCAACAAAAATAAAACTTACTACTTTCCTAAATCTAAGGCCCTAACCCAGAACACAGCCAAAGTGTGGTAAAAACTATATGGCTGCATTGCAGTTTTATTAACACACCCATTAGCCAATCATATACTGCCTTGTAATCTGCATGCATCACCTTATATTGTGAAGTTACCACAGTATACCATGGCACAATACATAACTAAGTGTTTTGGCACTTACAAATGTATTACTACTTAACTGATTTAAACTTAATAACAATAATTAACCTTTCCACTGCACAATATATATGTCTGCCAAATTTCACCTACATCTGTTCAGCCACTTTCACATTATGGGGGTCATTCTGACCTTGGCGGACGGCGGAGGCCGTCCGCCAAGGTACCGCCGTCAGAACACCGCACCGCGGTCAAAAGACCGCGGCGGTGATTCTGAGATTTGCCCTGGGCTGGCGGGCGGCCGCCAAAAGACCGCCCGCCAGCCCAGGGCAAATCAACCTTCCCACTAGGTGGCCAGCTCAGAATTGAGCCGGCGGAGTGGGAAGGTGCGACGAGTGCAGTTGCACCCGTCGCGTATTTCAGTGTCTGCTAGGCAGACACTGAAATACTTTGTGGGGCCCTCTTACGGGGGCCCCTGCCGTGCCCATGCCATTGGCATGGGCACGGCAGGGGCCCCCAGGGGCCCCGCGGCACCCCCTACCGCCATCCTGTTCCTGGCGGGAGAACCGCCATGAACAGGATGGCGGTAGGGGGTGTCAGAATCCCCATGGAGGATTCTGACGGGCAGCGGAAAGTCGGCGGTACACCGCCGGCTTTCTGCTTCTGGCCGCGGCTGTACCGCCGCGGTCAGAATGCCCGGCGGAGCACCGCCGGCCTGTTGGCGGTGCTACCGCCAACCTCCGCCATGGCGGTAATTACCGCCGGGGTCAGAATGACCCCCTATATCTTTTTGAAATACACTCTACTACACTCCACTCTACTCCACTCTACACCACTACACTCTAAGCCACTATTTTCTATGCCACTCCACTCTATGCTATTATACTGTCCCAGACTCCACTCTACGCCACTTCACTCAATGCCACATCATTGTGTGGCACTCAAGTGTGTGCCACTCTACTCAATGCTTTTCTACTCTACAGCACTCCACTCCACACCATTCCACTGTACGCGACTGCATGCTACGATAGTCCACTCCACAACACTGCACTCTTTGCCACACCACACAACAGTATTCCACTCTACGCTACTCCATTATATGCCCTTCACTCTACACCACTCAACTCTATGCCACTCAACTGTATGCCAGTCAACTGTACACAACTCAACTATATGCCATTTCACTTTTTGCTATTCCACTTTATGCCACTAGACTATACACTACTATGCCTCTCCATTCTACTCAACTCTATGCTATGCCACTGGATGGCACTCTACTGTATGCCACTCCAATGTACTCCACTCAACGCTATTCCACTCTAGGCCACTCCACTCTACACCAATCTACTGTACACCACTCCACTGTAGGCACCTCCACATTACACTACTGCACTTTACGCTATTCCACTGTATGGCACTTGACACAACTATTCAATACTCCACTCAACATCCTTACACCCTGTGACACTCCATTGTAAGCCACAACAATGTATGCAATTCAACTCTATGTCATTCCACTGTACCCACTCCACTCTATTCCACTTTATATAACTCCACTCTATGCAATTCCACTGTAGGCTACTCCACTCTATGCCACTCGGTTGGTTGCCACTCCACTGTAGTCCGCTGCACTCCACGTTATTCCACTGTACATTACTTGATTACATTCTATGCCACTCTGCTCTTTGCCACTCTACTGTACACTACTGCACTCTATGCAACTCCACTGTGCCCGACTCCACTCTACTCTATTCCACTGTAGTCCACTTATGTACTAACATTATGAGGCCTACCCAGGACAGTATCGAAACCTACAGAGTTCCCTCTGCACCAGGCTATCTGTGAGCAGTTGCCAGGCTGCGCTTAGCAGTACTCTCACACGTTCAGCTCACACTTGTGTACCTAACCAAGTGCCCTTTACCCTTGCTGCGTCACAGCAGTCTTCTCCTAAAAGGCAGTCTATTTGCCATGTGAATACCATGGGTGAGACACTTGGAGAGAAACTCACTCACATTAAAATGTTCAAAACCAGGTGATCCAAAAAGCAAATAAATTGAGGTGTACCAAATAGGCAAAACCCAATTGCAACACTTTCCATCTACTAGGCATGGCCTAGAAGGACCTCCCTCAGAAGAGCAAGGCCACTTATGCTATGAGGTATGCACAGGCCTCAGGGGCAGGGCACTACTGCTTACATTCAGAGCTTTCTTTGGAGTGTTCTTCCAGATTGTTGTACTTCAATTACTTCATCCTCAGAATCACACCTCAGACATCCTGACTGCTGTCTTTTATCTTCATTTGTGGCTATGCTGTTGGCAGCCTGCCATCATTTCTATCCCTGCCACCTATGAGTTGGTTGGGCCCAGGCTTCTACGCCATTATACGTAACTAGTAGACAGCCTTTCTTTTCTGACTCACGAAAGGTCAACTCCTACCACCTAGGGTGGCTTGGGGTATTGCACAATATTTCCCTCACACGAAATGCAATTTTGTTGAAAATTATAGAAAATTATGCATGTTACATGAGATCCACTGGCTAGTATCATGCAAGAAAATTTAACTCTAAAGCATTCCTTGCCCACAAAAGTCAGATGAGATGCAGTTGGTAGACTTGCTTGAGCAGAAATGTACTGTGGTCATGGCACTTATTACCCTCCTGTGAAACATTCTGCAAATCAAAAACATTTAACACATACAGTTAGGTTGACGGTATAGTCTTTTTCTCACCCCTAAACCGGCTCAGGCTGCCTCTCGTCAGTATTTAATGACAGAGGGGAGCCGGCCACGCAGCGAGTGACACACAAGTAGGCTCCCATTTTTTAACATTGATGATTGTGATAATTACTGTTTGTTGAATTTTACTGCTTTTTAAAACAAAAAAAAGATTTTTAAATAATTACTGTTTGTTGAATTTGACTGCTTTTTTAAAAAGAATTACGATTTTTAAATAATTACTTTTTATTCATGGGTCTTTCACTCTGGGCCTTTTAAACTTACCTTTGACTTCTGTTTCTTTATTCACGCCGTGTTTGAGCACCGGAGCCCGTGGTTAGTGGCTAACGGGTGCTCAGCTTTCTTTTACCCTTCTTCCTGTCTGGGACATTTCTATACCGCCATTTTGTTAGGTTGACGGTATAGTCTTTTTCTCTCCCCTAAGCCGGCTCAGGCTGCCTCTCGTCAGTATTTAATGACAGAGGGGAGCCGGCCGCGCAGCGACTGACACACAAGTAGGCTCCCATTTTTTAACATTGATGATTGTGATAATTACTGTTTGTTGAATTTGACTGCTTTTTAAAAAAAATTACGATTTTTAAATAATTACTGTTTGTTGAATTTGACTGCTTTTTTAAAAAGAATTACGATTTTTAAATAATTACTTTTTATTCATGGGTCTTTCACTCTGGGCCTTTTAAACTTACCTTTGACTTCTGTTTCTTTATTCACGCCGTGTTTGAGCACCGGAGCCCGTGGTTAGTGGCTACCGGGTGCTCAGCTTTCTTTTACCCTTCTTCCTGTCTGGGACATTTCTATACCGCCATTTTGTTAGGTTGACGGTATAGTCTTTTTCTCTCCCCTAAGCCGGCTCAGGCTGCCTCTCGTCAGCATTTAATGACAGAGGGGAGCCGGCCGCGCAGCGGACGCGCGCAGCGGGCGCGCCAAAGGCAAGCCCGTCTGTGCCCGTCCGCGCCCTGGAGCGTCCTGAGCATTCTGAGCCCAGAGATGCTGTTCTTTTTTCCCCAATGAGGTTAGTCTACTCTTCTTCGCAGCTATTGGCTTGTAGGACCTCTAACTCCTGTCTCACCCATTCAAGCGACCTTCATTTCCCCTTCCTCCTTTCCTGCCCACGCTGTGGTTGGACCGCCCTGCCCTCCACGTCCTCTGAAATTCCTTCTCCCCACCCAGCAAGAATGATGCTGCTTAACTGCCGATCCCTCCCCACTCATTCTCTACACATCTATAATCTCCTTTAAGATCTTTTGCCTTATGTACTGTTTCTTACTGAAATCTGGCTCGATGAAGATTCTACAGGACACATCTGTAACTCTCTGCCCTCCATTTATTCCATGATTCATCTAGATAGGCCCTCCACCAGAGGTGGTGGAATAGCTATCATTCATAAAACTACTATTAAATGCACCACCTTACCCTTAGATATTCCTGATTGTGAGAGCCTAATGTTCTCACTATGTTTGTCCCCCACTTTCACCTTTTCAGGAATTCTGCTCTGTCGACCACCTGGACCTGTGCTACGTTTCCTGGATTCTCTTCCGGAGGTTGCAGCCAGTCATATCTGCAATCTCTCCAACTTAACTATTTTAGGAGATTTTAATATTCATCTCGACAACTCCGACTGCCCTTCGGCTAAATTACTGGCAACCTCTCTCGCAGCACTCCAACTAATTCAGCATGTATCTGGCCCTACCCACCAGAAGGGTCACACGTTGGATCTTATATTCAGCAATATTGCCAACTTGCTGACGGCCCCTCCCCTGCCATTACTCTGGACCGATCACTCCCTTCTCACTTTCACTTTCCCGTATGATGCCACCCAAGGGCACCTCCCCAGCACCACCACATCTGGACGCATTTGGTCAAAACTGGACCCGGAAGAATGGCGTAAGGCCCTCTTGACTTATGGCAAAACCGGTCACTCATCTGCCCCAGAAACTGCAGACTCTTTTGATAAATGGATCTCATCCTCCTTGGATGTTGTTCTACCCATCAGAACCAGAGTGGTTCCCTCACCCCACAAATCTAAACCCTGGTTCTCCCCTTACCTGCTTGAACTCAAAAAGAACTGTAAAAAACTTGAGAGACTGTGGGGTAAAAACTACAGTCTCTCTAACAGAGAGATCTACAAGCAATCAGTCAGAACCTATCACCACAATATTAAAACTGCCCAGTCTACCTTTTATGGTGGAAAAATAGAATGTTCTTCATGTCCTCAGAAATACATTTTTCAAATTTTTAGAGATATTACCTCCCCTCCCATTTCTACCCCTATGACGGAAGCCTCCGTCTCCCACAGTGATCGACTGGCATCCTTTTTTCAGGACAAAGTCATCAGTATATACTCTGGGTTTCCCGTCTATATGAATGATCCCTCTATTTGTAATGACACTGACTCCCTTCCTGTAGGAGTCTCTCTAACCTCCTTCCCCCCTCTCACCGAGGAGGTGACCATTAATTTCCTGTCCAAAATTAAATCCGGCTCCCCTCTGGACCCCGCCCCTCCCTCTGCTCTCTTGCAGGTAGCAGGCACCATTGCTCCTCCTCTCACTAAAATTCTAAACAGCTCCTTATCCTCGGGCTCCCTTCCCCAGTCATTTAAACATGCTGTGGTTAAGCCCCTTCTGAAGAAACCCAAACTTGACCCCACTTTATTGGAAAATTTCAGACCTATTGCCCTCCTCCCTATCCCCGCAAAAATCCTTGAGAAACATGTCAACACTGAACTAACCAACTATCTCGAAAGCAATGAACTTCTTCATCCCACCCAAATGGGCTTTAGAGCCTTGCACAGTACAGAGTCAGCTCTCCTCTCAGTAACTGAGACGGCCCGCCAGCTCTTAGACCTAGGGTCTCACGTAGCCATCATCCTGCTTGACCTAAGTGCAGCTTTCGACACTGTCGACCATGATCTTCTCTGTCGGAGACTATCGGATGTAGGAGTCGTAGGTTCCGTCCTCCTTCCTTAGAGACAGATCTTTCCAAGTCTTGGACCGGACCTTCTTTTCTGGCCTTTTCCCCTTGGCATGTGGAGTCCCCCAGGGCTCGTCCCTTAGCCCCACTCTTTTTAACGTTTACTTGTCACCTTTAGCTAGAGTAGTTGCCCCTCATAATCTGTCCTTGGTCACCTATGCAGATGACACCCAGTTAGTGGTATCCCTCTCCAGCTCTGGAGACTCGCCGGTGACCAATCTCTCCCGCTGTATGAGTGACATCGCCAAATGGATGACCAAATCCAAACTCAAATTTAACGATGGAAAATCGGAAGTCCTGGTTTTGGGCAACGGACCCCCCCTCTTCCCCTTCCCTCGCTCTCAGATGCCTTCAGTACTCTTCCTCCCCCCAAATCTCAGGTTAAAACTCTAGGTGTGATGCTTGACCCCAGGCTTACTATGGACTCTCAAGCCAGTAAAGTTTCTTCTACCTGCTTTGGTCTTATGCGCATGTTCAGAAAGATTCTCTCTCTTCTTCCTCCTACAGCCAGAAGAATTCTCATCCAAGCCTTAATTCTTTCCCGTCTGGATTACGGAAACTCTCTGTTCCTTAGCTCCCCTTTTTATGTTATAAAGAAGCTGCAAAGAGTGCAAAATGCAGCTGCCAGGCTTCTTACTCACTCCTCAAAATATTCATCCGCCAAATTGGCTATCTCCACCCTCCACTGGCTCCCCATCAAAGAACGGATCCATTTTAAATCTCTCTGCATTGTCCATAGGGCCCTACATGGTAAAGGTCCCATCTCTCTAAGGAAACGGATCTCCCTGCATACTCCTTCTAGGAACTTACGTTCCTCCTCTCTTAGGTATGCACACATTTCTCGATCTAAGAGAGCCTGGGGCAACAATTCTTTTTCCAGTAAGGCCTCCCACCTTTGGAATACCCTTCCTTTGGAGCTCCGTAATGAATCCTCCGAGCACCTCTTTAGGAAAAAGCTCAAAACTTTTTTATTCTGTAATTAGCATTGATCCCCCGTCCTATTTGTGCGTTGCTGCTTTTAGTGCTGGGATGCCTTCGGGTCGCCATGCGCTTTACAAATCTTATAAACTAAACTAAACTACAATAAACATTTTGGCCAGTCCTGCTAACAACATCGCTTAGTTCTCAGAACACCCACAACTTCATCACAGGCCTCAACTGTCCATCAACAGCACTGAACTACTTGAGTATGAGTGCACTCTAGAGTAGAACTGAGCACACTTGCCCCACAAGGCACAGACTATACAGATAGTACGTATCTGCTTGTGCTAACCATTGCCTTTCTCCAAAGGATAGTGAATTAAAGAGTTGTGGTTCATAGTAAATGGTTTGTGTTTTTATCTGCAGGAAGAATATTGTTCATGGTATTCTGTTCTGCCAATTTTATTTCTAGACACTTGTTTTAACTGTCCTGCCAGGTTCATGTACCAATGTTTTACACCCTAAAGGTCGGAATCCCAAAGTGGTGTGCACTCAAACACAACCTATTCCAGGGTGGGGATCCCTGCTCAAAGTGCCTTGGAGGGACTTAATGTCACCTAAACTCCTTTCTATTGGGCTATCCAAAAACACAAACACAAGGGAATCCACCTTTGGTAACAATTTTAGATTACACACACTATTCTTATTTTTCACATTAAATGATTGGATATAAGAAACAATTGTTAACATTCTCCAGATGCAGGGATATACAGATGCAAGAACTCCCCTTGAATAGACACTCTTCCTGTAAGGTTGGCAAACACTTTCCCTCTGTCAGCAGGCATGCTGGCTTCTAGGTTCTTCAGAATAGGTAAACAGCTCTTACAGTAAGGGGTCAGACTTAGATGATGTGCCCTCACCTTTGAGAAGCTGGCTGTCAAGCAGACGTCTGCTTTGGATGCAAAGCAGCCCTCTGAGTACCTGTAGAACACTCCCTTTCTTGATGACAGAGGACCTGGAATTGGAATAACAAGTGGGGAAGTGTGGGGGTCCCACTTTTATACTCAGTTGGTTTTATAATTGGTTGGGGAGATTCTTATTTCAAGTGTCCTTTCCAGGCTGCTTTTCCAAAACAGCTTTTGTGTAGAATGATGTTTCTCACAGTGGGGCTGTCTCCAGAACCTGGACCACTCACAACATAGGAACAAATAGGTGTGAAAAGTCTGCCCTTGGATGCTGTCAGCCAACTGAAAGTGTAATCAGTGTGAGACAAAAGGCTGGCCTCACCTAATGGGTTCCTTTCTTCTTGCATAACATAGGTCCACCCATCATCCCTCCCATACACCAAACAGCAGTTCATGAAGACTAATCAGTAGCTCCTTGCTTAGCCAAAGGCATCACTGAATTTCTAAAACAGCATTTTCTCATGTTCCTTCACTTCAATGTTCAGGTCTCCCTACTCTAGTTTCAGGAATGTCAGCAATACACTTCCACTCTCAGGGAAAATAATCTTGCCCCACTCTAGTGCAAAAGCCAGCCCATGGGTGGCTAAAATTTATCTCACAGGCCTCAATTATTCTGCTTCACTCATATACCATGCATGTACCACAAAAGCTGCATAAACAAACATACACGGCATGCACTTGGGATGTTAGTGCTAGGATTTATAGAAGCAAACCGTTAAATGAGTGTCTCAGTAGGCCTCCACTCTATTGACACAAATAAAAAGGTCTGGTCACAGCTATGAATTCACAGTATGATACTACAACAGCTGTATGTTCTAAACCCAAGACTGGGGCAGTAATAACAGGTCAAACAAGAGAACACTTGGTGTGCCCCTCTGAGTTAACAGGACATGCAAAGGACCTTACTCATGTCAAGGGATAGGCCTAGGTCTCTGTGCACACACCAATTTAACAAGGCCAAAATCAAAAGCCAGGAGACCAGATACTTGCAGTGGGACAATCAGCACAGGGGAGCACGACTGTACAGTGCGGAAGGAGATGAAATGGACTGGGGGTAGGTGGATTCAAATTAGCCTGGCTGATGAAGAGTGATACCCCGAAACCGGTCCCGGGATGCTTTTTGCCAGTTCAAGGGGGACATGGCTTGGCAGTTTGAGCTGGACTGTTCCCATGGAGAAGAGGGTCAAGACTGATTTGTACACGGCTGGGTCCAAACTGGGGTGATGTGATGTGACAAGCAAAATAATGATTGATTAAACCTAGATCTGTGACTGAGGGTGAGTGTTTTAAAAGTTTCAACACTCCATCCATCATTTTATTTTGTGGTTTTGCTACGTGGGCCCAATAGTCTACCGACTGTAGTATTTAAGGACAATTCTATGTGGTGGTCACATTTTCTCAGTTCATTTTTTAAATGAGCTTCTAATACTGGTAAAATCAGTGGTTCCTGATAAGGAGTTATTATTAAGCTAATTCAAAAGAAAGTTGACCCTGCAAACTATCTGTTTATCTCCCTACTGCATGTAAGATCTATGCTGAAACACTGTTACTCCATCTTGAAAGCTGAACCTTTGAAGCATTTATCATCCCTAGAGAGTAGGGAGGTTTTAGGGGAAATTATTCAACTGTCAACCATTGCTTGGCATTCTTGGCATTGGGCTGGCAGGCAGTAAATACAGTTGATAAACTTTGCTGTTACTTTGTTGGCCTTTGAGCTGTGTATGGTCTGGTTGACTGGGTGATACTGTCGAAGAAACTGAACGAAAATAGCACAACCATAGGTCTCTTGTCATTGATTCAACAGCTCTACTTTCAAAACTGAGTTCAGGTTGACTGACATGGAAATGGTATTCTTGCAGACAGAATATCTGTTAAAAACAGGCTGTGTCATGGATGTGTTTTAGTCCCCCTCCTCTTCTATAATCTTCTTATTTCAGGTTTGCCAGGTAAACTCTCTTTAATTAATTAATTTCCCCAAAGATTGGAGGTAATCATGTCCTGTGCCTTATGTACTCTGATGACCTTGTCCTCATGGATTATAACCCAATTGTCTTGCAGAGATGTAGCACTCTACGTGTATATTGTGAGAGAACTACGCTCACAAATAACATGGACAAAACAAAGACTCTAGTGTTTTTTAAGGACCGCAGAAGTTTGCATTGTTTCTTAATAACACTCCGTAGAACAAGTGAGGGTATACAAGTTCCTGCGTGTAGTAAATAGGTTGAATAAAGATGCCATTCGCTCCAAATATAGAGGCAATACATCTAAGCAAGCAAATATTTGCAGTTATAAAAATCCCCTTTAATGTACAGGTACAAAGAGCCCGCAAGTCGTGCGACCGTAGTCTTCAGAGGAAAGCATAAACTACCGTAACTGAAGACACGACCGCAGGCCTTACACAAGGTGTGTATTTAAAAGATAACATCACATGAGCCATAGTCTAAATAACAATAAAAGCCCACTACACTGAATGCATACTGAACACCATCAAGCTCGAGGGCTCTCGTGCCAAACGAACACGAGAGCGCTCTAATTAAACAATTCAAATGAAGCAACCTACTACACTGGGGCTTTATTTCTCTGGTAGTCTGAGGTGGGACGAGTATTTTTGGATGCTAAAAACTTCCTTAATTGCAACTACTAATCCACTTAGAAGGTTTGATGCCTAGTATGGTGGGGTATCTGCAGGCCCACTGCAAAAGCGATGAAGGGCAAACTGGTCCCTCAAGCCCTCTATGGGGCAGAGCTGCTGTCTTGACAATAGAGCATATTTGGACCCTGTGGAAAGGGTGTGTCTGAAGAATGTATTGTTAGTCCTGCAAAATTCAGTGACTCAAGCTTTGCCCCTAGACTGCTTGGGACTTGTTAGTAAAAATGCATGCCTTGATGTTTTTATTTTCTCTTTCAAAGAATGAGATTAATCCAAAATGTTCTATTCAAATTGTTAGGGGTGCTTAATTCACTGTGACCCTCTCTCACTCCCAATCTCTAAATTTGCTACAAATTCTCATTTTAAATTTGATGTATACACTCTTGAGACTTAGATGAACACACAAAGGGGCAAAATCCTACTTGCCCAAACAGCTGGAATATGTAGTTTATCAGCAGACAGGAATTACCTGTTGTCTAGAAAAGCTGTAACCAATTCTATTGAAAAATTGTGAGACCTACGGGTATTTGTATTCTTTTAAATTATTACCAATAAGATAATCAGAAATCAAATTTTGTGGACTCATATTGGTATAGACCTTTTATGGAGAATTCCTTTCTATTGGAAGATAATCCACCAAAGTCAAAGCTACTGCACATTAGCTCTTGGTGTGAAACATAGAATAACCCTAGAGCATTATTTACTTCTTAACTGTTATATTAATAAAGAGATAAGAAAACAGATGCTTCACCCAATTTTTAAAAGGTATGTGTAGGAGGCTGGACTGGCTTGTAATGAGTACCAAGGGGTACTTGCACCTTGCACCAGGCCCAGTTATCCCTTATTAGTGTATAGGGTGTCTAGCAGCTTAGGCTGATAGATAATGGTAGCTTAGCAGAGCAGCTTAAGCTGAACTAGGAGACGAGTGAAGCTCCTACAGTACCACTAGTGTCATATGCACAATATCATAAGAAAACACAATACACAGATATACTAAAAATAAAGGTACTTTATTTTTATGACAATATGCTAAAAGTATCTCAGTGAGTACCCTCAGTATGAGGATAGCAAATATACACAAGATATATGTACACAATACCAAAATATGCAGTAATAGTATTAGAAAACAGTGCAAACAATGTATAGTTACAATAGGATGCAATGGGAACACATAGGGATAGGGGCAACACAAACCATATACTCCAAAAGTGGAATGCGAACCACGAATGGACCCCAAACCTATGTGACCTTGTAGAGGGTCGCTGGGACTGTAAGAAAACAGTTAGGGTTAGAAAAATAGCCCACCCCAAGACCCTGAAAAGTGAGTGCAAAGTGCACTAAAGTTCCCCAAAGGACATAGAAGTCGTGATAGGGGAATTCTGTAGGAAAGACACAAACCAGCAATGCAACAACGATTGATTTCCAGTCGAGGGTACCTGTGGAACAAGGGGACCAAGTCCAAAAGTCACAAGCAAGTCGGAGATGGGCAGATGCCCAGGAAATGCCAGCTGTGGGTGCAAAGAAGCTGCTACTGGACAGTAGAAGCTGAGGATTCTGCAGGAACGACAAAGGCTAGAGACTTCCCCTTTGGAGGATGGATCCCCCACGCTGTGGAGAGTTGTGCAGAAGTATTTTCCTGAAGAAAGACCGCCAACAAGCCTTGCTAGCTGCAAGTCGTGCTGTTAGCGTTTTTGGATGCTGCTGTGGCCCAGGAGGGACCAGGATGTCGCCAATTGCGTCTGGGGACAGAAAGGGCGTCGAGCAAGACAAGGAGTCCTCTCAGAAGCAGGCAGCACCCGCAGAAGTGCCGGAACAGGCACTACGAAGTGGAGTCGCACAAAGGAGTCCCACTTTGCTGGAGGACAACTTAGGAGGTCGTGCAATGCAGGTTAGAGTGCCGTGGACCCAGGCTGGACTGTGCACAAAGGATTTCCGCCGGAAGTGCACGGAGGCCGGAGTAGCTGCAAAAGTCGCGTTTCCCAGCAATGCAGTCTGGCGTGGGGAGGCAAGGACTTACCTTCACCAAACTTGGACTGAAGAGTCACTGGACTGTGGGAGTCACTTGGACAGAGTTGCTGGATTCAAGGGACCTCACTCGTCGTGCTGAGAGGAGACCCAGGGTACCGGTGATGCAGTTCTTTGGTGCCTGCGGTTGCAGGGGGACGATTCCGTCGACCCACGGGAGATTTCTTCGGAGCTTCTAGTGCAGAGAGGAGGCAGACTACCCCCACAGCATGCACCACCAGGAAAGCAGTCGAGAAGGCGGCAGGATCAGCGTTACAGAGTTGCAGTAGTCATCTTCGCTACTTTTTTGCAGTTTTGCAGGCTTCCAGCACGGTCAGCAGTCGATTCCTTGGCAGAAGGTGAAGAGAGAGATGCAGAGGAACTCGGATGAGCTCTTGCATTCGTTATCTAAGGAAATCCCCAAAGCAGAGACCCTAAATAGCCAGAAAAGAGGGTTTGGCTACTTAGGAGAGAAGATAGGCTAGCAACACCTGAAGGAGCCTATCAGAAGGAGTCTCTGACGTCACCTGCTGGCACTGGCCACTCAGAGCAGTCCAGTGTGCCAGCAGCACCTCTGTTTCCAAGATGGCAGAGGTCTGGAGCACACTGGAGGAGCTCTGGGCACCTCCCAGGGGAGGTGCAGGTCAGGGGAGTGGTCACTCCCCTTCCCTTTGTCCAGTTTCGCGCCAGAGCAGGGCTGAGGGGTCCCTGAACCGGTGTAGACTGGCTTATGCAGAAATGGGCACCAAATGTGCCCATGAAAGCATTTCCGGAGGCTGGGGGAGGCTACTCCTCACCTGCCTTCACACCATTTTCCAAAGGGAGAGGGTGTAACACCCTCTCTCAGAGGAAGTCCTTTGTTCTGCCATCCTGGGCCAGGCCTGGCTGGACCCCAGGAGGGCAGAAGCCTGTCTGAGGGGTTGGCAGCAGCAGCAGCTGCAGTGAAACCCCGGGAAAGGCAGTTTGGCAGTGCCAGGGTCTGTGCTAGAGACCCGTGGGATCATGGGATTGCACCAACAATGCCAGGATGGCATAGAGGGGGCAATTCCATGATCTTAGACATGTTACATGGCCATATTCGGAGTTACCATTGTGAAGCTACACATATGTAGTGGCCTATATGTAGTGCACGCGTGTAAGGGTGTCCCCGCACTCACAAAGTCCGGGGAATTGGCCCTGAACAATGTGGGGGCACCTTGGCTAGTGCCAGGGTGCCCACACACTACGTAACTTAGCACCAAACCTTTACCAGGTAAAGGTTAGACATATAGGTGACTTATAAGTTACTTAAGTGCAGTGTAAAATGGCTGTGAAATAACATGGACGTTATTTCACTCAGGCTGCAGTGGCAGGCCTGTGTAAGAATTGTCAGAGCTCCCTATGGGTGGCAAAAGAAATGCTGCAGCCCATAGGGATCTCCTGGAACCCCAATACCCTGGGTACCTCTGTACCATATACTAGGGAATTATAAGGGTGTTCCAGTAAGCCAATGTAAATTGGTAAAATTGGTCACTAGCCTGTTAGTGACAATTTGAAAGAAATGAGAGAGCATAACCACTGAGGTTCTGATTAGCAGAGCCTCAGTGAGACAGTTAGTCATAACACAGGTAACACATTCAGGCACACTTATGAGCACTGGGGCCCTGGCTGGCAGGGTCCCAGTGACACATACAACTAAAACAACATATATACAGTGAAAAATGGGGGTAACATGCCAGGCAAGATGGTACTTTCCTACACAACCCCCCCCCCCCAAACGAAGGACAATAAGACTAGCCATGACCTGATGAGTCTTCATTGTCCAAGTGCAAATATCTGGAGAGTCCATCTGCATTGGAGTGGCTACTCCCAGGTCTATGTACAACTGTATAGTCCATTCCCTGTAGGGATATGGACCACCTCAATAATTTAGGATTTTCACCTTTCATTTGTTTTAGCCAAAGTAGAGGTTTGTGGTCTGTCTGAACAATGAAGTGAGTGCCAAACAGGTATGGCCTCAACTTCTTCAGTGCCCAGACCACAGCAGAGGCCTCCCTCTCTATGGCAGACCAACGCTTTTCTCTAGGGGTCAACCTCCTACTAATAAAAGCAACAGGTTGATCCTGGCCCTCAGAATTAAGTTGTGATAGGACTGCCCCTACTCCTAATTCAGATGCATCAGTTTGGACATATAATTTTTTTGAGTAATAAGGGCTTTTCAGGACAGGTGCAGAGCACATGGCCTGCTTCAGCTCCTCAAAAGCTTTCTGACAGCTAGCTGTCCACAATACCTTTTTAGGCATTTTCTTGGATGTGAAGTCATTAAGAGGGGCTGCAATGGAGCCATAGTTCTTAATGAACCTCCTGTAATACCCAGTGAGGCCTAAAAAGGCTCTCACCTGGGTCTGAGTAGTAGGGGGAACCCAATCTATAATAGCTTGGATTTTCCCCTGAAGTGGTGCAATCTGGTCTCCACCAACCAGGTGTCCCAGATAAACCACCTTCCCCTGCCCTATCTGGCACTTTGAAGCCTTGACAGTGAGGCCTGCTTTTTGCAGGGCCTCCAAAACTTTCCATAGGTGGACCAGGTGATCATCCCAACTGGAGCTAAAGACAGCTATATCGTCCAGATATGCTGCACTAAAAGCTTCCAGCCCTTGCAGGACTGTATTCACCAACCTCTGAAAAGTGGCAGGTGCATTTTTCAATCCAAAAGGCATTACTGTGAATTGGTAATGGCCTCCAATGGTTGAAAATGCAGTTTTTGCTTTTGCATCTTCTGATAATTTGATCTGCCAATACCTTGCAGTCAAGTCAAAAGTGCTTAGATACTTGGCAGATGCCAGTGTATCTATAGCTCATCTGCCCTGGGTATAGGGTGAGCATCAGTTTTGGTTACCTGGTTGAGACCTCTGTAGTCAACACAAAACCGCATTTCCTTCTTTCCATCTTTGGAATGAGGTTTTGGTACAAGTACCACAGGAGAAGCCCATGGACTTTCAGAGTGCTCAACCACTCCCAGTTCTAACATTTTCTGCACCTCTTACTTTATGCAGTCCCTGACATGGTCAGGCTGCCTATAGATTTTACTTTTGACAGGCAAGCTGTCTCCAGTATCTATAGTGTGCTCACACCAAGAAGTGGTACCTGGCACAGTAGAGAAGAGTTCAGAAAACTGACCCAGGAGATTTATGCAATGGTCTCTCTGCTCAGCAGTGAGACAATCAGCCAAAACTACACCTTCCACTAGAGCATCTTGCTCTGTGGAAGAGAAGAGATCAGGGAGAGGATCACTGTCTTCTTCCTGTCCCTCATCAGTTGCCATGAGCAGGGTGAGATCAGCCCTGTCATAGTAGGGTTTCAGGCGATTGACATGGAGCACCCTAAGGGGACTCCTGGCAGTGCCTAAGTCAACTAAGTAGGTGACTTCACCCTTCTTTTCAACAATTATGTGGGGTCCACTCCATTTATCTTGGAGTGCTCTTGGGGCCACAGGCTCCAAGACCCACACTTTCTGCCCTGGTTGGTACTGAACCAAAACAGCCTTCTGGTCATGCCATTGCTTTTGGAGCTCTTGGCTGGCCTGAAGGTTTTTACTGGCCTTTTTCATGTACTCAGCCATCCTTGATCTGAGGCCAAGTACATAGTCCACTATGTCTTGCTTTGGAGCTTTTAAAGGTTGTTCCCAACCCTCCTTTACAAGTGTTAGAGGACCTCTCACAGGGTGTCCAAAGAGGAGTTCAAAGGGGCTGAAGCCCACTCCTTTCTGGAGTACCTCCCTATAAGCAAAAAGGAGGCATGGTAAAAGGCTATCCCATCTCCTGCGGAGTTTTTCAGGGAGTCCCATAATCATGCCTTTGAGAGTTTTGTTAAATCTCTCTACCAGTCCATTTGTTAGTGGATGATAGGGTGTAGTGAACTTGTATGTCACACCACACTCCTTCCACATGGCCTTTAAGTAAGCAGACATGAAATTGCTTCCCCTGTCTGATACTACCTCCTTTGGGAAGCCCACCCTGGAAAATATTCCCAGGAGGGCCTTTGCCACTGCAGGTGCTGTAGTGGTCCTTAGAGGAATTGATTCAGGATATCTTGTGGCATGGTCCACTACCACCAAGATAAACCTATTGCCTGAAGCAGTAGGAGGGTCAAGGGGGCCAACTATGTCAACCCCTTTCAAAGGGAACCCCAACCACAGGCAGTGGAATAAGGGGTGCCTTTGGAGTGCCACATGTCTTGCTACTGGCTTGACAGGTTTCACAGGACTTGCAAAATTCTTTTGTGTCCTCTGACATTCTAGGACAATGAAACAAGGGAACAAGTCTGTCCCAAGTTTTCATTTGTCCCAAATGTCCAGCTAGGGGAATGTCGTGGGCTAGAGTTAGGAGGAACTTTCTGTACTCCTGAGGAATCACTAACCTTCTGGCAGTTCCAGGTTTAGGATCCCTTGCTTCAGTGTACAAGAGGTTGTCCTCCCAGTAAACTCTGTGAGAGTCACTGACATCCCCATTGGTTTGTTTGACAGCTTGCTGTCTTAGACCCTCTAGTGTGGGACAGGTATGCTGTACCACACTCAGCTCCTCCCTGGCAGGCCCCCCTTCACCCAAAAGCTCAGCAGTGTCTGCTTCCAGCTCCTCTGGTGTAGGTTCTGCACAGGGTGGAAATTCTTCTTCCTCAGAAGTAGAATCCACTGTAGAGGGAGGGATAGTAGGTAGTGATTTACTTCTACTAGCCCTTGCTTTAGGGAGCACTTGCTCCATTGTTCCAGGATCCAAGACACCCTGTCCTTTTTGCTTTTTGGCCTGAGCCCTGGTTAAAGCAAAAATATGCCCTGGGATGCCCAGCATTGCTGCATGGGCCTCCAACTCCACATCTGGCCAAGCTGATGTCTCCAAATCATTTCCTAGTAGACAGTCTACAGGTAAATCTGAGGCTACCACAACTTTCTTTGGACCAGTAACCCCCCCCCCAGTTGAGATTTACAACAGCCATGGGGTGGCTAAGTGTGTTGTTGTGAGCATTGGTTACTTGGTACTGGTGACCAAGTAGGTGTTGTTCAGGGTGGACCAGTTTCTCTATTACCATAGTAACACTGGCACCAGTGTCCCTGTAGGCCTGAACCTCAACACCATTTATTAGGGGTAGCTGCTTGTACTTATCCATGTTAAGGGGACAAGCAACTAAGGTGGCTAAATCAATAGCCCCCTCAGAGACTAACACAGCCTCTGTGGTCTCCCTAACAAGACCAACCCCAACTAAGTTACCAAAAGTGAGACCAGCTACTCCCTTGGATTGGCTATTAGTAGGTTTGCTCCCACCACCACTGCTATTACTGGGGGCACTAGGTGTAGCAGCAGGGGTTGTAGTGGTAGGAGGCTTGGTGCTTTTCTTTGGACAACTGGGATCTGTTGTCCAATGTCCTTTTATTTTACATAAATAGCACCATGGTTTCTTTTCTTTGTTTTGATTAGAAGAGGATTTGGGCCCACCACCCCCACCAGAGTGTTTTTGTGGGCCTGATGAAGACTCATTTTTAGATTTGTCCCCACCCTTGTCAGAAGACTTACCATCCTTCTTCTTGTTTCCATCTTTGTCACCCCCTGTATGAACTTTTCTGTTCACCCTTGTTCTGACCCATTTGTCTGCCTTCTTTCCCAATTCTTGGGGAGAGGTCAGATCAGAGTCCACCAGGTACTGGTGCAACAAATCAGACACACAGTTATTAAGTATATGCTCTCTCAGGATTAAGTTATACAGGCTTTCATAATCAGTAACTTTACTGCCATGTAACCACCCCTCCAAGGCCTTCACTGAATGGTCAACAAAATCAACCCAGTCTTGTGAAGACTCCTTTTTGGTCTCTCTGAACTTCATCCTGTACTGTTCAGTGGTTAAGCCATAACCATCCAGGAGTGCATTCTTAAGAACTTTGAAATCATTGGCTTCACTTTCTTTCACAGTAAGGAGCCTATCTCTACCTTTTCCACTAAATGATAGCCATAGGATAGCAGCCCACTGCCTTTGAGGGACATCCTGCACAACACAGGCCCTCTCAGGTGCAGCAAACCACTTGTTAATGTCATCCCCCTCCTTATAAGGGGGAACTATCTTGTGCAGATTCCTAGAATCATGCTCTTTTGCAGGATGACTATTGGGAATACTGCTGCTGCCACCATGGGTTTCTAAACCCAATTTCTGTCTTTCTTTCTCCACTTCTAAGGACTGTCTATCCAAATCCAGCTGTTGCTTCTTGAGCTTCAGTCTGGTTTGTTCCACTCTCAATCTATTGAGCTCCCTTTCTAACAATCTGTCATCAGGGTGGGTGGGAGGGACATGTCTAGAAACAGAAGTATGATGAGAAAGGACAGAAGGAGACCTGTCCCTAACAGAAGGCACCCTAACAGCTTGGCTCACAGAAACAGCACTTCTACTATGATGAGAAGTAATACTCTTACTGTGATGTGAGACCACACTATCTGTATGATGTGACTCAACATCAGTTCCAACTATGCTAGGTTGTCTGCTAGGGGGCAGGCTTGGAAGTTTCCCTCCCACTTCTTTAGCTAGGGGTGCCCCAGAGTCAGAGTGGGAACCATCAGCTAACTTTTCAACAGGAGTGCCAGCTGTGGCCTTATCCTGTTCAATAAGCATATTCACTAACAGTTCTCTAGAAGGATTCTTCCTTACACTTAAACCTCTTTCTATGCAGAGACTCCTTGCTCCTTTCCAGCTAAGGTGATCATAAGCAAGTTTGGACAGATCAACAGTTTGGCCTGTGCCAGACATTTTTTAGAAAGTGTTTAAGTGATAGTAAAAGAAAAAAAGTTTTTCAGAACTTTTAGAAAGACAGAAAAAAACTTTTTTAACTTTTTAAGAACTTTTTAGAAAGTTAGAGGTATTTTTCAGCACTTTAGAAAAGAAGTGAGAAAAGAAATGCAAAACTTTTTGGTTATGTGTACATACACTGAACTTGTTTTGTATATTTTTCTCTTATGAAAAGTACAATGACAAAAGTGGTAAGTAGTTATAGAGCACTTATCCCACCACTGCACAACCAATGTAGGAGGCTGGACTGGCTTGTAGTGAGTACCAAGGGGTTCCAGTTATCTCTTATTAGTGTATAGGGTGTCTAGCAGCTTAGGCTGATAGATAATGGTAGCTTAGCAGAGCAGCTTAGGCTGAACTAGGAGACGAGTGAAGCTCCTACAGTACCACTAGTGTCATATGCACAATATCATAAGAAAACACAATACACAGATATACTAAAAATAAAGGTACTTTATTTTTATGACAATATGCCAAAAGTATCTCAGTGAGTACCCTCAGTATGAGGATAGCAAATATACACAAGATATATGTACACAATACCAAAATATGCAGTAATAGTATTAGAAAACAGTGCAAACAATGTATAGTTACAATGGGATGCAATGGGAACACATAGGGATAGGGGCAACACAAACCATATACTCCAAAAGTGGAATGCGAACCACGAATGGACCCCAAACCTATGTGACCTTGTAGAGGGTCGCTGGGACTGTAAGAAAACAGTTAGGGTTAGAAAAATAGCCCACCCCAAGACCCTGAAAAGTGAGTGCAAAGTGCACTAAAGTTCCCCAAAGGACATAGAAGTCGTGATAGGGGAATTCTGCAGGAAAGACACAAACCAGCAATGCAACAACAATGGATTTCCAGTCGAGGGTACCTGTGGAACAAGGGGACCAAGTCCAAAAGTCACAAGCAAGTCAGAGATGGGCAGATGCCCAGGAAATGCCAGCTGTGGGTGCAAAGAAGCTGCTACTGGACAGTAGAAGCTGAGGATTCTGCAGGAACGACAAGGGCTAGAGACTTCCCCTTTGGAGGATGGATCCCCCACGCTGTGTAGAGTCGTGCAGAAGTGTTTTCCTGAAGAAAGACCGCCAACAAGCCTTGCTAGCTGCAAGTCGTGCAGTTTGCGTTTTTGGATGCTGCTGTGGCCCAGGAGGAACCAGGATGTCACCAATTGCGTCTGGGGACAGAGGGGGTGTCGAGCAAGACAAGGAGCCCTCTCAGAAGCAGGCAGCACCTGCAGAAGTGCTGGAACAGGCACTACAAAGTGGAGTGAAACGGTGCTCACCTGAAGTCGCACAAAGGAGTCCCACTTTGCCGGAGGACAACTTAGGAGGTCGTGCAATGCAAGTTAGAGTGCTGTGGACCCAGGCTGGACTGTGCACAAAGGATTTCTGCCGGAAGTGCACGGAGGCCGGAGTAGCTGCAAAAGTCGCGGTTCCCAGCAATGCAGTCTGGCGTGGGGAGGCAAGGACTTACCTCCACCAAACTTGGACTGAAGAGTCACTGGACTGTGGGAGTCACTTGGACAGAGTTGCTGGATTCAAGGGACCTCGCTCATCGTGCTGAGAGGAGACCCAGGGTACCGGTGATGCAGTTCTTTGGTGCCTGCGGTTGCAGGGGGACGATTCCGTCGACCCACGGGAGATTTCTTCGGAGCTTCTAGTGCAGAGAGGAGGCAGACTACCCCCACAGCATGCACCACCAGGAAAGCAGTCGAGAAGGCGGCAGGATCAGCGTTACAGAGTTGCAGTAGTCGTCTTCGCTACTTTGTTGCAGTTTTGCAGGCTTCCAGCGCGGTCAGCAGTCGATTCCTTGGCAGAAGGTGAAGAGAGAGATGCAGAGGAACTCGGATGAGCTCTTGCATTCGTTATCTAAGGAAATCCCCAAAGCAGAGACCCTAAATAGCCAGAAAAGAGGGTTTGGCTACTTAGGAGAGAAGATAGGCTAGCAACACCTGAAGGAGCCTATCAGAAGGAGTCTCTGACTTCACCTGCTGGCACTGGCCACTCAGAGCAGTCCAGTGTGCCAGCAGCACCTCTGTTTCCAAGATGGCAGAGGTCTGGAGCACACTGGAGGGGCTCTGGGCACCTCCCAGGGGAGGTGCAGGTCAGGGGAGTGGTCACTCCCCTTCCCTTTGTCCAGTTTCGCGCCAGAGCAGGGCTGAGGGGTCCCTGAACCGGTGTAGACTGGCTTATGCAGAAATGGGCACCATGTGTGCCCATGAAAGCATTTCCAGAGGCTGGGGGAGGCTACTCCTCCCCTGCCTTCACACCATTTCCCAAAGGGAGAGGGTGTAACACCCTCTCTCAGAGGAAGTCCTTTGTTCTTCCATCCTGGGCCAGGCCTGGCTGGACCCCAGGAGGGCAGAAGCCTGTCTGAGGGGTTGGCAGCAGCAGCAGCTGCAGTGAAACCCCGGGAAAGGCAGTTTGGCAGTGCCAGGGTCTGTGCTAGAGACCAGTGGG
Source organism: Pleurodeles waltl (assembly GCF_031143425.1). Lineage (NCBI taxonomy): Eukaryota > Metazoa > Chordata > Amphibia > Caudata > Salamandridae > Pleurodeles > Pleurodeles waltl. Next base: position 860,864,921 of record NC_090440.1, read on the forward strand.
ATCATGGGATTGCACCAACAATGCCAGGATGGCATAGAGGGGGCAATTCCATGATCTTAGACATGTTACATGGCCATATTCAGAGTTACCATTGTGAAGCTACACATAGGTAGTGACCTATATGTAGTGCACACGTGTAATGGTGTCCCCGCACTCACAAAGTCCGGGGAATTGGCCCTGAACAATGTGGGGGCACCTTGGCTAGTGCCAGGGTGCCCACACACTATGTAACTTAGCACCCAACCTTTACCAGGTAAAGGTTAGACATATAGGTGACTTATAAGTTACTTAAGTGCAGTGTAAAATGGCTGTGAAATAACGTGGACATTATTTCACTCAGGCTGCAGTGGCAGGCCTGTGTAAGAATTGTCAGAGCTCCCTATGGGTGGCAAAAGAAATGCAGCAGCCCATAGGGATCTCCTGGAACCCCAATACCCTGGGTACCTCAGTACCATATACTAGTGAATTATAAGGGTGTTCTAGTAAGCCAATGTAAATTGGTAAAATTGGTCACTAGCCTGTTAGTGACAATTTGAAAGAAATGAGAGAGCATAACCACTGAGGTTCTGATTAGCAGAGCCTCAGTGAGACAGTTAGTCATAACACAGGTAACTCATTCAGGCACACTTATGAGCACTGGGGCCCTGGCTGGCAGGGTCCCAGTGACACATACAACTAAAACAACATATATACAGTGAAAAATGGGGGTAACATGCCAGGCAAGATGGTACTTTCCTACAGTATGGAGCCCTCACAAGGATGGAAGCACTGCACACTTTACTTGAAATGGGGATCTTTGATGTTGCGATTGCAGTAGCAAGGTTTAGTAATGCAATTGAGAAAAACACAGCTCTATAACATATTAATATCATGCATGGAGATAATTAATACCTTAAGACCTAGCAGTTTCATATTGTTTACAACGTCAGGAATATGTTTTAGATGTTAGGTCGAGTGAATCTTGTTGGCATTTTTGATACTTTAAATTCAATTTTATAACAGAGGATTTTACATGCAATTATTTTGTAGTGGTAACTAGGTAATTTCCAGCTCAATACAAATGGACAGCACTTTTTTGTAATGACCAGGACTGCTAAATTGATTTAGTGGTAATCTGATTAATTGTTCAATACTACAATGTGTAGTTACAGCACTTGCATGGATTATCGATGTGCAACTACATTGCTCTATGCATTACTAGATCTAGACTTTTAAGTACAAACTCTTTGTAGGTATATGCATGATCTTAAAATACCGACTATTTAAGATTAATTCCTGGAAATTAATGTTATTATTATAAAAATTAGACATGGAACTCTACACTTTTACAGAAAATAGACTCATCCCAACAACAGAAGAATCCAATAAAAGTGATCCATTTGACTCTAGTGTTAGAAATGGGGTTTCTGGTTGGCTAGGGTATGCACCTAAGCCAGGCAGAACCCACCCATTCTAGTCAGGGCGAGGAAGTTACACACCCAAGATAACCCCTGCTCACCCCTTGGTTGCTTGGCACGAGCAGTCAGGCCTAACACGGAGGCAATGTGTAAAGCGTTTGCACAACTCACACAACACACATGACGCTATAAATACACCACAAAGGAACACAACACCAAGTTATGTAAAAATAAACTGTATTGCATTAAACATAATTTGACCAAACATAACATGTCAGTAGTACCCTGCTACCTTAGCAGTTGACAGAACATTAAGCAATAGTTACTCTGCAGCACCAGCAGTAGTCACATACAACACATAGGTTACTTATTATTCTGCAAAATAAGCAGTAGTCAGAAATCACATTACTAGGGAATTGCACTTGTCATAGAAATATCATAAATGTCCATACCAGGAACATTATAAAAGATATGGCAAGTAATAAAACACATCAGCATAGCATACAATGCCCATAAAAAGGAACATCAGCACATATGTGGCATATCACCTAGAAAACAGGTTTGCATACCAGTCCATAATGTCCATACCAGGAACTTGGGGCATTGTGCTTCCACAAAAGAGTACCTGTTGTTGATGAGGAGGCACTTCCAGCACTATGAAGCACATAAGGGGGCCCCCAGCGCTCCTTGCGCTCCACAGGGGCTTCATGCTGATGTTGGGGGGGTGAGACGCACCCCCTCCTGCTTTTATATCAGGCCCCTCCTGGGGCCCGTGATCTCTGGGGTCCCCCGTTGGGCCACGTCAGGACCTCCAAAGGGGGGGGCCAAAGCCAGAACACTGGTATGGGGCCCAACCGGGGACCTGGCAGTGCTGGGGAACTCCGGTGAGGCTTCCGCCCGTGGTCTTAAAGAGAAATATCAGGGCTTCAGGCAGGGTGGGGGAGCCTCAAATGAGACTTCCTTCCCCCTGCCCATCCTCACAGCAACAAAGGGGTCCCGGTCGGGCGGGCGGGTGAGCCTCCGATGAGGCCTCCTCCCCTGCCCGGCTTTCAACAACAGGCTGCGGCCCACCTGGGCGTTAGCAGACAGCAGGCACCAGAGTGGGTGCCTGCTTATGCCCCCGGGGCGCTCCTCAGAGCGTACTCCACCCCGGGGCACGATAGGAGAACGCTCGCTCATTTCCTTACTTTCAATGGTGCCCCGGGGGTCCTAGCGACAGCGCAACTCTGACGTGTTTAGGAAAAACAGCACACCCGGGCTGAGGCGGTGATTCCTTGTGGCAGAAAGTGCTTTCAAGTACTTGGGGGCAGTTTTCTTGGGCATCAGAACACGCTTTCAGAGCACAGGGCACATCAAAAGATAAGCGCTCCTAAGGTGCTTCGAGACAAATAAACAGAGCACTCTCAAAGTGCTGGGGAGTATGAAGAGAAGCGCTTTCCTAAGCGCTTCAACAGAGGATGGCAGGGGTCAGGGGTTACAGCACCCAGCCCCGGGGGGACAACAGCAGAATGAAGCACAAGGCGTCAGGGCCTAGCAGCAGGCCAGCACAAGGTGGATGCATGCAGTTGGCAGTTCTTCAAAGTAACCAAGCAGGTTACAGGTCTGCAGAAGCAGTCCCATGAGGTTCCTGGTGAGTCCCTCATGCAGCATTCTGTATCCAGTTACAAGTAAGTTTCTGTTCCAAAGTGTCACCAAATTGTGGTGAAAAAATCCCTTGTACTTATACTCAGTTCTGCAAATCATTTCCAATGAAGAGGAGAGGGGGTTTCAACTAGCTACAACTGGTTCTGGGGGTGTCCCCTCCCTCCTACAGCACAGGCTCCAGACATCAGTTGGGGGTAAACAACCCTTTTGTGTGAGGCCAGGGCACAGCCTTTACAGATGCATGTGTGCTCTGCCTCCCCCTTCTCTCAGCCCAGGAAGACTACTCAAAATGCAGATGCACCTCTGTGACACCTCCACCCTCCCTGTGTACAGGCTGTCTGAGAAGTATGCACAAAGCCTGTCACTCTGCCCAGACGTGGAGTGGAGTCACGCTGCAAAACACCAGAGTCATAAGCACAGAGAAATGCTCACTTTCTAGAATTGGCGTTTCTGTATTGATAATAAAAAAAAAACACCTACACCAGTAAGCAGCATTTCTCACTACCATTACTACCATACCAAACATTCATATGCTACCCCTCATAAATCAGACAATACCCCTCTAGACATAAGGCAGGGCATTTCCAATGTAATCCTATGAGAAGGCAGCACTCACAGCAGTGAGAAATCAAATAGGCTGTTTGTCACTACCAGGACAGGCCACGCTACTAGGCACACATCCTGCCTTTTACATAGATAGCACCCTGCCCATAGGGCTAGCTAGGGCCTACCTTAAGGGTGACTTACACGTAGTAAAAGGGGAGTTCTGGGCCTGGCAAGGAAATTTAGATGCCCGGTCCGTGTGGAAGCAAACTGCGCACGCAGGTCCTGTGGTAGCAGGCCTGAGACAGGTTTGAAAGGCTACTTCAGTGGGTGGCGCAAGCAGCGCTGCAGGCCCACTAGTAACATTTAATTTACAGGCCCTGTGTATAGAGATACCACTGTACAAGGTTCTTACAGGTAACTTAAATATGCCAATTAGGTATAAGCCAGTCATACCAAGTTTACAAGGGAGATCACATGCACTTTAGCACTGATTAGCAGTGGTAAAGTGCCCAGAGTCATAACGTCAGCCAAAAAGGGTGAGAAAAATTAGGAGGAGAAGGCAAACGTTTTGGGAATGACCCTGTAAAAAGGGCCAGGTCCAACATTTAGCATGTGTATTGTATTCCCAAACACAAAAGTCAACTTGTGAATCTTTGAAATCCAGTTTGAAAAGAACCCAGAATGTCCATAATACATCTTCACAGTAATTTGTGATTGTGTTGTCTGACTTTCTTTAGTTGTGTGAAAATGTAGCACAGTAATGACAAGAAAAACGTAAGGCCATTGAATGCATAGGCATAAAGTGAAGCTGTCTTACTTTGGCACACTTTCATTTAATCATTCATTAAGCGTCAAATTTCCCTTGCAGTCATTTACTGAATTGCGGAACACGTACTTTGTTTTGTGGCAACATTCGCCAAACCACTGCACTACACGTTCCCTTTTAGACGTGCTTCTACTGTCTTGTTCATCTGGCTACACATTACTCACACCCAAAAGTCCTCTTTCCCTGCCAGTAGATAGCTGTTAACTTCCTATTTTCAGTAAACACAAAAAAGGAAGGGTAAGACATTTTGTTGTTATTATGACCAGTATATGAACAAAGATCGGCTACTGAACATGGGTGTGACGCCATGAAAACCATTTTACCCATTTTTATGAGTTCTTTCTTTTCTTTCTTCGAACCACATGTAGCCATACCACAAAACATTTTTTATTGGCACTATTTCATGTCCTTAGAACTTAGGACTTGGTGTAAACACCCTTCTTTGTGGTATTATGAAAGCAGGTTTGTGGAGATAGTAATGTTTAATAAAACTCGTTGTACATTTTTTGTGTTGGATTTTGTTGTGATAATGGTGCGCTGTGTTGCTTTTCTGCTGTTGGGTTTTCGTACCACATTAATGGATTATTTTGTTGCTGCATGCTGTTTTGATTGTTGTGTTGTGTTCGGTTATATTTATGTTATGTTCTTTTATGCTTTGTTTTATGTTATTGAGTTGTGTTCTGATGTGCTCTGTAATTATTTTACAGATATCAACAAATGCTGCTACTCTTCAGAAAAAAGCAGCACATTCCATTAAATGTATAATGGGAATAACCACAAACCAATTTACCGAGGCGGTAAACGTCCTTGGCTCCTATTATTCAGCTATGTAAGACACTAGTCAGCCCACAACTGTAGAAGAGACCTGTCCTCAATGTGCTCATCCGGTGTGATACTGAACAGGGTGCTTTATTTTATCTCCACCAATAAAAATTGCATATATTGTGAACCTGGCTGATGTAGTTTGTGGTAATCCCCCTCAAAGTGCTATTCTAGATTTACCCAGAAAAAAAACACATATGTAGGATCTTGAAACATAATGCATCTTTTGCTCTAATCACCTTTGAGTGACCCGAAGCCTTAGAGGCTCACGCCTGCTCGGGCAGGAGCGAGATGGGAACAGGCAGCCAAAGCAGCTAAATGCCTCACCCTCCAGTGAAGACAATACAACAAAAAGAAATTTGGCAGGTGGTAAAAATAACATAATCTCAATTTCTCTATAGAAAATGTTGTCTCCACTTGCTTTTTTCCAGCCGCCGACTGTAGAATGCTAAACTGGTCTGGTTCCGCATCATTTGTTATTCTACTCCCCGAACGAAGAATGCAATGCTTCAGCATGTTTTGTTTACCAATTGAATGAGAGTATTCAGTGGAATGGGTGGTTACCTGATCTGAACTAATCCCAATTTAGGAGTTAGTAAACTTTACCGACCCCAAAAATGGAATTGCAAGTCTACACGGATGTCTTCTAAATACTGAATTGGTATCAGATGCATTCATGTTTTGAAATCATAGTCCAGTCGCAAAACATTGAACATTTACCAAGTTCTGAGTTGGGATGGTAACCCATTCACAAAGAGGTACAGGTCCGAGTTGAACCCTTCCTCTTTGTAAATGTTTTAAAAAGTCGTTGGCGAGTGGGCAGCGGCCCAGTAGACTACTGCCAACTCTCAAACAAACATTAAAAAAGTAAAATGTTCTTTAAATTCGGCACCATTTCCTTTGAGGAAACGGTTTGTGTTTTTTTTTTTCAAAAGGCTCGTGTAGTTTAAAGGTGATCACAGACATGGTGGGGTGGTCTAGTGACCCTAACGGTCCACCATCTCTATGATGGCCAGCAATTGGAGGTCGGTTGGATTACAGCCAACTCCAAAACTGAATTTTATGAGTAGACGTATTAGAAAATAGTTGGGTTCATAATATTCTACCATGGCTAAAAAATATCGCTCACAAATTAGAGCACACAAGCAAGAGTATGGCTACCTCAAGCATGCCCTGACGGAGCCCAGCTGCTCTGAAAAATCCCTTTGGAATACAAATAAAAGGAACTATAGGTAAGTGCAGTCAGACAAGAAAGCACTTGTTTTCATGCTATAAAAACAACTAAAAATTGAACTCAGTTTAAAGTACGTTGTCAAAAGCCAGTTGACCAAAAACGTCCTTACTTCCAGAAAGTTATAATTGTCTGGCTACTGCTAAAGTGCTTAATTTGTATAATTGGTTAATCAGAGATCATAATTGTGAGAAATTCAGCTGTTGTTTGATTTGGGGGATGCTGTTTAATCAATAGCCACAATCCCTGTCAGGGTGAACCACATAAAAGGCCTGATTACGAGTCTGGAGGTCACTCGATGGCCAGACTCGAGATGGCAGTCAGCACCGGAACTGCTGTGGCAGTCCGACCGCCAAATTCCGACTCTGGCGGTCAGGCCTCATGGGTACCGTCCTTCTCCCTCGAGATCGGTAATCCCGACGGGTTGACGGCAGGTGCGGGTCGCAATCAGCCAGGGCGATACTGCATGCAGCGCCTCCCTGCTGATTATGACCTGGTTCTCCGCCAGCCTTAGCATGGCGGTTTCACCATCATGAAAAGGCTCGCAGAAAACAGGTGCAAGGGGCCACAGCGGGCCCCTCCACTCCCCATGCACTTGGCATGGGCTGTGTAGGGGTCCCCCTGCCCAGCACTCTCGCAATGCTCACTGCCTGCTATGCCAACAGTGAGCATTGCAAGGATGCTTGTGTCCCCTGCAGGAGGCAGCATTGCCACTAACTCAATTACGAGCCGGCGACAATGCTGCTGCCACTTTTCCACTGGGCTGATGGGTGGAAACCTTAGTCGCCACCTGTCAGCCCAGCAGGATAGCTGTAATGGGCCTGGCGTCGAGGTAGCCAGTGAGGCGGCAACTTCCCCATCGGAAGTTCGGCAGACCTGTCATCCCATCCTCTGAACTTATAATCAGGCCCAAAGTCACTAAATTAACTAATGCTTAAATCTCTGATACCTTGGCAAAACACAGTCAGGCTTAACTTAGAGGCAATGTGTAAAGTACTTATGCAGTACATAAAAAATAATATAGTGGCAACACAACAATAGGAAAATCCCACACCAATTTAGAAAAATAAAGTACATTTTAATAAATTATCTGACAACAAAATCCAATTAGTAGAACTAGAGATATGATTTTTTAAAGTTTAAGGTAAAAACTGGTGCCTAAGAGATCAAAGAGCCAACCTCAGTGCATCTATTTGTGCAAGACTGGGTCAAAGTCAAGAAATATGGCTGACCGCAATGGAGGATACGTTGGATACAAAATGTTTATTGGGCCCAGTGGCGCTTACCTGCAGACTTAGAAGGAAGTTTGAAGAAAAGTGTTCAGAGAAGGTAAAGTTCAGTGGAGCAAGGCTGCAGGCGGTATCTGAGGAGGAAGCATTGTCATCAGAGAGCTGCTGGACAAAGTCACTGTGAAAATATTTACTTTCAGACTTATTCACTTTTTTGGAAGTCAAAAATCTATGGGGGACACAGCTGGAGGTTATAGCCAATGAAGGTTCTAGGAGTCCAGATACCCCTTTTTGCGACATCCCACTGAACAGAATTTGCTTCTGTGGAGAAAAACATAGCAGAAGCTGCAGCAAAGTCAGTGATGCACCTTGCGCCGATAGATGAGCAGGTTGGTCCCGGATTCATCTCAGAGCAATTTTTAGTCAGAAATTGTTTAAGTCCCAAGTTTGGGATTTTAGTTATCTGGGCACTTTTAGCACCACCAAGGGTCCAGGACTAGAAAGACTCACCCAGGCAGTGTCCCGGTGTAGATTCAAGATGCTTTAAGCCATTTCTGGCTCTGCTCAGGAGGCTAGTCAACTAGCCCTTGGGTCACTCTTACAGTCCTGGCTTCAGCATTAGAACAGGGCTCAAACAGCAAGGCAGGCCTCTCAGGGTTGCAGGGAGACTTCAAGCAACAAAGCAGTAAATCCCGGTGCAGCAAGTTAGTCTTCTGAAGTACTCAGCAGGCCACAACAATAGGTAGTCCTCTGAGAGTCCTTCTGCAGGTCCAGAAAGTGAACTGAAGAGTGGGTCTTAGGGTCCCCTTTTTATTGCTGGTGCTACCTTTGAAGCAGGAGAAGTTTCTAGAGAATTCCATTGGAAGTGCTTGAAGTTTCCTGACCCCCTGCCTCCAAGTGGTTTGCATGAATAATGCAGGAGTGACTAGTCATTTGTATGAAGGGTGAACACAACCTATTCAGTTGCAAGTAGGCGTGCACAGCGCAGAAACCCCATCCTGACAGTTGATGGCCTATCCAGGCACACCTAATCCCTCTATTGTATGGCTGTCTGGGAGGAATAATAAAGTCAGTTATCTACACCCAGTCATGTGACCCAGGAACAAGCTGCAGGCACCAAATAGTTGGGGAAGAAAAATGCCTACTTTTTCAAAGTGGCATATTCACATTTGTAATTTACAATCTGACTTTAATATTAAAGATGATTTTTAATTACAATTTCTCAGACAGCAAAGATGAAAAGTCTAACTGTTCCAAATCAAAGGTTAGCATGTAATAAATGTAATAAGGCAGCCCAATGTTATCCAATGGGAGAGGTAGGCGTGACAGTACTGAAAAACACATTTCTGAGTTTTTCACTGCCAGGACATGTAAATTTAAAAGTACATGTCCAATGTTTTAATTTTAATGCACTCTGCCCTATGGGCTACAAAGGGATAACCTTAGTGGTTCCTTATATGCATGAAATGGAGATTAAAGACTTGGCAAGGGGGGTATATTGCCAAGTCTAATTGGCAATTTAAAACTGAATTCAGGCTGCAATGAGATGCCTGGGATATGGTTTAAGGAGCTCTGTAAGTGGGTGGTGTAAGACGGTGGGTCCTGCTTGCAGAATTCCTTCTCCCCAGTTCTTGTCTGGTTTTTGATGCAAATTAGGCTGAAGTGTACTGGATTCCTGAAACCCAGTTCCCACTGCCAGTGTTCCTTCCTCAAGACAAGACACCTGGCCACTTGATCCTCAATTGGCCATACTCCTTAACACCTCTGTAAGTCCTTTGCAAAGATATTACCTCTGGTACCTAGGGCCTAGGTATTAAAGAGGGTCACTAAGAGCTGCAGAATAACTTGTGCCACTCTAAGGGACCCAGCACCAAAGTCATACAGACTGCCACTGCAGGCTGCATGACAAGGTGCTAGAAAAACTGAAAGCACCACAAGTGGCATGTCCCCAAGCAGTGCCTGTAACAATTGTAAGTCACCCCTTCAGCAAGCCTTATAGCCCTAAGGCAGGGTACATTATAGTACAGGTGAGAGCGTATATGCATGAGCAAATATCTCCCTACTGTGTCTTTGTTGATTCTAAGACATAGTAAGGGAACAGGAAAGCCACTCAAAATATATATGCTGGACATTGGTTAATATGAGTCCCCCAGCTACATTATAGCTTCACTGAAAATAGAGATGTTCGGTCTCAAACATCTCATATTAATAAACCCTCACTGATTCCAGTGATGGATTTATGAATACATATATCCAGAGAGCACCTTGGAGGTGCCCCCTGAAAACCTACTAACTGCTGGTGGGCTAACAGACTAGTTCTAGCCAGTCTGCCACCAACAGATGACTTTGTGACCCCTAGGGGAGAGAATGTTCCATAGACTTACACAAGCCTTTGCTTGCTGGAGGTCAGCAACAAAGCTTGCTCTGGCAAGGGTGTTACACACCCCTCCCAACATGATGACCTGCAAATCTGCATTCCAAGGCAGGAGCCTTCAAAGGAGCCCACTGCCTTTGGTATGCAGATCTGGCTTTCCTCAGAGGGAGATGCTGACCTCCCCTGCCCAGGGGCTAAAATGGCTCCTGGACGGGTCGGAAAATTAGCTATGCAGGAGGCATGTAGCATTTGCAGGCTGGAGACACCTGTAGGGTGACCATCCTGAAGTGAACACAGCCTTAAGAATCCCGCTGTCTTGCATATGGTGGAATTAGGAAGTTTGGGACAGGGTGATGCCCACTACCCCAAAGGAAGTGGTCAGGCTGTAGTGATCTCAAGGGTAAGTAGCCCATTGGCTACTACCCTTCACACTCCTTAATATCTCCTAAATTGAGTATTTAAGGAACCCCCTGATACCAGGAAAACAGATCTTCGCTGGACACAAAGAAGGAGTGTACAAGAACCCAGCCTCCTGACCCGAGAACCGAGGAGCATGATGGACTTGGAGCCAACCCTACCAGCCTGCCTGCTGCACCCAACCTTTGAAAAGCAACTCTCCTGTCCTGCTGTTGCACCATCCAAGAAACAGGTAGAGCTGCCAGTGCTTCGCAAATTACTAAGAATAACTCCCTTGGAGCAGAGAAGCTAGTTCCCTGCATCTGCAAGCAATCGAAGAAGAACTGTGAGAACCCAGGTTCGCCAAAGCCTGACTACAGACATCACCACTGCACCTGACACTCCTAGCTTGGGCTGTAGTGGGCCAGTGGTGTCAATGTGGTTCCCAGACCTTCCAGAGACAGGCCTACCCTGAGTTCTTCCACTGTGGACTTCCTGATGGTGCCTGCAGCCTCTTTCTGCAGACCCCCCTTTACCGTGACCACCTCTGGTGATGGAGACCCAATGGTCAACTTCACCTCTGCACCCGGACACATCAGAACAAGGAGAAGAGGACCACTGGTGTCCCTATGTCCCCCCAGGCTTGGGAACCTGAACCCACTTGGTTCAGTTGGACTGGATTCCCAGTCCACACCTTTAGCCTGTTTCTATAGGCCCCCTCTACCGCAACAGTCCCAGTTCATGGAAACCTGATAGTTGAAACCACCACTGGACCCAGATACCCCAGACCGAGGGGAACAGGACCACTGGTGTCCCTATGTTCCTGGGCTTCACAAGAAATGAACTCCCTTGGTGGTTCAACCAGACTGGACTCTCAGTCCACCCTTACAGCATCTTTGTGATCAGACCGATCCCCATAAGCTTACATGGGGCACTGGATGCTGAACTGCACCTGGATTCCCCAGTGTCACCCGAGGTGACCTCTTGGTGTGGCCTAGGACCCTGCCCAGCACTCACCTTAAGTCCAGAAGATTGGTCCTGTCAGTTTGGTGAAGTACCTGTTTGCTGTGCATGTTTTCCCTCCCATAGAGTAACACTGCAGCTACAGAAAAATGCACTGTTGACTTTTGAAAACTCGAAAAAGTCGTATCTCGAAAAGTACTGACCTGATTCTGGTGATCTTGGTATCTAAATTTATATAAAAATATGTGTTATTTTTATAAGTTGGTGTTGCATTTCTTTATTGAGTGTGTGTCTGTTAGAAATGGGGCTTTTGGTTGGCAGTCAGGTTACCCCCCTGTCCAAGCAAGAACCCTCACTCTAGTCAGGGTAAGTCACACACAATCCAAAATTATTCTGTGCCCACCCTCTGGTAGCTTGGCACGAACAGTCAGGCTTAACCTAGAAGGCAAGGTGTAAAGTATTTGTGCAATAAATCATACAATAACACAATATAGCACCACAAAAATACACCACACAGTGTTTAGAAAAATATATAATATTTATCTGGATAATTGCAGGTCAAAACTATCAAAGATGCAATATGAAATTGTAGAGATATCACTGAAAAGTGATATAAAGGGGGTCATTTCTAGATTGGCGGGCGGCGACCGTACCGCGGTCAAAAGACCGCGGCGGTCATTCTGAGTTTCCCGCTGGGCTGGCGGGCGACCGCCAGAAGGCCGCCCGCCCGCCCAGTGGGAAACCCCCTTCCACGAGGATGCCGGCTCCGAATGGAGCCGGCGGAGTGGAAGGGGTGCGACGGGTGCAGTTGCACCCGTCGCGATTTTCAGTGTCTGCGTGGGGCCCCTGCAGTGCCCATGCCAGTGGCATGGGCACTGCAGGGGCCCCCAGGGGCCCCACGAAACCCGTTTACCGCCGCGGTCAGAATGGCCCCGGAAGCACCGCCAGCCTGTTGGCGGTGCTTTCTCCGTCACCTACCCTGGCGGTCATAGACCGCCAGGGTAGGAATGACCCCCAAAGTCACTTTCAAGGTCAAAGTACCAGGTTTAAAGTGGAAAATCTCCGCAAAGGGACGCAGAGGAAGAAATACGTGGAAAAATGGTGTGTGCGTCGATTTCTCCCCTGCACACACGGACTTGCATCGTTATTTTTCACGCTGGGAAGTCGGGCGTCGTTTTCCGGCGCGCAGACAGTCTCCTTCTGTGGTTCGCGGGATTACCAGATGTCCCGGGGTCTGTGCGTGGAATCCTAGGCTTGTTTTCCAGCTGTGCGTCGGTCCGGTGGGCTGTGCATGGAATCTTCTCCCTCACGGCAGGCGTTGCGTCGATTTCCTTTCTGAAGTCGGGCGGCGTTGTCCAGGCAAGGCCGTGTGTCGAAGTTCCGGTCGCACCGCAGGCGTCACGTCAAGCGGCGTCTTTCCGGATCGGCGTGCGGTGAATTTTTCACCGCGGAGCAAGCTGTGCGTCAAATTTTTCAATGCACAAGGCGTCCAAATGAAAAAGAGAAGTATTTTTGGTCCTGAGACTTCAGGGAACAGGAGGCAAGCTCTATCCAAGCCCTTGGAGAGCACTTCAGCAGCAAGGCAAGAGTTCAGCAAGGCAGCAGGGCAACAGCAAGGCAGCAGTCCTTTGTAGAAAGCAGACAGGTGAGTCATTTAGGCATCCAGGCAGTTCTTCTTGGCAGGATGCAGGTTCTGGTTCATGTTTCTTCTCCAGCAAGTGTCTGATGAGGTAGGGCAGAGATCCCTGTTTTATACCCAAATGTGCCTTTGAAGTGGGGGAGACTTCAAAGAGTGGCTAAGATGTGCACCAGGTCCCCTTTCAGTTCAATCCTGTCTGCCAGGGTCCCGGTAGGGGGTGTGGCAGTCCTTTGTGTGAGAGCAGGCCCTCCACCCTCCTAGCCCAGGAAGACCCATTCAAAATGCAGATGTATGCAAGTGAGGCTGAGTTCCCTGTGTTTGGGGTGTGTTTGAGTGAATGCACAAGGAGCTGTCAACTAAGCCCCGCCAGACGTGGATTGTAAGGCACAGAAAGATTTAAGTGCAAAGAAATGCTCACTTCCTAAAAGTGGCATTTCTAGAATAGTAATATTAAATCCAACTTCACCAGTCAGCAGGATTTGGTATTACCATTCTGGCCATACTAAATATGACCTTCCTACTCCTTTCAGATCAGCAGCTACCACTTCAATACTGAATTAGGGCAGCCCCAATGATAGCCTATGAAGGGAGCAGGCCTCACAGTAGTGCAAAAACAAATTTAGGAGTTTTACACTACCAGGACATGTAAACTACACAGGTACATGTCCTGCCTTTCACCCACACAGCACCCTGCTCTAGGGGTTACCTAGGGCACACATAAGAAGTGACTTCTATGTGGAGAAAGGGGAGGTTTAGGCTTGGCAAGTACTTTTAAATGCCAAGTCGAGGTGACAGTGAAACTGCACACACAGGCCTTGCAATGGCAGGCCTGAGACAAGGTAAAGGGGCTTCTTGAGTGGGGGGCACAACCAGTGCTGCAGGCCCACTAGTAGCATTTAATCTACAGGCCATAGGCACATATAGTGCACATTACTAGGGACTTATAAGTAAATTAAATAGTCCCATCAGGTATGATCCAAGGTTACCATGTTTAAAGTGAGAGAGCATATGCACTTTAGCACTGGTTAGCAGTGGTAAAGTGCGCAGAGTCTAAAAGCCAGCGAAAACAGTGTCCAAAAAGTGGAGGGAGGCAGGCAAAAAGTTAGGGGTGACTACCTTTTGGCTGTCAGGTCTAACATGTGTCCCCCAGCTGAAAGTGGGGAGAGCTACCCAACCTCCTGGGAGCTCTCATCACTAAGGCAGAAGTATCTGGAGAGACCATCAGTATTGGCGTGGTCAACCCCTGGGCAATGCTCCATTGTAAAGTCCATCCCCTGTAGGGAAATGGACCACCTCCAGAGTTTAGGATTTTCACCCCTCATCTGCATGAGCCATCTGAGGGGCCTGTGGTGTCTGAACCCGGAATTGAGTCCCAAACAGGTATGGCCTCAGCTTCTTCAGTGCCCAGACCACAGCAAAAGCTTCTCTCTCAATAGCACTCCACCTCTGTTCCCGTGGTAATAGTCTTCTGCTAATAAAGAATACTGGTTGGTCTAGGCCCTCCTCATTTAGCTGTGCCAGGACCGCCCCTATGCCATGCTCTGAAGCGTCTGTCTGCACGATAAATTCCTTGGAGTAGTCAGGGGCCTTGAGCACGGGGGCCATGCACATGGCTTACTTCAGAGAGTCAAAGGCCTTCTGACAAGCCTCAGTCCAATTCACAAACCTAGGTTGTTTCTTGGAAGTGAGTTCTGTCAAGGGTGACACAATGGTACCATAGCCGTTGACAAATCTGCAGTAGTATCCAGTGAGGCCTAAAAAGGCTCTCACTTCAGTCTGTGTTCTAGGTGGTTGCCAGGCCTTGATAGTTTCAATCTTGGCCTGGAGTGGCTGCACCTTTCCACCGCCTACTAGGTGTCCCAAGTACACCACGGAACCCTGCCCAATCTGGCACTTACTAGCCTTGATGGTCAGGCCTGCCTGTTGCAGGGCCTGAAGCACCTCCTTGAGGTGGAACAGGTGTTCCTCCCAGCTGGAACTGTAGACAGCTATGTCGTCCAAGTAGGCTGCACAGAAGGCATCCTTGCCAGCTAGGACCCCGTTAACCAACCGTTGGAAGGTAGCAGGGGAATTTTTCAACCCAAATGGCATCACCCAGAACTGGTAATGGCCATCAGGTGTGGAAAATGCTGATCTCTCTTTAGCCCCCTCAGTCAGGGCGATCTGCCAGTACCCTGAAGTAAGATCAAATGTACTCAGGAACTTGGCAGCGCCTAGTCTGTCAATGAGCTCATCAGCTTGGGGGATTGGGTGAGCATCAGTCCATGTGACTGAGTTGAGACCCCGGTAGTCCATACAGAACCTGAGTTCTGGCTTCGCACCTGGGGCAGCAGCCTTGGGGACCAACACCACAGGGCTGGCCCAGGGACTACTGGATTTCTCAATAACCCTTAAAGCTAACATCTTGGAGACCTCCTCCTTGATGCTGGCCTTCACCTTATCCGATAACCTGTAAATTGTGTTCTTCACAGGGAGACTGTCACCTGTGTCAATGTCATGAACACAGAGGTGGGTCAGTCCAGGAGTAAGGGAGAACAGGGGGGAGAACTGCTCCAACATCTCATAGCAGTCCCCTCTCTGGTTTAGAGTCAGGGAGTCAGAGAGAATGACACCTCTCACTGACCCATCACCTTCTTGGGCAGAGAGGAGGTCGGGGAGAGGTTCACTCTCCTCTTCCATTCCTTCATCTGTGACCAGAAGCATGTTGATTTCAGACCTCTCAAAATGAGGCTTCAGTCAGTTGACATGGAGCACCCTTAGGGGGTTCCAAGGGGATTGGAGGTCCACTGGGTAAGTGGCCTCCCCTTTCTGCTCCTTTACTTCAAATGGGCCAGACTAGCGGTCCTGGAGAGCTCTAGGCTCTACTGGCTCCAGTACCCACACTTTGTCTCCAGGTTGAGACTCTACCAGGGTGGCCTTCTGGTCATACCAGTGTTTCATTACCTCTTGGCTGGCCTCAAGGTTACTTTTGGCCTCTTTCAAGAAGCGGTTCATCTGGTTGCAGAGGGCCAACATGTAGCTGACCACATCCTGAGGGGGTGCCTTTGGAGCTTTCTTCAACCCCTCCTTGACAATGCTTAAGGGTCCCCTGACAGGGTACCCATAGAGAAGCTCAAAGGGACTGAACCCTACCCCCTTCTGGGGTACCTCTCTGTAAGCAAAGAGAAGGCATGGTAAGAGGATGTCCCACTTATGCCTCAGGGCCTCAGGGAGGCCACCAATCATGCCTTTCAAGGTCTTGTTGAATCTCCCCACAAGACAATTAGATTGGGGGTGATAGGGTGTGGTGAACTTGTAGGTTACACCACACGCATCCCACATAGACTTCATGAATGCAGACATGAAGTTAGTGCCTCTGTCAGACACTATCTCCTTTGGGAATCCCACACAGGTAAATATCCCCATCAGAGTTCTGATCACCACCGGTGCAGTTACAGTCCTCAGAGGGATTGCCTCTGGGTAACGGGTGGCATGGTTCACCAAAACCACGATGAACCTGTTGCCTAGGGCAGTTTTGGGGTCCAATGGACCAACAATGTCGATGCCCACCCTTTCAAAGGGGGTGCCAATGACAGGAAGTGGAATCAGGGGGGGCCTTAACCCTTTTTCCTGTTTTACCACTGGCCTGGCAGGTAGGACAAGATCTACAGAACGTATCTGAGTTTGTCCTTATTCTGGGCCAATAAAAGTGGGTGACAAGCCTGTCAAAGGTCTTGTCTTGCCCTAAATGTCCTGCCAGGGGAATGTCGTGAGCCAGATCCAGTAGGAAGGTTTGGTAACACTGGGGGACCACCAGCGCACGCGCTGTCCCAATGGCCGGAACCTTAGGCTCACTGTAGAGGAGATCATTCTCCCAATATATGTGGTGATCGCCAGAGGCTTCCCCTGCTGCCTGTGCTGAAGCTTGCTTCTTCATACCCTCTAGAGTGGGACATTCTTTCTGCACCTTGCAGAATTCCTCCCTGGTGGGTCCACCCTCAACTTGCCAGCCAGCAAGCTCAGGTAGATCACCTAGGGTGGCAATGTCTTCCCCAGTTGGCTCGGGGGCCTCCTCCTCAGGAACCCCATCAACAACTGCAGGAACTTCTGGGACTGGTTTCCCGCGCCCCTTGCCCCTCCTCTTGGCAGTTGTCTGGGACATTGTTCCAGGCTCCAGATGCCCTTGACTTCCCTCTCGGTCAGTCATGGACCGTGTGGTCATGCAGACCCACTCAGGCAATCCTAACATTTCCAAGTGTGACCTTAGCTCTACCTCCTTCCAGGTAGTGTGCTCAAGGTCGTTGCCAAACAGACAATCTACAGGCATGGCAGGACTCACAGCTACTTTCAGAGTACCAGAGACCCCCCCCACCCCCACTCAAAGGGAACCAGAGCTACCGGTAGGTGGCTCTCGCGATTGTCAGCGACTATGACCTGGTGAAATGTATTGGGGATGACCTGCTCTGCTGACACCAGCTGACCCTTGACAGTAGTCATGCTGGCTCCTGTGTCACGCAGAGCCTCCACCATTTGCCCATTGATGGTGACCCACTGTCTATACTCGGAAGTATTGGCAGGCATGTGGGCTTTTGGCACCATCTCTGCATCCCCCAGGGACACTGGGGTTACCTCTGTCTGCACCCCAAAACTGTCTGGGACCATCTCCTCCCTGAGCGCTACGCTAGCTAACCCAGGTGTCTGCCCTCCTTGCGGGGGCTGTGCCCTCTTGGGACACTTGGAGTCACCCTCAGAATGCCCATACTTATTGCACTCTGAACAGTGGTGTACAAACCTCCCTGTCTTATGGTCAGTGAAACCTTTCTTTTGAGAATCAGACTGGGACTGGTTACCATTACTCCCTTGGGAACTATTTTGGGGGCCTTTTGAGAACTCCTTGTTTTTAAGTTTTTCTCCCCCCTCTTTCTTCTGATGGGAACCCTGACCACCTTTGTGGGTGTCCCCCCCAGATACCTTCTTGGACACTCTGGTACTAGTCCAGAGGTCCGCCTCCTCAGCAAGCTTCCTGGGATCAGTCAGCTTACTGTCTACTAGGTGTTGGTGCAACTCTGTAAAACAAATACCAAGCACATGCTCTCGCAGAATCAAATTATATAATCCTGTGTAATCATCTACTTTGCAGCCCCGCACCCATCCATTCAGTCCCTTTCTGGAAAAGTCAAAGAAATCTACCCATGTTTGTATGGATAGTTTGGTGCTGTCCCTGAACCTCTGACGGTATCCTTCAGGGGTCAGCCCAAACTTGGCAAGTAAAATGGCATTCTGAAGTGGGTATGTGTTTTGATCCGGTTTGTCCAATGTGAGAAGTGTGTCCCTCCCCAAAGGCGGCACAGAACCCCACATAGCTACCCTCCATTGCCCTTCAGGAACCTCATGAGCCCTTAGTGCAACTTCATAAGCAGCTAACCATTTATCTATGTCATCTCCCACCACAAAACTGGGCAACACATTTTTGGGTAAACGAACCTTCTTTTCTCCAGCAGGTCATGTCTGTATGCTGCCACCATTTCTGCTGGATTCAGACTGCTTTACCTTGAGATCCAGCTCCTTGAGACTCAGTTCATGAGCCAACAAAAGTTTCTTTTCAGCCAAGGCTCTCTCAGCTGCAGCTTCAGCTCTTTCAGCTTCAATCTGTTTGGCTGCTCTTTCAGCCTCAGCTTGCTTGGCTTCTCTCTCTGCCCTTCTTTCCTCCTGTGGAGCCTCAATTTTCAGCCTTGCCATTTGCAATTGGAACTCCCTTTCTTCTCTCCTTTCCTCTGCGGTCAGGCTTCATAGAGACACTGCTCCCTGGTCTGGAAGGGGGCACAATTGCAGTGGTAACATCACCCACTGATAGCAACAAATCCTCTGAGGGGCCATTTTCTGGCTCCTCTTCCTCATCATCTTCCTCTAAATGGGCTTCTTCCCAGGCCCTCAGCGCCACTTGAAAGTCCTCCTTTTTGGAGGCCCCTTGGGTGGGTACTCTCATCACCCTGCAGAACCCTCTTAGCTGTTTGACAGTATATGTATCCAACAGGGCTAGGTCAAAATCTCCTGCTTGAGACACAGCCAGAGACATGTTGAGTGAGGATTTAGATTTAGAAAATTGTCAGGAAAAAAACGAATTTGCAAAAGAGATAAAAATCAAGTTGACCCTCAACTGTGGGTAGGTAGTGAAATACTTAGCTACTGTATGTCACTGCACAAATACAAATCCTATCCTCACCGCTGATCACCAATGTTAGAAATGGGTTTTTTGGTTGGCAGTCAGGTTACCCCCTGTCCAAGCAAGAACCCTCACTCTACTCAGGGTAAGTCACACACAATCCAAAATTATCCTGTGCCCACCCTCTGGTAGCTTGGCACGAGCAGTCAGGCTTAACTTAGAAGGCAATGTGTAAAGTATTTGTGCAACAGATCATACAATAACACAATGTAGCACCACAAAAATATACCACACAATGTTTAGAAAAATATATAATATTTATCTGGATAATTGCAGGTCAAAACGATCAAAGATGGAAAATGAAATTGTAGAGATATCACTGAAAAGTGATATAAAGTGTCTTAAGTCTTTAAAAAGCAAACGAAGTCTCTTTCAAGCACAAAGTACCTGGTTTAAAGTGGAAAATCTCTGCAAAGGGCCGCAGAGGAAGAGATACGTGGAAATATGGTGTGTGCGTCGATTTCTCCCCTGCACACACGGACTTGTGTCGTTATTTTTCATGCGGGGAAGTCGGACGTCGTTTTCCGGCACGCGGACAGTCTCCTTCTGTGGTTCGCGGGATTACCAGATGTCCTGGGGTCTGTGCGTGGAATCCTAGGCTTGTTTTCCGGCTGCGCGTCGTTCCGGTGGGCTGTGCGTGGAATCTTCTCCCTCACGGCAGGCGTCACATATTTCCTTTCTGAAGTCGGGTGGCGTTGTCCAGGCGAGGCCGTGCGTCAAAGTTCCGGTCACACCGCAGGCGTCGCGTCGAGTACCGTCTTTCCGGATTGGCGTGCAGTGAATTGTTCACCGCAGAGCAAGCTGTGCGTTGAATTTTTCGGCGCACAAGGCGTCCAAATGAAAAAGAGAAGTCTTTTTGGGCCTGGGACTTCAGGGAACAGGAGGCAAGCTTTATCCAAGCCCTTGGCGAGAACTTCAGCAGTAAGGCAAGAGTTCAGCAAGGCTACAGCAAGGCAGCAGTCCTTTGTAGAAAGCAGACAGATGAGTCCTTTGGGCAGCCAGGCAGTTCTTCTTGGCAGGATGCAGGTTCTGGTTCAGGTTTCTTCTCCAGCAAGTGTCTGCTGAGGTAGGGCAGAGGCCCTGTTTTATACCCAAATGTGCCTTTGAAGTGGGGGAGACTTCAAAGAGTGGCTAAGAAGTGCATCAGATCCCCTTTCAGTTCAATCCTGTCTGCCAAGGTCCCGGTAGGGGGTGTGGCAGTCCTTTGTGTGAGAGCAGGCCCTCCACCCTCCCAGCCCAGGAAGACCCATTCAAAATGCAGATGTATACAAGTGAGGCTGAGTACACTGTGTTTGGGGTGTGTCTGAGTGAATGCACAAGGAGCTGTCAACTAAGCCCAGCCAGACGTGGATTGAAAGGCACAGAGAGATTTAAGTGCATTTCTTTCTAAAAGTGGCATTTCTAGAATAGTAATATTAAATCCAGCTTCACCAGTCAGCAGGATTTGGTATTACCATTCTGACCATACTAAATATGACCTTCCTACTCCTTTCAGATCAGCAGCTACCACTTCTATACTGTATGAGGGCAGCCCCAATGTTAGCCTATGAAGGGAGCAGGCCTCACAGTAGTGCAAAAACGAATTTAGGAGTTTTACACTACCAGGACATGTGAACTACACAGGTACATGTCCTGCCTTTCACCCACACAGCACCCTGCTCTAGGGGTTACCTAGGGCACACATTAGAAGTGACTTATATGTGGAGAAAGGGGAGGTTTAGGCTTGGCAAGTACTTTTAAATGCCAAGTTCGAGGTGTCAGTGAAACTGCACACACAGGCCTTGCAATGGCAGGCCTGAGACAAGGTTAAGGGGCTACTTGAGTGGGTGGCACAACCAGTGCTGCAGGCCCACTAGTAGCATTTATTCTACAGGCCCTAGGCACATATAGTGCACATTACTAGGGCCTTATAAGTAAATTAAATAGTCCACTCAGGTATGATCCAAGGTTACCATGTTTAAAGGGAGAGAGCATATGCACTTTAGCAGTGGTAAAGTGAGCAGAGTCTAAAAGCCAGCGAAAACAGTGTCCAAAAAGTGGAAGGAGGCAGGCAAAAAGTTAGGGGTGACTACCCTAAGGCTGTCAGGTCTAACAGTGTCTGACTTACAGCCTATGTGTGCCTGACATGCTTAGCACTACCCTCTGATGTGCCTGACTGCTCACCCATACTACCACAAAAAAGAGCATTTGGGATGGCATGTGTGCCTCTGGGATACCTCTGGAGTTTCCCTGGACTCTTTGCACAGTGTACCTCTTTTTTGTGGTCAACTATATAAAGAGCCAGCTTCCTACAGGTGGCACAATAAGTGCTGCAGGCCAATTAGTAGCATGTATTTGACAGAACCTTGATATATGGTACACCACTTTTCTAGGGAATTATAAGTAAATGAAATGTGCCAATTAGCTGTAAGCCAATTTACCATGTTTTAGAAAGTGATCTGATGCACTTTAACACTGGTTAGCAGTGGGAAGGTGCACAGAGTCTTAAGTCCAACAAAAAGGAATTCAGCAACATAGGAGTGTGAAGGCAAAAAGTCTGAGGGAAGACAATCCTAATGCTGACAGGTCTAACAATAATAACCCAAAACTTAACTAAACGAAATTTTGAAATGTTACACTCTTGTAAGTATTGTGCCAGCTCTGCTTTCCTTGTCGTAGTTGTACCATGTTTATGTAGGTTATACTGGTACACTTTTTCAGCTTTGGTCAGATACAACACAGCTGTGAGTCAGTATAAAGTTGCCCAACTTTCTAGAAAATCAAAGAAACACGTTTGGTTCCCTGTGAAGTGTTTATTGTGTTGGATGTAGGTAAGAAGCTCTGTCTTAATGTGTTGTTTGACAGCACGCAGTGTATCCTGGTGGAAAGTGATGTAAGTTGTTGAATTTCATGTATGTGTTGTGTTAGAGATGTGTGCTGTTGTGCGCATGGTGATACCCAACAATATAGCATACCTGTGCTAAACATATGTGAGTGCAGTGTTCTGTCTAACATGTTTATGTCTACTGTCCATGCCAGGAATGATTGTTCAAAAAAATAGATGGGCGTCTGCAGTCGAGAAGAAAGATTGAGGGCTGAATCACACTCAGTTATAACATGAACTTGCAAGGTGGCCGACTGCAAACCCTGACCATGCATGACAACTAAATGATTGATTTGAAGGTGTCTGGCTCCAAAATTCACATTCCCATTGCCCTGAGAAGCTATTAGACCCAAGTGGACAGAAAAATAAACATTTTGAAGGGACTTCAGTTAATTGTCAAACAGTTTCTAGGAAAAAATGTTTTTGAGCAAATAAATATTCTTTAAATGCACACTGCTGATGTAATATTCTTGATTTAATAAAGCACCATGCACAATTCACTCTGGAAATAATACTGAGGGATGAATCAATGGTATTCAGCATTACAATCTCCTCTTCTCAAGGATAGAGAAGGGTCTAGATAGCAATACTCCAAGGAGCAGCAAGTATATAGTGAGTTAAGACTTGATGTAGTCAAGATTTTAGTGCTGTCCTTTGTGTTACGAGTGATGCACTGAGAAGTCATTTTTAAATGTATGTTTGTTTAGATTGTAGACTTCAACATTGGTGGTATTGAAGTTTAATTACATATTTGAAGGATCTAATTGATATTATGTTGTGATTTAGACTCTAAACCAACAGAATGTATTGAAAAGATATTGAATTTCTAATGATCAATGATTTAAATATGTGTGCAAAATTGGAAAAGTGCAATTCAAAGTTATTCTAAAACTGAAATGTTTTGACAGTCTTTTCGTTTAAAAGTTACTGTAAACTGAATGTTAATGAAGAATTATTAATGACATATTAATAGTCTATGTATTCAAAAAGTGTTTTATTTGACGCATTAATGTGCTGTATTAATTCACTTCCATTAGCCTAAGTGGGGCCTGTTAGAGCTTGTTTTTCCGTGACTGTGCAGAGAATGCTGATTCATTTATTTACCGTGAATTTTCTATCAGACTTTGTTCCCATGAGTAGACTAGCTTTGGTAACAGACACCTATTGTTTAAGGCATAGAGAGAAGTGAAACAATGTCCTTGAATATAAAACATCCTGGATTATCGGTTGATATATATGTACAATTGTTTGAAACTCGTGTGGCGCTACTTGGAAGGATGATGTTCCCATGAAAGACCTGGGAAAAAATGTTGATGTTTCAGTTTGGAGCCGTGTGATCAATTTCTATTGGAAGATGTCCCTTCAAGGTAATGTGGCCTGTCACTTAGAACAAATTAAATTGGCATATGAACTTTAATATGTCAATGACTAATTGGACTTTTGTCAGATTCCCCATGTCAGATTGATGAGTACTCTGCTGATTCTGAGAAGCTGAGCCCATTGGAGAGATATCTTCCGCTCTTCCTTGCCCCTTTGAGATGCCCCGCTAAGACTAAGAGATTCTCCTCTTAAGCCTTGAAGAAGACTCTTGATTGAGCTTCTGATATGCTGACTCGTTCCCTTTTTACCTATCTTTTGCCCACCTTAGTTAGAAGTCTGTTGCCCCAGATCACCTTTTTCCAAATTCTTTTTGTCCTTTTTGTTCTCTTTGTCTTTTTGCCCGCATCTGTTCCACAAAATATGTTTTCCTTGTTTTGGCTGATTGTAGGGTTTCTTCATGTCCAGCTAAGTTACAACTCTGCTGTTTTAAACTGACTTTACGCTTGCCTAGCCTGAGCACTGCTTAATTTCTGTTTGAAAGATAACTTTGTTGTTGTTTTGTACTCTCCTCATTGAATGCATAGTTTTATTAAAGTTAGTTTGCCTGAACTTGTTTCGTCACCTTGGGCAACCCTTCGGTGATTCTATATCTTCATAACTTTGTTTTGCGAGCTGTCTAAATGACTTTGAACTTGTTTGTAATATAACTCCTTAACTTTATCTCTGACTGGAGTCTTCCTGGTATGGCCACATTGGTCAAACTGTGTAATGTTATTGGTCTGTATTGAAATGTTGTTAATGGTTCTACTACATCCTATGCGAGGCCCAAAGATCCATTGACCTCGATGAACATTTATTCCTGTGAAGGATAAAAATGCTCCATCAGACTCTTCTAAGGTATTCAGAGAAACTCTACCCCCATGTTTCTCTGCTTAAACAACTGGTGTGATTCTGGGCAAACCACTTTAACTCCTTTTGCATCAGCACCCTCGTTTGCCACAATCAGAACTACAATCCAATGTAACTTACAATATACCTTACATCTAAACAATAGGAAACACAACCAAATTCAACACCAATAGTCCACGAGTAACCGAGAACGCTAAAAGGCGCCCAGATGCAGAAATCTCTTCTCGACCAGCCAACTGGGAATATGGTCTAAAATGCATTTAACATAATATAACATAACACAGAAACACGGTATTAAGCTCTGTATGTATATGGACGGGAATGACATGTCCAGCGGACATATGATACTCATATTTGCTCTGGTCCAATGTAATCACTGCACCTTGACCCTTCATTCAGTTACATGAGTTACAAATGTCCTGTCTTGGCTTCTTGAGTCTTCCCTTGAGTGTGCCTCCTGAGGTGTGCCTGCTTCTGACACCCACTGCCCCGTATGTCTCACAGGCAGGATCTGATCTTGAGTGTCTCACACAGCAGCTGCTTTCCATTTAGACAATAAGTGACAGCACACACACCTTCCTCCCATCACATCATGTGGAGACAAGTCATTTGAACTTTTAGATATGAAGGGCGTGGGCGCAGCCTAAGGAAGAGAAAATCGAAATCTAGCCTCGCCTTGTCAGCGGGCACACCGAGTTCTGCTTCACTGGAGTGCTTTGTTCTCCACCGATGCGTGTGTCACGACCTGCACCCATCATGCTTCACTGAATGTTTGCGGCCCTGGCGAGGGGTGTGGGAAGCAGAACCACAGCGCACAAACATCCATTGTGCGCTGTCGGATAAAAAGGTGGCAATCTGGCCGCCAGTTTGTGGTTTCGGATAGGTGCCGGCCAGGTTAGGGCTGTTAGCTGTTGGGCACATTCATGCTAGTCATGTGAGCTGTCCCGTAGACAGGTGCTGAGCAGGTGACCAATGTGTGCTGTAGGGTAAAAAGGTGCCAGCCTGGTCAACAATATGAGCTTCCAAGTAAAAACAAGTAAATAAAGGTGTCAGACATGTCACTGATTCCTGCTGGTGGGTAGAAATATGCCGCCCTGTTGCCATTGTGAACTGTCAGATGAAATGGTGCTGGGATTGTCAATAATGAATTTTGCCTTTCGGAAAGGTGCCAGGCATGTCACAAAAGTGAACGGTCAAGTAGAAAGGTGCATGGCACAGAACGAATATGATCAGTCAAGTAAAAGACGCCGTGTGGGTTACCAATCTGAGCTGTCGACAAGAAGGCTGCAGGGCAGATCACCAATGATTTTTGTGGGTAAAGGTGTTGTGCAATGCACTCATTTAAGGTGCCAGGTAGAAATATGACTGCCAGCTAACCAACATAACCTTTTGGGTAGACAAGTGCTGGGCATATCACCAATGCTTGCAGCTGAGAGAAAAGTTCCAGTCTGTTCTCCAGTGCTGTAGGTCGAACAGTGCTGGGCAGTGTTTAATTTTAGCTGGTGGTTGCCAGTGGAAGCCACTAGCACTCCTTTTTGGGGACCGGCACTTATGTTTCCTCATCAGGCATTTCCCGAGAGCAAGAGAGAGAAAAACAAACAATCAGGAACCTGCAAGAATGCGACAAATGGGTAGGCAGTGTCAGGTAGTGGATTGAAGAGGCCTGAGGTAGTTTTAAGGTCTGTGCATTTTTGATATTGCCAGCCGTGAGCTTATAGGCAGCAATTTAGGCACCAGCACTCATTATTTTACAAACAGCACAGGTGCTGGGTACTTCTCAGGGTATGCTGTCGGCGATAAGGGTGCAGCGCATGTGTTCAGTGAATGGTTTTGGGTAAAAAGATGCAGAGCAGGCCACCTCTGGATATTGTGGCATAGATTTGCAAATTTTGTGCTGTCAAATTGGACATTTTTTCAGCACAAGGATGGAAATTTTGCAGCATTATTGCAGCACTTTATTTTACTCGTAATCATTCCTTTTCAGCTTTAATTCAATGGAAACTGTTTTAGCATAGTATGTGCTGTGTGTTCAAACAACAGGTCCTGGTCAAAGCTTTCTAGGCTTAGAGCAAGCACCACAGCTAATAATATTGACTTGGTGTGTTTATTCCTTTGCCGCAAACGCCATGGTGAGCCTATTTAAATGTTGGGATGGGGCAGTAGATCCGACTTTCTGCAAAATGTGCATTTTGCCACTAGATCATTGGTTCCCAACCTTTTGACTTCTGTGGACCCCCACCTTTGTCATTACTGGAAACCGGGGACCTACTGAATCATAATTCGAATTTGGGGACCCCCCCCACTGATTCATTACTGAAAGCTGAGGACCTAATCTGTTAATGTTATTTAATTTTCTAAGCAGTTGCGGACCCCCTGAGGAGGCTTCGAGGACCCCACGGGGATCCCCAGGCCACAGTTTGGGAACCACTGCTCTAGGTAAACTGACACCACGGAAAGCTTCATTTGCACGCTGTCACTTTTATATTTATTTTCTTAAGGAATACTGGGGGGGGGGGGGTTCAAACCGCTTTGCCTGATTGTTTGCATACAGCAGGTTTGCATTTTTATTGGAAAACACATATTTGCTCCAGGTTTCAGTCAGGTGCAAATAGGTGTGCTTTTCAACACATTTTTCACCTGCAGCCCTTTAAAATCACGGCCCTGAAATGTCCGAAACCAGTTATCACCGGCCTCTTCATTTCAATCAGTGGAATCTGTATGACGGTCTGGTGCATCCTGAATGTCACTCATCCTGTTCATCCCTGTACTCGACTGTTGAGGCCCTGGTTATTAAGTCTTTGAAATAATATAGCATGCAGATTACATCCGGATCCGTGGCAAGAAAATACGAGATGTGACTTTCTTCCATGACTGCAATTGGCCATCAGTAGATGTACTGATAAACACACGCAGGAGGAAGCAGCTATTACGTGTGTGCGTATAGCCAATAAGAAGTTAAAATTTTTTGCTGTCTGCTGGAAGATTATTTTTTGCCTCTAAAATGGTAAATATTGCATTTATCGTGCTCCTTAGCTAATTTTGTGCCAGATGTATCAAACATTCCATTTGCGATCGCAAAAATGCGTTTTGGTATGTAAAAAGTCCAATTTGCGATCCGGTAACTTGTTACCGAATCGCAAATTAGATTTGCGACTACATACCGATTTGGTATTAGGAAGGGGTGTGTCAAGGGTGTCTCTTCCTAATACCTAATACCGAATCACAGAGGTATGTATGATTGTTTTGTGACTGTGAAGTAAGTGGTAACCCATTGGCAAAGGGGAAGGGGTCCCCAAGGGACCCCTTCCCCTTTGTGAATGCATGCAAAAACGTTTATTAAGAGCAGGCAGTGGTCCCACAGACCACTGCCTACTCTTAAAAAATGAAAAGAAAACTTTTAATTTTTCGTTTTTAAACTCATCCTGTTTTCCTTTAAGGAAAACGGGCTGCATTAAAAAAAAAAAGATTGCTTTATTGAAAAGCATTCACAGACATGGTGGTCTGCTGAGCCCAGCAGGCCACCATCCCTGTGATTGTAGCCATTGTCAATGGCTCACAAATTGCGACCTACCTCCTGAATATTAATGAGGTAGGTGGATTTGCGAGCCCTTGCGATTCGCAGTATGAAACTCATGGACTTTCATACATTCCAATAGCGATTACTGAATTGCGATTTGCTAAAAATCGCAATTAGGTAATTGCTATTGTGAGAATTGACACATCTGGCCCTTTGTGATTATTTGACAAATCGCAAAGTCACGAAATGCTGGAGGGTCCGCCTGGGGCTGTGACTTGAGGACCATTGCTGAACATGAAAACTGCACTTTTCGTTGTCAAGAGGAGCCTGGAAGCAGTCAGTGAATAATGTCACTTCCCCAACTTGACCTGGACAACTCTCAGACTTCTGAACCAAGAAACCTAGGTTTGGATTCTGATATCCACATTCGATCATACTGTATGATCTTCAGCAAATTGTGAAAGGACTTATATATTTCAAAAGTGCACTTTTATAGGCCATGGCTTTTTAGAAGGTTTATGTGTAAGGTGTGCTTTAAAATGCACTACGTGACCCATTCTTTAACATTTTATTGCGGGGAGAACCTCTTACCCCTCAATCCATTCAAAAAAGCTCTGGTTCATTTGCTCTGCTCCGTACAATTTAGGACAAGTATTGTATTACACCCTACCACTTTAGGTTTAAGGCCCTCATTATGAACTCGGCCACATTACGGCAGGCACATAAGGATCATTCCGCTGGGCCGGCGGTCGGAAATAGTGTTTCCACCAGCCGGCCCAGCAGAATGCAGGACCTGTACATTGACGCCGGCTCCACATGGAGCTGGCGTCAATGTAGCAGTGCAGCAGCACCCACTGCTTGTAAATTGGGCAGTGACATGCGTGACAGGGCTGTGCACAGGGGCCTGAGGCACCCATCCCACCAGCCTTTCCCTGGTGGGGAGACCGCCAGGGAAAGGCTGGTGGAATCAGGTGCATTATCCAGCGGGCAGCACAGCTTGCAGCAGTGCCCTGTCGGATATGTAACTCTGCCTTCGTCAGGCTGCCTGGTGACGGAAGCCTGGTGGTGGTGGAGTTACGCTGGTGGCAGTTCTGCCACATTTAATATATGCGGTCTGGGCTGGCATGCTGCCACCGCTGGCATGGCGGCCCAGACCTCCCTGTTCATAATGAGGGCCTAAATCTTTTTTATTATTTTGATACTGATGAAAAACAATACAATTACCTCACCTACATCCACTGGCCAGCGAGGAACCATGGGTGGTGCAAAGTAGAAATTAAAGCGAATAACCAAGGTTGAGAGGGAAAGTTAGGATAACGAGGGTAAGAGACTACCCAGCCAAAAAAGATGGATACCTTCAGAGTATGGAGGAAAGATGCCACCCACATAGAAACAGAAGATGGGTGTGGTGACAGTGCCCGGGAGGAATTAATTGGTGGTGAGTTCAGTGTGTGTGAGGCAGAGGATGTGCAAGTAGGCTGGGCTGTGAGGAAGGCCTATATGTCCGAGAGGAGATGCTTATCAGTATTTCTAGTGAGTAACCATTTCTCAAATGGCAAAAAAGCATGGCTAGAATGTGGGTGGATGGAGGGTTGAGTAACCCAGTGGCGTATAGGTTGGTACTGCCAGTGGATAATGGATGGGATGTTATAGTGGGGCTAAATCCGGGAAAGTCTAATAGCCCTGTGTGGTCAAAGAAATCGCCTATTTGTTTGCAGTTTGCCTGTTGCCAATGTATGTGGCTACTACCGTTTGTGGGGATATGCATGTAGATAACCTTATTGGGATCTGAACCTTGTCCCAGGTCCCCATTGTAGCTCTAACAATCAGTGAGATATACACGCCAGGTAGTTGGTGGTGTTTGGGGAGCCAAAGCAGATTCCGAATGTGGACCCTGAGACCGCCTGATCAATTAAGCACCAGTGCTTCTCTGAGAGGGGTCTGTTCCATTCTACAAGATATCATAATTGTGTAGCTTGATTGCAATATGTGAAGGTGGAATGCCAAGGCTGCCCTCTTTTTCA
Organism: Pleurodeles waltl; assembly: GCF_031143425.1. Taxonomy (NCBI): domain Eukaryota; kingdom Metazoa; phylum Chordata; class Amphibia; order Caudata; family Salamandridae; genus Pleurodeles; species Pleurodeles waltl. The sequence goes on from NC_090440.1 coordinate 860,894,823, forward strand.
GATAAATATGCCTGTTTTTTTGTCTGAGCGTTCTTTCTTACCTACCCAGATGTAGTCTTCTAGAAGATGCTGTAGTTTGTTTAGTGCATGTGGTGAAAGTTGTAAAGGTAAGGTCTGCATAACATATAAAATCTTAGGCAGCAGAGTCATCTTAATAGCTGCTAGATGCCCAAGCCATGAGAGTGTATAGTTTTTCCACGTCTGAAGGTAGGACCTCACTTTCAACAGAAGGGGGATGTTGTTTCTTTCTGCAGCTTGTGTTGGTGTGGTGTGAATTTGGAGCTCCAAGTATACCACCCCTTGTGTGGCCCAGGAGAAGGGGAAGAGACGTTGAATGTTAAGCTGGTCTGCTGTCTGGACTGATAAAATGAGAATTTACGATTCCTGGAAGTTGACTTTAAATCCAGAAGCTTTCCCAAAAGCCTCTGGTTCCTCCATTAAAAGGGGCAAGGACTTGAGGGGATGCGTTAGGGCTATCATGACATAGTCTGTGTCGAGAGCCAGCTTATGGTCTGTCCCTCCCATTGGAATGCCCATTATCATGGGATTCCTGAGAATATGCTTGGCTAAAGTCTCCATATAAAGGGCAAAAAGCAGTTGGGACAATGGCAGCCTTGTTGTGTACCAAGTGCAATATCAAAATAAGAGGATGTTAAGCCAATAACTCATACGGTTGCCTGGGGATCCTTATAGTTTCACCCGATTCTGCGTCTGAACCTCTCCCCAAGGCCCACCCTCTGCAGTACCTCGAACAGATAGGACCAACGTGCCCGGTAAAACACCTTCTCGGCATCCACTGATGGCAATAGCACTGGAACCCGGGAACGCTATCTACTAGGTGGCACAGACATTTTGTTTGTCGCTATCGTTCCTCTTAGGAATAAACTTTGTCTGGATCTATGAGGCCCTGCACATATAGTGCAAGGCAGATGGCCAAGATGGTGGTAAAAATCTTAACATCCACATTTAATAAAGAAATTGACCCGTACAATTCCGCAATGCACGAGGTCCTTGCCGGGCTTGGGCAGAACTGTTATGGTGGTTAGTTTCATAGTGTCCGTTAAAGAGCCAGTAGTGCTGAATGAGTTGTATAGTAGGGTAAATATAGGAGTCAGGGATGTGGCAAATAGCTTATAAACATCAGAGGTATAGCCGTCCTGCCTTGGAGCTTTACCGGATGGCAAATGAGAGATTGCTGTCAACACCTCATCTAACTGAGTGTCTTAGTTCAAGTGGGAAGCATCCTGTGGTGTTAGGTGTTCCTAACGGACCTATTCCAAGCAGGAGGTTGTATCTTCCTCAGCTAGATAGTCAGCAGCATAAAGGTTAGCATAAAGGCGCTCAAAGGACTGGGTGATTTGTTCATTTTGTAGGAGCGGCTCGCCTCGCGGCCCCTCTATTTCAGGAACCCGTTGTTGAACAGCTGGGCACACATAAACGGTGTGCGAAGAGGTTACCTGCTTTGTTACCTCCTACATATTACTTCCGTTTGGTACGTTCAGAGCATATTCTGCCCTATCCCTATCTAGGACCCTATGCTGTTTGCACACTGCTGTGAGTTTACAGCAAACATTATGTGACCCTGATTGTTTGTGTGCCTCCACAAGTTCCTTCCCCTGCCCCTCAAGCGTGGCACTCTTTTCCCTTCTATCCATGTTTAAACACACAGTCATTCCGATCAGCCGGCCTGGAAGCACTGCTTTCGAGGTGTCCCATAAAAGCTTTATGAGGGTATGGGGTTTATTGTTGGTTTCTAAGAAATCCCTGATTGCTTCCTTTATCTCTGCTATATGTGTCTTGTATGTTAGGAGCCTGTGGTTAAGGCACCAAGTACGGTGTTGGGGGGGGGGGGGGTGTCAGGCCTGGCAGGCGTATAATGATATTAAGTGGGGCGTGGTCTGAGAGTGCCACTGCTCCAGTATCAACCGTGGTAGTAGATGTGAGGAGTCGTGGAGTCGGGAGGAAGAGGTCCAGTCTAGCATAGGCCTGATGTGCAGAGGAAAATAAAGTGTATGCCTTTCTGCACAGTGGCAATTGTGCCATACGTCTGTAAGCCCATAAATGTCTAGTTGCTCCCGACCCTTCGGAGAAATCATACTTGTGTGTCCCACCAGTTGTATAGACCTATACAGATTGACATCTGGCACTAAATTAAAATCACCCCCAATGAGGACATCAGTGTCTGATGTGGCCATCACCTGGTCCAGTGCGTCTACAATAAAAGCCTCCTGGTGGTCATTCAGAGAGTATAAGGTGGCAAGATTGAATGTGTATGTCTGCATGGCAATGCAAAGTGATAAAAGTCTACCAGGTATTTCAACCTGTGTCTGCACAACCCTATCTAGGAAGTGGAAGGCTAATAGAATCGTTACCCCGGCTTTTTTCCAGTGGTGGATGAGAAGTATTGGTGATCGAACCAACGGGATCGCAAGCTCCTCCAATCCGCCTTAAGGAGACATGTCTCCTGAATGAGGTAAATGCTGCACTTGCATTACTGTCTCATAGCCAAAGCGCCAGGCCTTTTGCAGGTCGCTTAAGGCCCCTAACGTTGTAGCTATTTATGAGGACCATCGGTCATATCCTGGGGGTATTCATTTGCTGAGCGTGGATACTGTATAGTTAGGGTGTGTCTGTGTAATGGCCTGCATAAGGTTGGTGTTTGAAGGTCAAAGTTCAGCATAATCGATAGATGGGTAGTATACAGGGAGAAAGTAAGAGAAATGTCATAAGAAACAACAATAAACACCAGAACTGAAGTGGCTTCTCCCAAATGACTCTGTGGCTAACTCGTGTTGGGTTCATGTCGCAGCAACCAAAGTTGGTCAGGCATCAATCCACATGGTGGGGAGCCCCGCTGTTAGTACCAAGCAATCCAGTTCTATGGAGTCAGATCCTAAACAGATTGTGCACCACCACAGAGAAGCATTCAACTGTGCCCGTGTCTAGAGAAGGGCCCATGTAGCAAACGCTGTGGGCTAGGTGCTAATCAGTCATTTTCTGGTCTGGAGGAATCATCTCTATTTTGGAGTTGGTGGATGAGGGCTGCTTGCTCTTCACGGCTTTCCATGTCGGTAGGTTTGTCTGTGTTTGTCTTCTTCTTTCACATGCAAAGTCCGAAGCCTGTGGAAGAGCATGGGGGGCTCCGTGGAGGGGAACTGGAGGGGTGTGCTGTTTGCCGCTCATCTAAATTCAACATTGTTTTTGCTTCCTCCGAAGTGCGCACAATTAGCGTCTCATTGTTCCACACAAATGTGAGGTGGGATGAGTGCATCCAAGGGTAGCGGATCCTTTTCTCCATCAGGAATTTTGTGATGGGATGCAGCAAACATCCACACTGCAAGGTGATTGGTGAAAGGTCCTGGAACAACCAGACTTTGGTGCCTTCGAAATCTATGGCGTTGTGGTTTCAGGTGACCACCATAATAGTGTCTTTCTGCTGCTAGTAGCGCAAGCATATTAAAATGTCCTGGCGTTGTCCAGGAGATTTAGCTGGGCGGCCCATTCCGTGGGTATGATCCAATAAGATGTCTTAAGGGGCAAGTTCCTGTGCTTTATGGATGAAGAGTCTGTGAACATAACCCTCCAGTCCGCCTTCAGCAGCCTGCAGCGGAACACCTCTAATCCTTATGTTGGCCCTCTGGGTGTGTTTTCAAGGTCTTCAGATGGTAGCGCAACTCCTTGTTCTTGTCATGCAGTTCCAAGATTTCACGATGGTGGGCACCAAGTTCCTCACTGTGTGCATCAATAGTTTGTTCAATGCTGGTAACCCTTTCCCTCACCTCGCTCATGTCCCTTTTAAGGCATTTGATGTCTGCAGTTATTCCCTGCTTAAGTGCAGTGCAGATGCCGTCTCTTCAGCACCCACACTGCACTGACTCTTATGGGAGTCCTTGTAGCATGTTAGTATGAAGTTTCAACCAGCATCTGCTTTTTATCTGCTTTGGAGGGTCTGTGTTTTTGGGTGGGCAGGTGGGCCATTCCTCTTTTGTTTAGGTCGACACCCTCGAGTCCACTGCACCTCTTTCATCTGTTTTAGCAGAGAGGGTACTGGCCCTTTCACCCACTTCTGGGTGTGCACACCGCCATTTTGCGAGCTGGCAGGCTGGTTGTTGGACGTATTCCCCTTTTCACTCCTATTTAAGGCATATGCCAGTACAGACATTCAGTGGAACCCGCCTCCCTAGCACCCGCACTGCACTGACTTTTATGTGAGCCCTCCTAGCATGTTAGTGTGAAGTTTTAGCCAGCATCTGCTTTTTATCTGTTTTGGGGAACTGTGTTTTGGGGCGGGCTGGTGGGCCTTTGCCCCTTTTGTTTTGGTTGACACCCTCTGGTTTGCCATAGCTCTTTCAGCTGTTTGAGTGGAGAAGGTGCAAGCTCTTTGACCCACTTCCAGGTGTGCACACCGCCATTTTGCGAGTTGGCGGGCTAGTTGTTTGACGTATTCTCCTTTTCTCTCCTGTATGTCACTGGGGACACACCCTCACGCATAAGGCAAGCTCGTTGGCGCCCATCTGAGTCTGGATGGCACCAGGCACTAGGGATGCTGCCGGTTTAGGATCAATAACGGCCAGACTCAGAGTTGCTGCCTGTCTCATAAGCAGCTTTTAGACCTTCAGTATTCAAATCCCCAGGCAGCCTGCCCTTTATTCCTTGATGCTTCAAATCCATCTATGAATCAGTGCCTGAATTGTAATTTTCGCTTTTTGTCTAATTTGGAAATTGCAATATCCCACAATGTACCTAAGTTAAGCCATTCCCAGTTAAAAAGTTTAAGTCCTACATCTCCACACTTCTCCACATATCCATAGACAGGACCGCCAAGGCAGAGTGGGAGGCAGTCTTGCTATTATTGCTAGGAACACACTTGGGTGCATGCTGGATTTAATATCTCTTAACATTAAAGATGGGACCAAGGCAGCCTTTTTTAGACTAAGGCTTTCAGCTAAGGATACATTTTCTGGAATCCTAGTCTATAGACCACCTGGCATAAGGGCCAGTGTTACTGAATCTTAGTTCACATTATTGAACCATACCTGAATTGTAGCTATACAGTATTACAATACTGGGAGACTTTAAGTTTCACTTTGATGGACACTGCCTCCTTGCTTGAATTAATTACTAATTTAGAGCTTTCCCAGAGGGTTAGGATGCCTACACATTCCTCGGGGCATATGCTTGTTGGTGTTTTTTCTAATCATTCTGACTTATCTGTCAACTGAGTCTACCCTCTGAGTTGGGCGGACAATCAAATAATTCTATTTGGCATCCCCTCTGCCCACTCCAGTGTTAATAGGATCTCCTCGAAGTCTATCAGCTGCAGGAATGAGAATAAGATCACCTCAACTAACCTAGAATAGGCACTTCATTCCTCTAAAAACAGCCTGATGCTATCTTCGGGCTTTTCTGCTGAAAGCTTTAATACCTGAATCATGTCCTCTTTGGATACTATCTCCTCTTTAAGGAGTAAAAGTATGACCAGGATTAAGCCATCTGCACTTTGGTTTTCAGCAGAACCTAAGAAGTTGAGAATGAAGTGTCGTAGGCAAGAGCACAGGTTGCTGTTTACCAGTGACGCTGAGAAAAAAAAAAACACTGAAGAAGCAAAGCATTAGATTGTGCTGTTGCAATATATACTGACGATTAAATCTGACAAAATAGCCTTTTCACAGACAAAATCAGGGCTGCAAGCAATTACTCCAAACTGTTGTTTAAAGTTATTGTGGATTTGGCCTCTCCCCAATTTGAGACCCATTCTTCCATCTCTCAAGATTTCTGTAATGGTATTGCACTCTTTTTCCGGAACAAGATTCTGGATATATACTCCACCTTTGATCTTCTTTTGGATGGTGGCTCCTTGCCTACTGGTGTGTGTTCCACTAGCCAAAAGCTGTTGGAATTTTCTGACATTTCTCTACAGCAGACTAAAGTGCTACATTTGAGTGTCAAGCCAGGGTCTCGGTTTGATCTGTGTTCTGCAAAAATATTCCATTTGGCTCCTGAAACTATTGCTGCTCTTCTGCAGAACATCTTCAGGTGCATTTTCCAATCAGGTATTTTTCACACTTCATGGAAAAAAGCTATTGTTACTCCTTTGTTGAAAAAATCTAATGCAGATACGGAAGCCTTCAAGAACTATCGTCCAATTTCTTTACTTCCATGGCCAGCCAAGGTCTTGGAAAAAAATTCTAAATCTGGAACTTGTGAAATTTATGGAGGCACACGGTTCCTTGGACTCCTCAAAAAATGCATGACTTATCTGCAGCATTTGACACAGTCTAGCCAGCACAGCTGATTCAACAGTTAGAGAAGATCAGGGTTGGAGGTCTAGCCCTCTGCCTACTATCCTCCTTCCTCATGGACGGAGTTCAAGTGGTTAGCTGCAGGGATTTCAAAGCGAAGGCCTTTACTCTTCCATGTGGTGTTTCCCAATGCTCTACACTTAATGTGACTCTTGTTATTATTTATGTGCCTCCTCTGGTGGCTTTGGTGTGTTGTTTTGGTTTCGATGCACAGTCGTACGTGGACAACACTCAAATCTATGGGGCTCATTCTGACCCCGGCGGTCAAGGACTGCCGGGGCCGGGGATGCGGGAGCACCGCCAACAGGCTGGCGGTGCCCCGCAGGGCATTCTGACCGCGGCGGTTTGGCCGCGGTCAGACCAGGAAAACCGGCGGTCTCCCGCCGGTTTTCCGCTGCCCTGGGAATCCCCCATGGCGGCGCAGCTTGCTGCGCCGCCATGGGGGATTCCGACCCTCTCACCGCTATCCTGTTCCTGGCGGTTCCGACCGCCAGGAACAGGATGGCGGTGAGGGGTGTTGTGGGGCCCCTGGGGGCCCCACTTTGAATTCCAGTGTCTGCTCAGCAGACACTGGAATTCGCGACGGGTGCAACTGCACCCGTCGCACCTTCCCACTCCGCCGGCTCCATTCGGAGCCGGCTTCCTCGTGGGAAGGGGTTTCCCGCTGGGCCGGCGGGCGGCCTGCTGGTGGTCGCCCGCCAGCCCAGCGGGAAAGCCAGAATGGCCTCCGCGGTCTTTCGACCGCGGAGCGGCCATATGGCGGTTCCCTCCAGGCGGGCGGCTCCCGCCGCCCGCCGGGGTCTGAATGACCCCCTATGTGTCAATTTCTAATGAATTGATCTTGGTTGCAAAGAATTTCAGGCACTGCATGTCCAGTATTGAGAAATGGATGACAACACTCTTAGACTTAATGTTGGGAAGACTGAGGTCCTAGTTTTTGGTGCTCAGGGGCTCAATCTGGCTCAATCTGGTCTAATATCTGGTCGCCTGAGGAGTGTGAGCCTCTCCTACCCCGGGGAAGTCGGCCAAAAACCTGGGCATTGTGTTTGACAACTCTTTGAGCTTTGACAACTAGGTCAATCATACAACCTGCTTTCATATCATTAGATCTCTATGGAGTTAGGCCAGGCGGTCGTTATCGTGCTCATCACCTCTCTGCTAGATTATTGTAACTCCTTAACCTTGAACACTAACACAACATGTGTCGACAAGTTGCAGGTTGCTCAGAATGTAGCAGCTTGTGTCATTCTGAACATTTCCTGGCATGTATTGGTAAGGGAAGTTCTGCAGGCCCATTTACTGGCTTCTCATTAGGAAAATAAATGTTTTCAAGGCCTTATATGGGTCCATAAGGCCCTCCACCAACAGAGTTCTGAACAGCTTAACTCTGTGTTTCATTGGTATATTCCAGCAAGACATCCCAGATCTTCCTCTCGTAAAGAGGCAGCAATTGTTCATCTGTTGATAAGGGCCACCTAAAGGCTATCCCATAGGGAGGGCCTCAAGGCTGTTGTAATGGGGGTCTGTTAATGCCTGTGGCTGAACACACCATCCGGTGAGCGAAAGTAGCACCATGTAGTTTCCTTGACCAACTGCTCAGGTTAGAGTGGGGTACTGGCGGTATGGCGTGGGCCTATTGGCACCAGAAAAGGTGAGTTTGACTGGCCATCAGCTCCCCGGTTGCCAAGTGTCACTCAGGAGGTCCCTAGTGCAAAATGATGTCTCCATTTATTCCCAATCTGAGGACCAGCGTGCAGCCTATGTCCAGTGAGGGCATCTGTGGTAGCATCCAAGGATTAGGGCACCCTTCACGTGTAGCTGTGTCACTAGAGGAGGAGAGGGTGACTGGGTGTCCTCGGCTCACCTTCTGCGTTTCAAATGCTCCAAGGTAAATCTTCACTGGTTCTGCGGGCCTACCCTGATGAGTTGCTGTGCCAACCACTCCAATGTGTCCTGGAGTCAACTACCAGCATGCCCCACTGCATGCTCATCTGGGTCTCTCAGGCCCACCACGGGCTCTGCTGTCACTGCCTCAGGCCACGCACTCCACCTGAACACCGCTGGCTTGCCGCATCTGCCACAGGTGCCTTGACAATTGATTTTGTGCGGTCCCCGAATTCGGTGCCAGGAGGCCGCGGCATGGTCGAGAAGTCGATCAGTGGCATAAAAGGGCACTGAACAACACTGCGCAGCGAAAACCAGGCCCCTCCACTGATCGCCACCTGCCGACCACCATATTTTATGCAGCCGAGCTGAGGCACGCAGCCGCAAGGTGCGACATCCAGGCACGGGGGCCACCTTACCAACAACTAAGCAGCCCCCCTCTGTCCTGCCACTCTCTTGTTCTCATACAAGCTGCTTCTGCCCATCGGGACAGCTCAGCTTTGCCATTAACAGCAGGCAGACAGCGGAGCTCTGTGGGTTCGTTACCACAGGGATCTTGGACACGCCCACCACCCCACCACTTTAAAAGGTTATGTCAGCACTTTAATATAGGTGGATCCAGAAGAGACATTTGTGTTGTATTTTTATAATAATGACATAGTTAATATGTAACTTCAGTGATGTCAATTACTGTGATAGCATCTGGGTTAAGGTCAAGTCACATCATTTCCTGGGATGATTCAAGGTCAGAGGTCATATGATATCACTTTCTTTGATGTCAGTAAGGTCAAAGGGTGTGTGACGTCACTTCTGCTACCCTCTGGCATTTTAGTGAATCGACTACCATGCAAATATGTTGGGTTTTCCTAGGGAAAGTATTCTACACAATCAAATATGTAATATTAGTGCTGATCGCATACAAATGATGTTTGGATTTTTACTGAGGCTCAGAATAAACCCAAGCAGTGTCTGGGTTCCTCCCTGGGGAGCAGATATGTGTCCCTGCCTGTTTGGATTTTTTCTAAAGCTGAAAAATCCCTATAAAGCACACCTAAAGAACATCAGGGCTCCTTACTTTGGGGTGGGGGGCAGTTATATGTTGATGTGGGCTTGTGCCCCAGCAATCAACAGGGCATGCTGTCTGGAGTTTTTCTGAAGCTGAGAAAAGCCGAATCAGCTACCAGAATCCTTGTTCTGGCTGAGACGTATGAGTGTTTGTGCCCCGCCAAGGAGCCAGGATCTGTTTTTTTTTTTCTGAGGATAAGACAAAACCCAAACACCATCAGGCTTCCGCTCTGGAGCACAGTTGCACACCACAAAAGACCTAGACACTGTGTGGATTTTTCTTAAGCTAACAAAAAATCCAAACAGCATTAAACTCCTTGCTGGGGTTCAAGACTGAGTCTGTGCCCCAGAAAGAAGTCAGAAATGGTTTGGATGTTTTCTTAGGCTAAGGTAAGTTCAAACCATGTCAAGCTCCTTGCTAGAGCACTGATACACAACTCTTTCCTCTCCCAGTGCTTCTCTTCGACGGAGAAGCATTGGGAAATGAAGGTGCGGTCTATAACTGAATCAGGAAGTGGATATTGGAAGGAGAGGGACTAGGTTAGTTTCTTCTGTTGATGGGGCGGGAAGGGGGTAGGAGGAGCGATGCTGCTCCTCTCTCTCTCTGACTATTCCACTTACCAGAAGCAAAGAGGATTGAAATGTTAGGCATGCCATTGGATGAGATAAAGCAGTAGTAGCTCCTTTTAACCTCTCCCTGTAATATTCAGCATGAGGGCACTGTTACATGGCATATGACTCTGTAACTAGGACAGCACAAGGGTTAAACATACATCACTCTTTTGTCAGACGATCTCATTGATAGTGCATCCAAGATAAAAGTTCAGTGGCTTGAGGATCAAGCTGCAGGTTCATATTTCTGTACAGTCAGTAGGCTAAAGGTTTGATTTTCAGCAAGCTCAGCTCAGGCGTTCCATTCCAGTTGTTAAATGTATTTTTTCTTAGAGTTTGTTAATCCTAAACATTATTATTGTTGCCAAAGTGGTCAATGGATAAAATACCTGATTGAGGCAATAAGATTTCTTTTAGGTTTGAATGTGTAGCTCGAGTTTGCAAATCTAATTGTCAATTAAACCTCAAATCAAACCTTTGACAGCTATTTGATTAGAGTAATCTGCGTCTCTCAACCCTTTTGTGGTTACAAACATGTCCTCCTTCTCGTGCATCCTTTTGCACGAGAAAGAGGACTGTGCCAGGTGACACTTGCTCAGTGTCCTATTCATAGTTAGGTTGTCAGGGGCAACTGTCAAGTTTCCTGCAATGGCGCAGGAAATGACAGGGCATCATAGCTCTCCCAGGTGCCAAAGAAGGTGAGGAGATAGTCTACAAGGCAGTAGCAACCCAGGTAGACTTTTTTAATAAAAAAAACCCTCAATAATATGTCTCTGGGATTTGATAATTTCACAGAGCATTATACAAAAACCTGTACTCCCAACCTTATAAAAGATGCTTCCTTTTTTGAAAAAAAGAACAAAACTTTCTCGTTGCTCATGAACATGGGGAGATTTGAAAGTGCCAAGCTAAGTACAACACAATCAATGAAGTAATTGGAGAATCTCAGTTGGGTTTCTTTAACTGCTGTAGTCCTGACCTTTTAACTCTCTCTCATAAACTCAGAGAGGTTATAAAAAGAAAAAAATAAATTTCAGACTAGCACAGGCTTCTCCAATGAGTTGCTCGTGGGCTACTAGTAGCTCTCCAGCTACCCATAAGTATCTCTCCTGTGTACATCCTAACCTACTAAATTAAAAGATTTTTCTGAATATATGAATAACAAAATCGAAAGGTGTGTATTCAGGATGAAAATGTGTGTATTTTCATAACTCATTCACTGATATTTAGGGAGACATTACTGATAGCATCTTGGTGCTGGGGGCATTGCTGCTATGGCGTTTATATTTTACCCATGTAGAGGCATTCCGCATTGACAAAACATTTTTTACATTACCGCTAGGAACCGTGGCTGATGCACTCACACTGCTGGTAATCTTGTACATGAGGGCCACTAATATAAATTTGACATGGCCAGTATTAAAATTCTAGTCATATTAGTAGCTCTGAATGATTTTCATTGAACATAAATAGCTCTTACTACAGAAAAGGTTGGAGACCCCTGGTCTAGGGTCTTTGGTGAACATAACCAGTGGGACAATTGAGGATCAGTACTTCCTGGGACCATTAATGCCCAATAGGCCTGAGTATCTGTATGGTAATCTCTGCATGGTTTCATTAAAGTTCATTCATGTGTGAGACTACTCAGGCTTCTGGCTTGTTGGGAACAAGTCCAGTATTTCCTGTCAGTGGCTAATATTTCTTTCTGTCTGGGTTCAAAAGTAATGCTCATTAGTGCTCGGCGGCATTGATGTTTATTACTACCTGGGCTCATTGAGGTTCATTACTGTTGAGGACCAATGAGGAACATTACTGTAATAGCACTTATAATCTTAACTGCTTGTGCCTATTCCTTTACGTTACTTCCTGGACCCATTGAGGATCATTACCTACTGGGGTCATTCATACTCAGCAATGTCTGCAACCTACAATGGCTGTTACAGCTTGGAGCCATTGAAATCTATTGTTGGCAGGTCCATTGAGGTTCATCACTATTTGGTGACAATGATGTTCATTGCTGCCTCAGGCGATTAATACTCATTATTATCTAGAACCATTTTTGTTTATATAGATAATTAAGATTAGAAAGGTGCATGGATTACCAGTTATGTTTCCAGTCTTCTTTGGTTTGTGTTTTAGCTGTCAACTGCATCATACACTGAGATTACATTTGCTCTAACTGAATTAAATACATATACACTTATAGAAATGTATAAAATAGAGCTATGTAGGAACCAATTTGCAAAGATTAGGCTCTTAGTAGGTGTACGTTAATTCTAGTATTCCTGGTTTACTCCTAGAACTCAGAAGTACAACATAAGTAATCTTGTCTTACACCTGGCTTATTCTTGGAATTCTAGTGCAAGCCAAGAGTAGTACGAGAGTCTGAGACACCGATAAACAGTTTAACCTTTGTGAATCTGGTCAACTGTTTTCCAAGCTCACTGTCAACACAGGCTATCACCTAATGTAGACTCATGAATGCTCTGGCCACATAACTACAATCTTCTTTTAATTAAGCCTACAGAGGTAAACTAAGGTTTGGTGTGCCAGCTGCTACTGAGTCATTGGGGCCTATGGAGCAAAGGCCGTCGTGGTTCCATCTGCACTGCCGGGCAGCACAGACCACCACGGTCACAAGGCTGCACCAGCAGTCCGGCAGAGCCTGAGTTTCAGCCGGACCTATTACGAGGTTGCACACCGCCAATGTGACTGTCGCGGGACAACCATCACATCTCAGAAGGCGGAAACAGACAGTATAAAGAGATACACTCACCTCCAGGCAGTGTCACTTGTACAATGCTGCCATGAAGCCCATCACACGTCCTGCCGCTTCTGATGGTACTTGACAGTGCACAAAACCAAAACCACTGAGGATGCCACCAACTGTAAGTACACACACCGACCCATGCCAGAATGCTTCATAACATATGGTAGAACCGTTGTACCCATCATAGGGGGGCATGCCAGGAGCACCAAGTACACATCACATCCTGTACACAGTCTGAAACATACATCGAGATGGACACATTCACAGTGACAAAAGGCCCTCTTTGGGCAGCTCAACCACACTGCACTGCAAGACTACACAAAACACACGGCCACAGATCTCTGCAACAGGGACAGTGAAGTCTACACAACATTCACCCACACATCACCAACTGCACACAAACATCACATATACAAAAACAGCCCACACACTTGCATCCCACACAGGCCAGGGATTGTCATCACATATAACAAACAAATGTATCAGTGTGTCATGGAACACAAACAACACCACCATTAAACAGCCCTGCAATGGGAACACACATCACACAGCACAATGGCATGCAAAATATACAGATAGACATATAGACAAAGAGCACCATGCACCCAGTACTTGCACAATTGGAACGGGGCACCAGGAACAATCAGGGAAGGAGGCTGCACGGGACACATATCACCTTTCAACTTCCCATAAAACAACATTTGCACATGACATAGCTCTACATTTGTCTCAAGGACAAACAGTACTAGACACAAATGACATTCCCATCTGCACAACGTGGAAGTGCAAACCAACAAGCACAAACCACTCCAACTGCATGGGACATACCTCTACAGGATCTAGCTGCAAGGGACACACAAATTAATGGACACATGCACAGTCTAATGCAAACAAAGCTAGCACAACTGAATGCACTCCATGTCTGCACTAACAAAACTCAAGCTGACACACATCAGATCAATACATAAGCCATAACAGGGGAAACAGTCTGACACCATACATGCTCACATTTGACAACACAAGATGATATACTTACTATAACAAAGAGTACACAATGCAATAACACCATAATTGCATGTACATACATATATATACACACACTCAACATGTACCCTCGTCTTGGGGGGCCACCGCACTGCCCACAAAGTCACACACTGCAAACAACAGCAAATGGAGCTGCAAGCAGACACAAACACACACAACTGTAGGCACAAAACACAAGTTAATCAGGAACAACAAAAAGGTAGAAAAGGAATTGCAGTACAAATGTATACCCAAGGGTTTATTGAACAGGAAATATCAAAGTCCAAAGGCCATTGGCCAGTCCATATAAATGTACCCCAAAGTAGCACAGTGCTGTGCCAAACTTGAGTCCCAACTGCCATTGTACCTCCACAAGAAAGAGCATCAAGGGGGCAGACAGGTTCCCTTAGGGATTATCCGGGGGGAGAGTCTGATTTGGGGGAGGAGGTTGGGCTTGGGAGGGGTTGTCTTCTTCTTCAGAGGGGTAGGCTTCTACTGTGGGGGTTGAGGTATGGGTGCTTGCAGGGGGGGCAGGGGAGGCTATGGCAGTGGGTGGGGGCCTCCTAGGTTTGGTGTGGGGGTGGAGGGAATAGGGCGCAGGTCAAGGTCTAACAAAAAATGTTTCTTAGGGACACGGGGATGATCATCAGAAGGGGGTTGGGATTTGGAGGTTGAGTGAGTGGTCGTATGCTGTTCCGGTGTGGATGTTGTGGGTGCATGCTTATGGGAAGTCTGCTTGTGTTTGTGGGGTGTCTGGTGGGTGATTGTGGGCATTTGTGTGTCTTGTGGGGCTTGGAGGCAGAGGTGCTGGAGAATGGAGTAGTGGCTGGGTGTGGCCTTTGGGGTGGGGACTGCAGGTATTGTGGATGTCTGTGTGTTTGTAGTTGTGGTGTCTGTGGGTATGGTGCTTGTGGTGGATGTCTGCAGGTTTGCTGGGGTGGTGTCTGCTGATGATGGGTGTGCTGGGTGTGTCACTGACTGTTGGTGTGGTGCCTGTAGGTATGATGGTTGTGGTGTATGTGATGCTGGGGGTGGTGGGGGTGTCAAGGGAAGTTGTGACTGTTGCTGTGTCTGTGGGTTGATGTTGTTTGTGTGCGTGATAGTGTGTTTTGTGCTGCTTGTGTGCGTTACTCTTGGATGTTGTGGTGTATGTATGTGGATCAGTCTTAGTGCTTTGGGTAGTTAGGGGAAGGGGGATTTGGAGTGGGAAGAGGGAAGTGGAGGTGGGATGGAAGGTGGGGGTGACCGGCTGCCATCAATGAAGAGGCCAGAGACTGAAAAGATCTCTCTAGGCCAGCCATTGCACCATGAATGCCATCCAGGAATGTGTTGGTTTGCTGGAGCTGTGTCACCAATCCCTGGATGGCATTCACAATGGCTGTCTGACCCACAAAGATACTTCTCAGGAGGTCAATATCCT
Organism: Pleurodeles waltl; assembly: GCF_031143425.1. Taxonomy (NCBI): domain Eukaryota; kingdom Metazoa; phylum Chordata; class Amphibia; order Caudata; family Salamandridae; genus Pleurodeles; species Pleurodeles waltl. Next base: position 860,909,899 of record NC_090440.1, read on the forward strand.
CCTCACTGAGGGCAGCAGGAGTACCAGGGGTGGCTGGGGTGGAGGTGCCTGCGACAAAGGGGATGCCCACCATCTTGGGTGAGAGGGCACGGCCAACTGGGTGGGTGCAACAGGGAGGGCAGTGATAGAACAAGGGGGTGGTGAACAAGGATGGTACTGAGGGATGGTCTGATAGGTCCACCACCACCACTAGGGAGTGGCCATTGAAGAAGGAATCAGATGATGAGGATGTTCTGGGAACCCTTTGTGGCACTTCCCTCGCCCTCTGGGCCACTGAGTCCCTCTGTGTCCATGGTGTCTTGATCTGAGGTCTTGTGGCCACATGCTTCGCCACTTGGCTCAGCCCCGTCTCTTTTGCTTGCCTGTGCAGATGCTACAAAGACAAAGAGGCATCACATGTCCATGAACACACTTGAGCAACAGCTCTGATTAGCAAACATGATCATGATGTCAAGTAAGCCCCTGGAACAAACTGTACATATATGATCCATACCATATCCATGCATGCTATCTGAGCTAGCAACAGTTGCCCACAGGAAAATCAGGTTCTCACAATACTACAATTGCATGGCCCAGTCAACCATTTGGAGACAACACCACCCACAAAGCATTTCCCCATGAAGCAAACCTCAGTCACCTGTTGGCACACAAATGTAGGAAAATGCAAAGTCCATTCCCACAGATTCCACACAAAGCCATGCACACATCCATTTGTTACATACATCATGACCCTACAATAAAAAATGATGCTCCAAACTTCAGCCATGCTGATGGCAAAGTACCATAGCCTAGAGAAGGTGACAGGGAAATACCCATGTCACACTGGGAAACTATCTACATTTTACACTCACCAAGTTAATATTGTCCCAATAGAAACAAGCAGGTAGCATCAATGTCGTACAGATAGGCCACACATGTAGCATGGAAATGAACACTGCAGATGCCTTGTCCAATATGTCAGGGAGAGATGTCCCTGAAAAACAACACAGTGAATGAGCAAGCCCCAGGGTCATAACCACTAATGTCTGGCACCCTTTACAATTACATACTCTGAGTGCTTCGGTAGAAGCCATCAGTCCTTTGCATGTTGGAGAGACACAGAAGTAGGAAGGACTTCTAGGAGGCCCACAACATGTTGCCCATTGGGAAGCTACATCCCCATCATGATCATGCAAATCCAGATTTCTGTGGATGTATGACTGTACCCAAACAAGTGCCTAGAACATAACTGCAAGTTACTCCATGATGCATGGCAACAGTCAAAGCACATACCTTATCCTTTACACATGTGCAGTGCATTTTACCACATGTTGCCACATCAAGCTCAAAGATATTCGTATTGTGGCTCTGAACTGTAGGCCTACCTGCCATGACCCTCATTGATACTGCAGTAGCACATGCCAAATAACATGCTATGACACATGAGGGAATGTGTCAGCCAATGAACAGTGGTGACTCATTCCTGTATGTGGCACAACTTGAAATGTAAACCGATTAAAATATACTATTCCACAAACAGCTTGACATGCACAGGTAGGTGAGGGAATACAGACATCATCCCATCAACATAGGTAGACCATCCATGAAACGTCAGCTTACAAATGTTTCTTAAAGAGGAAGTGGCACATGCTGACATGAGGGACAAGGAATGTTGGCAACAGTGATGGCAGATAATTCATGTCAAATGACATTCCCCACTTACTAAGGGGATGTAGTGGTCAATAGCTGTACGCAAAAAACAAGGCAAGCCCTATCACATGTATGCTGGACACCACCACATTACAGACTGCAGTGAGGCACCAGCAACCATCATACACTATGAAAACAAGCTTCTGGCTGGCAAATGCTAACATACACATTTACACAGACACATGGCTGAGGACAGTGATCCATCACCTGCTTACCTGTAGAGTGAAACACTGAGGAGTAGTGGTCTATTGCTTAGAAACTACACACACTACAACAAACAGTATATGATTGAAACACGCACCTCAAAAAACACACACCAACACATTCCCTCACACATCACAACAGACACCACCTCACACATCACCCACACCACATCATGGTACCTCAAAGACACCCCAGGTTCTCTGAGGAGGAGCTCATGGTCATGATGGAGGAAATCATCCAGGTAGAGCCACAGCTATTTGAATCACAGGTGCAGCAGACATTCATTACAAGGAAGATGGAGCTATGGCGCAGAATTGTCGACAGGGTCAACGCAGTGGGACAGCATCCAAGAACACGGGATGACACCAGGAAGAGGTGGAATGACCTACGGGGGAAGGTACGTTCTGTGGTATCCAGACACCAGATTGTTGTACAGAGGACTGGCGGTGGACCCCCACCTCCTCCCCCACAACTAACAGCATGGGAGGAGCAAGGCTTGGCAATACTGCATCCTGAGGGCCTCACAGGAGTAGCAGGAGGACTGGACTCTGGTAAGGCAAATCTTCACTACTTTATCCCCCACACCCCACCTGCATGCCATCACATACCGCCACCCTTACCCTCACACCCATCACCCCAACAACCCACAGATACCCCACTAACACAACCCACACATCCCAAAACCAAGCCCTGCATGTAACACCAATGCATGGACAACCATCACCAAAGCATGTCCAGTACAGAGACTCACTCATGCCCCAAAATCACCAATCACACAAGGACCAAGCCAATAATGCAAGCACAGGAGTAGAGGGTCACTCATCCATTGCACAAGATGGCACACACACATAAATAACTATGCATTTACACTCCAACAGGACCCATACCCAACTTCACCAGACAGGAGGTGCCAGACATATCCAGTCCCCCCACAGAAGAGACCCACAGTGATGACAGCAGCTCTGCACGCCTGGATCAAGATGACCAGCCAGCCCATCAGGGACCTCGGGACAGTCGGTTCCCCTGACACAGTCACAAACCACCACAGAGCCTCCCCCTCAGGAAACACCAGCACAGCACCCACCCAGCGGGCCCATCCCTCTGTCCCCATAACACGTCAATCAGCAGTGTCTCCACCACTACAGGGAACCCAGGCAACCCCACAAACACAGGACGATCAGGGACCTGGGGGCAGTGGCAGTGGGCACACGGTTCAGGGGACAGAGGCACAGGATAACATGGAAGCTGGGAGGACTGCTGTGCGACAGGGGGAGGCCAGGCCCAGGGAACCCACTCTCCACGAGGCAACATCATGGGAGCTTACCACCATTCCCAGGAGACCATGGGCACGGTACTGGCCAAGTTTCAGGAGACCCAGCGGCTGCGGGAGGAACACTACCTGGGGATCAGGGAGGACTTGAAGTCCATCAAAACCACCCTGGTCACCATTGCAGGGGTGCTGGCAGACCTTGTCAACACCAGGAGGGACACAGTGGCACACCAACAGGCCCCTGACACTAGCCTGGACGATGAACAGCCCTCCACCTCCGCCGGTGCTAGTGGACAGGAGGCACTTTCACAGGAACAACAGGCCACCAGCACCCCACCCACTGCAAAAGGAGAACCACCCTGCAAACGGTCCCTGAGATCCAGGAACAAGACAGAGAACATTGCCAAGACCCCCGCCAGGAAATAAGACCCCCCTGAATGTCACCCTTCTGTCCCACTATGTCACCCTGTCCATCCTTAAACTGCCATTGCTCCACTTCCTATGCCCCTTTGGTCAATGCACCTGTGATACAAATAGACTGGACTCTGCCATGGACATACCTGCACCATCACCCCAGCCCATTTTACAACCCCCTCCACTTATTTGCACAGAAATAAACACACGTCAATCACAAAACAATCTGGAGTCAGTCTGTGCTTTCACAAATGTGTAATTGCAATATCTATGGAATATAGCAATGTCAATTTACTTGTTCACATACCAATGTGCTGTAGGCCAGGAGTAAACACAGCAGAGGGCACATAGTGGGACCCAGATCTGTGAAATGGAAAGTCAAAGTGACAAGTCAGGGTCCATACACAGGATTGTTGCACAATCAAGTCTGTATGTGATTATGATGTGTCTCTCTTCCATTGTGGACAGGTCCATCAGGGGTCTGTACACCGGAGGATGCCACCATCTCATCACCTGCCCCAGCAGATGTGCCCTATGGAGGAGAACAGCGAGCAGAAAGTCATCCAACACTGAAGTATCAGAATGTGTTATTTGCAGAAACGTTATTAATCCGCAGTGTGCCCGTATCTTTCTGTATTCCCGGCCTAGATAGGTGTGACGCAGTTTTTATCCATCCCATGTGGCCCCCTGAAATGTCGGCTGCCTGACCTGTAAGGTGGGACAAGGGGATATGAGGTAACTGTGTTGGCGTTGTCCACCGTCGCGGTGGGCGGTCGAAGACCGCGCCGCAATTCTGCATTGGTTAACATTGGCCCTATGGGTCCCAGGAGCCAATGGCGATGTACGGCGCCAGTGACGGTACACACCGCTGCAGACGTGACCGCCATTTTCTGTCTGTTCACTCACTTAATACCTGTCCTTCAACAGGAGAGGACCTACACTGCAAGTGCTGCTGTGACCTGTGTCTGGAAGCGATGATGGCTACAGTGTCTGGGGAAAGGGCCCTTGCCTTCACCTCGGAGGAGTTGGAGAAACTAGTAGATGGGGTCCTCCCCCAGTACACGCAACTGTACGGTCCTCCAGACAAACAGGTGAGTACCCTGTCAGCATGCTGCATGGGCAATGCCTGCTTTGAGTGGTGTGGATGGAAGATGCATGGGGGGGGGCTGAGGCCTGCATGTGTGGATGGTGAGTGAATGTGCATAAGGGCATGGGTGGGAACTGGTGGGCAATGAGTATGACGGACGTGACAGGTGAGTAATTTCCTTTCCCCCTGTACCATTCCTCTAGGTCAGCGCCCACCAGAAGAAGGGTACTTGGTGTGCCATTGGCAAGGATGTCCGAACCCTCGAGGTCTACCACAGACAGAGCACCCACTGCCGTAAAAGATGGGAGAACCTGCGCCACTGAAGCAAGAAGACGGCGGATGCCCAGCTGGGGATAGCCTCCCAACGTGGAAGGGGTGCCCGTCGCACCATGACCCCCCTGATGTCCCAGATCCTGGAGGTGGCATATCCGGAGTTGGATGGGCGCTTAAGGTCATCACAGCAGCCACAAGGGGGTGAGTACACTCTCATTCAGCTGACTCTGGGCGCATTACGAGGTCTCTGGGTGGGGGAGGTGGGCAGTAGGTTCCCCTAAGCCAGGGCGATCTTGGTAGGCAAGGTCCCTTCTGAGGTAGGCTATGTGGCACCCCAACCCCACTAGTGGTAAGAGCCATCTACACCTAGTCAGGCTCCTGTGACTTCTAGGTGTGCAGCAATTGGGCTTAGGCCTCGTACCCCATGATCAGGTGAATTTTCTATGAACTGTTAGTGCATGGCATAGTGCAGAGGGCTGCTCCTTGTGTGTTGTGTCCGCCAAAGGTAGTAGTGTTGCATGCACTGAACATGTTTTTCTTCTGTCTCCCCCCCGCTTTGTGGTCTCCCTGTTCTTGTGTGCAATAGCATCAGCAGGTGGGGGAGCATTGACACCGGAGCAGGAGAGAGCTGCAACCCACTTGGCCCTGGAGGGTGAAGCAACGGAGTCTGAAGCCACCAATGGGACGGAGGGCAAGGGGAACTCCACGGCGGGGACAGGAGCATACACCAGTGACAGCGACTCCTCCTCTGATGGGAGCTCCCTTGCGGTGGTGGGCACCTCTGTGCCCACCGCATCCACAGGTACAGCCGCCACCCCCCCTACCAGCACCGCCCTCCCAGCAGCCCCCTCAGTGTGTGTCCCGTGCCCGCTCACCCAGGAGGGTGGGCATCTCCTTCACCCCCGGCACCTCAGGCCCTGCCCTAGTGACCCCTGCTGCTCTCAGTGAGGAGGCTATTGACCTCCTGAGATCCCTCACTGTTGAAAGGTATTTGCAACAAACACATGAAACACATGCATACCTGGAGGGCATTCATTCTGGGCAGGTGGCCCAACAGAGAGCATTTCAGGCTCTGGCTTCAGCACTGATGGCAGCCATTGTCCCTGTGTCCAGCCACCCCCCTCCTACTTCCTCCACCCAGACCCAATCCCCTGTACCTCAGCCTATCCCAAGCACACCATCAGACCAGCATGCACACAAGAGTGGACATGGCAAACATAAGCACCACACATCTCACCAGCACTCACACAAGCACCATACCCATGCAGACACAGCAACATCCACTGCCTCCACTGCGTCCCCCTCCTCCATGACCTCCTCCTCCCTTCCTTTCTCGTCTCCACTCACACCTGCATGCACTACATCCTCATCCACTACCTCCATCACCAGCAGGCCCATCACCACACACTGCTCAAGTGCAATCACCACCCCCACTACCATTTACACATCCCCTGTGTCCTCTCCCAGTGTGTCTGTGAGCCCTCCTCCCAAAGTACACAAACGCAGGCACACACCCACCCAACAGCCATCCACCTCACAACAGCCTCCGGCCCATGCACCTTCACCCAAATTCAGCAGACGTACACCTCCTACAACCACTACCTCTTCCTCCACTCCCAAACCCCCTCCATCTTCCCATCCCAGTGTGTCTAAAAGACTTTTCCTGGCTAACATTGACCTCTTCCCTTCACCTTCCCCCGTCCTTCCTCTAGGGACTGGCTTTCCAGCTCCTAGCCCAGCACCTCAGCCACCAAATCCCCAGGCACAGAGGTACCAGCAACTGTGGGGTCATCAAGTGCGCCACCCATCAGGGCTGCCAGTGTGCCACGTAGCGAGGGCAAGGGCATTCCACCACCTGCCAAGGTGAAAAAGGTGCCCACAACCCGGAGGGAGAAGCCGAAACTACCAGCCACCAAGAGCTCAGCAAAAACAAAAGAGGCTATTGGCAAGACAACTGCAGCACCATCAAAGGTGGGGAAGTGCCAAAAGCAGAAGAGCAGGTCAGGAGAGGGCATGGTGGCACCGACTGAGGGACCAGTGTCACACCTTCTGTCCACAACCACACCACCCTGTACGGCGGCGAACTCCGCTAGCTGCCCCGCCACCACAACCGCCACCTGCATCACCACCTGCACCGCCACTGGCACGTCTACAGCCTCAGCGACGGTCCCCAGCCTCTTCCCCAGTGGGCAGCCATCCGAGGCTGCAGGAGACGTCCTGCTGTGTCCCTCAGCAGGTGCTGACCCATGCACCACCGCCAGCACCGCCGCCACAGACACCGCCGCAAGCACCGCCCCCGCCCCGTGTCGTACTCGGACAGTGGCACCACCACTGACATGGCTACCATCCCCAGTGGTCAGTCGTTCGAGGCTGGAGGAGAGTTCCTGGACCCTGGGCAGCTTCCATGAGGCATGACCTCCATCACTGTTTGCACCTGCAGGTGGAAGGTGAAGCCGCAGCAGTGTGGGGTATGTTGCTGCCTCCATGGCGTATCATGCTACCTGTACCTCGCCAATCTCGTGGCACACACACCCAGGTGAGGGAATTGTACCGGCCACACTGCACGTGGAGCACTCTGGGCACCATGCCCCCTCCAGAACCAGTGGAGAGATACATCCACTACCTCAGTCCTTGGCAGGATGAAGCACTCTGGGCACCATGCCCCCTCCAGAACCAGTGGGGAGATTCATCCACTACCTCAGTCCTTGGCAGGATGAAACACTCTGGGCACCATTCCCCCTCCAGAACCAGTGGAGAGATACATCCACTACCTCAGTCCTTGGCAGGATGAAGCACTCTGGGCACCATGCCCCCTCCAGAACCAGTGGAGACTGTCATCCACTTGAGAGACTGTGGCTTTGCACTCCCCAGGATACAGCAATGGGCATGGAGACCCCTCATGCAGCAGTGGCGTTGTGCGTTCATCTGGCTGAGGTGCCCCCCCCCCTGAGGTGCCTGTATATTTTTGATCTGATGCCCCAGCAGTGTTCTCTCCATTTCCAGTCAGGTATCTAGTGTGGGCTTCGCCCATGCATTTTGGGACCAGTGGTCCACGGACAATGATTGGTACACTATCCGAACTTGTGTAGTTGGTGTACATATTTGTATATATTGAATTTTGATTTTTGACTATCAGATTTTACATGATTACACTGGTTACAATCATTTCCTTTTGTCCTTGCGTTCTTCCAGGGGGCGGGGGGGGTGTATATGTAATGTTGCTGCATGTATTTGTGTGTATGGTGTTGTGGGTGAGGGTGGGGGTGGGGGTATTGCGTGTTTCTTGTGTGTGTCACTCTCTTCCCTCCCCTGTGTTGTAGGTGCAGTACTCACCGTGGTCGTCAACGGCGTCTGTCCTACTCCTGATAGAGCAGGAGGAAGAGCAGCATAGGTAAGACCTGTAGTTCGTGGTCCATGGCATCCTGGTTCCTCGTTGGGTGTCGAGAGGTGAGTGTTTTCCCTTCTGTGTACTGTTTCTGCCGTTCTTTTGATAGTGTTGGTTCCGCCCCCGAAACGGTGGCGGATAGGCATGTTGAAATACTGTGGGTAGTACTTTGTCTTCCGTCTGTCTGTTGGCGGTTACCGCCGCAGTGTTTGTTTCTACCGCCGTGGCGGTCTGAGTGTTAAAGTGGCTGTCTATGTTGGTGCTTACCGCCATGGTCGTGATTCCATTCTTTTTACCGCCGGCCTGTTGGCGGTATTAACACCATTTTAACACCGACCGCCAGGGTTGTAATGAGGGCCTTGGTGTGTATGGGAACCTGGAGGGTAGACACAGTGCTGACATGCCTTATAAACAACAGTCTAGCAAGGGCCGATGTGGCAACATACACACAGCTCACATTACTTACAACTGACGAATACAAGATGCATACTCAGCTCATGCTGTCATGCACATACATGTAGTCTCACACAAACAATATTATTGAGGAAAAAGATGTCAATGAATGGCTGTATTGGCACCTCACCTAGTTATGTGCATCCAACACAAGGTGGATCATGGAACACAATGAACACACACCACAATGTACATTGGTTCAATTCCCTCAGGAGCAGAAGATTTATCCTCAATTCCCAACCCAGGCAACTTGCAACAAATAGTTCCTCGCTTTGAGCACCCTGGAAGAGGAAAGGTGTCAGGAGGTCCAAGTTCTCGGGATCTGCACGATGCTGCACAGGGTCCCACTTCCAGGCAACACCAAAGTCAGATGCTGTAATAGCGTTGAACTTTCGAGTGGCCCAGCCGGGGGAAGGGTTAATCGGGAAGGAACAGCAAGGAGGGAGATCTGGAAAGGAATGGGTTAATTTGAAATATACAAATTGACATTAACTCGAAAATTCCACTATCAATGATCTCGCTAATTCCTAAGAGAGTATTTGTTTTTAGAAGTAAAGTCAGCAGCACATCTTGTACTAAAAAAACTAAGCATTAAACATTTAGCTGAATTATTCCACCAAAATAACTTATTGCAAAGACTTAAAACTCAACACCAAGAATTCCTCAATTATTCTCAAATACACAAATATTAACCTCTTTCTTTTAGCAGACCAGTTCTTGTTTTGTTTTTAGAAAGAAAGACACGATGTCACCTTTAACATTATGAAATGAAAACCAACACTTCTTAGAATCCTTTGAACACCAAAAAGAAACGATTAGTAACATTTAGCTTTTCTTCCAAAAGAAATGCCCCTCAGAGAATATTTGTTGTCTTCGATTTCCTAGAGAGATCGATATTCAAAGGACACACTGTTGTGAAACCTCAGTCGCGTAGCCTTTCTTGTTTTTGAAACAAAGAATAAACACTGAATTTCCAAAGTGCAACTGTATCAAAGGAAACTCTTCACCACCGCGAGCCGACCGCTCGCTTAATAAACAAAACAGATTTCTGATGCTTATGTCAGCTGTTATTCTAGAATCCAAAAAAGGAAATTCTTTACCGCTGTGAGCCGTCCGCTCGCTAAACAACAAACAGATCTCTGGTAGTTATGTTCAGAAATCTGAAAGGAAATTCCTCACCGCCGCGAGCCGGCCGCTCGCAATTACCAGAACTCTGTCAGCAGCTCACCGGGACCGTTGTTCAATAGACGCTCAGAATAGGAAGCGTCGGATGAACGGGTGTGGCAGTTATTTATAGCCTGACCACGCCCAAACATAATTGAATCAAAGGGAAATCTGGGATTTGAAATCTTCCCTGTATTCTAGAGTCTTCCATGATGGTGATGCTCAATGCTTTTTCCCTGTTTGAGCACAATGATACCACCAATGGCCTGATCTGTTAAATGAATGTCTTGCAACACATATAATGTGTGGTTTCACTATTACCTTAGCACAACTGCGCCCACGTGATATAGCACAACTGCGCCCACGTGATATCGTGGTTCTGACAGTACACCCCCTCCCTGAACGTGGGCGCGGACCTGGTTTATTGGGGTACCGGAGATGAAATTGATGTATTAAACGTGGAGCATGAATTTGTGAAGCAGGTTCCCAAGAGTCCTCCTCAGAACCATATCCTCCCCAGGATATTAAATACCACAAGGAATTTCCCCGAAATCTGGAATCTCTAATGGCTTGTACTTCATATTCCCATTGATCTTGAACAAGAAGTGGAGGTGGACGTGTTCTATGCTTAGTAATGGCAGGTTTAAGCAAAGAGGTGTGGAACACGGGATGAATTCGCAAAGATGGAGGTAATTTTAGTTTGTATGTTACTGGGTTAACACGTTGAAGAATTTCGTACGGCCCAATGAATTTTGGATGAAATGCATTCCTGTCTTTAAAATTTAAATTCTTTGTAGATAACCAGACCATATCTTTTATCTTGTATTCGGGACCAGATTGATGTTTCTTGTCATATTGTTGTTTGTATTTTATTTTGGCTTGTTGAAGATTTTGTTGAAGTTGTAAGTGAATCTTTTTTAACTTGGATAACATGTCTTGTACTGCCGGCATCCTGTCAGTAGAACTTGGAAAATCAACTGGTAGAATACGAGGGTGTTGACCATAAAGACCATAAAATGGAGTGTTTTTTGTTGAGGAATGACAAGAATTATTATATGCTAATTCTGCGAGCCACAGAAACGAAGGCCAAGAAGAGGGATCTTCTTCTGCGTAACATCGCAGATATTGTTTTAATGTTTGATTTAACCTTTCCGTTTGGCCGTCAGTTTGTGGATGAAAGCTTGTAGATAGATTGGAATCAATATGTAAAGCTTGACACCATTTCTGCCAGAAATTAGCCGAAAACTGCGAGCCTCTGTCAGATAGGATAACCTTTGGGAGACCATGGAGCCGCACAATATTTTGTAGAATAAGATTGACCAGGATACTTGATGTGGGAAGTCCTTTGCACGCAATAAAATGTGCATATTTAGTCAAACTGTCTATAACTACTAATACCGTGTTTACCCGGTTGACTTCGGGGAGATTTGTAATAAAGTCCATTGAAATATGTTCCCATGGCGAATTAGGAGTTGGCAAAGGTATTAATAATCCCGTAGGTTTCACATGAGAACTTTTACAACGGACACAAATATCACATGATTCTATCATTTGTTTGACATCTTTAATCAAAGTGGGCCACCAAAAATATCTTTTCAGAAGTTCAAGCGTCTTTTGGGGTCCTGGATGGCCTGCTACTGGATGAATATGCAACCATTGAAAAGCTGTGTCTTGTAACCCCTTTGTGGGTAAATAAATGGTTGACTTATAAAATGGTAAACCTTGTCGTATTGAATAATCAGTGCCTTTTTCCAACCAGATTGCCCATTCCGTACTATTGAAATGTGCACAAACAGAATCCAGAAATTCGTCAGCAGCTATTAAGCATATAACCTTAGAGGGATTAATGATTGACATTGGTTGGGGTTTCTCATGTACTAAACTTGAATCTTGTCTGGTTAAAGCATCCGCTTTTCTATTATCACTACCTGGTCTGAAGGTAACAACAAAGTCGAATTCAGCAAAAAATAACATCCACCGCAATTGTCTAGGGGTCAATACTCCAGCTGAACTCATGAATTGTAAATTCCGATGATCGGTATAGACTGTGATTCGATGGATTGTTCCAGAAAGATAGTGTCTCCATTCTTTGAATGCTGCACGTATTGCCAAGAGTTCTTTTTCTGAAATACTATAGTTCTGTTCCGCTGTGTTAAGTTTTTTAGACATGTAAGCTACAGGATGTAATTGTCCTGTAGTAGGATGTCTTTGTGAAAGAATGGCTCCAATAGCTACGTCAGAAGCATCTGCTTCCACTATAAACGGATGTGAACTCCGTGGATGAGCTAGAATAGGGGCCGTGGTAAAAGCTTGTTTTAGCATCTGGAATGCTTCTTCCGTTTGTGATGACCAATGAAAGGAGGTATTTTTGCGAAGTAATCTGGTAATGGGGGTTACCTTCTGGGAAAAATGATCAATAAAACGCCGATAAAAATTGGCAAACCCCAGAAAACATTGAACATCTCGGACAGATTTAGGTGTGGGCCAATCTTTAACAGCTTGAATCTTACGGTCGGTCATTTGCATACCTTTAGGTTTTAAGGTAACGCCCAAACATTCTACTTCTTCCGTATGAAACTCACATTTGCTAAGTTTGCAGTAGAGATTATGTTTTCGCAAAGTTTGTAGTACTTTCCGCACATGTTCTTCATGATCTTCTTTTGCACTGGAATAGATTAGAATGTCATCTATGTAAACAATGACAAATAAATCTAGATATTCTCTTAAAACATCATTAAGAAAATATTGAAATGCAGCAGGAGCATTGCAAAGACCGAAGGGCATAACTTGATATTCAAATAAGCCATAGCGAGTTTTGAATGCTATTTTCCATTCATCTCCTTCTCGTATGCGGACCAAATGATAAGCCCCTCGAAGGTCAAGTTTCGTATATACGACAGCTTCTTTGACATGATCCAATAACACGGGAATTAGGGGAAAGGATATTTATTTTTTATAGTAATCTTGTTCAAAGCTCTATAATCAATGCATGGTCTTAAATCTCCATTAGCTTTGGGAACGAAAGAATAGAGGAGAAGCTGCTGGAGAACGTGAGGGTCGGATTAAATTATTTGCTAAACATTGATCAAGGTATTCCCGTAAATGTTGATTTTCTTTTTCGGAAAGAGCATAAATTCTACAATTTGGGATCGCAGATCCTGGCACCAAATCAATTTGGCAATCATACGGTCGATGGGGTGGTAACGTACCAGCTGCTTGTTCACTAAAAACATCTGCGAATGTGGCATATCAAGATGGTAAATCTAAAAAAAATTATTTTTACCAATTTGTTGAGTACAAGGTTGAGCAGAAATACAAACTCTTGAACAGAGGGACGATGAGAATGTCACAGTGTTTTTTTTCCAATCTATAAGAGGGTTATGTAACCTTAGCCAAGGCATACCTAAAATAAAGCCATATTGTGGGGCTTTGATGACATCGAACTGTATTTGTTCAAAATGGTGCTTTCCATTAGAATTACAACATCTCATTTGAATTGGAGAGGTATGAGTAGTGATTGGACCCCCAGCGAGTTCACTGCCATCCACCGCTTGTACACTTTCAGGTATTATCTTCCTTTGACATGCAAGAAGTAAACGATTTGCAGTTTGAGAGTCCACAAAATTTCCGGTAGCTCCGGAATCTATCAATGCAAAAGTTTCTTGCCATTTATCCATTATCAAAAGCTGTATTGAAATACGGAAATGTCTATTCTGTTGACTTGGACGAGAATGTACAGAAGGGACTGTGAGAATACCCAAGGGATTCCCTTCTCCATCTCTTGGGTTTCTTAGTTTTCCTTAATATTTTCTATAGAGGCAACTTGACTCTTATTGTTTGCAAAGGAATCGGTTTTGCTTTTAGGTTTTGCCAAACAATCCCTTACGAAATGTCCCTTCTTTCCACAATATAAACACAAACCTCGACGTCGTCTTTGTTCTTTTTCTTCTTTCGTTAAAGGTTGTCTGAGTGTTCCAATTTCCATTGGTTCATTAGTAACATCTGAGGAAATAGAGGAAGTAACAGGGCGATATTTGTCTTGACGCCAAGTACTGCGATCTGGTCTTTTTTTTTCTCCCTTTCTTTCAGAAACTCTATGATCAAGTCTTAAAGTTAGATTTATTAAATCTGTGCATGTTTTAGGTTGAGGATCGATTTGAGCAAGCACATCCTTTAATTCTTCCTTAAGACCTTGATAATAAAGTGCAGCTCTCTTTTCTTCGGGCCAAGCTGTTTCTACCACCAAACGATTAAATTGTGAGAGATAGGAAATAAGGACCTTGTTTCCTTGTTTTAGTTCCAATAGCTCCTTATCAGCAGATATAGTGACTGCTCGTCGATCGAACACTTTTTCAAATTCGTCCACAAATCGACGCCAATTGTACAATAAAGGACTATCTTGTCGTACCAGGGGAACTGCCCAATTAGCTGCATCTCCTGACAAGTAAGAGATCAAAAAGGCAATCCTAGACTGTGGATCTGGGAAAGCAGCTGGACGACAAGTGAAATGTAACTCCACTTGAGTAAGGAATATTTGAACCTTGTTACCATCCCCAGACAATCTTTCAGGAGCAGCCAACGGTATTTGCGTAGGGACATTCACAGATACATTAATGGGAGATGGAGGTAACCGTGGTGAAGGTGTCCCTCCAGGACCATCTATCTTAGCCTGTAATTGAGTGACTTTATTAACTAAAGCTGCTGTGTCATTCCTAGATTCCTGTAACTCTTTCTGTAATTGTGTTAATGCCTGCATTATTGAATCTAAATTAGCCATCTCTTCAACAATCGTGCAGATCAAGAGAAAAGCAAACTCGTGGGCTTCCTATTCTGTCAGGAGGTCCAAGTTCTCGGGATCTGCACGATGCTGAACAGGGTCCCACTTCCAGGCAACACCAAAGTCAGATGCTGTAATAGCGCTGAACTTTCGAGTGGCCCAGCCGGGGGAAGGGTTAATCGGGAAGGAACAGCAAGGAGGGAGATCTGGAAAGGAATGGGTTAATTTGAAATATACAAATTGACATTAACTCGAAATTCCACTATCAATGACCTCGCTAATTCCTAAGAGAGTATTTGTTTTTAGAAGTAAAGTCAGCAGCACATCTTGTACTCAAAAGACTAAGCATTAAACATTTAGCTGAATTATTCCACCAAAATAACTTATTGCAAAGACTTAAAACTCAACACCAAGAATTCCTCAATTATTCTCAAATACACAAATATTAACCTCTTTCTTTTAGCAGACCAGTTCTTGTTTTGTTTTTAGAAAGAAAGACACGATGTCACCTTTAACATTATGAAATGAAAACCAACACTTCTTAGAATCCTTTGAACACCAAAAAGAAACGATTAGTAACATTTAGCTTTTCTTCCAAAAGAAATGCCCCTCAGAGAATATTTGTTGTCTTCGATTTCCTAGAGAGATCGATATTGAAAGGACACACTGTTGCTAAACCTCAGTCGCGTAGCCTTTCTTGTTTTTGAAACAAAGAATAAACACTGAATTTCCAAAGTGCAACTGTATCAAAGGAAACTCTTCACCACCGCGAGCCGACCGCTCGCTTAATAAACAAAACAGATTTCTGATGCCTATGTCAGCTGTTATTCTAGAATCCAAAAAAGGAAATGCCTTACCGCTGCGAGCCGTCCGCTCGCTAAACAACAAACAGATCTCTGGTAGTTATGTTCAGAAATCTGAAAGGAAATTCCTCACCGCCGCGAGCCGGCCGCTCGCAATTACCAGAACTCTGTCAGCAGCTCACCGGGACCGTTGTTCAATAGACGCTCAGAATAGGAAGCGTCGGATGAACGGGTGTGGCAGGTATTTATAGCCTGACCACGCCCAAACATAATTGAATCAAAGGGAAATCTGGGATTTGAAGTCTTCCCTGTATTCTAGAGTCTTCCATGATGGTGATGCTCAATGCTTTTTCCCTGTTTGAGCACAATGATATCACCAATGGCCTGATCTGTTAAATGAATGTCTTGCAACACATATAATGTGTGGTTTCACTATTACCTTAGCACAACTGCGCCCACGTGATATAGCACAACTGCGCCCACGTGATATCGTGGTTCTGACAAAAGGGGAGTAGGATAAAGAGAGACTGCCTCAGAGGTCCGCTTCTTCTTTTTTTCACTCTGCTAGACTCTTCTATATTTATCTTGAAGCGACATCTGAAAGATTACAATCACAATTACTAGGGAAACATTGTTTTCTCTAACACCTATAACATTACCAACAATTAATTTGTTTTTTCTTCTTTTATACGCCACACTCTTTACCTGAATTTTCTGAGGAATTTGCCTCTCTCTCTTTCAACTGGCATATATCAGTGATAATAATAAATAGATTACATGAAGGACTATCTGTATATGATTGAGTTAATAGTCAATTTGTTTTTTTCTTGTTGAGTATCATTGTTTCTGTAGGCATGTATCATTAGTTCATTCTTGCCATAATTTCCTTTTGTAAATAGTGGTTGCTATCCATATATATATATTCCAAAAGATGGTGCAATTCAGTAAGACACCAAAAAGGCTGCACAGTATCCAAGAGCTCGTGAAAAAATAGAGAATGAACACACTTTAAAAAGTCATTCATGTGAAAAAATCGACAGCTCCATTTATTAAATAAATAAATTTATAAAGGCAAGCAAAAAATTGAAAACAGGCACTTCAAAAATGAATATACTGATAATCAGTTAGGTGCCCAGGCCAAACAACAGACTCACGCTGTCCCGGCCAATTGTCGACGCGTTTCGGCAAAAGCCTTCAACTGGACATTGGCTGACAATTTTACACCATCAATTTAACTTTTTTTGTCATTCTTTGATTTCAACAATGTAACTAAAGAGTTGAGCAATGAGGCGGCCATATTGTAACGTAATAGTCTTCAATTCAAACTATTGAAACTAGTCCATGTACTGAAATCCAAAACATAAATGTCACATTATATATATATCTTATGATCCCTTATATCATCCTATTCTGAAAACGATCACTTGAACACCCATTTTTCCGATTGCTAGCAACAATATACAAAAACAAATTTTTATACATATAATGAATATTGAACATATAAAAATATATATATATATTTTGTAAATTGTATATAATTTTTAGCATCACTATGACAAATAATTTATGTATAAATGAATTTCTAAAATGTGATATAAACATCAATAAATTCATCGATAAATACAATGTCTATGTTCTACACCTAGAATAAATAATTCCAATATGTATATTAAAATAAGATGTTAAGAAATTGGGATGTCGAAAAATTGATATACATCAATAAATACTTATTTCATCATAGCTGATACTAAAAATGCAATATCTCATTTCATCTCAGCAGTGATATCGACTTCATTAAGGGACTGTAAATGAAATGATTTGCAAAAAGGAACTAAGGCCTTATTTGATGTTAATCGTACACCAATGAAGGGGATCATATTGTAATATAGGACATATAAATAAAACAGAAGGTCCCTATAAATAAAGAAAAGGACCAATTAAATTTAGAAATCTGGACCAAAAAACAAACAGCCTAACACTCACCCTGAAATACTGATTAAAAATAATTATAATTATTGTGCATAATTAATCAACTAGGTGTAAAGAAAGATATATACATACTGATTAAAAAATACTTATTTCATAGTCCGGTGCTGATATTCACAATCACAGAAAGTGGAAAATTTCATTGTGATATCTATTATCCCATACAAGAATTTCATTATTTATAAATAGAGGCTCTAAGAGTTTGAATGTTCACAGATGTGCATAAAGTTCTGCATCCAGATTGGGTCCCCATGGGTTTTCAGACCCTAATAGTAAGATCATCCTTGATTCAATTTGTCTTAACAAAGCAATTCTATTACCCTCCCGTGGAGTAACAGCAATGGTTTTTATCCCATAAAATGTCAAAGAGCTACAGTTGCCTTCATGGACATCCCAAAATTGTTTGTCTAGGGAATATGATGGATCATGATTTTTGATTGCTCTGAGATGTTGCAGAAACCTTACTTTCAATTTATGAATGGTGCTCCCTACATATTTTTTGTGGCAGCCACATTCAATCACATATACAACATACTCAGTGTCACAAGTAATGCGATCAGTTATTTCACAAACTCTTCCCTCAAACGTTTTATACAAATGAGTGTTGTACGCATATTTACAAGATTTACAGTGGCCACATTTCCAAAATCCCAAACTTTTCTTCGATAACCAAGATCGATTGGCTTTGGAACAAAAAAGACTTTGTGTGAGATGATCACCTAATGACCGGGTTTTACGATAAGTAATCTGGGGATGTAAACCCACACTATCTTTGATAGAAGAGTCATGACGCAAAACATGCCAATTTCTTTGTATGATGTTACTTAATTGGGTATGTTGAGAACTGAATTCGAGAAACAGCCTAGGAGGAGATCTATCACCTTGACTTGACATTTGTCATCAATACCTCCTGATTTAAAAAGCAATTTTTCTCTCAACATATTCAGTACTCTATATATATATATATATATATATATATATATATATATATATATAATATAATTAGACATTGTCATGTGACTTATGAAACTGGAATTCTTATTGATAAATATTTATTCGTAGGTAACAATATTTTCTTTGAGGTTGTCTTTAGGATATGTTATCACCAAGACCTTCGAATACCTCTGGACCTTAGTGTCATTAAAACAGTTAACAACACCTTCTTCGATTTTTTTCGTAAATCTGTTTATTAGGTTTTTTGTTAAATCTTAAAATTTTGTCATAGTTGGGGTTTGTTTCAGTACAACATATTTTAGTCTGTAGTGTTCACATTATTAAATGATGTTGGTACAATGACAACATGGTTATACTGCATATATTACATAGTGTTTCTGTAATTATTCAGTTTTTCAATACAGTCGCAACTTTTATTGGGATAACATTTTTTCTGTCACAAATATCCAGTTATTGCGTTTTGGTTAAAGGGGGATAAAAGCAGATAATATGAGTTTTATATTAGTTAATCTTAACAAAAGAACAGGAGAAGGAAAGAGGAAAACAACATCTATAACAACTTTGTGTGCCGAGGTCAACATATATGTGGTTATTTTAGGGTTAGCTGGTTTCATGTCAGGTTGTGGGTCAATTGTGACAAATCTGTTTGCAGGTAGGGGGGATTGGGTCGTGTGTCAGGTTTATCGCATGCGGTTTTCCCCTTCCTCTATGCCATAGCGTATCCAGTAGTGCTCTGCACTCTGTCCTCCTATATGGTGTGATCTTCTCACCTATAAGTACTGGCTCGCCTTAGTCCAGTCCCCCTTCCATCGGGTGCGCTTCTGTGTTATGTAGCTGTAGTAAGAACCCCTTCCAACAGGTGGAGATCGGAAATTGTCGTAGTCCCAGAGTTTCTTCTCGTGTAAGTGCTAAGCCCTCTGCACCCGCACATACCTCAAGCGAGCATCTCCAGGCCTGTATCGGCGGAGGGTCTGGGGATTTCCACCTTCGAGTCACTAGTCGTTTCGCGACAATGAGCCCTAGATCTGTGAATCGCACCTCTGCTCTGTGTTGTTTGTCTCTTGGGGATAAATGTCTCCCTTGTGAATGGTATTTGTTGTGCTATGCAATTAGATAGGTTGTCAATTACTGCCCTCCAATAGGTGTCCAAGCTGGGATAGGACCACACCATGTGTAGCATATCCGCCCCAATCTCGCGGCATCTGGGGCAGGCCGCATCTTGACGAGCAAAGTATTTGTTTATTCGTGCAGGTGTAAGGTAGGCTCTGTTCACTATACAATATTGGATTAGTCTGAATCGCGAGTTATGTGGTATGTTGAGATGGCCTGAGATAGCAGATAGGTATTGGACCAACAGGTGGGTAGGTGGAGCTGTTGCGATATTTGGGGTTCAGACCCCTCAACAATGAGCAGTATAATAGGAATTGACCGGGCGGGAGTCCCATTTCCCGGAGTCTAGCGAACAGCAGTAGTTGGTTTTCTTCATAAACGTCACCCAGCGTATGTATTTCTAATACGTGCCATGGACGCAGTTCTGAGTCTGAAGTGATCCTAGGGCCCCTTGGTGTACCCGCCAGCGCTAAGGCAGGTGCAAATGGGATCATTGATTTCGTGAGGTAGAGCGATCTGCGGAAACATTTATGAGCTGTTTTCAGAAACAGTTGCCGTGGGGCCTGTGCGCGTATGAGCGGATGGCATAAATGCTGTATTTGTTGGAGCAGGCATGGCCCTTCCTCTGTTGCTGTGTCTGCGAGCTGCATACCAGCCAGCCATCTAGATATCCATTGAAGTTGGGCTGCCAGATAATATTGTTCTAGGTTGGGGACTGCAAGCCCACCCTTATCAGGCAGTAGGTACAGTTTTTTAAGGGCAACCCTGCAGCGGCCGCCGTTCCATATAAATTCCCTTAGCCCTGTCTCTAGTGCCCTGAAGAAACTGGGGGGGGCGTATTGCGGGAGGTTAGAGAAGAAGTACAGAAGCCGTGGGAGTATCACCATTTTTAGGAGTGCTATCCTGCCTGCCACGGATAGTGGCAGTGTCCTCCAGAACGCCATTTGGGACCTGACTGAGGTTACCGCCCTTACAAGGTTGCCCTCAAATATGTCTTCTTCATTATGGTAGACTCGGACGCACAGGTATTTAAATGTATTTGGTAGCCATGGGACAGGACTTCCGGCCAGCACAAGTCACGGGTCCGGTAGGCCCGGGTCGAATGGAAAGAGGTATGATTTAGACCAGTTGACCTTTAGGCCTGATATTGATGCGAAGTGCTGTAGGAGTGAACCGGCTCTATGTGGGATCTGTGTGATATCTCTGAAATATAGCAAGAGGTCGTCAGCGTACAGTGACACTATGTGTAAGCCATCTCCCAGAGGGATTCCCCAGTTGTTTCCCTCCTCGCGCAGGGCCGCCGCCAGGGGCTCCATTGCAAGTGAGAATAATAACGGCGATAGGGGGCAGCCCTATCTCGTACCTCTACACACTCGGATTGGTTCCGATATCTCAGATCCCAGTCCCACCCGTATCGTTAGTCTGGTGTGTAATAGTTTAACTAAACGAATGTAGGATGGTCCCAAGCCGTATTGTTGCATCACCCTAAACAGGAAGGGCCATTCCAGAGAGTCGAAGGCTTTCTCTAGATCAAGGACAAGAGAGCCCGCCCGGGGCCAGTCACGTCTCGCGTATTGCATAACCCGGAATAGTCTTCTGATATTATGGGAAGTATCTCTAGCTGGTACAAACCCGTTTTGGTCGAGGTGTATTAGTTCTGGCACGCTAGGTGCTAGCCTTGTCGCCAATGTTTTGGCTAATATTTTATAATCGGAATTTAACATTGCCAGCGGTCTGTATGAGCCCATGTCTGTTGGATCCCTTCCGGGCTTGGGAAGGGAGATCAGTAGTGCCTCCCTTTGTGTGGTCGACAAGTGGCCCTCTTGCTCGGCAGTCTCATATACCTGAAGTAGCTTGGGGGCTAACTGTAGCGCGAAGGCTTTGTAAAAGTCGTCTGGTAGCCCGTCTGGGCCCGGCGTCTTGCCGGACGCGAGTTCCCGGATACTGGCTTTAATCTCCTCAAGGTCGAGGGGTTCCTCAAGCGCTTCAATCTGGTCATTTTCTAAGTGTGGAAGTATCACCCTATCAAGAAATTCAGCATTGGGGTCTACTCCTGCGGTTTTCCTTGAGGTGTAAAGTGCCTCATGGTGTCTTGTAAATTCGGCCTGTATCTCCGTGGGTGTGTATACTAATTTCCCTGTTTGTGAGCGAATTTCCATAATCGGTTTCCTCTCACAATCACGACGTATCAGCCAAGCCAGTAATTTACCTGCTTTATCTGCTGATGCATGAGTTCTCGTGGAGTGTGCACTGTAGTTAAGACATCTCAGACGTTCTAGTAGTGTCTGATGCTCTGCGCGTATTATTGCTAGCCTCGCTTTTTCAGTTTGGTTATTAGTGGTTTTGTCTTCTAACTGCGGTAAAGTCCGTTCTATTCGGGTCAGGTCGTGTTCAATAGCGTGTCGCATGTTACACTGGCCTCCCAGACAGTGCCATCGAGTAAAGACTTTGAATGCATCCCATTCGATCAACCCTGAGGTGGCCGTGCCTTCGTTCTGCTCAAAATATTCTAGAATTGCAGCACTTAATGATGCTCTAAAATCAGGGTCTTCTAGGAGCTCTGGTCTCAACTTCCACGTGGGAATGGGCGTACGAGGGGACCCCCAGCGCATTCGTGCTTTCGGAGGGTTATGGTCTGAGTGTGTGCGTCCCATGTATTCCGAGCTCACCGGGGCAAGGCTCGCGGTGCAAAATACGTTATCTAGGCGTACGTGTAAGGAGTGAGGGGCGGAGTAGAAGGAGTAGACTCTGTCTTCTCTGTGTCTCTGCCTCCACACATCCACCAGTTGCCATTGCTGTGTCCAGTCTGTCAGACCGCGCGAGGCAGTTACCACTGGGGATGTGGGCAGCGGGGGGAAGGAACGATCTAGCTCAACGTCCAGCACGCTGTTAAAGTCTCCTCCCAGTAGCCACGGTAGTGTACTCCAGTTTGCTAGGTGGTGTGATAGACTATGTAGAAAGGTAGTTTGGTCTGTGTTTGGGGCATATATAGAGCCCAATACAATTGTGCGACCCGCCAGCTTCCCCTTGATGAGTACGAATCTACCCTGTGGGTCTATAATCTGTTCTTCAGCCGCAAAGGGATTGCCTGCCCTAATCCAGATAAGCGCGCCCCTGGCATAGGCCGAGTGACCTGCCGCGTATAATTGCCCTCTCCAACGCTGGCGTAGCCAGGGAATCTCATGGGTTGTTAGGTGTATTTCTTGTAAGAGCGCCAGTTGAACTGAGTGTCTTTTAAGGTAGGAGTAGATAGCATAACGTCGCTTGGGGTATGTATGCCCCTTACGTTCCAGGTGATTGTTGAGTATCCAGCCATATCATGGGTGTTGGAACTTTTTTCCCTTTTACCCTCCTGCGCACCCTACCAGCTAAGACTCAGGGAGGTACTGTGTGACCTTCGGCAAAAACAAAACACAACCAATACCATCAGAGCAGTTAAACAACGGGTCACCGTCCAAACACTACAACAAAAATAATAATAACTTGCAGTCGGATGTCTGTACATTATGTGGCTCCACTGATAGGAGTGTGGGGGTAGGCCAAATGTAGCGGGCAATGGTGTAGACTAGGGCCTTTTAGTCTGGCTGTGACGGATAATTAAGATAGTAGGTGGGAACACGGGGGTCTCAGCTGCGTTTGTTCATCAAAAGAAAGAGAAGGAAAGGGGGAACGTAGTATGCAGTGCCTAGCACTGCATCTATCTGCGCGTTCACAACTCCCACGCGGTCGGCGGGGGTATTTCTTTGTTATGTTGTTGTTTGCGCGCTTTTTAAGATAATTTGTGTAGGTGTCTCTAGTTGGATTTTTCCTGCAGTGTGTTAGCTCTTTGCTTTGTTCAAGAGTCTTTTTAGAAAAGTTCATCTGCAGTGGCTGGTGTCGCAGGTGGCCCATCGGTAATACCCAATTCTGATAGGCGATCCGGTGTGGGGGGACGGTCGCTGGTCTGTTGTGAGATTTCGGTGTCGGATCCCGAGCCCGGTGGGATGTACCCATCGTTGCTGCAGTGTGGATCGCCTCTCTTCTCTCCTGGATTAGTTGTTCCAGGTCCGGTGCGCATTTTGTTGGCCCTTTGCGAGTTGTGTTTCTTCTCCGATCCCGTCTGCTTCGGCTGCGCTTGGCTCGGGGCACCTGTTCAGCTCACTCTGAAGTGCTGCCAGTGGATAGCCCTGATGATTCTAGCCATTCCGAGGCTGCCTCAGGCGTGGGGAAGAAGTGTGTTTTGTCCTCCACTACTACTTGCAATTTGGCCGGGAACAGCAGAGAGTAGGTTAGGCCCAGTGATTGTAGCTTACGCTTCAGCGGAAGGTAAGAGGCACGGTCTCTTTGCACCACCAGGGTGTAATCTGGGAATAACAGTATTTGCATATCATCTATCCAGAGCGGCGGTGCAGCCCTTACCGTCCTCAATATTATATCTCTGTCTGCATGGTGGAGGAGGCAAATGATGAATGGGCGTGGAGTGCTTCCTGGCGGTCTCGCCCGAGCCGGGACTCGGTGTGCGCGTTCTACAGAGAAAAAGGGGGTAAGTATGCCATCTGGGACCAGCCCTCCGAGTAAGTCGTCGGGTCTCGGCCCTCCGTGCCCTCCGGCAGGTTTAACACGCAAATGTTGTTTCTTCTAGAGCGGCCTTCCGCGTCTTCCGATCGGTGCTCCAGTTCTGCCCCTCTAGCTTGTATGTCTTCCATTCCTGCTTTCAGCTGGGTAGTCGCAGGCGTTAATTTCTTTACTTTGGTTTCGATCTCATTAGTCTTGTCTGTTAGTTTGCGATGGTCCGCGTGCAGAAGGATAAGGTCACTTGCCACTCTGTCTATCTTGGCTTCAGTGAGTCTCCAATGCGTTCTACTGCAGCAAGCACCGCATCTAGTTTTTGGTTGTCTTGGGTTGGGGGGTCTTGTGTTTTCCCGGTTCCAGCTCCGGAGCAGAGGCGCACGCTCCGAAGTTAATATGCCGGGGGTGCCGCCCCCTTTCAGATTGTGTCCAGCCGCCGCGGAGGGGGTCCCGGATCGTCCCGGCCTCGGGGAGCAGTCGGGGACGGGCCGGTCACCCTCTCCATCGCCCGGGCGCCGCCTTGCGGCCCAGTCCCAGCGCGTGGTCCGCTCTGCTGCGGCGTAGGCCCATGCGCTGTGGTCGCCTGGGGAGCAGCGATGCTCCAAACGGTACCGGTGTGCTCCCCGCTCCCGTTCAACCAACGCAGGGTATTATACCCCCGCGTCCTCCCCTAGATTCTTTTTCGGCCGATCGTGGCACGGAGCTCTAGGAGCTCGCGTCCGCCATATTTCGTGGCTTAGCCACACCCCAAACAACACCTTCTAAGATGCAGATGAAATGTTCTTGTCATGTCCGATTCAGGAAACCCAGCCGACAACTCTCGAAAACCCTGCTGACTACTTTGAAGCCTTTAACGTCTTAATACAGTTATCAATATACTCTCTGTCGTCTTTTGAATTGTTCTTATCAACTGTTTAACATAGAACCCAATCGGAACTCTCAGGACGCTGCAAATTGCCTTGAAACCTTCATTGACTTTACATAGTTGAAGATTTCTGTGGCTTACTTGAATTGTTCTTCAAATCCTTTGAACTACAGTGCCTTTGCTGAAAAGCCTTACCTGAGGATAAGCGCTCTCTCATTTAGCCTCTGAACTCCAGTCAGAACTCAGTTGAAGTGTGCGGTGCTCAAGAAGCGCGCGCCTATTAACAACTCAATTTTGGAAGAGCAACACTAGAACTACAACTTGTGCCAGAACAACCTGGTGGCCATCTTGGATGCCTCTCTCTGTACAATGACTTAATACAACTCAACACAATACCTTCCAATAAGGACGCCGCCTCTGTCACTGTGGATATTTTTTGAATTGCAACTATCTTGCTCTACTTCCACCCTTCACAATAGTCAAAGTATTGCAACTCTGAGGGTTCTTGACACTGACCACCAATACATGCACATTGAGTCTCACATTGATGGCCACAGACCGTACCTACAGGCACATGAGTACTCGATCTGCTTCACATGGGCACATTCTAGCCTGTCAGGAGGGAAAGGATGGTTAATTACAGTGAAAACTGGTCACATATGACAATTTCCTGCTCTTCTGGTGCACCATAGAGCTGTCCATTCAGGGGAAGGACCTCAGTCACTATCTTCTCCAATTCCTCTGGTTAGAAGGCCATGGCCCTAGCACTTGCTGGACTTAGCAAGATTGCTCGCAGAGGCGGTACGCAGCAGCTCAGTAGTGGAGGTCTTGCTGGCAGCAATGTCAGGAGTCAAGTGAAGAATTTAGCAGAATATGGCAGTCTTGTCCACCACATACTTGGTCGTCACCGCCAGCGA
This sequence comes from Pleurodeles waltl, assembly GCF_031143425.1. Classification (NCBI taxonomy): domain Eukaryota; kingdom Metazoa; phylum Chordata; class Amphibia; order Caudata; family Salamandridae; genus Pleurodeles; species Pleurodeles waltl. Next base: position 860,935,798 of record NC_090440.1, read on the forward strand.
ACACAGCCAATGGCCTGTGATTGCCATTGGCAACAATGTTAGCCTATGGCTGTATCTGCTGCACTTGCATACGCCTAACTCCATGACAACTTCTGCTGGCGGTCGCGGGCAGTTCCTAATTTCCACTAGAGTAGGTCAGGCATCCGCCATTTTGACAGCCTTAAATGCGGGATTGGGTTATTAACACTACGTCATACATCAGAAATCCTATTTGTATTTGCACAAATACCTGCTCATCTTGTCTTGTCACATAGGTCATACTACTTACATACCATTGTTGTATTTTGCAGGGCAAAGATGGTAAGTCGCAGTGGGGCACAGTCTATCCGTCAATGGTAATTTTTGTGATTGGTCTTTTTAGTCAGATTCCAAGGGACATTTGTGCTGCACAATTTGGATTTAGGTCCACTTACATGTGGTCTACACATGTTTGGCAGGCCAAGGGGGTAACATGTGAGCTGTGTGTCATTGACAGCTGTGATGTGTGCTGTTTGCCATGACCATCTCTAATAATATGTCTTGTCACATGTTAACCAGGACATGCATCATGTATGTTGTTGTGGACACAATGACTAATGTCAGAACTCATTTCCTCTCATATTTAGGTATCAAAGAAGAGGGAGGATGTGACAACCACTGCTGTACCGTCCCCTGCCAGACCTACAGGCCATGGAAGAAAGTCATGTTATACTCCCCAGTTGTCTGAATCGGCAAACACTATTGGATCTAGGTTGTCAGTTGGAGCCAGATCTGATGCCAGCTATTATTCATCCAAACTGCACACCACCCATTGCACAAGTCATTTCAGTGTTGCATTTCCTAGCCACAGGGTTCTTCCAACATACAGTGGCCCCAACTGGTAGTATGTCCCAACCTAAATTCAGTATGGTGTTGAGGGATGTTCTCTCATCAGTGTTGAAACACCTGGACAGCTACATCCACTTTCCCCGATGTGAGGATTGAGCTCATGTGAAGGCTGACCTTTATAGCTTTGCATGCATCCCACATGTGGTGGGTCTATTGATGGCACACATGTTGGCTTGGTTGCCCCATCATGCCAATATACAAGTATACTGCAACCAAAACAATTTCCATTCCATCAACGTTCAAATTGTGTTTGGCGGTCCTCTACATTTCACATGTCTGTGCCTGTTTCCTGGGTTCAGTCCAAGATGCCTTCCTTATGCAAAACAGCACAATCCACCAGCTGTTGTCACAACTGTACCCAGAGAGGGCCTGCCTGGTGGGAAGTAACAACTGTACTGTTTGTGTGTGTGCAATGTCTGGTAAGGATTTACTAATAAGAGGGGCTCATTGTTGCCCATTTGTCCCATTCATTAACAGGAGACTCAGCATTTCCAAAATGTCCTTGGTTGTTGACGTCGTTGAGGAATCCAACTATGCCAGAGGAAGTCCGCTTCATTGAGGCCCATGTAAGAACAAGGCGGATAGTGGAGCAGGCTTTTGGGCTCCTGAAGGTCAGATTTAGGTGTCTGGACTGGACTGGTGGAGCTCCCCCTGCTCACCCAGGAAAGTGTGTAAGATGATTGTGGCCTGCTGCATGGTTCACAACATTGCCCTGAGGAGGAACATCCCATACATTCCAGAGGAGGGGGAGTCTGCAGTGCCACCGGGTGAGCCTCCTGAAATGCCAAGTGATGATGAAAGTGGTGAAGAGGACGGAGCGGACCAGCGGCAAGATCTCTACTTTTCTTGAGTGTAAGTATGTGATGTGATGTAATGTAATGATGTAAAGTATGTCATAAATGTAATGACTTTGACTGTAGTTGTCAGGCCAAGGGGGTAACATGTGAGCTGTGTGTCATTGACAGCTGTGATGTGTGCTGTTTGCCATGACCATCTCTAATAATATGTCTTGTCACATGTTAACCAGGACATGCATCATGTATGTTGTTGTGGACACAATGACTAATGTCAGAACTCATTTCCTCTCATATTTAGGTATCAAAGAAGAGGGAGGATGTGACAACCACTGCTGTACCGTCCCCTGCCAGACCTATAGGCCATGGAAGAAAGTCATGTTATACTCCCCAGTTGTCTGAATCGGCAAACACTATTGGATCTAGGTTGTCAGTTGGAGCCAGATCTGATGCCAGCTATTATTCATCCAAACTGCACACCACCCATTGCACAAGTCATTTCAGTGTTGCATTTCCTAGCCACAGGGTTCTTCCAACATACAGTGGCCCCAACTGGTAGTATGTCCCAACCTAAATTCAGTATGGTGTTGAGGGATGTTCTCTCAGCAGTGTTGAAACACCTGGACAGCTACATCCACTTTCCCCGATGTGAGGATTGAGCTCATGTGAAGGCTGACCTTTATAGCTTTGCATGCATCCCACATGTGGTGGGTCTATTGATGGCACACATGTTGGCTTGGTTGCCCCATCATGCCAATATACAAGTATACTGCAACCAAAACAATTTCCATTCCATCAACGTTCAAATTGTGTTTGGCGGTCCTCTACATTTCACATGTCTGTGCCTGTTTCCTGGGTTCAGTCCAAGATGCCTTCCTTATGCAAAACAGCACAATCCACCAGCTGTTGTCACAACTGTACCCAGAGAGGGCCTGCCTGGTGGGAAGTAACAACTGTACTGTTTGTGTGTGTGCAATGTCTGGTAAGGATTTACTAATAAGAGGGGCTCATTGTTGCCCATTTGTCCCATTCATTAACAGGAGACTCAGCATTTCCAAAATGTCCTTGGTTGTTGACGTCGTTGAGGAATCCAACTATGCCAGAGGAAGTCCGCTTCATTGAGGCCCATGTAAGAACAAGGCGGATAGTGGAGCAGGCTTTTGGGCTCCTGAAGGTCAGATTTAGGTGTCTGGACTGGACTGGTGGAGCTCCCCCTGCTCACCCAGGAAAGTGTGTAAGATGATTGTGGCCTGCTGCATGGTTCACAACATTGCCCTGAGGAGGAACATCCCATACATTCCAGAGGAGGGGGAGTCTGCAGTGCCACCGGGTGAGCCTCCTGAAATGCCAAGTGATGATGAAAGTGGTGAAGAGGACGGAGCGGACCAGCGGCAAGATCTCTACTTTTCTTGAGTGTAAGTATGTGATGTGATGTAATGTAATGATGTAAAGTATGTCATAAATGTAATGACTTTGACTGTAGTTGTCAGAATGTTTAGAGTTGAGTGTCTTGCCTTTACACTGGGGAACTGATGTTCAGCAATATTGAGTCAATGGTTGCTTGAAGAGTTAGCGTCTAACATATCCCCACCTTAATGCAGTTGCTTTGTTTGTGCCAGTCTCATTGTCTTGTAACTTCATTTCCAGATACTTGCTTTGTGATTTGTGTAGTAGGTATGTTTCCAAATCTCTGCTCCTTTTTTGTATTTGCACAGGTACCTACACATAGACATCCTCATATGGGCATTTCAGAGTTGTGATATTGGCAGGTAGGAAGGACTGAAGTGCACATTGCGCTTTCTAGTGTGCTGTGGTGGACCCATTGCTACATGTGTGGGATCATAGGGCCATGAAATATGTTGTCAGTAAGTGCAAGCCAATCATTCACCCTTTGCATAGGCTAGAAACTATTCTTGTGTGACCTGTCTATAGCCGTAGATGTGTTTCATCATTGCAGGCAACTTTGCCTGTGCCACAACACTGGCATATGTTTAAATCATACCACCAGGCACATGCCCATGGGATTATGATGAACCTGTTGTGCTGCCCTCTGTCTGTATCCTGGATTATGTGATGTTGGATTACTTGATTTTGGTATGTGATAAGGCTGAAGCTGGTGGTGCTTGCCTATTCTACAGGACAATGTCTGACAAGGCCATTCCTATCTGTGGTCTTGGGGACTGCACCTCCGTATATCTACACTGACCCAATATGTGCCAGCCATTCTTGGACAGCCTATGTGCTGTATGGTGCAATAAAATGTTTGGTGTGACTAGACACTTGTAACAATGTATTTGTGTGTATTGGTTGTAATCCTTAGCAGGACACTGTACCTGTAACACATCCCTCCTTTCACTAATATCTTGAGTCTTCATCATTTGCTTCACATATGCTTACATCTCTACATAGCAACAATTGAAACAGTAGCAAACATATGCAAACTTTGTAATAGGTGCATTTATTGAACCTTTGTACATAAACTGACATTGGGGCATGATGGAAAAGGAAGGTGAAGGGTTCAGACATGGTTGATAAAATCATTGGAGTAGATGCCATAACATTGTAAGTCCAACGTCCAGTGTACTCCTCCCATAGGAAATGGAAGGTGGTTGAAGAGCAGTCAACAGAGTGAAAATGTGGCACACAAAGGACTTTCTTGAGGAATAGGTCACTTGCTCGCAGTGATTGGTGTCTGGTCTTCTGCACCTCCTGAACTCTTTGCTGGACATCCCCGCTTGCATGGGGGATGAGCAGTAGCTACAGAGGCAGGGATGTCTGTGATGGGTTCTTCCCTTGATGGGGCCTCTCTTCCAGTGGTAGGCACGGATGACGATGGGCCTGGTGTTGCTGTGCCAAAGGTAGGGGTAGAGTGTTGCTGACGATCCCTGATCAGGGTACTGCTAATGTCCCTCAACACCCCTGTTAGGGAGGCCAGGTTGGTATTGGTGACCCCTCACTGCTCATGCATATCTCTATGGATGTCCCTCTGCAGCTGCTTGATCTCCTGGAGTTCAGTAAGCAACTGGCCCATCACGCTTTGGGACCACTTGATAGACCCCTACAACTTGACTTATGGAATCCTGGCCTGGAGCATTCCCAGTGGCCTAACCCTGGTGACCTTCAACATTCCTCCCACGCACCCTACCCCCACGGACCTGTGCCCTTAACAAAGGGTCCCCCCACTGGTTCCGGGACCATTATTGTCTGAGGTGTTGGGCTGAGACTCAGGATCCTGGACTGGGGGGGCACAAGATTGTAGGCACTGTCCTAGAGACACAAGTTGGAGGGCGAATGGTTGCCTCTGATGTTGAGGCAACCGGGCTGGAAGGTCTTGATGTGGCACAGTGAGACTAATTGTAGGGGTATGTACAGGTTGCCCAGATGGGCCGGGACTGCCCTCCACGTCCAGAAATTCAAGAGACTCATGTTCACTGAGGGCTTGATCCTGGGGGATAGTGGCAGTCTTGTCTGTGGGCTCTGTCTGGCCAGTGGCAGCTCCACCTGTTGATGTGACAGATACAATGTTACTGGTGGTATTGCAACATCTTCCTCTAAAGGTTTACTGCGACATTTAGCACAGCCGGTGTACATAGTTGATTTGCAGGTGATCCTATTTTGAAAGGTACCCATGCTATTGGTTGTATGGAGCTGACATTTGTGAAGCATGCCATTTCTATTAAAGGCATGCAGCTGCTGAATTTAGCAGTACATTGATATTTGGGAGTATGGGCAGAGATTTACATGCTGCCAGCAGGCACATTGTGGTTTTGACCATTTTAAGGCCTAGTTGAATGTTATGCAGGCTGAAGCAGAAGTTTGTCATATATGTGACTGGAGCCATTGTGTAGTCAGTGCAATGTGAATGTGACTGCAGCCAATACCATTCTGGTGATACATCTTGAGGCCTAGTTGATAATTTATGTTGCACACTGTGTCAACTGTCCTGCCTGCCCTCAATAGTTTCAGGATGGCTTAGCAGTTCAAGATAGAGCTAGGTAGCCAGACACATCTAAGTTGGACATGATCTGTATCTTGGTCCCATGATTGGTAAATATGATTTGAGATTGATCAGGCTAGGATATGTGAACCTCTGACCACTATTCTGCTATTTGGAGTCACTTGAGCAGTGCCGCCTGGAAGTTGAATTCAGGTCATTCCTCTAGTTCCCAAGACTATCCAAATGTTAACCTCCCAGGTGAGTAAACGTCCTTTGAGAGTTCACTAACAGAAGCACTGGGGCAAGTGTACACTGGGCTGGTGATTGGAATTAGCAAAACAGAGCCCATTGGGATTTACATTCAGGTCATTCCCCCAGTTCCCAACACCAGGCAAATGTTATCCTGCTAGGTGAGTAAACTTCTTTAGTGAGTTAATGAACAAAGGTAGTTGGACAAGTGTACACTGGGCTTGTGTTTTTAATTGGCGAGACATAGTCTACTGGCCTTAGCAGTCATGTAACTCCCTCTACCTCAGACACTTAAGAAATGTCATCTCCCCGGAGAGTACACTTTACCAAACAGGAGTCTTTGGAGAACAGGACACTGGACTGGTGGTTGGAGTGACAGTAAGAGACCCAACTATAAGTTACAGTCATGCACCTTCCTGTACTACACACACTACAAATGTTATCCTACAGGTCAGTACATTTTTGTTGAGGTTTAAGGCACAGGGGTCCTTGGACAAGAGAACACTGTGTTCGTGTTTTATTCTCCAGAAACAGGGCTTCCTGGCATTAGCAGTCAGATCACTCCGTATTACATACACTTTACAAATGGTTTCCTCCCTGGTTACTACACTTCAATACAGAGTTAAGACATAGGAGACTTTTGAGGAGGGAACACTGGTCTGGTGTTTCGAGTTTGAGGAACAGTGCTGGCTGGGAGTTGAAGTCCTGTCACTTTCACTACTCCCCCTTACTTCACAAATGTTATCCCCCCAGGTGAGTTAAGTTTATTTTGTAATTGACAAACAGTGGTCTTTGGAGAAGAGAACACTGTTCTGATGTTTGGAGTTACAGATACAGGGCCTACTGTGAGATGCAGTCATGTCACTATCTCAAGTACACAAACTTGACCCCTAGTGAGCACGCTTAAATTGAGAGTTCACTAACAGATATTTTTGAGCAAGTGACCATTGGTCTGGTTTTTGGAGTTACTGACACAGTGCCTATTGTGAGTTGTAGTCATGTCAGTTCCTGTACTACACCCATTGTACAAATGTCACAAACAGGGGTCTTTGGGGAAGAGGACACTTGGCTGGCTGAGTAGTGTAACAGTAACAGTGCCTTCTGGTCTTAGCAGACCTATCAGTCCCTGTTCTACACCCTCTGTACAAATGTCATCCTCCCATGTGAGTAGACTTCAACAGAGAGTTGTGACACAGGAGTCTTTGTTGTAGGGGGCCCTGGGCTGGCTGAGTGGAGTAATAGTGACATAGCCTCCTGTCCTTAGGAGTCCTGTCAGTCCCTGTCCTCCACCCACTGTACAAATGTTATCCTCCCAGGTGAGAACATTTCAACAGAGAGTTGAGACACAGAGGTCTTTGGACAAGAGAGCACTGTGTTGGTGTCTGACTTTCTAGGAACAGTGCCTGCTGGGAGTTGTAGTCATGCCAGTCTCTACACCAGCCCCAGTCTAGTTATGTTATTCTCCCAGGTAAGTACACTTCAATTGAGAGTTGACAAACAGGGATCTTTGGTGCAGAGGACACCGGGCTGGTGAGTGGAGTAACAGTGAAGGTGGCACAAGTTGGACAGAGAGCATGCATGACATTACATTTTGGTACCATTTTTATTGTTTTGGCTAAGCAGACTCGAATTCCCCAAGTATTCCTGTCGAGCCCCCAGGAGGCAGGATGGCCAAGACCTTCTCCTCCCAGGGAAAAAGTTATAATGGGGCACTGGGAGGGCCATCACCAGTCTTCTTGGCCTGAAGATAGTGCCTGGAGGCAAGGGACCTGATATTGCCCCTGAGGTTGTTCCACCTCTTCATGATGTCCCCCTTTGTGCATACGTGCTGCCTATAGAATTCAATCGGTCGACTATCCTGTCCCACATTTACATTTTCCTACTGAGAGTGGTGTGCTGGACTTGTGCTCCAAACAGTTGTAGCTCTACTCTTACGATTTCATCCACAATGACTTTTAACTCTTCATCTGTGAAACAGGGATTTTTGGTACATGACATGGTGGGAAAAAAATAAAACTATAGAGGAGTGACAGTGACTTACTAAGAAGGGTGTGACTGGTCAAACGTATGTACAGATTGATCAAAGGATTAGTGATAGAAAGGGGTGCCTAATCTATGTAATCTACAAAAATGAGTCACTCTGGCTTCTGTGTTTGGCATTGTAAATGCAAAGGATTGCGATGTGTGAAGAGATGTGTTTTATAGTGTCCTTTGCAGGTGGGTCAAGTGTAGTAATGTGTCAGCTGTGTTGTTTTGAAATCCGTCCAATGGACTGTTGTATATTACTTTGGTGACGGTGGACCGCCGTGATTTGGACCGCCATTGGCTGACCAACATGGGTGCCTACCACTGCGACTTTGGACTTGCAATACGGTCAGCGGTTGGTCACAGGGCTGTTGGTGCTGGATGTTGGACTGCCTACATATGAACAACCGTGGCAATATCGGTCCAGGTTTTTTGTTTGGTGGTCCTACCTGTATAACTCATAATAGGGCGGTCTGGGAGACTGCCAACATGGTAGTCTTTTTGGAACCACCAACATGGAGTTCCAGTGGGCCAACCGCCAAGCTCATAATGAGGCCCTTAGTACTTACTACTTACTAAGACAACTAGTGAACAACCATGCCAATACATCTTAAGGCCAAAAAGAGGGTGAGAATGGTGATTCAAAGAGAACTTGAGTGAGAAAATTTTGAAATTTTATTTTGCTTAGTTTTCACAAAAAATATGCAACATTACATGCATTGCAAGAAGGGGCCATTGCAGAAATGAAATTAAGAGGATCTGCTTGACTTCTAAAGCATTGTGCATACATTTATTTATCTATATCTCTATCTATCTATATATCTATCTATCTCTAGCTCTCTATCTATATCTATCTATATATATATATATAGATTTATATATATATATATATATATATATATATATATATATATATATATATATATACTACTGCCGGTTGCCAGTAGGTAGTTATAGTCAGGAACTAGTTTCCATAGGAAAAGCATTCTTTACTTTGCCAATAACTTAGGCGCCACTTGCCAAATCTTTACAAAATTTTCAAAACTAATACAACAGACCGTTCAGCTGTTGTCTTGAAAGATTAGGGGTGATCCATCAAGTGGGGGCTGAGAAGAAGGGGAGGACCCAAAACACATTTTCACCATTCATTTTCCCACAGGGTCTTTAGACACCCCTACAGCTTGATCCGCTGGATGGAATTACACCAAATTTGTCTGGAAGCTAGATTTTAGTGCATAGGTTGTGCTTTTTGTTGTTTAGTGAGAATCTGTTAAGTAGTTTCTGAGATATTTAAGGTTAAAATATCGTTATATAGGGAAATGAATCCTCTACGGATCCTCCATGGATTATTTTGTCCCTGTTCTGATATCTAATTGGCTACCAACACTTCAACAAGAAAGTGTTGAGTCACAAAGAAAAATCACAAAAAACAGAAAAGGGGCCAGGGTAGGAATACCCTGAGCCTCTAGTCTTGGTCCAGGGGGTCCCCACAGGGACCTTGCCAGGGCTAAAAAGTATTTTTTTTAAACAAAATCTCAGAATAATCTGCAGATGGATCCACAGATTTTTCAGAGATTAATAAAAAAGAGAACTCTCTCATGCTCTTTATTTATTTTGCAACCGGGTGGGCCATGTCCTGGGGCATTAGGGGCCAAAAAACAGTAGGAGGCACAAGAACCCTCCCTCATAGGGCTTTTAGAAGCCTGCTATGTTTTACAACTATGTGGAGGGCCGCAAGCCCCCTGCCCCTGGGGGACCACCACCTCCCCAGAGCTGCATTTTATAACATATAATGGTGGGATGTCCTGCAGACCCCCCTGGGCCCCAGGGACCACCATTTCCCAGGGCAGTATTTAAAAAGTATGCCGGTGGCCGCACGGCCTCCTATGCCCCAGGGACCAGCACGTCTCTGGGTCAATATACTGAAGTAGACCCCCCACTTCCCGGTGACCACCTCCTCCGTGGGGCTGCGTTTTTCAAATATGAATACAGGCCCCGGGGACCACCACCTCTCCGTGGCAATATGTAAAAAGTAAGTGGGAAGGCCATGCAGCACCCCTCACCCAGGGGACCACCATCTCTCTGGGGCAATATATTGCATTATTACTAGGGGGGGTCCCGCAGACCCCCCCAGGGCAAGGGCTGCCACCTTCCCAGGGCAATCTGTTAAAAGTGTGTGGGGGCCAAGTGTCCCTCCACGCCCCGGGGACCACCACCTCCATGGAGCAACATAACAAATAAAATTGGGGGGTCCTACAGACCTCCTGGATCCTAGGGACCGCCACCTCCCTGGGGCTACAAAATGCTCTGAGAAGGGGGTCCACCTGAGGAAAGCCACATCCCCAGGGTCAAATAAAAAAGAAGGAGAGGGGCCCTGTGGCCCCCCCTCCTCGAGCCATACTCAGCCCTGGGGACCACTACCCGCGAAGTTTGCTCCTGCTAGTTCCCTAAGTGCACACCCTCGGAAAGTAGCTATTATAGCTTCCGCCAAGCAAAAGAGAACCCTCTGCTTTCAGCAAGCAGAGCTGTCAAAATGCTCCTGCCTGCTGAAAGCAAACTTTTCATCTCTTTCCGTGCCCACTGTCATGTGGGTAGGTAAATAGATGCAAACATTGCTCACGCACACAGGGAGCTGCTATTTGCAGCAGCTCCCTGCGTGCTGGAGAAATGCTGGCTCCCACAGGACACTGGAAGCTGGCTAGGACTGTGGGGGCCTTGGTGTTCCCCCATGGTCCTTTCACTCTCTCTCTCTCTCTCTCTCTCCTCCCTCTCACAATAATAGAGAGAATTGGTTACTGCAATGGTCTAGCCATACAATGACTTCAAAACATCACACTAGCAAGATGTTTGTTTGGAATGTTATAGTTACCTTTTGATGCACAGCAAAACAGAGTCCCCTCTGGCCTACTGGTAAAGCATTCGGAGTGGCACTCATGAGTTGATGGTTCAAATCCTGGTATCTCATGGCAGTGTGCCTATTTATTGACTCATGTTTTGAATGTTAAACATTCCTAGTGATGAAACAATTACGTCTTTTTCCCATCTTCATCTTTGGATTGAATGTCATAGAGATGTCTGGACACTGTAAAGTAAGGAGTCATCTGTGACCTGTTAGTTAAGTTCTGAGACCTTTACACAGAAGGTTGAGAGTTCTACTCTAAGTGTGCCACTTGTCATTTTTCAGCTTCAAATTCTTTTCAACTTCAAATATTTAAGATACATTCAGAAAGGTGATCTCACTCTTTGTACTTGTCAAACACAATTTCTTTTTCAATTTGTCAGACCATTTCTCATTCTAACTGACCTAGGATTTGGTGGCTATGGGGGTCTGCCACTTGGCCCGGCCACAGGCCACACCCTGTCACCAACCCCTCGCTGCGCATGGCAGGGTGATTATAGGTAGTTGGCTATGGGTCAGACCCTATGGCCAACCTCTGCTACCACTGGCCAAAGGCAGCGGTTATATTAACATATAGTAATTAGTCATTAAAAATACTTTATATTAAAAAAAGTAGAAAATCACTGAAAAAAACAAAGGTTATAGGGACATTATAGTTAGGTTCTGCACGTCCTTCACACTGAGCTATGTTTTTTTGTTGTTTTTTTTTTAGCCCTTTATGGGCTATCTGGGACCGTGAGGGAGCCCTCAAGGGCTCTCCTGCATTCCCTATAAATATTGTGGATTTATTTTTGTTTTCAAAATAAAATGCCCTTTACGGGCTATCTTGGACTGCGAGGGATTCCTTAAGGGCTTCCCGCAGTCCCTCTTGATATATATATATATATATTTTAAACATTTTATTTTAAATAAAATGCCCTTTATGGGCTACCTAACACTGCAGGGGAAGCCTTAAGGCCTTAAGGCTTCCCCTGCAGTGCCATTGCTTCAGCAAGCACAGAGCTGCTTTGACAGCAGCTCTATGCTTGCTGAAGCATTTCATCTCTGTCCCCTGCATGAGTGCAGGGGACAGAGATGAAAGCTTTGTTGTTTGACAGGAGGACCTGCTTTAAAAGTCCCGCTGACAAACAGCAAAGTGTTTGTTGTAACTTGGCTGTAGCTGCAGCCAAGCCACAGAAAACACCTATGTCCTGGGGATTGGCAGTCCTGGGACATAGCAGGAGCCAACCTTGGGGGGTGGCGGTCCCCAGGACCATCAGTGGCTTCACGAGGGGGGCCATACGGTCCCCCTCCAACGAGAATAGCCTTGGAGTAGTGGTCCCTGGGCTTAAGACTTGCCCTGGAGGATGGTGGTCCCTTGGGCAGCGGGGGGCATGCAGCCCTGCGCAAATACATTTGATTTTGCTCTGGAGATGGTTGTCCCCGAGCAGCGGGGGGCGGACGCACCCTGCCAAATAAAGTGTAGCCCCAGGGGGTGGTGGTCCCCCCGGGGCTACAATTGTGCAGGAGACTGTACAATCCGGTACGAACTTGACGTTTCTTTTTTAAAAGATTTTCTTTCTTAAAGTTGCACCAACACAAAAGGTATACATTGCCATACATCAATGATGTGCAATTTAAACACCAAAAACATACAAAAAGAGAATCTAAAAGAGCCCTAGTGGGCTAGGTGTACCAAGGGCACCGAACCATCATAGCACCTGGTGACAAAGTGAAGCATTCCATACAAACATAAATTCATTTACCATAGGCAATAGAGCCCATAAAGGGTGTAAGTATACAATGAGAACCTCCCATGTAGTAATCAAGCTTGAGAACCAAAAGCAGGAATAACAATACATCAAATAACATATTCATAGAATTCAACATAGTACATCAATATGGTACAGTCAAGAACTAATAGAATCACTGTAAAATGAATCTAATATAGACCCATGCTTAATGTGTTGAGGCATGCAACCTCCTTTACCCCAGGGTTGTCCACCCACAACTGACTGGCCTTGTGTAACTGGGAAAAATAATAATAAGTGCAGTGTTTTACCTACCAGGTGACACCAAAAATAAATGATACATTTTTAAAAAGTTGCAAAAAGTTACTAGAAAGAAAACAGGGAACCCACAGGGAAAAAAGATTCATGAAATGAATGATCAAAGATTATGGCCGGTCTCTTGCAAGAAAGTACCCTTCAGATATGGACAGTAATAATTAGTGACCACCATGTACCAAATGTATGGATCAGTACAAGTAAACAAAATCAAAGCTGGTAACAGAGTGGCAGAGTCCTATCTGTCTGTCGCATGGACTGGTGATTGAAGAAAAGGGTAGGGAACAACCTGCAAGAGTGGTTCCTTTCCACCTGTAAGGTAGAAGATAAATACTCTATTTTAGACAATGAACCCAAAGGGAGAGAAATGCAAGCAGAATAGAATAACAGCCCAGTGCAACAGGCACTACTCTCCAAGATGTACACTGAGTTCCTTTTCAGTGTTCTAACCCCTGGGATTTGTGTTTCAAGATCAATGACATACCTTGATTTGAGGCGTCTCAGGTTAAGAACACAACTGGTTCTTGATATAGGTATGGGGCCTGATCAACTATAAAATACACTACATTTTTTCTGTCACTGTTGTGCATCTCTCTGAAATGGAGACATCGGGTACGGTGGACCTTTACTGTCAATGGTGTGCATATACTCTGAAATCATTTTTTTGGCCTGATGTATGCTACTTCCTGCGTATTGTTTTCGGCAGGAGCAATCGAGAACATAAACAACAAACTGAGAGTTGCATGTGAGGAATTTGGTAATTCTCCTGGTTCTACTGTTCGTCGGGATCATGTAATCTGTTCTACTGTCACTGAACTTGCATTTCTTACACGGAAAAGAAACTTTCAAGTTACCTCTACAGTGTTATCTCTACAGGTGATGTCACTGTGGACCAAAGTGTCCCTCAAGAGCCTACTCGTTCTGTAAGTGATTCTGGGTCTATGCTCAAGAGAGTGGCCTATAATGACATCCTTGGTGAGGGTTTGACAGTTATGACTGAGGATCTTCTCAACCTGATTGTACTGGGGCGTGGCCTTGCCGTCCTGCAAGATGGCCGTCACGCTGTGAGGCTCTGCAGGGCAGGGGAATAAATCTGCTTAAAATGCTGGCGGACCTGCTGCTCGACTTGCCCTCCTCGCATTGATCCACACTGGGCAACCCTGGGGAGCTGCAGAGTGGAAAAAAGGGAAAAAGGGAGCTGGCTCAGCGGTGGGGGACCCTCTGGGCCTACACGGCATGGGAGAGTGGTGCCTGACTTTGCACGTGCAGCACGCTGGCCTCGGCGGTACTCGTTCCTCCTGGGGCCAGAAGATAAAGTTGGTGAGTGGCGATCAGAGCGGCCCTCTCCCTCCTCCCCCCGTGATCGGGACCGGGAGCTTGGTGGCGGTTTGCCGGCTTTCCATGCCGGTCCCTGACATTGGACTCCTGCGGGGCCCAGTTGGCGGCTGTGATTATGCCGGGGGCTGGAGCTTGGGGCTGGCCACCCTGTGCTTGGGGGAGTTTGGGCATGGTTGGGAGCACCCTGGGGCCCGAGGGGAGGGTGCTGCAGATGGTGTATGAGAGGTGAGTGATTCCCCTCTCCCGGAGGGGCAGAGTTGACCAAAGTTTCTGCGCTTGGACGTGGCCATACAAGTGTGATTTACTAGCTAGGGCGGGCCTGAGTCCTAGGTTCATTCAATTGATCCACTTGATGTACTCGCAACTGACTGCCTGACTGAGAATTAACGGGACAATTCTAGATCCCTTTCCGATAGCAAGGGACACCCGCCAGGGGTGCCCACTCCCGCCGCTGCTATTTGCGGTGGCGATGGAGCCGCTTGCGGCGCTTGAGGCAACACCATAATCACAGGGACTGGCATTCATACAGGGTCCAATATTGATTTCTATGTATGCGGGTGATGTTGCACTGTATGTTTGCAACCCGCAGCTCCATCTTGACGCCCTGATGGATGAGATAGTTTGCTTTGGACGGATTTCTGGGATCACAGTTAACTGGTCAAAGTGGGTGGTGCTGCCCCTGTCAAATGCTACGGCGCAGTGCCCCTCCAAATATCCCATCAGCTGGGCTGATGGGCGAGTGCGGTATTTGGGTATCTGGCTGAGTAGGGAAATAGACAGGCTGTGGTCGGCTAATTATGGCAAGGCCATTTTGTGGCTGGAAGATAAGGTGGTGGTTTAGCGTTCGCTACTGCTCTCGCTGACTGGCCGCATAGCGATAGCGAAGATGGTTATTCTGCCCAAGTTCTTATATCTATTTATCAATCTACTGCTTGTCCTTACATTAGCTTTATGAATAGACTTAATTCCGCGCTTGTGGCTCTTGTTTGGGCTGGTCGGAAGCCCACAATTTCATGGGAAAAACTGACACTTCCATTCGGACAGGGTGGGCTGGCGGCCTCGGACCTCATACTCTATTACAACTGCGCACCGGCCCACTTTGCGCATTTCTGGCTGCATACCATACGATATCTGCCACACCTGGCTCCTGAATTTGTTGCAGTGTGGCCTGATTGGCTATCAGGGGTGATTGGCGGACTGCCCAGGCCACAGAGGTGGATACTGTGTTGTGCACAGCGTGGGCCTGGACTACGCTGTTGAGGCACGCCAGAGTGTATGAGCCCTTTGCGCCTTCAGTGCCGGTGCAAGATGTTGCGGGCTTGCCACTGTCTGGGTCGGTCGAATGTGTGAGTGTCTTCATGAGTTGAACTTGAATACCCGGGGATCTTGGTTTTCGGAGGAGATGTTCCTCTCCTCGGAGACTGCACTTGGTGATACGCATGACACTGCACTGCACCGACTATTCTTTCACAGAATCAGGGCCATGCTACATGCGCAAAATCCCTGTTTTCCTGAAATGCCTCTGGTGTGTCAAGTGTTAGAACATATATATAAAATGCAGTCCCCGTGCAGGCTTATTACGAATATATATGTTTGCATGCAGAACACAGCGCCTAGTGCTGGGTCTAAAGCTAAGACCCATTGGGAGGCGGACATAGGCAAAACCATTTCTAATTAGATGTGGCTATGTTGCTGTCCGCAGATGAGAGAGCTGTCTCCAAACTATAGATTGCACCTTATTCACTTTAACTTTCTACCCCGCTTGTATTACACACCCAGCAGATTAAAGAGCATGGGTATTAGAGCAGACGCAAGATGCAAGAGGTGTCTTGCTCCTGAAGCGGACTTCCTGCACCTGGCGTGGGGCTGTGAGGTGCTGCGGGACTACTGGACAGAGGTGTTGCGGGAGACTGAAGAGATGACTGGGCTCGTGTTGCCGCACACCCCTAAGATTGTTCTTCTGGGATATGTTGAGGAGATCCCCTCCGCACACAGGAGGTTAGTGGGACTGCTGCTTGCTAATCATAGGGTTGTGCTGTGCTGGGGGAGAAAGCGGACTACCCGATGCAGTGAATGGCTGAAAGACACTGCATACTGTCAGGAACAACTAATGATATACTGGGAGCTGAAGGCTCCCGACCGTGAGATATATGGCCCCCTTGTGATCCTTTCTTGAGTCCTGAACATTAGATGCACACGGCCAATTAACGCATCCCATTGACTAAGAAGTAGCAGACGTCCCCCTCTTGTGATATTCAGTTACTGCTCCCAACAAGTGGGAGGTATGATGGCTGCGTCGATCCCTTTTCTTGCCTCCCCCTTCCTCCTCTTTTTTTTCTTCTTCTCTCACTTCCTTTGTTTGCTTCATGACGTTCAAGAGTTGCTGCACTGACAGCACAGCACACAGTAGAGCCCTTTTCTCCTTCTTCTTGATTTATAGATTCACCTGTATGGTTACAACTGGGCTTTGTTAACTTATGGTGCCTATTGTGGTGTATACTGCCCTCACGTCTATTCTCTGTTTGGTTATGTTACTAATAAATGCAAAAATAAATAAAAAAAATAAAAATAAATACAACTCATTGTGCTGATTATTAAAGGTGGTAGTAGACCTGACTTTATATTCTGCTTCTTCATTCATAACCGAAGTGGAAGAAAATAAGATATTGTCCCTGCCTTTTGGAAAACACTCTTCATGGCCCTCTTGAGGAACCATTCAGGGTAACATCCCTCTCTGAATCTGCCCAACATAATGTCCTGTTCCACAAGAAAAGATTAATGGGAGTTACAATGTATTTTGGCTCTCAGCAGCTCCCCTTAAGGTATGCTCTACTTGAGAGTCTCAGGGTGGCTGCTGATGACATGGAGAAGGATGTTGCCTGCTGTGGGCTTGAGGTACAATTTAGTGTCAAGGTGATCACCCTCCACCACAACATCTAGGAACTCTATACTTGTCTTGCTAGTACTGAAAGTGAAGTCTATATTGAGGGAATTCCTCCTGAATGTACTCATGAGTGCCTCAGCAGTCTCTACAGTATCTCTTAAGATGACAAATAGTTCATTGATAAAACAAAGCCATAGGATAGCATTCTCCATGTCCTGTGCTGTGTGGACACTTGCTCCTCCCACCAGCCCATGAACAGGTTTGCATAGCTGGGGATGAAGCATGCCCCCATCACCGTCCCCCTGAGCTGATGGAAGATGCTACCATTAAACATAAAGATGTTGTTGCTAAGAGAAAATTCAAGCATCTCCATTAGCAGCTTAGTGTGCTGCAGTAGATGAATGGGTCTTACTTGTAAAAAAGTGTTCACAAGCTTGGAGGCCATCTGAGTGCTGGGTGGCAGTATACAATCCAAGGTCATTTTGATGAAACCTTCTTCCACTGAATGCCCTGTAAATACTGGAGAAGGTCCTTGGTGTCTCTCTCAGATATGAAGTTAAAGTAGAGACAAAGTTCCTCAAAAAGATACACCTGGAAGTATTTTCCAAGCAACTGTTTCTGGAGGACACAATGAGCCTTCAAGGTGGGTCAATTCTGTCTTTGGGGGAAGATAAAGGACAGGAAGCTGAAGAAAATCTTTTTAAGGTAGTTAATTTACTGAACTTCCAGGAACGCTGGTCCTGCTAATCCTCCAATTTGACCCAAAAGGTGATGACCATTTGGTGGTACTCTTCCTTAGCTATGGGGGAATAACAGTCAATTTAATTAAGTTACGTGGTAGCCTTCCTGACATATTGTTCCCTAGGTAAGATGACAATATTACCCCCTTTGTCTGCAGACCGAATTACTATATTGTGGTCTGCAGCCAGGTCCTGTAATGCCTAGTGATATTATGCATGGTGTATTGCTGTTTATGTCACAGTTTCTTCAGATCCATACTGGTTTTGTCATGGAAAGCATCTATTGTATCAAAAGGCATCTGGGGCATAAAAACAGAGATCAGTTCAGAATTTGTGGGGACTTATTTGTCATAGGTAATCCCTAACTCTTCTGATAGAAGAATAGGATCCCTAGTACTGCCCTAAGTGGATTCCCCTTGTTCTAAAGCATGCAAGGTCACAAGCAAATCAACATCCCTGATCTTCAAATTGGACAGTGTACCCCCTGCCTTTATGTTTGTCCCACGAATTTCTTTCTGGCTTTATCATGTACCACTTCTTTAACTTGTGTTTCCTCACAAGACTGAACAGATCAATGCAACTTTGCACATAATCAAAATTGCTGGATGGCACAAGGACAGACCCAGTGAGAATACTAAGAGTTCCATGTTAGTCAACTGTCAAGAAGATACATTTACCACTGTGTTGTTGGCCATTCCTTCCTCCATCATTGCTTCTTTGTTGCTGGCCTCCTGTAATTTCCCACTGGGCTCTCTGTGCTGCTGTCGACATCTGTTCTGCCCTTGTTTGGTCCTTTTTTCCCTCTTCCTCCTGCTCCACGTCCTTTTGCTCCCCTTCCTTTGCCCCTGCCTCTGTGTCCTCTCTGGTTGACATTGTCTGACTGAGGAATCACCCACCCCCTTTGCAGGAGGCGGTATTGCACTAAAGAAGTAGTTGGTTTAGGTTTATCTTCTCCCTCAGATGTACTGGCCTCTGTCATATCTGAGGTCTCAGTGTAATCAATTACTAATCCTTTCTCAGAAATGGTTGTTTAATAGACTGTAAGGATGTCATGAGAGCTTGCCATGTTACCGTTTTTCTTTCTGAAGGTATAAATTTGGCACTGTTTATAATCATCACAGTCTCAACTTAATTTTTTCTGCTTCCTCTTTTTTATATCATCTTTAAGTTTTTCCAGCCTGATGTCCATCTCCTAAATGAATGTGTCTATACTCGCCTGGTCTACACAACCTTTTAAATCCTCCTGTAATAATTTTATCTCATCTAAAATTTTCTTCCTATCAGACCATGCATATTTAATCAGAATTTCAAGCAAAGTCCTAGAGCTTCTGTTAAAGTTCTAAGACCATTCTTCTAACATCTTAGGGTCAGGACATTCATATAAAGGCATAGTATATATTCACAAACCTCTTGAGATGATGCCGGTATCAAGATAATTATGTAGGGGAGTTCCCTCCCACCATTTCGATATCTCAGCATTAGAAAGTTTCTCAAGTTTCCTCAGTTTTTCTCTCAAAATGTAACCTTTATCAGGTATGTTGGTTGCAGCTTGTCCTGCAACTGTCCTTCTGGAAAATAATAACTGTGTCCCTTTCAGTCTCTTGCCATCTCTTTGCACTGCCATTTTCCTTGGAAAGAGGTAGTGGTGATAAAGTCCTCGAAACACAACCTTCCTCCCCTCAATAAATATAGGTACCCCACCTGCAATGAATAAGTATACACTCTGAAACGCATTAACAGGCCCACTTATAATGCATCCAGAAAGTACAGGTTCTGTACTGTATGAATATCCCTCCAACCAAAATAGCTTCTAGTTCATGGTAGCAGTTCCAGATCTATTAGTCAAACCTACCCCCCAAGACATTAGTTAGATTAGATTAAGGATCCCACATGCCTCCAGGGCATGCATGTCCGCCAACCCATACACTCCCCAGCCCCTCTGAAGGACCCCCTTCCCGACCAGCTCCTCACCTCTGGGGCAGGGTGGCTTGGTGAACAGTAGTCCTTCTGGGACAGCAACCCTGGAAATATACTCTGTTGTCAGCTTCTCCACTCTGGTGTCAGGTTCCTCCACTTTTGTAGTCACCCTTGTCATGTCTGATGAGTGGCTGATCACAAATTAAGGGCTGTGGAAGGACTTGCCTTTTCAACTCTTGTGTAGCCGTACTCCCATGAGGTCCAGACTGATTTGCATATGGCTGGGTCTAAACTGGGGTGGCACGACGAGCAAAAGAACGATGGATTAAACCCAGATCTATGACTGGGGGTGAGTGTTTGAAAACTTTCAGGACTCCGTCCATCATCCTTTTGTGTTGCTAAAGTGGCCCCTAGTGGCCAGTGTATGCCCAGATGTGGGTCCCTTGCTCACTGTGCCACAGGATTCAAGCTAGCCTGGCTGATGAGAGGTGATACCCCGAAATCGGTCCCGGGTTGACCTGGTCAGACTGGAATGTTCCTATGGGGAGCAGTGTCAAGACTGATTTGCATATGGCTGGGTCCAAACTGGAGTGGCATGTTGAGCATAAGAACAATGGATTAGACCCAGATCCACAACTGGGGGTGAGTGTTTGAAAAGTTTCAGCACTACGTCCATCATCCTTTTGTGTTGCTATAGCCGTATTACCACTGTTGTCTTTTTACTGATTCGCTCCATATGGTTTATTTTGCCATGCAGCACAACAGGTAAACAATGGTTCTGGAAGATGGAGCTTTGAAGGGCTCGTCATACAGGCAACTGAGTGCTTGGGTCTCCACTGCTGCCGCAGCCTGAGCCAAAGCTGAGAAGCTCAGGGCTCGGTGAGATGCCATCTCTGTAGCACTGCAAGATGCATCCAGTTTTTATCAGCCTCAAAAAGTTGAGCCATCCTAGAAGCTCACTGTCAAGACCCCATTGGCACCGCTGCAAAGTTGGGCAGCGAGAGAGCTGATAGAATGAAAAATTACTCCTCAACCAAAGCCGGACATTCGTCAGGATTGTGCTAATGCATACATCAAAACAGGTCCAGGCTCTGTGACATATATACATTTATCTATGTCTATATGTGTATGTATGTGTGTAGAGTGGCATGCAGTGAAGTGTCAGAGTGGAGTGGCACACAGTGGAAGGTTGTGGAGAAAACCGGTGCAGAGTGGAGTGAGGTATAGTGTATTGGTGTACATAGAAATAACTGAGTGAAGTGGCAAATCAAATCAAATCAATTTTATTTATGTTTTGTAACTCAATTGAGGTCTACATAAGAATAAACATTACAGTGATACTTTTGTCTCTACCACTCTTTACACCTAAAATCTAGTTCGACACATTTAACATTTATACAATAAAAAGTTCTATAAAAGTGTTCAGCAATAAAGTGGCATAGATTGGGATGGTGTATACTGGAGTACCATGCAGTGGAATAGTGTACACTGGAGTGGGATAAAGTGGAGTGGCATCGAGTGGAGAGGCATAGTATGTAACAGCGCAGAGTGGAGTGGCATAGAGTGAAGTAGCCTAGAGTAAAATGGCATAGAATGGAGTGAGTTACAGTGTAGTGGCATACAGTGGAATAAAAGACTGGAGTTGCAGTGGCATAGAGTGGAGTGTTGTAGAGTGGAATGCTACAGAGTGGAACATTGTAGAGTGGAGCAGGATAAACTGTAGTGTGGTAGACTGTAATGGAGTTCAGTATAATTGTGACGACTCTACTCCCTTGTGCTACAGCACGTGCATGCACAATGCTACAATACAATATGATGTGTTTGTAATGTTCATAAATTAAGGTATGCATGCATTTGATGGAGTCATGACATTGTGTTTCTCCATGGTGCCCTTTTGCACTAGGGTCTATGTATTTATGGTTCACTTTGAGATGTTAAAGCATAGTCGTCTGAACCAAATTATGTGAATAGAACATTGTTTTGTTTTCTAATTAGTCACCAAGCACTATGAGCATATGGCATGATCACTCATTCTTACGTACACGAGTAATTAAACCGCTGCACACGGAAAGCAGCAAGCGGAAGAAAACATAACTCATCCTTGATTAATTACCACCACTTGTTGCAAAAACATGATGACATCCTTGACTAATATCATCACATGTTATGTACATATTGCAAAAACAAATGACTTATCCCTAGGTACATGAGCAATTAAGCCACTGCACATGGAAAACAACAAACGGTGGCTCACACCCGCAACAAGGCTACTTAAACCAAGCTTTTTATTGTGCCCGTGCTTGGTCTTGTTCCTGCTCCTTACCTGAATCTCCAGCCAGCCTCCTGTAGCCTGGCAACGTACTTGGCAACTGACTCTTCCTCCTTCAACCAACACCCTCTTCAGCATCGGTTCGATGGGCAACGTATCTCCCAGCAACCATCCTCCACGCAGCCTCGGCTCTTTACCTCCCGATCTGCAGGAAAAAAGGAAAAGGGACAACAACTCAGTTGTAACAAATACATGGATTCACATTGTGTGAGGTTTATTGAACAACTATCCAGCACAAACACGGTATGGCTTATTTGGTCCTTTTAGAAAAGAAAAATCGATAGCATAACAGACAATAATCTTTTGGTGAAGTTCTTGCAAGAAAGACTGACAAGTACCAGAAACCCAGAGTGCTTCAATTTACAGTTTTGTATTGTTTGCAAACAATTGCCTCTTGAATCATTACTGATTTTATATTTAAAAAAAGAAAACTGATCGCTATTGCTAACCAAGACTTTTTTGGCTGCTGTGAAGAAACAGGAGCCCAGATTTTGTGAAACACTAAAAAATGTTGTCTTTGATAACTTTGTTCTCTCTATGTGCTGTATGGGACAAAAGTCAAAATATGCGATGAAAGCCCCTGTTGAGATTTTAGGTATGCTCACATGTATGTCCTTTGACATATTATGTTTTGTGGCATAAAATCGAAGCTGTGTTCATAAGAGCCTACACGCTAGTAAACTAATTATCCCTCTTTTTACAGACCTCTTCCCAAGCTGGAGTCCTGCTAACCAAGGGGACCCAATGCCTGTTACAGCACATCCTGTCTACCCGTCCCTGCCTCGATAAGAAGGAGTGCTGACATTTGAGTGGTTCGGTTTTCTTCTTTCATTTCTCCTCAAACCCCCCTTCCCTTTGGGGTCTCACCCAGTGCAGTGCTTAGTTAAAAGAATTACTGCAACCAGAAACAGGCCCTAGAGGGAATTGGGGACATATTCGCCCCATTGGAACAACCTGGGGAATTCAGGTGAGTGGCTTGTGACAGTAATAGTGTACTGAGCAGTGGGGTAGAGTGGAGTGTTATAGGCTGGAGTGGCGTACAGTGGAACACCAAGGGGTGCAGTAACATAGAGTGAAGTGTCAGAGTGGAATAGCATACAGTGGAGTAGTATACAGTGAAATGCTGTAGACTGGAGAACATTGATTGCTACTGGCATACAGTGTAGTGTCAGAGTGCGGCGTGGCATATATTTGAATACTGTAGAGTACAGTGGCATGGAGTTGAGTGTCATACAGCGGTCTATCGTTAAGTGATGTACAATAGAGGGAATTGGTGTAAAGTAGAATGACATAGATAGTAGTGCCATTGTAAGAAAGTAGATTATTGGTAAGGGCAGGTAGGTACCTACACTTAGCAGTAGGCCACAACCCCCACTCAGTCCAGTCAAGGTCTCAATAAAATAATCCTTGCTCCACCCTTGGTAGTCTAGCCAAGAGCAGTTAGGCCTAACTTAGGAGATAGGTGTGTAAAGCATTTAATATCAGCAAAACAGTAAATAAAAACACTATAAAAATCCCACACCAGTTTATAATGATAGATTATATTGGTATCTTTAAAATGACACCAAAATGACAAAACTCCAATGTAGGGAACCAGAGATATGAATTTTTAAAGATTAATGGCTTTTTTTTTGGACATCTGGTCGCACTCGACGGGGGAAAGTCTAAATTTTAGGCTAACTGCGATGGAGCTCTCCTCAGCTACACTGAGCGGGAGGCCTCAGTTAAAGTTTTACCATCACACTTAGACAATTTCTTGAAGATTTTCCTCCGACCGGGACAAAATCAAAAGCTGAGGTTGACCACGATTGAGCCCTCCACGGATACACAGCACGGGAGGCCTCAGTCAAACGTTTACCTTCAGCCTTAGAAACTTTTTCGGAGATTTTCTTCTAGGACGCCGGGTGGTCCTCCTCAGCAAGCCGATTTTTATGCAGATTGCCTTTCCACGATCCCCCGGTCACGTTCTGGAGGTCTGGGGCTTTGGAGCTTTTAAGCTGGACTAACCTGCAAGTCAGGGCGGGTCACGCTCGACGTTGGCCGGCTTGACTCTTGACGTCATGTCATCTACTTATGGAGCTGTTTTCCAAAGTTACTTCAAACTTCTCCAAACATCTGGATCTTCTTCCAGAAGTACTTTTTGGGGTCCTCAAAGTGCCCACAAACTTACTCCAAGGTCCCAGAAGGTCTGAGTTGCTCCTTGGAGGTTGGGACTGCTATTCCGAGAATGCACCTGGTCAAACTCCTTAAATGACCACTGGACATGATGAGCTAGACTATTCTTACAGGACTTGATGCAGGAGACTCTGGTCAGCTCCTTTGTAGCTGTTGCTTACAGGGAGCCCCTTCCTGGGGTGGAAGGCAAAGTACTTTTCTTGGTGAAGCCCATAGTGTGCTGCTGGTGCAGACCTTCTGAGTGCGTGGTCCAGGTGCAGGCCAGGGGTCTAGCAGGGCAGTCCTTCTCCTTGTCTGTTCTTCTAGCAGGGATCAGAAGTGTAGGGCAGCTCGGCCATATTTACCCTTGCTTCTGGGGTGAAAAGCAGAGTGGTGCTCTTGTCCAATCACATCCAGGGCACCACCCTCTTGAGTGACCTCTTCCTGGTAAGTGTGGCAAAAATCAATCCCATGGAGCAACATTCCTCCAAAAATCCAAGATGGCAAAAATTCAGTCTTAGAGTTTAGATCTGGCTGAGTCCACCACTGGTGTGGCTAAGGTTCCCTTAACACACCCCTTTTCCAGCCCTCTCCTAATCTAATCAGGGTGCATCTAGCTGTCTGGGGCTGCAGGAAATGGGGGAGGTTCAGTTACTGTCCCAAATGTCCTTCCCTCCCTGGAAGTCCAGTTTGGCTGCTCTCCCCATCCAGTTCCCCCGTCTCTTGAGGCAGATTTCCTCCCACCAGATTCTTCCTTTGTTTCAGCCCAGGCCACTTCATACCTCATCAAGGCAGCCTGGCGCAGGCTGCCAGAAGCTGACCAATCAGAGAAGGGCACTACAAGGCTGAAGTCTCTCCATGTTAGCCTATAGATCCCATTCACTATGATGGGGAAAAAATAATTTGGCTATTTTTCCCTCACAAGGGCTTGTAAAACATATTTTATGAAGTCCCTGCTTATAGGTACATTGCACCCAACCATGGGGGCACGTATGGCATACCTTAGGGGTGACATATGTAAAAATAAAGTAGCTTAAGACTATGGAAGTTTTTTTTTAGTTCCAAAGTTGAATTTGGGGTTACCTTTAAGTTAAAATCAGCCAGCAAGGCAGGCCTGCTTTTAAAATGACAACGGGCAACTATGGGTGTGCTTTCTATACTGGGGTCCCAAAACCTACATGCCATACCATGTATTAGGTACTTATAGGTAGGTTAGTACAGCCAGTTAGAAGTAGCTTAATTTGCATAATCCATTTTACACAGAGCACAGGCCCTGGGACTGTCCAGCAGTGCCCAGTGCACCATCAGAGTTAGGAAAACAGCAGTATGAGTGAAAAATGGGGGCAGAAAATAAGGAGGCTTCTGCAATCAGCCAAGTTTTCCCACAGCCACAGAATGGAGTGATGTAAAGTGTAATAGTGTACAATGTATTGTCGTAGAGTGGAGTGGCATAAAGTGAAGTGGGGTACAGGGGATTCATGTAAAGTACAGTGTCATATGGAGTAATAACATACAGTGCAGTGCTGTACACTGCGGTGGCCTACAGTGGAGAGGCAGAGTGGAACACCACAGAGTGCAGGTGTTTACAGTGAAATGGCAAGCAGTGACGTAGTGTAGAATGGAAGCGCATACAGTGTATTGGGGTACACTGGAGTGTTGTAAAATGGAGTAGCATAGAGTATAATTACGTATGGTGTGGTGGTGTCGAGTGGAGTGGTGTAGAGTGGAGTGTGGTAGAGTGGAGTAGCGTAGATTGGTCTGGTGTACAGTGGATTAGCATAGATTAGGGTTGCGTATATTAGAGTGAGATAGAGTCTAATAGTGTAAAGTTGAGTGGTGTAGAGTGGAGGATGTACAGAGGAATGACATAGAGTGTAGTGACAAACAGTGGGGTGTTGTAATTGAAACAGACATAGAGTGAAAGTGTGTTGAGAGATGGAGATGTAAAGTGGCAGGATGTAAATGGTAGTTTTTGGAAGCATGTGTGAATAGTGTAAGTAGTGTTAACATTATAAATTGGAAAATAGTTATATATTGTGCCATGTTATACTTTTGTACATGTGCATGATTAGATGATAAGGCAGTATGTGATTGGCTAATGGCTCTGTTTACCAAAGGCAAAATACAGCATTGTCATTTTCAGGACATTTCGTCTACATTTTGTGTTTCGCTGTGTTCTGGTTTAGGTTCCTAGGTCCAGGTAAGTAATAGGTTTCATTGTTGTTCGCTACCTATTATCACTGTCTAAAAGTGTTAATAGGTAGAAGAGTGTTTTCATATTTTTTATATATTTTCAAACCAGTTTAGAAAGGAGTGCTCATTTAAAAAAAAACTTTTTGAGAAGTTAGGGCGATACTGTGTATAATTTTTACTGAAGATTTAAATGTTTTAAGAATGGAAACTACAATATAGTACACTATGGGCCTCATTATGACCCTGGCGGGCGGCGGAGGCCGCCCGCCAGGATCCCGCCCTCCAAATTACCGCGCCGCGGTCAAAAGACCGCGGCGGGTATTACGAGTTTTCCCCTGGGCTGGCGGGCGGTTCCAGTAAAACCGCCCGCCAGCCCAGGGGAAAACGACCTTCCCACGAGGATGCCGGCTCGTAATCGAGCCGGCGGAGTGGGAAGGTGCGACGGGTGCAGTGGCACCCGTCGCGTATTTCAGTGTCTGCAAGGCAGACACTGAAATACTTTTCGGGGCCCTCTTACGGGGGCCCCTGCCGTGCCCATGCCATTGGCATGGGCACGGCAGGGGCCCCCAGGGGCCCCGCGACCCCCCCTACCGCCATCCTGTTCATGGCGGCTTTCCCGCCATGAACTGGATGGCGGTAGGGGGGGTCAGAATCCTCATGGCTGCGGAGCGCGCTCCGCAGCCATGGAGGATTCCAAAGAGCAGCGGAAAGTCAGCGGGAGACCGCTGACTTTCCGCTTCTGACCGCGGCTGAACCGCCGCGGTCAGAATGCTCATTGGAGCACCGCCAGCCTGTTGGCGGTGCTCCCGTGGTCGGTGGCCCTGGCGGCCACCGGCCGCCAGGGTCAGAATGACCCTCTATATTTGTAAGCTATAAGGTGCTACAAGGCATTTTAAATTTTTAAAATTTTTTATAATTTATTTTTGGTACCAGGGTGCTCCATACACCGCTGAGTGATCCTGACGGATTGACGGCAGCTGCAGGTCAGAATCAGCCAGGGCGGTGCTGCATGCAGTGCTGCCCTTCTGATTATATCCTGGTTCTCTGACAGCCTTTCATGGCGGTACCACTCCCATGAAACGGCAGGTGGAGAACAGGTGCGGGGGGCCACAGGGGGGCCTCTGCACTGACCAGGCACTTGGCATGGGCAGTGCAGTGATCCCCCTGCCCAGCATCCTCACAATGTTCACTGTCTGCTGTGCAGAAAGTGAACATTGAGAAGGTGCTGGTGCACCCTGCAGGGGACTACATAGCCGCCGGCTCGATTACGAGCTGGAGATAATGCTTCTGCCACGTTCACGCTAGGCTGACTGGCAGAAACCTTGGTTTCACCAGTCAGCCTAGCGGGAAAGTCTTAATGCGTCCAGCGGGGAGGTAGCTAGTGTGGCGGCAACCTTCGCATCAGATGTTCGGCGAACAGGTCTTCCCATCTGCTGAACTCCTAATGAGGCCCTTTATCTTTTGTAAAGGCAGCCACTAACCAATCAGATAATGACTTGTCATTGCTTTATAACACTTCTGAAAGATACTGTGAAATATTGCAAAGATACTGCAAAAACAAATATAACTAAGTTAAATTCCTTATAACTCAACAAATACTTATGCTACTTACCTGTAGCACCCAAAGTGATCATCTGCGCACTGTAATGTCTAAACCTGCCAAATTGCATGTAAATACATTCAGCCATTTTCACTTTACACAAGATATAAAAGTCTACTGAAAATGCACTGGTGAAAAAACACGTTTAGGGGCCCTCCTTTTACCTTTGCACCCCCTCTCCCCGACCAGTCTCTGTGAAACTTCGCAATCGCTGCCAATGTAGAAAGTGCAATCATTCTGGAACGTTTTGTGGAGATTCATCAAATGGGGGCAAAGCACCCTGGGACAACTTTGCTCACATCAAATGTCAGTTTTTCTAACAAAGTTTTTATGCATAGGATTGGCACAGTGCCCTCCACGCCAAGCTAGAAAGTAAAAACGTCTTCTGCCATTTGTACAGAAAAATCCTTAAGCATAAGATTGGCCCAGTGCCATCCTTGCAGAGCTGTAAAATGACAAAAGCCTTTCACGTCTCCAGGCACAGTATTGCAGCTTTGGACTGGTAAAATACCATCCAAGCCAACCTGGAATGAGCAAAAGCAACGTGTTTCAATGTCATTACATTTTTGCAGATTTAGCTTTGTCCAGACACAAAAGAGCACCCAGTATAAGTCAAAACAACACCCTTTCAGGGTTAGAGTGATGCATAAATTATACAAAACAGAAGAGAGAACTCTGGGTAGTCCCCACGTTTAAATGGAGAGAAGTTCCAGTAAGGAGCACCCTGCAACACCAGTGTTGCTCTAGATTTGCTCACCTCAAATGTCTGTTTTTCTAGCAAAGTGTTTAAGGATAGGATTGTCACAGTGCCATCCACGCCAAGCTAGAAAGCGACAAAGTCTTTTGCTATTTGTACAGCAAAATCTTTATACATAAGATTGACTCAGTGCCATCCTTGAGGAGCTGTAAAATGACAAAAGCCTTTCACTACTCCAGGCACAGTATTACAGCTGTGGACTGGTAAAATACCATCCAAGTCAACTTGGAATGAGGAAAAACAACCCCTGACATGTGTGTTGAAGTCATTACATCTCTTCAGAGAGGTTTAGCTTTGTCCAGACACAAGGGAGAAACGAGTATAATTCAAAACAACATTATTTCAGGGTTAGAGTGATGCACAAATTATACAAAACAGAAGAAAGAACTCTGGGTAGTTCCCAAGTTTAGATGGAGAACAGTTCCAGTAAGGAGCAGACACACATAAACGAACATAAAGAAGCAATTTCATAACAAAAATATATTAATTCATTTAGCAAGCATATAAAATATTTAAAATGCATAAACTCCAAAACACACATTTACTAAAAAATAGTTTACCTATTTATACAATACTATAATACAAATAATAAAAAATATATAAATAAACAAATACTCTAATATATAAAAGTGTATATATATGCATATATACATAAAATAAGTAGACCAATAAATATACAACATAAAAATATGAACAATTCAAAACAAAAATGTATTAATTTTGCCAACTTATATAAAATATTAGAAATACAAAAACCCCAAAACTACATTTGCTAAAAATATTAGAATGACAAAAAATGAAACATAAACCACATTTTATAAAATATAGACAATAAACAAAAACGATTATAAAATCTATTTAACTAATATCAGGAAATGTGTTGGTCTCAAGAAATCAAAGATATACTATTCCCACTCCAATTTCTGCAGAAGTAGAAAAAGTGTTGAACTTCAGAGGGGTTACATTTACTATGCACACTCCAGTTTAAACAACAGTAGGGAAACTGTTGGATTTTTGAGAGTTTCAATGTACTATTCCCACTCCAGTCAAAGCAACAGTAGGCAAAGAGTTGAACTTCGGAGGGGTTACATTTACAATCCCCACTCTAGTTCAAACAACAGATTAGAAAGTGCTAGATTTTTGAGAGTTTAAATGTAGTTTTCCCACTCCAGTCAAAGCAACAGTAGGGAAAGGGTTGGACTTCAGAGGGGTTAGAATTACTATTCCCATCACAGTCTATACAACAGTAGGCAAAGTGTTTGACTTCGGAGGGTTTAGATTGACTATTTCCAGTCCAGTCTAGTCAACAGTAGGAAAGGTGCTGGACTTCAAAGCGGCTAGATTTATTATTCCTACTTCCGTCTAAGTACAGTAGTGAAAGTGTTGGGCTTTGGAGGGGATACGTTTACTATTCCCTCTCCAGTCTAAGTGACATCAGGGAAAGTGTTGGGCTTTGGAGGGAATTGATTTACTATTCCCAATTCTGTCTAAGCAGCAGCAGGGAAAGCGTTTAACTTAAAAGGGATTACATATATTAACACAAATCCTATCCAAACATCTTTGAACAATTAGTACAAAACATTAAATTACAAGATACATAAATAAACATATACTGTATATATATATGTATATATATTTTACAAATGTAACATATGGTAAAAAAATATAATTTCATATAGCAAGATCGCTAACTACAAAAAACACAATTATGAAATCATTACTGGCTTACCTTCAAATAATACATGAAAAACAAAACATATTTAAATTTCAAATGTCATCTCAGAACAAATATTTCACAATCACTGAATAAATGATCTTACAAAATTTTTATAAATATAAAAGCCTTATACATAATTAATTACCAATTCACAAATTATATATAAGTACCAATTCATATAGGGATAAAAGGGTATTTTTATTTTCTTAGTAACATACTCACCTAAAAAAATACCAGCATTAAAATAGATGTTTAATAAACATTATACAAATGTAATATATATATTTTAAATCATAAAACAATTACACAATAATGAATTATGTAATATACATAAATAATACATTTCAAAATCATTAAATAAAAATGCATTTATTTTATATTTTATTCAAAGTCACATCCTATTATCCTACAAATCCAGCAACCTACAACGAACATTTAACTTAAATAGATCAGTATAAAATTATTTACATAATTAACAATCAATTGAATAGATAGTTACCCAGCAAAGACTAATTAATAATTTATATAATGAACTCCGCACCCTATACCTACAAACCCAATAACAGAATTCTATTGTATAACTTAAATAAGTCAGTAATAAACCATTTAAATATGTAACAATCAATTAAATAATTAACATTTAAAAAAAGCAATACATTAAACATATTTAAAATTTAAGTAACCTTCTCACAAACCTTCTCACACTGTCCCCTACAAACCGCTATGAACTATAAATCACTAATAATATTAAAAAAACTAAATCACTTATATTACAAACTACATCTTTCAAAATGAATAACACCTATACCAACAATACCAACACCTAAAATAAATATATTAACAAAAACATTAGAATAATAAAAAATAATTAAAAACAACGTTTTTACAACTATATTACTGAAAACAATAATAAAAATAATGATATTCCTAAAAGCTATATCACTTACCAAACATAACGATATTCTTGACTATGATATTCTACAGCAAAATATTTTTGCAGCATGATGTTTTTGACAATATTTATGTATTCTGATATTTTGAACTCAATATTTTGTCCAAACAATCATAAGGAAAACACAAATTGGGCAAAATATGCAAATCCAATAACAAATACAAAATAGCAAACAATAAAAAATGCCATGGCCTGCCGAGCACCAGACCTTGGAGAAAGGTTCTGGGCAAGTGACATCTACAGGCGATGGCGCATGAATTCTCCAGGTGAACAAAGGTGGAAGTGGTGCGATTTTTGCAGATGTAGTGCTTCTCAATATAGAACAAATTTTAGGTATACCTGGGTGTCCATACTAAAGCAAGTCAGAGAATGCACCATATTTGCCAATATATCAATACATTGTGATATATGTAGTGGCAAACACAAAATGATGACAGTTTGGCATCAGACTCTGACACAGGTGAAAGTCCATGTAGCCTAAATAAAACTCTGCATCACTGAAGAACAAGACACTGATATGGAACCATGGCTGTTTCAGTGCAGCTTGTGATGAGAAAACCTCACTTCACTCTACATGGGTTCCTGCATTCCCTACATCATTCCCTTCACTGTACATGGACTTCTGCACTCCCTGCACCATTCCCATCACTGTACCTGGACTCCTGCACTCCCTCCACCGTACGTCATTACCATGAACTCCTGCACACTATGCACCATTCCCATCACTGTACAAGGACTCCTGCACTCCCTACGTCATTCTCATCACTGTTCATGGACTCCTGCACTCCCTACATCAGTAGCATCTCTGTACGAAGACTGCTGCACTCCATACACCATTAGAGCAGACAGTATAGGACAAGGGAGTAGCCAGAAACATAAAATATCCCCCACTTTGAACTACAGTTTTTGATGGTACATAGCATGCAAACTAAGTGAGCCCAACCATCCTGAAAAGAGCTCCCTTGTATCTTCCATCCAAGCACCTATCCATTCACCCTTTCACCCTTCCACTCACCCGCTAATAACTTCTATTTCACCCTGACATTCTGTCATTCATTAATTCTTTCATCCATCATTCTGCCTTTCCATATTTCATCCATCCTTCCAATTTTTAATTCATTCATCCATCCATCCACTCTGCCATCCATCCATCAGTCCATCCTGCAATCCATCCAACTACTCCTCCATACATACTTCATCTATGCGCTTTGCCATCCATTCATCCACCTACTCATCCATCCACTCTGCCATCCATCTATACACTCTGCCATCCATCCATCCATTCGTCCATCCATTCCCTCTTCCATCCACTCATCCACTTTGCCATCCATCCATTCACTCTGCCAACCATCCATCCATCCTCTCTGCCTGCCTTCCTTCTATTTTGCCATCCATCCACTCTAACATCCATCCATCCATCCTCACCTTTGCTATCCATCAATCCATTGTGCCGCCATCCATCCAATGTGTCATCCATCCATCTATCCATCCTTCCATCCACCCATCATAAATGTATCCAATCTGCCATCCACCCATCGATCCATTTGTCCATCCACTCTGCCATCCGGTCTGTCGTCTTTTAACGCAGTCATCCATCCCTTTACTCTGCCAAGCTTTTACCTGTCCATCCATCTTTCCATCCATCCATCCCTTATGCTGCCATCCGTTCACCTGTCTACCCATCTATCCATTCACTCAGTCATCCATCCATCCCTTTGCTCTGCCATCCTTTCACCTGTCTATCCACTTGTCTATTCATTCTTCCATTCACTCACTCATGCATCTACCCACTTATCTATTTATCCACTCATTCACCTACTCATCCTTTCACCCTTCCTTTCAATACTTCTTCCATCTTTCCCTCTTCTATTTATCCATCTTTCTTTCTTCCTTGCTTCTGCTTACTCTTCTATTGATGCTGTATTCTTTTATAGCTGTATTTATCAGCCAAGTTGTAGATAGAAGAGGAACATAAAGAATCCCTCCCACACTGTAGCTGCTAAAGCAAGGGGTTCATGACAGCCCTGATATAAGGCTCTTTGCATCTCTTTTCAGTTTCCTTTACTAGTCCCGTCCTTCGGTTCGTCCCTATTCCTTAAAGGAGCCCCTCATTACAAACGCAGTGGCGTAACATTAGCCCCCACGCCGTTGCGGTGCTGGCGAGCACCCGAGCTCTAGTGGCCCTCCTCAGTAAATTATAATGAGCACGGGCGGTCCCTGGTCTGAGAGCTCCTGATATGAAGGGCGAGGGTGGGGTACTCAGGTTTCGTTACGGCACTGCGCATACTCCTCATCCCGTGTGTACCTCTCTCCTTACAGTACCAGGTACAGACTGGCGCTATGCAGGAGGGCGCGAGTCAGGGCCTGACAGCTCATACTTCAGATGCCGCATAAGCTTCCAGGTTCAGCAATCTGTGACCAGTTCAGCCCCCTCGTGCATGTCCTTAAATCAGGAATTCCATCTCTCCAGAACCAGAGGATCACACAGTGACTGGACGGCAGTCTGTCGTCTGTTTTCTTTTTCTGAAAGGATGAGAGAAGGCGTCCATTTAATAGTTGTGCTAGGAGCAGGACTAGACACTTCACAAGTTGTAGAACTTCAGATTACATACATAAAGACAGAGTGATTATACTTGAGCGAACGTTTTAGAAGGAGACTGTAGATATTTGTATTCTTCTTTTTTTCAAAGTATGCCATTATTTTGTCTGCCCTTGGTGTTTATCGGTATATTTAGATGCCCTTCATAACTATTGATTGATGGGGATGTTACGTTAAACAGATTTGTGTTAATAGCATTCAAAGCTCTGGCCTGCTTCACTCTTTTCCCAGCTGTGAAACTTCGAGAAGAATGCAGGGGAAAATGCTCAATAAGTTTGCTATTTTCGAAAAACAGCCGTCATGAGTTTGAATCTCGGCAGAGCACAATGAGGATTCTGTCTTTCTAAAGGTCTTAAATTTATCATTCATAATTTAGAAATTGTATCATTTGTTTATTATAGCACATGAGCAACAAGGCGAGTGAGGAACTCCGGATAGGGAGATAAAAGATAGGCATTACATATCATTCAAAATAATATGGTAGCTATGATGTCTAAAGCTTTATTTGTGCCGGTGGTGAATTAATTTTGACCGGAGAAAGAGGGTGAAAGTCAGAAACGCCAGACAGGAGAAAAGAGGTGTAAGAAAATAGTTACAAAGGGAGAAAGCATGGATGAAAATTAACCAGTATGACTGAGATAAAAAGTCAGAAGTGTAGGGTGATGGAAGAAAAAGACATGAGGTGAAATCCAGACTAAACAGCTTTGCAAGTCAATAATTTGGCTTTTGTCTGTGCCGGCAGCAGGGGAAACTTTGGACCATTGAGCTTCTTTTTCTTTAAAAATTATGCACTGAGGATTTTCAATCACAGGCCTCGTTTTCAAACATGTAGGTAAAATATGTTATAAAAGCCTGTCCCTGGATTAGCATTCTTAGAAGTTGCTTTTCTGGAATTCGGTTGAAGAGTTATTTCTCTGACAGTTATTAATGCAAGTCAGCCTGGCAACAGTTTGTGGGCTCTGGAGTAATTTACAGAAATTAACAGAAAGTGTTCAGGGTTACAGACTGAGCACCCACTAACTACTGGAAATGTCTCGAATGGTGGAAAGTGAAGTAAGCATTGGCAAAGCCAGTCGGTCTCGCTTTTGCGATCTATTGGCAAACCCAGCATGTCTGTCTCTTGGCATTACCAATGGTTTTAGCCATACAGTACAGTATCCCCAATGCTGTGATGCTAGGCTAAAAAATTAAAAACAAGCATTGGACAAAGCCGCTGTGTCCTTTTGTCACAAAGTTTCATGGAAAGGTTACATATTAAATAAGACAATGTGCTGTCAGACCTTGAGCTACTTCATTTTAAACCATTCAATCTATTCTGTCGCAACTGACAGTGATTTACAGCAAGAGTTATTATTAAACAACAGTTTCTGTCAGACCTTACAATGCATTGCTGACAGGTTGCACACCAACGAAATCTCACAATGGTTTAAGGATGGGTTACATTTGCAGCACTTTATCTCAGATCTCTCGGCACTTCACAGCATTGTCACGCTTTACAGACAGCTTACACACCTCAGAGCACCATCTATCAGCCCCCACAATGCTTTACAAAACGTTACATACTATAAAGAGACTTCTGTTAGGCTATGCAGCGCTATCTAGACCAGTTACATCTTATTCCACTACTTACCCTCATTTTCAGGATGACACCAATTTTTGGGCTCCTTTTCACCCTTCAAACAGACTAGTACCTCCTTAAGGCATCATTGGGATCACTCACCATGAAAACGCTCTTCACCTCCAAAAAAACATATTCCCTATTGATTTCTATGGGCTCATCTGCCAAAACCATAAAATGCCACTTTTCGTATAGAATTACTGAGCCCAATTCACAATGTCATTTTTAGTCACAAACGTACGTTTACATTCAAAATTGTTCTGTTTACATCTACAAGAAATTCATAGAAGGATTCCTGACACATATGGTTTCACTGCTGCAGTATTCTCAGTTATAAGTGTACAGAATTCTGCTATAGCAGTAACCCCCACTCAAGGGGTGAAAAGTAACTATGTGAAGGTCAACACACGCATGCGTTTGGGGGCATTCTTAAACTCTCACCCAACGTTTTCCAACCCTGGAAATGATCCGTGTTTTATATCACAAAAGAGCAAGAGTAACCCCTCTTCCATGGTGGGGAGAGGAACAGATCACCCTCAAACTTGGTCAGTCTGTAGACGAAAGTTTTCTGCACAGAAAAAATATTTTCTATGGATTAAAAACAGAATGATAAAAATGTGCATTTGCACTTTGAGCTGCATTCTTTTCAGTGGGGAATTGCACAATGTATACAATTTTCCATCAGGGGAATGGGAGTTCAGGGAATATGCCACATGACATTTACAGTAGTTCACCAGAATCCAGCGCTGTTTTCCAGGCACACTACTGGGGACGTTTGTGAACTCTCAAACGTAGTAAACTTTCACCTACTTGGAGGAGTACTGCCACGGGGGCAAATGTGCGACTTTTCTTTATGAATCGAGCTATAAAAGTTGTGATATATGCATTATGCACCACATTCTAGTAGGCCTCACATCCTTAATAAACAGGTTGTGTATTATACATCTCCTTTTAACCTCAGGCCTTAAACAGCAGAGTGAGGGACATTATGAATGAGTAAATAGATCCACCTTTTTGATGCACGACCATTGTCATCCTTGGGCACTCTTTAATGCAACATAAATTACCCGCTCATAGTTGACACATAGGCCCTCATTACAACCCTGGCCGTAAATGCCACCTACCGCCGTGCTGACGGCCTGCAACATACCGTAACCGCGGCGGTATACCGCTACGGGTATTATGACCCACACTGACAAATCAGCCACAATACAGACACCCACACAAGTCTGCCATACCAAAGGTAAGTGATAAACTGGCAGTACCAAAACCCACACCATTACGCCTACAGGAATACGCCCACAGTATCACGACCCACGACTCACCGCAGCGTTCTTTCAACCGCGGTAAACCATTGGCGGTACACACCGCTGCGCTCAAAATACACACCCACTAACAAAACTACACCACATTGGACAATTCAAACTACTCACACCTGAAACACATACACACACCACACCCACACACTCACACCACTATAAAACACACACTCACATTACCCACAACCCTTTACGACCCAAACATTTTGGCAACTGAGAGAGATAGAAGCCGGGAGCACCCACTCAATCAGAGGCACAAAAAAACCTCAGCCATACACGCTCCACGCACCTCACACCACACACCCAAACACAGCACCCCACACACCCGCACAGATATCACTCTCACCACATCCATGGCACCCCAAAGTCACCCCAGGTTTTCAGAGGAGGAGCACGATCACAGTCACAGCAGACGTCCATTGCTAGGAAGATGGAGCTATGGCGGGGAATCGTGGACAGAGTCAACGCCGTGGGACAGCATCCAAGAACAAGGGATGATATCAGGAAGAGGTGGAACGACCTACGGGGGAAGGTGCATTCCGTGGTTGCAAGACACCAGGTAGTGTACAGAGGACTGGCGGTGGACCCCCACCTCCTCCCCCACATCTAACAACAAGGGAGGAGCAAGTCTTGGCAATAATGCATCCTGAGGGCCTTGCAGGAGTAGCAGGAGGACTGGACTCTGGTAAGTCAAATCTTTACTACTATATCCCCACCCTACCTGCATGCCATCACAAACTCCTACCCCTATCCTCACCCCCATCACTCCACCACCTCACATATACTCCACTATCACAACCCA
Organism: Pleurodeles waltl; assembly: GCF_031143425.1. Taxonomy (NCBI): domain Eukaryota; kingdom Metazoa; phylum Chordata; class Amphibia; order Caudata; family Salamandridae; genus Pleurodeles; species Pleurodeles waltl. Next base: position 860,973,533 of record NC_090440.1, read on the forward strand.
CCCATCCCAATACCAAGCCCTGCATGTAACACCAATCCATGGACCCCCATCACAGACCTGCATGGACACCCATCACCACAGCATGCCCATTAGAGAGAATTACCTAGCCCACAAAATTACCACGCACACAGGGCAAAGCTGACAGGGCTATCACAACCATACAGGGAAACACACCCATGCACAAGATGCCACACGCAGATACAATAACACTGCATTTTCATCCCCACAGGACCCCTACTCAATGTCACCAGAGAGGAGTTGCCAGCAACATCCAGTCCCCCCCAGAAGAGGCCCACAGTGATGACACCAGCTCTGCACCCCTGGATCAGGATGACCAACCTGGCCCATCAGGGACCTCCGGACAGTCGGTTATCCTGCCACAGTCCCAACCAGCCACAGAGCCTCTCCCCTCAGGAAACACCAGCACAGCACCCACCCAGCGGGCCCATGCCACTGTCCCCAGGACACGTCAATCAGCAGTGTGTCCACCACTACAGGGACCCCAGGCAACCCCACAAACCCAGGATGATCAGGGACCTGGAGTCAATGGCAGTGGGCACACGGTTCAGGGGACCGAGGCACAGGACAACAGGGAAGCTGGTAGGACTGCTGTGCAACAGGGGGAGGACAGGCCCAGGGAACCGACTCTCCAGGAGGCACTCACCAACATCCTGGGATCATACCACCATTCCCAGGAGATCAGATACTGTACAGGTTGCAGGAGACCCAGCGGCTGTAGGAGGAACAGTACCTGGGGATCAGGGAGGACCTAAAAAACATCTACACCATCCTGGTCACCATTGCAGGGGTGCTGGCTGACATGGGCAAGACCATGACGGAGGCAGTGGCACACCAACGGGCCCCTGACACTATCCACAGCGAAGAACAGCCCTCCACCTCTGCAGGCGCTAGTAGACAGGAGCACCCGCCACTGGAATAACAGGCCACCAGCAACCCACCCCCTGCAGAAGGAGAACCACCTTGCAAACAGTCCCTGCGATCCTGGCAAAAGCCAGAGAACATTGCCAAGATCCCTCCAGGAAATGAGACTCTTCTGATTGTCACCCTTCTGTCCCACTCGGTCACCCTGTCCACTTTGAACTGCCATTGCTCCCCTTCCTATGCCCCATTGGACAATGCACCTGTAATACCAAGAGACTAGACTCTAACTGGACATTCCTCCACCATCACCCCAGCCCATTGCACCTCCCTCTCTACGTATGAACACTTAAATAAACACCCTTGGAACAAATACAAATCTGGAGTCTGTCAAATGATTCAAATATGTAATAGTACAACATTATCAAAGCATAGCAAGCCATATGTACAGTTACATTTTCATTGGAATGGCCTTTAGTGGGCAACATTAAACACACCAGGAGCCAGAGTGGGCCACAGAGACTGACAATAGAGATGCCAAAGGGTACAGTAAGTGGCCATAGACATAGGGAAATCAGGCTGCCATGTACAATGCCCAACAGAAAACTGAAATGTAAAGTGAAGTTACAGTGTCTTACCTGTGTCTCACTGGAAGTACTGCTGTATTATATTACTTCTGTTGTCCACATCTTCTTCCTCTGCCTCCTCTTCCTCACTGTCCACAGGCTCCACCGCTGCCACAAGACCATCTCCAGGCTCATCCCCCCTGCAGAAAAGGCACTTGGCGTCTCAAGGCCAGGTTGTGCAACATGCAATATGCAACGATAATCTGGCACACCTTCTTTGGTGAGTAGTAGAGGGATCCTCCTGTCAGATGGAGGCACCTGAACCTGGCCTTCAGGGGGCCTAAGGTTCTTTCTATTATCCACCTTGTTCGCCCTTGTGCCTCATTGTAACGTTCCTCTGCCCTTGTCCTGGCATTCCTCACTGGGGTCAGTAGCCATGAGAGGTTGGGGTAACCAAAGTCACCTGCGAATATTGAAGGACAGCTGTTAGACACACAATAACCCTTAGGGACAACCCCATACCCAGACACCTACTTATACTGGGTGGGGACCTTGGGCTCACCTATAGGCCACACCCGGTGCCTCTGGAGTTGGCCCATCACATATGGGATGCTGCTATTCCTCAAGATAAAGGCGTCATGCACAGAGCCAGGATACTTGGCATTCACATGGGAGATGTACTGGTCCGCCAAACACACCATCTGCACATTCATAGAGTGATACCTTTTTCTATTCCTGAAAACTTGTTTATTTCTCCAGCGGGGGGACAAATGCCACATGTGTACCATCAATGGCACCAATGATGTTGGGGATATTTCCCAGGGCATAAAAGTCAGCTTTCACTGTGGCCAAATCCTCCACCTGGGTAAATACGATGTAGCTGCGCATGTGTTTCAGCAGGGCTGACAACACTCTGGTCAACACATTTGAGAACATTGGCTGAGACATCTCTGATGCCATGGCCACTGTAGTTTGGAAGGACCCACTTGCCAGGGAATGGAGCAATGACAGGACCTGCACTAGAGGGGGGATACCTGTGGGCTGGCGAATAGCTGACATCAGGTCTGGCTCCAATTGGGCACATAGTTCTTGGATTGCGGCCCGATCAATTCTGTATGTTATGATAATGTGTCTGTCCTCCATTGTTGCAAGGGCCACCAGGGGTCTGTACACCGGAGGATGTTGCCATCTCATATTCAGCCTTAGCGGTTGAAGCCTATAGAAGAAAACGGTGATCAGTGGGTCATATTCACACATCTATTGCACTAATGACGCTTTTTTTCCTTTACAGAAACAGTATGTGAATCCAAAAATCAGTTGCTGTGCCAATGTCTGCTGTGACGCAGTTAGGTGCCATGCCTTATGCCACCCTGACATGGTGGCTGCCTGACCTGTGAGGAGGGACAAGTGGAAATGAGGGAATTCCGCTGGCGCTGTGCGCCGTTGAGGTAGGCGGTCAAAGACCGCTGCGCAACTTTGCATTGGTTATCATTGGGCCCTATGGGTTCCAGGAGCCAATGGCGATGTACGCCAGCGGTGACGGTACGCACCGCTGCAGACGTGACCGCCATTTTCTATCTGTTCACTCACTTGCTACCTGACCTCCAACAGGAGAGGACCTACACTGCAAGTGCTGCTGTGACCTGTGTCTGGAAGCGACAATGGCTCATGTGTCTGGAAAAAGGGCCCCTGCCTTCACTGCAGAGGAGATGGAGAAACTGGTGGATGGAGTCCTACCCGAGTACACGTTACTCTACGGTCCTCCAGTCAAACAGGTGAGTACACTGTGAGCATGATGCGTGGGCCATGAATGTAGGGATTGCTGTGTGTGTAAGCCACATGTAGCGGGGGCAGAGGCATCCTGGCCAGAGTGCTGGATGTATGGTGGTCAATGTATGTGTGTCAGGGGATGGGAGGGATCTGGTGGGCCATGAGTGTGACGGTCCGGACGGTTGACTTATTCCCTTTTCTGCTGTCTTTTCCATGCAGGTCAGTGCCTACCAGAAAAAGGGTATTTGGCGTGCCATCGCCAAAGAGGTGCGGACCCTGGGGGTCTTTGACAGGTGGACCACCCACTGCCGCAAACGGTAGGAGGACCTGCGCCGCTGGGCAAAGAAGATGGCGGAGGCCCAGCTGGGGCTGGCCTCCCAACGAGGAAGGGTTGTTCGTCGCACCATGACCCCACTGATGTTCCGCATCCTGGCGGGGGCCTATCCGGAGTTGGATGGGAGCCTGAAGGCATCACAGAAGCCACAAGAGGGTGAGTACAGATTCTGAATCCTGACTTTGCGTGCGTTAAGGGTTACCTGGGTGGGGGATGTGGGCTGTGGATGCCCCTAGGCCAGGGCGAAGAAGGCAGGGTAGGTCCCTTGTTGGGCAGGCTCTGGAGCACTCCTACCCAATGGTGTTAGTGGGCTTCTACTACTTGGCATGGTCCTGTGGGTTTCAGGTGTGCAGCTGATTGGCGGTAGGCATTGTACCCCATGGGCTGGTGACTATCTTAGTAACTGGAAGTGCGTGGCCTAGTGCATAGGGCTGCTCCCTGTGTGTTGTGTACACCAACGGAGGTGGTGTTGCTGGTATTGACCAAGTGTATCCTCTGTCTCTCCCCCACCTTTTTGTTTTGTTATCCTGTCCTTGTGTGCATTAGCATCATCTGGAGGAGGAGCAGAGGCACCGGCGACGGAGGGAAGTGTATCCCACATGGGCCTGGAGGCCGAATCCACCGACGGTGAGGGCACCAGTGGGACGGAGGGCAAGGGGAGCACCACGATGGGGACAGGAGGGGACACAACAGACAGCGACTCCTCCTCCGATGGATGCTCCCTGGCAGTAGCGGACACCTCTGTGCCCACCCCAACAACAGGTAAAGCCACCACCCCCTTACCAGCACCGCCCTCCCAGCAGCCCCTCAGCATGTTTCCCGTGCCCGCTCACCCAGGAGGGTGGGCATCTCCTTCGCCCCAGGCACCTCAGGCCCTGACCCAGTCAGCCCTGCTGCCCTCAGTGAGGAGGCTATTGACCTCCTGAGATCCCTCACTGTTGGGCAGTCAACCATTCTGAATGCCATCCAGGGTGTCGCGAGGCAGTTGCAACAAACAAATGCATACCTGTAGGGCATTCAATCTGGCGTGGCGGCCCAACAGAGAGCATTTCAGGCTCTGGCCTCCGCACTGATGGCAGCCTTTGTCCCTGTCTCTAGCCTCACCCCTCTAGCTTCCTCTACCCAGTCCCAATCCCCTCAACCCCAGCCTATCCCAAGCACACCTTCAGACCAGCATTCACCAAAATCAACACACAAAAGTGGCTCAGGCAAACACAAGCACCACACTTCATCTCACAGGCACTCACACAAGCACCATCCCCATGCAGACACACCAACATTCACTGCCTCCACTGTGTCCACCTCCTCCTCATCGTCCACCTCCCTCCCAGTAGCTTCTCAACTCACACCTGCATGCACTACATCCTCATCCACTACCTCCATCACCAGCACGCCCATCACAACACACCCCTCACTGGCAGTCACCACCCCCACATCCATGCACACGTCCCCTGTGTCCTCTCCCAGTGTGTCGGTGACCCCTCCTCCCAAAGTACACAAACGCAAGCACCCACCCACCTAACAGCCATCCACCTCACAACAGCATCCAGCCTATGCACCTGCACCCAAACACAGCAGACAGACACCTCCTACAACCACTCCCTTTTCCTCCACTCCCAAACCCTCTCCTTCTTCCCGCCCCAGTGTCTATAAGAATCTTTTCCTGGCAAACATTGACCTCTTCCCTCCCCCTCCCCCCGTCCTTCCTCTTGGGCCAGGGTGTCGAGAACCCAGCCCAGCACCTCAGCCACTAAGTCGACGTCCGCTGTGGTTCCTGCAGCTAACAGAGGCGCAAAGGGGGAACCCGTCAGCCCAGCCAGTGTGCCACCAACACCTGCCAAGGACAAAACCATTCTGCCACCTGCCAAGGTGAAAAGGGGGACAGCATCCAGCAAGGGGAAGGAGCACCAAACACCCATCAAGGCCACCTCAAAGTCTCCAGCTGCCAGACCCAAGGTGACACCACCATCTGCCAAGGTGAGGAAGGGGCAGAAAAAAACAGGCAAGGCACTTCAGCTGTCGGAGGTTGCAGGTGAAGGCCTGGTGGCTACCAGCACAACCGCCAGCACCGGCACCTGCACCGCAGCCAGCACCGCCAGCAGCCCCGCCGCTAGCACCGCCGTAAGCACCGGCACCTGCACTGCCACAAGCACTACTACTGTCAGCAGCAGCAGCCCCAGTGGGCAGCTGTCCGAGACTGCAGGCGAAGGGCTGGGGCCTCCACCCACCTCTGACACCACCGGCACCTGCACCACAGCCAGCACCGCCACCTGCACCAATGCAACCACTGCTGACAGTAGCACCACTACCAGCAGCAGCATCCCCAGTGGGCAGCTGTCCTAGGCTGCAGGAGAAAGGCTGGAGCCTCCTTCCGCCACTGGCAGCACCCCCACCAACACCAGCACTACAACCAGTATGCAGCCTTAGCTGCTGCAAGATGGACAATCATGCAACCTGGTCTCTGCAAATCTCGGGCCTCAGACACCCAGGTGAGGGACTGTGAACTGCCACACCCCAAGTGTTGCATCACTGGACACAAAGCCCCCTCCAGAACCAGTGGAGAAAGGTATCCACTCACCCAATCCTTGGCAGGATAAAGCAGACTGGGCACAAATCACCCTCCAGAACCAGTGGAGAAAGGCATCCACTCACCCAATCCTTGGCAGGATGAAACACACTGGGTACAAAGCCCCCTCCAGAACCAGTGGAGAAAGGCACCCAGTAGAGAGACTGTGGCCTTGCACTCCTCAGGACCAAACAGTGGGCAAACCACCCACCTGAGAGGCTGTGGCTTTGCACTCCCCAGGTCCAAGCAGTGGGCAAACCACCCACTTGAGAGACTGTGGCCTTGCACTCCCCAGGACCAAGCAGTGGGCAGACCACCCACTAGAGAGACTGTGGCTTTGCACTCCCCAGAACCAAGCAGTGGGCAAACCACCCACATGACAGACTGTGGCCTTGCACTCCCCAGGACCAAGCAGTGGGCAAACCACCCACTTGAGAGACTGTGGCTTTGCACTCCCCAGGACCAAGCAGTGGGCAAAACAACCACTTGGAGACTGTGGCTTTGCACTCCCCAGGACCAAGCAGTGTGCATGGAGCACCCTCGAGGAGCAGTGATGTTATTCCATCTTCCGGCTGAGGTGCCCCCCCTTCCCAATCCTCCTGAGATGCCTGTGTGTTTTCGACCTGATGCCCCTGCAGTGTTCTCTCCATAATGAGGCAGGAGTCAAGTGTGGGCTTGGCCCATGATTTTTGGCTTGGTGGCCCACGGATATTTTGAATGGACAATGTACCGCCTTCTGTACATATTGTATATGTTTGTAAATACTGTTTTTCTATTTCTTACGTATATCTGCCTATTTCTAATAAATCACTGATTTGACTCTATTCCTTTTGTCCTTGCATTCTTCCAGGGGGTTACGGGTAGTAAATGTAATGTTGATGCATGTTTTTGTGTGTATGGTGTTGTGGGTGAGGTTGGGGGTGGTGGTGTCGCATGTTGTGTGTGTGTGTTACTCTCGTTCCCCCCCCGTGTGTACTAGGTGCCGTACTCACAGTGGTCGTCGCCACCGCCTTTTGTGTTCCTGGTAGATGAGGAGGTAGACCAGCATGGGCAGGACCTGCAGCTCAGGCTCCATAGCGTCATGGTTCTTCGTTTGTGTCGTGCGGTGAGTGGTTTCCCTTCAGTGTTCTGTTTCTGCTGTGCTTTTGATGTCGTTGGTACCACCCCGGATAAGCTGGCGGGTTGGTGGGTCGTGATGGGGTGGGCGGAACATTGTCTTCCACCTGTCTGTTGGCGGTGACCGCCGCGGTGTTTGTTGCTACCACCGTGGCAGTCGGAGTGTTAAAGTGGCTGTCTGTGTTGGCGTTTTCCGTTGTGGTCGTGATCCCATTTTTTTTACCGCCGGCCTGTTGGCGGTATTACCGCCGTTTTAATACCGACCGCCAGGGTTGTAATGAGGGCCATAGTGTATGTGACCAAGTTGAGACTTGAACTTGCAATAAAAACTTTACACATAAGTGCAGCTGCATTTCAAGTGAGGAAGAAAACAGATTAAACAACTCGCCTTGTCAGTGGCAGTTGGCAACGACAGCAAATTAAGTTTTAAATTTGCAACTGAAATGCTTATAGTTTTCACATACCAACTGACTAATGGTAAACAGATTTGAATATAATCACCAAAACCTGTGTGCAACAGCCCACCTACACTCTGCCCCTTCCAACAAATAAGAAAGAAAATCCTCATCCAAACAACAGCAAGACCGAATTCACAATCAGGTGGGGATAGTTGATTCAGTCTTGGGCGGTTGTTTGCATTCTGATACTTGAAGTCCTGCATTTGTAATGCCCAAAAGAAACCTCCAGGCACTCAATTGCAAAAATGACAATGAATGGTGGGCATTCATGCTGGATGAGGCACATGAGTTCTCTGAACCATGGATGTCATTTAGGGTGAACTGCGACCCCTGGCTTGCCCCCTTGTGACCCCTGGCACTGCATTTGCGACCCCTGGCCTCAGATGGGGCAAAATTATTGTGCCAAGAACACAGAGATATCTGGTCCTCATTGGCATAGTTGGCGCTCCAATGTCCTTGTTTTTTTGTCATTTTATTATTACATTAACAGTGAACAATATTAATCACTAATAGGGTAATAAAAATGGAGTAAAATTAGCTGGAATATGTTCCTCGATGGCAGCAGAGGTAAGTAACAAATGTTTATAAAGGTATGTTGTGTGCATGCATGCAGGTGAGTCTTTATGTGGGAGAAAGTGTGTTCATGTATGAATTTATATGATTGTATGTGTATTAACTCTGACTTCTCCAAAAATGAAATAGGGCTATGCATTGAGTCAATCAGAACCACAAATAGTAGTTTTAGAAAATTGGACTCAAAAACAAACAATTGCCTACCCTATACTATAATAAGTTTTCTAAGCAATCCACTTGCTTTTGCTATGTAGTAGTTGCATGTATTTGCTTATGTATGTTTCCCGCCATTCTCTGTGGAATTTCAAGACTCTTTAGAAATATTTCAAAGTTTTGATTTCATTTCTAGTGGGGCAAAAAACAGCAAAAAGGTTTCGGTAAAGTGAAAAGTACGTTTTGCACCTATTTTTAAGGAAAAGACACTGATTTAAAACAAGCATTGGCAAAGCCAAAAGGTCTTGCCTATGCAAGAGCTACTGGCTGTGCCAATTTGTTTTGGCCATGTTGTACACCAGTGTGGCTGCTGTTCAACATGGCTGAACGTTAGGGGTGTAGAGGAGAGTGGTGTGTAGAGGAGGGTTGTAGAGTGGAGTAGCATAGAGTGTTGTGGAAGGTTATGGAGTTGTGTAGAGCAGAGTGTTGTTAAGTGAAGCATTATGGAGTTGAGTGGAGTGGTGTAGAGTTTACTGGTGTAGAGTGTTGTGGTGTAGCTTGGAGTACAGTGGAATAGAGTGACGTAGAGTGGGGTAGAGTAAAGTAGGGTGGCATAGAGTGGAGTAGAGTAGTATAGAGTGGAGTAGAGTGTCACAGAGGGGAGTGGCAGGGAGTAAAGGGGTGTGGATTGGAGTGTCACAGAATGGAGTATCTTAGAGTGGAGCATTGTAGAGTGTCATAGAGTGGAGTGTTGTAGGGTAGAATGCCAGAGTGCAGTGCCACAGAGTAGAGTGGAGTGTTGTGTAGTAGCTGGGTGTCATGGAGTAAAATGGAGCATCGCACAGTAGAGTGCAGTTGTGTGGAGTAGATTGGAGTGGAGTACAGTGGAGTAGGGTGATGTAGAGTACTGTGTGGTATAGTAAAGTGGACTTGTGTAGGCGTGAATGGTGCAGAGTAGAGTGGAGTGGTGCACAGTGTATTTGGTGTTAAGAGAAGTGGAATACAGTGACGGAGTAGAGTAAATGAGATTGTTGTAGATTGGAGTAGTGTAGAGTGTTGTTGAATGTCAGAGTGGAGTGTTATAGAGTGGAGTGGCAAAGGGTAGTGTAGAGTGTGGTTTAGTGGAGGGTCGCAGTGTGAATGGGTGTAGAGTGGAGTGTCAGAGGTGAGTGAACTGGAGTGGAGTACAGTAGAGGAGAGTAAAGAAAAAGTATTATAGAGTGGAATAGAATACAGTGAAGTAGAGTGGAATAGAGTAGAGTAAAGTAGATTAGAGCAGAGTAGGGTCAAGTGTTGTAGAGGTAAGTAGAGTGCAGTGGTGTAGAGGGGAGTAGAGTGGAGTAGAGATGAGTAGAGTAACACAGACTGAAGTAGGGTGCAATGGAGTGTCAGAGAGTCAGATTTGGGGGCATAGAGTGGTGGGGCATAGAGTGGCAGGGTATAGTCTGGAGGGGAATAGAGTGGAAGGGTGTAGAATGGAATATAGGGCCTGATTACAACTTTGGAGGAGGTGTTAATCCGTCCCAAATGTGACGGATATACCACCAACCGTATTACGAGTTCCATAGGATATAATGGACTCGTAATACGGCTGGTGGTATATCCGTCACTTTACCGTCCCTTTTGGGACGGATTAACACCTCGTCCAAAGTTGTAATCAGGCCCATAGTGTCATAGAGGAGACTGGAACGGCATAGACTGGGGTGGAGTGGTGTAGAGTGGAATACATTGCCTTAATTGGGTCAGGAGTGAAGTAGATAGGAGTAGAGTGGCATAGAGTGTTGAAGAGTGGCGTGGAGTATTGTGGAGGGTCGTAGAGTGTTGAAGAGGGTTGTATAGTGGGGGAGCATAGAGTGGAGGGGCATAGAGTGTCAGAGTACAGCAGAGTAGAGTCAAGTGCAGTGGCATAGCGTATAGTGGAGTAATGTGTCATAGAGTGGAGTGAAGTGTCAAAGTGGAATAAAATATAGTGGAGTAGCGTGGAGTAGGATGGAGCAGACTGATGTCAAGTGTCAGAGTTGAGTAGAGTATAGTTTTGTAGAGTAGAATAATGTGTTGTGGAGAGGCATTGAGAAGAGTGGTGTAGAGTGTCGTGGATAGTGTCTTAAAATGGAGTGGCACAGAGTGGCGTGAAGTAGATTGGCGCAGAGTGGAGTGGCATAAAGTGGAGTAGAGTGGCTTAGAGTGTCGTAGAGTGGAGTGTCATAGAGCCAGATGTACGAAAGGGAATTGCATTTCCTAACTCACCAAATTGCAATTTTGGTCCATTAAGAAAGGCAATGCTGCCTTTCCACATGTATAAAGGTCTAAACGTGGTCATAAATGCATTTTCTACCCAGTAGAAATCGCATCTTACGTTTCCATAAATAGGAAATCGCAAATAGGGATTTCCTATTTGCGATGTCCTAAGCACACGTACAAAGCATTCCCTAGATGCTAAATGGGCATTTAGGAAATGCTATTACCATGAGATCCAATTCAATGGTAACCATGTGCAATTTTAAAAAAGCACTTAAGAATGCTCTTTTTAAAGTGCCATAGAGAGCACACTTGCCCCTAGGGCATATGTGCACTTTACATGTGCCCCACTTGTTTTTGAGGTGTATCAAGGAAAGCCTTAGACTCACAGGCACCCTTGGTTCCTATTAGGAAATCTCAATTTCGGAAATGTAAAACAATTAGTACCTGTGGGCCTTTAGAATGAATGGTTTAGCATTTCCTAAATAGCGACTTCCTAATAGTGAGTCCTACCCCATAGGAATTGCTATTAGGAAATCGCTAATTTTGTACATTCCAATTTGCATTCCCTAAATAGCGATTTCTTAGGATTCACTTTTCAGGAAATGCAAAAATGGAATTTCGTACATATGGCCCAGAGTGAAGTAGAGTATTGTAGAGTGTGGTGGAGTAGAATGGAGTATGCACCGTATAATAGTGCACTGCCATTACAGACAAAATATTTTCAATTGAAATGATCATTACATTTGCATAGATGTACAGTTTTACTGATAAAACTATAGAGTGCACAAATGATAATGTGTGGAAATGGCATCAACTAGTGTGTTGGCTTGTTTTGACCATATACAAATATTTGCTTCCATGAATTAAAAAAAATGTGCTTCATTTGTGTTTTCCTAATTCTGATAGATTGTAAGATTTTTGCACACTTTATTTACATGTATTTCAATTTTATTGTGTGCAACAAAAAAGATTTTCCAGATTGTCAGATAAATCCTCTCACTTTTAAGTCAGAGAAATAAAAGTAGACGTCAAGCTCCCTCAGAAGACAGAGCCCGGAAGTTGACCTCTGTCTTTGAAGGCACAGCAAATATGACAAGATAAGAACAACATTCACAGGTCTATTTACAGAAAGTGATCATTCATGGAAATATACAGTAACAGGCTGTGCTCCATGGAAGTGACAAAGACATTCTAGACAGCCTAAAACAAATAAAGCCAGCAAATATAAAGCAAACAAATGTGAGTTACAAACCACAAAGCCAGTGGTAAGCAATGGGCAAAATGAATTCTTAGGTCAGCTTTTGGAATGTCCCCAAGAAGTCTTAAACAACAAGGGGCCAGATGTACGAAATTTTGGGTTTGCGACTCGCAAACCCGGATGCAGGATGGTGTCCCTGACACCGTCTGCGAATCGCAAGGGGGTCGCAAAGACCCACCTCATTAATATTAATGAGGTGGCTCGCAATTTGCGACCCCCTTGCGATTCGCAGCACTCACAGGGATGGTGGCCTGCTGGAGACAGCAGACCACCGTGTCTGTGACTGCTTTTAAATAAAGCAGGTTTTTTTTTTGTATTGCAGCCCATTTTCCTTAAAGGAAAATGAGTTGCAATACAAACGAAAAAATGAAAGGTTTTTGTTTCATTTTTTCAGAGCAGGCAGTGGTCCATAGGACCACTGCCTGCTCTGAAAAAATGTTTTCAGGGCCATTCACAAAGGGAAGGGGTCCCCTTTTGCGAATGGGTTACCACCAGTGTGACACTGGTGGTAACCGCGAATTGCTTTGAGACCGCGTTCGCGGTCACAAAGGAATTCTACATCTCGATGCGAATCGCAAATAGGAAGGGGAACACTCCTTCCTATTTGCGAGTCGCATTCCCATTTTGCGAGTCGGTAACCAGGTTACCGACTCTCAAAATGGGATTGAGCATCGCAATGTGCTTTTTGCATGGTGCAAACAGCGAAATTCGCTGTTTGCGCTGTTTGCACCATGCAAAAAGCTTGCTACGTCTGACCCAAGATAGCTGCACTGCCTGGTAGGCTTCAACCTAAAAAGGATGTTTACCCTTTGTGACTATTAACACAGAGATAAAGGTCTTCTGTACTTCCCAGGTCACCTTCTATGTATTCTTAGCCAATCACTGGGGTTCCTGAATAGGAACTTACATTATTAATATTCATTAGGCTGTCTGTTCTATGACCTGCAAATCGGAGTTTTGCATTGTGACCTATTAGTACATATGTTGCATTACAAAATTATAGAGAGGTAGCAATAAACAGATGCGGACCTTATACCCATTATTGCACTATGCCTGTTAACACTTCGAGTCATTATTGTAAATAAGAATTTTTAATGCTAGCCATGTTAATGTTTCTAATTTTAAAGTCCTAGGAATGGCAAAAACATTGCAAAAATAACAGATTTTTTTGGTCTGTTCAATTGGCCAGGCTATGCTGAGAACTACCTGTTTAGCAAGAGGTCAGGCAAGACCACAAATGATTATTTCCACAGATGAAAGTGGTTAAGACTCCACGCTGACATCTATTCTTGACTCTCCAGCCCAGGGAGGTAAAATTATTCTATTTTATATTTTCTATTTTTTTAACTGCGTTGCCATGAACTAATAAACTTTCTATTGCATACACTCTAATGTCATTAAAGTCTTCACTTTACACAAACACCACTTGTATTGTTTCTCAGAACTTGAATGGTAACCCTGGTTGCTCTGTAGGACCCAACCTGACACTTATGGCCTAATTACAAATGTTGGCAGTTGCAGTCGTATTGCCAACAAGCTGGCGGAGAAGAGTGCCAAATTATGACATTGGGGGAATTCAGAACAGAATACAGCCAAAGCACCACCGACATCGCCACAGCGGTCTAGCCGCCACGGAAGACGTTAGCTACCTGCAGGCAACCAGAAACCATGTTTCTGCAGGACAGATTACGACATTGCACACCACCAATTCTTCAGCCAGTCACACCACCACGGAAACCCAGGCAGGCACAAAACTGCATAAAAGGAGAAACCCATTTTCAGAAAGCCATACTCATCCAGAACCGCCATGGAACCAGAACTAGAAGTCATCCTCCTGCTCCTGCTTGCCCAAAGACTTCGGAATCTGTGGCCACGATGACAAAAGCAACTGTAAGTACACACACTTACCTTTCACTGTTGTATATTGTCAATCTTTGTACACTTAAACAAGAGACATTCGGGAAGGGGTGTGAGGACGACACTCAACTAACAGCACACTGACACACAAATGCACATACTGCCACATGCACAACCACACATACACAACAACCACACTCTGGCCACCAAACACACACACACATACACACATCACAAACACACACAGGTATGCACGGAAGCACTGCAAAGGCACACCCACCCATAGTACCACACAACACCACAACATGTCATAACTACAACATAACCACACCATCTCCAGTCTCCTGGCAGGGACCTACATTGGACACTACCAAGTGAAACATCACACATACATCACAACGTACCACCAACAGTGAACAAACATCCAGAATTATACAACCATACTACTCACCGATCAACTTACACAGAACATCATATCTAACATACCATGCACAAAACACGCACACACACACACACAGTCAAAGCACACAAAGCCGCACAACACACCAAGAAACAAGTCAACACAAACACCACTCAATACCAACACAACAAAATGTGGCAAACACACAAATGTCCATCAGACATCACACACCGTTGCACTGTCAGTCAAAAGCACTGCACACAACCTTACACACTGGCTAAACAACACAGCTGGTACAAGCACCATACACACACAAGTACAGACACACAACTAATGTCAGCCAGGAACAGCTCCATACTTGCAAAAGAAATGCATGACAAAGATGTACCCAGTAAACCAACAACAGGTTGGTTCAAATATATAAAAACTCATTAGAAATATACAACTCAAAGGCCATAGGCCAGCCCAAAATATAACAGTCTTTATGCACACAGTCCACAGATGTGTGTCCCGAACATGACTCCTGACTGCCATGTAACCTCCACAGGTAGGGGCATCAAGGGGGCAGCCAGGCACCTCAGGGGTTATCTGGAGAGGAGGGTGGTGGAGATGGGGTTTGGGTTTAGGTTTTGGAGGGGGGCCTTTGTGATCTGGCTTTGGGAGGGATGGCTTTGTTTTAGGTTTAGGTGAGAATTGTTTTTTTTGGGAGGAGTAGACTTCTTGGCAGGGGGAGGGGCATGGGTATTTGCTGGGGCGGTGGGGAGTTCTTGGAGGTGGAAGGGCCAGCCATGGGGAGGGACACTGAATGTCTAGGGGTATCATGGGGGGTGAGAGGAATAGGGAAAAGGGCAAACTCAGAAAGAAAAGATTTTTTAGACTCACAGGGACGGTCATAGCAAAAGAGTTTGGGTGTGGAGGGAGAGGGAGTGGTTGTCTGAGGTACTGGTGTGGATGTCTGGGGTGCACGTTTGTGCTAGGTATGTTGTGTGTGGTGGGTGTCTGTTGAGTGGGTGAATGAGGGCATTTATGTGTCTTGGGATGAGGGGGTGGAGATGCTGGGGGTGCCATGGTGGGTGGGTGAGTGTCTGTTGTGGTGGTGACTGCCGGTATTATGGATGTCCTGCATGTAGGTGTGTCAGTGGTTGTGGTGTCTGTGGGTCCGGTGACTGGGTTGGATGTCTGAGGGTATGTTGTGTTGCTGTCTGTGGGAGGGATTGGTGTAGTGGCTGGATCTGTGAGTGTTGCTGTGGTGTCTGCAGGTCTGTCAGGTGTGCTGTCAGTGTTGCTGTGGGTGGTGGGAGTGTCATGGCAGGTTGTGACTGTTGCTGTGTGTACATCAGAATGCTGCTTGTGTGCATGCCGGTGGTGCGTCTTGTGGTTCTTATGTTTGTCTGAGCTACCCTTGGATGTTGAGGTGTCTGTCTGTGTGCTTTGGCTGGGTCGGGGAAGAGGGTTTTGGATTGGGAAGAGTAAGGTGGAGTGGGAGCGTGATTGGCTGCCATCAGTGTGGAGGCCAGAGCCTGAAAGGATCTCTATAGGCCAGCCAGTGCACTGTGAAAGCCTTCCAGGAACACATGACTCTGTTGAATTTGAGTTGCAAGTCCCTGGATGGCATTCATGATGGTCGACTGACCCACAGAGATGGACCTCAGGTGTTCAATAGCCTCCTCCTTGAGGGCAGCAGGGCTGACAGGGGCAAGGGCAGAGGTGCCTCCAGCAAAGGAAACGTCCACCTTCTTGGGTGAGCGGGCAAGGCCAACTGGGTGGGGAGCTACAGAGAGGGTGGTGGTAGTAAGGTGGCTGGCAGACTTAGATGGTGCTGGGGTGGTCCCATATGTGTCTGCCACCACCACCAGGGAGTGTCCACTGGAGGAGGATTCTGAAGAGGAAGAAATGGATCCTGTGCCCCCTCCCCCCCCCACCGTGGCACTCCCCTCGCCCTCCGGGCCACTGGGTCCCTCTTTGTTGGTGTTATCATGACTTCGGACCCCATGGCCAGCAGCTTCCTTACTCGGCTGCGCCTCATGTCCTTTGCCTGCTGATGCTGAGAAACAGAGAGAGAGGTAGGGTCATCACATTCTTTACATACACATACATTATACCATACACAACAGTAACATCACATCTATGTGTAAAACACCCCCAGGTAGGAAACATTGTGTGCCAACATCATGTTACAACAACATACTTTACACAACCCTATATGACAAACAATGCCACTCACAACATAAGCCAACCATCTGACCACTACATCCCCATCCTTTCAGTACAGCTATAACACAAGCTATTCCTGCACAAGATGATTTGTCAACATAAAGTGGTTCCCTATACAGAGCAGTACTGTGAAACAACAACCCATCAATGGGAATTAGTGTTAACTTTGATTTCAGATTCATACATACTCCAAATCTACACTTGCTCAGTCCATTACCAGATGTCATGTTCTATGAAAGTTTCCTCACAACGTTCCAATAACAACACAGCATGTAGCTTAGCAATCACATTTATCACATGTAACTGTGTCGATAATATTCATAAAGGCAAAAACCACAGATGCTCCTAATCCATTTGGCATATCCAGAATTGAAGTATAATAGACTTTAATTCCATTTCAACAACACATGTATTAATTGTGTTTTTGCAAAGGTTTATACATACTTTGTGGACCTGCTCATCTTAATCATTCTCACATACATAACAAAGTCATGTACAACAATAGGATTTACCCCCAAACAACCCCAGAGAGCATTCAGCACCTTCACTACAATGGACACCTGTCATGTGCATGAAGGCCACATACAGTTCTACTAATCATGATGAGTATCAACCTCAAATTAACAATATCAGAATACCAACATCACTATCAGTACTTCAAACATGAGTAACCTTACATTTTTGGAGGACGGTTATACTGACGTAAACAACTTCTTATGTAACCATCTTTGAGACATACACCTAGAGTCCAGTAAATTGACTGATAACACATATACCATTCAACCAACATGTAAATGTCAGCTACAACACCTGTAACACAATGAAGTCAGTCTAAATTAAGTGTAGCCAAACTAAAACCCTTCAAAACAGAATCAGAATAGCAAAAATAAGTATGCCAAACTTGGATCACAAATCTTAAAAATGGCAGGAATTACCAATGTACACATGATGGTGGCAAAAAACAGTGTATATTGTACCTATATAGGAAATGTCCTGTCCTATGTTGCATGCCCACAATACATTGGCTAAGGGAAAAATCACTTACCTTCACAATACCATGTACATAGTGCAAATAGTCTGAACTCACATATCAATGATATGTCTTGCATCAGGAAAGTAGAATTACCACCATGCTTTTTATCATGTAGGATGTCTACCCTGATTAAACATCACATTTGCCTATGTACAGCCCACATATAACAATGGGGGCACCTCCTTACAACTCTGAGTAAGTGTAACAAGAATGCCATGTGAAATTTCAGATAGAGATCACACCCTTACATGAACTTTCACATCTAGTTCACAACTCATGAATAATTGGCCTGTTTCTCACCTATCAGACCCTATGTTGCACATAGAGCTAGGTATAGTGGAAACAGAATGGACAGAGACCAAAGACCTGGATAACTTACCAACCGGTTATCTGGAGTATGGATCAGCAGGTGGGAAAGATGACCCAGCAGGTGACATATAGAGCAGTATAGTGGTACACATGACACAGTCACATGTGCATCACCACATGCTTCAATACTATATGGTTAACGTAGGTGAATTTTATGTCCCTATACACAATAGAATGTCCACACCTGTATATCAATGTTATAAACTGTACACCTAGGTGTTCCCAGGGTACTCTTTGCCTTTACAACTTACCACATTGTCACAGCTTAAATACTTACACATTATACACTGAACTGGAAGAGGGATGTACATGTGTGTAGTCGGTACTTACCCCCTTATGGCTGCTCTGCTGCCCTCAAACACCCATCCAACTCAGGGTAGGCCACTGCCACAATGCAGGCCAATAAGGGGGTCAAGGTCCGACGGGCACCCCTCCCTCATTGGGAGGACATCCCCATCTGTGCCTCTGCAGTCTTCTGGGCCCAGCATTTCAGGGCCTCCCACCACTTCCTACGGTTGGTGCTCCACCGGCTGTGGCCTCCCCCCCGGGTCCGTACTTGCTTGCCGATGGCACGCCAGATTCCCTTTTTTTGATGGGTATTGACCTGCATGGCTGGCACAGACAAAAGGAGAAAGTTATGTCCAAATGCACCATACCAACACAAGTAGTCAGAACACTTCAGTCACAGCAAATAAGAAAACATTCCCTTCCTCTCAGTTTAAACTCCTTGCCAATTTTCCATCAGCAGCCAGCCCATGCGTGAAATTGAGTCACCCATACAACATGCATGATCAGTACCAGGTATTGACTAGACAGATATGACCAGGCCACATGATGTTCCATAACATGGTATGTCTCTATTAACATTTCTGACACCATTATTGTTGGACATGCTGCAAACTATGTTGTGTACAGAGGAAGTTAGACACACACTATCTACCACGTATCACTACTTTATGCCTGCCTATGCACACATGTCCATAAACCCACACATGATTGCCTAATCCTTCACTACTGTGCATTGCATTGACACCATCATACACTCCACCTTTCACACATTGGTATACCATTGGACTCACCTGCTCCTCTGGTGTCCATATAGCTGTTCATACAGGGGTAGGTCTTCATCCACAAGCTTGTCCAGCTCTTCTGAAGTGAAGGCTGGGGCCCTATCACCTGCAAGATGTGACATGATAGCTCCCAGAGACAGTACACAGCTGCTCAGGTAGTGGAGGACTTGCTAGCAGCAGTGTCAGGAGTCAAGTGCAGAAGATGGCGTTCATGTCCGCCATGTACATGACCGTCACTGCCAGCGAACGTCGCCATTGCCCCAAGTCCGCCAAAGGCAGCAATGTGTTCCAATGGCAATGTCCACCACGGTTGTCACTGCCTACCACCATGAAGACATCCACCGGCGGAGTTAGGTCACTTCTTCATGTCCAGTACAGTAGGTCAGGCAGCTGCCATTTGGAGGCAATTATATTGTATGTATGGGAAAGTCATGGAAGGTGGGTCATTTACTATTAACTATATTGTGCGAACACGTTTTAAGTGCTGCTTTCTTGTTTAGTAGTCTCAATGTATAGGTGAGTAGTCAAAGCTGTGTAAAAGCGGTATGTCTTTTAATGGAAATGAAAACCTATTATCAACATCCTATTTGCGACATCAATGCAGTGTAGGTGCAATAAAGATGTTTCACATGTAAACTAGGTTGAACTATCAAACACTGCCAGTCACATATATATGTATGTAAAGTACATCTGAGGGTTTAGGGAATCTGCATCAAGGGAACTGACATAGAATGCATAGCAATATGCTGTACATAAAATGTAATATGTGCCATCTGACATCATGTGGAGAGATGTGTGACTTGTATATGAACATATTCATTATGTGTACATTGTAAAATTCACCTACTATCTGTTTCTGTCCCACATTGTTTCCCTGGTATGAGGAGAGGAAGACAACCTCCAGTGTACCGCCCACTAGTAGACCTGCACACCATGGAGAAGAGACAGGATATACAAATATATCACCTGAATAGGCATATAATCATGGATGGATGTCATCAGTTGGAACCAGATCTGATGCCTGCTATTCACAATCCCAATAGCTTACCTTCCATCGTTCAAGTCATGTCAGTGCTTCACTTCCTGGCCACTGAGTTGTTTCAGAATACAGTTATCCTAACTGCAGGGATGCCTCAGCCCATGTTCAGTCTGGTTTTGAAGGCTGTACTGTCTGCATTTTTGAAACACCTAGACAGCTACATCAGGTTTTCCCAACCTGCAGATTTGACCTATGTGAAGGCAGAGTGTTATGCTTTAGGACATATTCCACTTGTGGTTGGAGCCATAGATGGCACCCGTGTAGCCTTGATCCCCCCCCCCAGTGCCAATAAACAAGTACATAGGAACAGGAAAAACTACCATTCCATCAACGTCCAAGTGGTGTGTTTGGCAGACCAGTACATTTCACAAGTATGTGCAAAGTACCCAGGATCAGTCCATGATTCCTTCATCATGTGGAACAGCAATATCCCACTGCTGATGACACGACTCTACACAGAGAGGGCCTGGCTAGTTGGTAAGTCACATGTGAGGTGTGTGTCTGCAATGTTTTTCAACTGCTATCACAAATGTGCATGTCCAAGATATATGTTTGTGTTGTTATATCTTTTCCTTATGGGTGACTCAAGCTATCCAAACCATCCTTGGTTATTGACACCAGTGAGGTACACAACCATGCCAGGTGAAGTCCGCATCAATTGGGCCCACGGAAGGACAAGGCGTGTTGTGGAGCAGACTTTTGGGCTCCTGAAGGCAAGATTTCGCAGACTTGACAAATTTGGAGGTGCCCTCCTCTACTCGCCCAATATGGTTTCTCAAATTACTGTTGCCTGCTGCATGCTGCACAACCTTGCCCTGAGATGTCATATACCATTCATACCAGATGAGGGGGAGCCAGCAAAACCTGTGAGTGGAAATACAGATTTGCTAAGTGAGGATGAGCCTGATGAAAATGAAGCTGGAGACATCAGGGCAGATCTCATCAATCAGTATTTCAACTGATTAAAGGAATGTGATGTGTTTTCAAAAGTGAGATTCTATTTTGTAGTCTATGATTGATGCCTGGCATGTCACCTCCTATTTACCATCGTTTGTGAGGTCTTAGATTGCTTCAATGCCAATGACTCAGGTATGCATGCAGATTGTTAGTTGGTACTGTGTAATGAACAGTGTGGTATACAGTGTCATGATTTGTTACTGCACAAGTAAAGTCACACTTGTACAACTTACTTGTCAGAACAGATGTATGTTTACAATTATGTCATATCCCTTATCTTTGACAATCACAGATTTGCTGAGTTCTGTTTGGCTCATCCTCAATGGCAAATCACAGACAGTGTCAGGGGTATATGGGATTTATAGGCAGACAAGAGAAGTGGGCATGTATGAAACCAGGTACAGATCAGCATGAGAATGTGAAGTGTCACTTATATGGGCAGACTGTCAAGACAATAGGATGAAAGTGTGTTTTTCCTACAAGAATACCTGTTTGGTACTGGAGGTGGTCAAATGGTGCCATGAGTGTGTCCATATATGTCTGACATGTAAAAATGTCTCTGCCATCATTATGGTTTCTGTTGTATGTGACCTACCTTATACATACATGTCAGTGCGTTACTACTTTGCAGACCAACGTGCATGTCTCTGAGGATTGACATAGGTGAGTGGCAAGCCTACAGATACCTGACCATGGTAAGTGAAAGGTTCAAAGGCAGGGGGCATCAGTACTGGTCTCTGTCTGTATCGTGGGGTATGATTAACAGGAAGCTAAGGTGTGGGTATGTGATAAGGTTTTACCTGGTGGTACAAAGGACCAATCTGTTTCCCTCTTGGCTTGTAGGAAGACTGACATGTCCCTAACTTCTGTATCCTGTGGGACATTAGTGTATGACACCTAAGCTGACATTCTGAAGTCACCAGCCGTACTACTCTATCCACTGATTGCAAATCTACTAATAAATGTGTGGAGATGTACAATACAGCTGATTTGGGTTATGTCTATGTTACAGTCCCAATGTAATGAGTCTCCTGGTTATAGAGTACATGTGCGATGTCCATTACAAAGGTTTTATAATTCAGAGGGACATATTGGGACACGAGGTGTCATACATGACAGTTGTACATGGTTGATACATGACACCTACACAGTACCTGTGCTTAAGTTGTATTTATTGGGGAGTGCAAAATAATATGCATGAATTGAAACTGAATTAACAGAAAAAAACAGTGAATGGTTCAGTCATGGTGGATGAAATTATCAGGGTAGCTGCTACACTATTTGGAAACACAAGCCCAGTGTCTGCACCATAATAAAATGGAGTTGGTTTTCAGAACAGTCAATAGGGTGTATCTCTGGCACACAAGGAGAAACAATCAGGAGAGGTTCACTTCACGGCAGTGGGAATGGTCTTTGCATCTGCTCCTCCTGGATGTCTGGGTGGACATCCACCTTTGCAGGGGGTTCCTCTGCACCAGAGAGTGGGGTGTCTGAGGCGTGTCCTTCCCCTGGCAGGGCCTCAATTCCATTAGCAGCCACAGATGTTGAAGGGGCTGATGACTCATTATTAGTGGCAGAGTCCAGCTGTTGTGTGGCAGACCTACTCATGATAGTGTTGATGTCCCTCAGCACCCCAGCAATGGAAGTCTGGATGGCATTTTGTGCCTGCCACTGCTGCATGGCTTCCTGGTGGTTTTCCCTCTGCAGCTGTTGGATTTCCCCATCATGGTGGGTACCTGGCCCATCATGCCTTGGGAATTTTGGTAGGCATCTAAGACGTGTGAGTTGGTTTCCTGGTCAGTATTGTCCCTTTGATTTCCCATCCTCTGGCCTACACCATCCCTCCCACGTACCCTACCCGCACATGCCTTTGCCCCTGGCATGGTATGCCCACTCCCAGTGGTGGCAGGTCATCATTGGCAGGGGTGACAAGAGGAGACTCAGGTACCTGTTCTGGGGGGCACACAATGGAAGAAACAGTCCTCGGGACACAGGTTTTTGGGCAAATGGTTGTCTGTGATGTATATGGAACACGGCTGGGAGGAGTCAATGTGGGCAGGGTGAGGCTGATAGTTGTCGACTGACCAAGTGTCCATGATGGTCCAGCTTCGTTGTCAGTGTCCAAACATCCAAGGGCGTTGTCCTCACTGTGGCCTTCATCCAGAGGGGTTGTGGCCATCTATGGTATCCTCTCCATGGTGACATTGGCAAGGTTACCTGTGGGAGAAGTGAAACACACAGTTGATGTAAGTGATACAACAAATTATGTTTATGTTTGAGTAGTAGTGATGTTGTATGAGATGCACATACTGCCTTAACATGATCGTCAGAAATGACAATGATAGCTGCCAACAATTGTCAGTTAGAACAAAATGAGACTCAGGTATTTCAATATGATTAACTGTGTTGGTAGTAATATAACTGCTGATACCCTCTTATGTTGTCTGACTAATGACATGAGTGATAACCTTTTTTGCAAAGTGAAGTATATGGCATGATACATGGCACTCAAAGCAGAACAATGCACAATAGTGTCAGAGTAGGGACACATTATAGGAGAATGCAATTGACATTGACCTCTTTCTGGATGTACTGCATGTGCATCCACTTTGGCATCTAGTTTTCCACCCCAGGCGAGTAAATTTCAATCTTTGGAATCTTTTTTCTAAGGGCAGTTTGAGTAGGCACTCAGCTGTAACTGTGTTTTGCTTGTAATGGTTGTAGGAGTGGGCCATTGCATTGCTGTCATTGCCATAAATTGTTTCACAGTGGAACATTCATGTTGGGTTACATTGGTTATTAGTTTTACATGCAGGGCATCTCAAATTTGGTGCACTGTTCTGCTTTTCTTTATGGTGGAATGTTGCCTTGTGGGAGTTGTAGTGCTATCAGTTCCTAGGACTTAACATGTCATTCCCAAGGGCTATGGACCCAGGTGAGTTTAGTGGACATGTGGCATGCCAGAGAGAAGTATTTGTACATTTGTTAGGGAGGGGTAGTGGGTGGTTTGGAAATTGAGGGAAAGGTGGTGAGGGAGCATGCAAGACAAAACATTTAGGTGAAATGAATGTGGTAGGAACTTACCCAACTCCACTCCCCCAGGTATTCCTGTCAAGCCTTTAGGATGCAGGATGTCCAAGACCTTCTCCTGCCAAGGTGTGAAAGTAGAGGGACGGGGTGGGGGGGTTCACCACCAGTTTTGAGTACTGCCAGCTTGTGCCTGGATGACATGGAAAGTACCTTCCCCCTAAGGTTGTTCCACCTCTTCCTGATGTTGTCCCTTGTGGTGGATAGCTGCCTACAGAATTGACCCTGTTGACTATTCTTTGCCACAACTCCATTTTCCTGGCTATTGATGTTTGCTGGACCTGTGCTCCAAAAAGGTGTGGCTCTATCCTGACAATTTCACCACCATCACCCTCAACCTATCATCTGTGAAACGTGGGTGTTTTTGTGAGGGTGTGGTAGTGGTGGTAAAGACGGTGAGGTAGTGTAAACAAAAAGGATGGAGGGAAACATTAGTGATGAGGTGTAGGTGCTGTGATGTGAGTGGGTGACGGTTGTTGTTTATTGAGTGTGAGAACTTGTGTGTTGTGTATGTTGTGCAGGTATGTTATGTATGTGTGCTGAAATGTGCATAGGTGTCAAACATTTTTTTTGCTCAGTCTGGCATAATTATTCCTTCTCTGTGGCTTTGAATGGCGTTCTGTTTGCAAATGATTGTGGGTTGTGTAGGGTGTGTTATATAGTGCAGTGTGTAGGTGTGTCAAGTGTGTGAATGTGTCAGGTGTGGGTATTCAAACTATCCAATGTGGTGTGGTGTTCTGTGTGATGTGAGTTGAGACTGCCTTGGTTCGCTCCGCCAATGGTTTTCCACCATGGTAGAACTGCTGTCGTGATTTGTGGATCGTAATCTCATGGGAGGATTTATGTCGAGCTGGCGGTGCTGGTGTTGGGACTACCTCTTTTCCATCTTCGAGTGTCTTGGCGGTTTCAGACTTTTGGCTGTTTTTTGGCACACTTCACCGTGTGGCTCTTATTATGGTGGTCAGATTACCGCCAACATGGCGGTGTTTTGGCGGCTGCGACTGTCTTCACAAAAGAACGCCAAACTCGTAAAGACCCCCTTAACTTTGAATTTCGTCCCCCACAAGCAGACACGTTTGCTTCAGGAGAGAAATGTGTTAACTCCAGCTCTCTAAGGGTAATGAACACAGTTATGAGCTATATGTTGACTCCTAATTGAATGTTGTATTTGATAATTCCCTGGCCTAGGTGAAAACAGTGAATGGACTGTGTGTTGCAGCTATTTGATAGAATTTCTAAAGCTATTTTAACCATGGTGGTAGCCAAGAACCCTCATATTTCAAAAATGGAGATTTTGTTGAAGTTACTTCAATCTGTTGCAGGAAAAGTCACGAAATTAGAGAATATTTGTGATAGGGGTTTAGGAGATAAAAAATGTGTCTGGAAGACGAAAGAGGATGACTAAATTTGTTGCAAACGTCAGTCTATGAGCTTAGAGATAATGCAGAGTTCTGTAATGCTCATTGTCTGGCAACTGGTAGCTCCACCCAGATAGTCGATGAAGACATGAGAAATTCGCTAATAATTCAATACCATCTTTGCCTTTAGGGAGTCTGTAAACTTACCAGATGAAGTTGCTGAGCTCACCACTGTTAAGTCACCTTGAAAAGTGCTGATTGTAAAGGTGGAGTTGGACTGTTTCTGTGAAAAGGACAAGATATTCAGAAAAAAATCAATAACTTTGAACATACCTACAAATTAAAATCACACTTAACAACAAGAGCAAAAAGACAAAAGCCAGTGTGAGTCCAAGTAAGACTATGACCACAACAGGAAGTGATGATTCTATAGGGGACAATACTCTAATTGTTTGTGTTTTAACCTCATTCCTAGACTCTAATGCTCCATCTTATGATGCAAAACCAATGTGAAGAGATGAAGAACCCATGTCATAGGTTTTAATAAGTCCTGTTCCAAACAGGCAGGAACAAAGGGTTCTGTTAGAGTAGCCACTAACGGAAATAAAATGAAAGTTATTGTTGCTATCCAGACATGCTGTTCAGTGATTAATGATTAGTCTGTGAGTAAACAATAAATAATAAACTGCCCATTAATCATCAGGACAGTACGAGGAGGGCTGCATGTTGAATGTACAATCGCTTTCTTTTTTTAGGCCTCTTAGCTCTTTAGCATTAGATAAGTGAGGCCCTTATTACAAGTTCAGGGCCAACGTTAGAGCACTGTGGACGCAGGACTTTGCACAAGATATGGATTTAAGAGTTGTGTGACAATAATCTCTCCCTAGCAGTTTTCACATGATAGAATTTGGCAGAGGGCAAGGCCCAGAAAACGTCAAAATATGTGGAAATTAGTGTGTTAAATGGTAATTCTGCATGTTACAGCTTTTATTGAACTTGCAAACTCAGAATCTGAGTTATTTACCAAACTTGATTAATACCATGCCCCAGGGAGTTGGTATTTACCAGGTGTGGTAAATACACCCTATTCCACGCAACTTGCAATCAGGGCCTTAGTCTCACTTGGCACAGATGAAGTGGGGGGGCAGCTGAAATAAGCTATTAAGGGCTGTCAGGATCTTACAGGAAATCAAGACATTTGAAAAGGTAGTTGTACATCTTAACAACCCAATGTTCAATGCTTAGCTGAGCATATTGCACTAGTATATGTCTGGTAAAGGCTATAAAAATAACGGGTTACTGGGCAGCGGACAACAGTTCTTTTCATACTCCAGAAGAACTGATTTTGAGTCATAGGAGAATCCGTTTCTGGGTATCTAGTGTAATGGCCAGCAGCCTAAAAACGAAGGGGCTGATTACGAACTTGACGGATGGGACACTCCATTACGAAGGTGACGGATATCCTGTGCGCCGTCTTACAAGTTCCATTATATGCTATAGAATTTGTAAAATGGCGGGCGGGCTACACGTCACCTTTGTGATGGAGTATCCCATCCGCCAAGGACATAATCAGGCCCTATATAATGAAGGGTAAAAGGCATACTTTAAACAAGTCACTGTGGAGGACACAGTTGATCTGCTAGATAATACCATTGCATCTTGGGCCTGTGTAGGAGCAGTAATAATGAACTCCTCCCTCTGAGTTAAAAGTGAGTTGTGCTAGAAACATTGAATGTATATGATTTAAATGAACATAGTAGTTAGACCTTACCCTTTGCATGTAGGAGGCTTGACATACAGGGGCAGATGTATGGAGCCTTTTTGCATTTGCAAATGACGGGGTTTGCAGAACTCGACCATACATAATCTCAAAAATGCTTTTGATTATGTATGAAACCCAAATACCGATTTGATATTTGGAAGGGGCAAGTTTAGGGTGTCCCTGCAAAATAAAGAATCGGGTTGGTAGGTATTAATGTTTCACAACTGAGATTTGGTCACAAAACGTTCATACTTTACCGACTACTTAAAGGTAATGGTAAGGCCTTCACAAATGGGAAGGGGCCCTCATGGGATGCCTTTCCCTTTCTGCATGTTGAAAAAAATATTTTTTAAGAGTGAGCAGTGGTCCAATCGACCACTGCTCACTTGTA
The DNA here is from genome assembly GCF_031143425.1 of Pleurodeles waltl. NCBI lineage: Eukaryota > Metazoa > Chordata > Amphibia > Caudata > Salamandridae > Pleurodeles > Pleurodeles waltl. The sequence continues at coordinate 861,000,984 of NC_090440.1, forward strand.
AAAAAATGTTAGAAACATTTTAATTTATTCACATGCATCCCGTTTTCCTTTAGGAAAAAGACCTGTATTTCCCCCCCAAAAAACTTTACTTAAACGCAACCACAGACATGATGGCCTGCTGACCTTAGTAGGCCATTATCCCTGTGATGGTTGTGAATCCTAGTGAGCTGCAATTTGCGACCTACCTCAATATCATGAGGTAGGTCAAATTGCGACCCACTGGTATTTTGCGAACTGATCTATTAGTACATAGATGCAGGTGCGCAAAATACCATAATGGTTGCAAAAATGCTGATTGCAAATTGCAACCAGTTCTTTGCGACCTGTGGCACGTACATATGGCCCATACAACCCAATGAAGTTGTTTGGCTATGAAAAATGAGGATTAAGTTCTTCCATTGAAACCATTACAGGTCTTGCTTGTGAACTGATTTAGACTAATTCAAATCTTGTATTAGCTACTAGAAGTACTTGAACTCAAAGGTGAGTTGAGAATCAAGGAATATATTATGTATTGTATATTTACTACCACCAATTAAAAATTGCAATGGTGGTATAACTGCCACATTCTACTGTGACAAAACTGTTTTTTATTGGATGATAATAAAGGTAATCCTCTCCTGATAATTGAAACTGTAAATTGCAAAATTTTTTGACATATGTGTGGAATGTAATGAAAGAGACATCATCTGCAATATCCCTCCACCGCTAAATGACATATAAAGCAAGAACAAATGTGGTAGTTGGCTTGGTGAACAGGTGTCTGGATTCCATATGCATACATTGAAGAATGGAAGAATGATTAAAGGCCACTAGGGCATAGAACATATTTCCCTCAGGTAGGCAGTAATTCCACTACTCACTGGTTAATATTGCATCTTTTAGTCTTGTGGTAGATTTCAAACTTGCATCTTTTGTAGTGCATAGTCACCTCCCTCAAGCAATGAATTTAGAAAGATCAGACAGAAATATCTACAAGTTGTAATATTGAGAGCTCCCCTGAGGAAAATAAAGCAGTTCAGGGCCCATAATGGCTGGCAAAGACTTTCTTCTTCATTATTCCAATAGTCACACTTTTGTGTCTCCCAGTTTACTTTAGAAAATTCTACCCCCAGTGAGTGGAATATTCAAATTATGTTAATGTAAACATTTGCTGGCAAGAGCACCTGTTCATTACCCTTAATATAATTATGAACTCAAGCTGAAGGTGGGGACAGATACCGAGGACAGGGGGGGTGTAATTAACAGCCAGTATTGCCCTGCAGGTGAGCGAACCCCAAACGCACACACACAAAATAGGGAGTGCTGCAGGAGTATCAGCAGCTTTTCATCTGGATGTGGTCAAATCTCCCACTGTGTTCCCTGTCCCTGATCTAATCGACCTGCCCTTAAAAAGAAACACACAGAATGCTCCACCTCATCAACAGGTAATAGGATCCTTCATTACAATAAAACATGGATACGTAAGGATAGATAGATTGGACTTTGGAATGTATAAAACAGTGGTGTGTTATAAACAATCAAGAAGTGAGCACACTAAGGTCCTCATTTTGGCATTGGTGGTAAATCCAGCTTACCGCCGTGGTGTGGGTCACCAACATACCACCACGGAGATGAACATACGCTCCCCAAATTATGACACACACACACCAATCTGACAGAATACTGCCACATACACAAACCCGCCAGCCCAAATGTCAGTGCTAAAGTGGCGGTACAAACACCCATACTGTTATCAAATCAAATCATTAACATTTATAAAGCGCGCTACTCACCCGTGCGGGTCTCAAGGCGCTAGGGGAAAGGGGGAGGTTACTGCTGCTCGAATAGCCAGGTCTTCAGTAGTCTCCGGAAAGTGGAGTGGTCCTGGGTGGTCCTGAGGCTGGTGGGGAGGGAGTTCCAGGTCTTGGCCGCCAGGAAGGAAAAAGATCTCCCACCCGCCGTGGAGCGGTGGATGCGAGGGACGGCAGCGAGTGCGAGACCAGAGGAACGGAGGAGGCGGGTGGGGACGTAGAAGCTGAGGCGTCGGTTGAGGTATTCCGGTCCCTTGTTGTGGAGGGCTTTGTGTGCGTGGGTGAGAAGTCGAAAGGTGATCCTTTTGCTGACTGGAAGCCAATGCAGGTGTCTCAGGTGAGCGGAGATGTGGCTGTTGCGGGGTACGTCGAGGATGAGGCGCGCCGATGCGTTTTGAATGCGTTGCAGGCGATTTTGGAGTTTGGCTGTGGTCCCGGCGTAGAGGGTGTTGCCGTAGTACAGGCGGCTCGTGACGAGGGCGTGGGTCACGGTTTTTCTAGTGTTGGCGGGGATCCAGCGAAAGATCTTGCGGAGCATGCGGAGGGTGAGGAAGCAGGCGGAGGACACAGCGTTGACTTGCTTGGTCATGGTGAGAAGAGGGTCCAAGATGAAGCCGAGGTTACGGGCGTGGTCTGTGGGGGTCGGTGCGGTGCCGAGGGCCGTGGGCCACCAGGAGTCGTCCCAGGCGGACGGGGTGTTGCCGAGGATGAGGACTTCCGTTTTTTCAGAGTTCAGCTTTAGGCGGCTGAGCCTCATCCAATTTGCGACGTCCTTCATACCCTCTTGTAGGTTGGTCTTGGCGCTGGCGGGGTCCTTGGTGAGGGAGAGTATAAGTTGGGTGTCGTCGGCGTAGGAGGTGATGATGATGTCGTGCTTGCGAATGATGTTGGCGAGGGGGCTCATGTAGACATTGAAGAGTGTCAGGCTGAGCGATGAGCCTAGGGGGACGCCGCAGATGATCTCGGTGGGTTCTGAGCGAAACTGAGGGAGGTAAACTCTTTGGGAACGGTTTGAGAGGAAGGAGGCGATCCAGTCCAGGGCCTGGCCTTGGATCCCGGTGGAGCGGAGGCGGGTGATTAGGGTGCAGTGACAGACGGTGTCGAAGGCAGCCGAGAGGTCGAGGAGAACGAGGGCGACTGTTTCACCGTTGTCCATCAGGGTTCTGATGTCGTCAGTGACTGAGATGAGGGCGGTTTCCGTGCTGTGATTGGTTCGGAATCCGGTTTGTGAAGGGTCGAGCAGGTTGTTGTTTTCCAGGAAGGTGGTCAGCTGTTTGTTGACGGTCTTCTCTATAACCTTGGCTGGGAAAGGCAGAAGAGAGATGGGGCGGAAGTTTTTCAGGTCGCTCGGGTCAGCCGTAGGTTTCTTTAGTAGGGCGTTGACTTCGGCGTGTTTCCAGCATTCGGGGAAGGCAGCAGAAGAAAAAGAAGAGTTGATGACGGTCTGGAGGTGCGGGGCGATGATGTCGTCGGTTTTGTTAAAGATGAAGTGAGGACAAGGGTCCGAAGGGGCGCCGGAGTGGATAGAGTTCATGATGGATTTGGTTTCTTCAGTGTTGATGTGGGTCCAGTTCTTGAGGGTAATGGGTAATGGGATGCGGGTTCGGTGGTGTTATGTTAGGTCTGTTGTCCGAAGCTGTCGTGGAGGTCGCTGATCTTGCGATGGAAGAAAGTGGCGAGGGATTCGCACAGATCCTGTGAGGGCGTGACGGCGTTGGCGTTGGGGTTGGAGAACTCCTTGACGATGCTGAAGATGTTACGCCAACAAAACAATGCCCACCACATTATGACCCACGAATCACCACGGCGGACATTCAGTGGGGGTAAACCATTAGTGGTACACACCTGCATGCTCAGAATGGACACCCATATACTAAACTACACAACATTGGCCAATACCAAAAACGGACACTTCACACTCATACACACACCACACACACACACCCACAGCACTATAAAACACCCACCCACATTACCCACAACCCTTTATGAATACAAATTATGGCCACCAGACTGACACCAAGACCACTGCGACAAATAGACACACACACAACATACACCTATACATCCCTTACGCACCCCACTTCCCACACCCATACACAGTACCCAGCACCCACACACTTACACACACCACACAACACCCATGTCCCCATAAAGGCACTCCGGTTTCACAGATGAGGAGTTGCAGGTCATGGTGGTGGAACTAGTCAGGGTAGAGCCAGAGCTGTTTGGAGTACAGGTACAGCAAATATCCATTGCCAGGAAGATGGAGCTATGGCGGAGAATCGTGGACAGGATGAACACTGTGGGACAGCATCCAAGAACATGGGACGACATCAGGAAGAGGTGGAACAACCTACGGGGGAATGTACGTTCCATTGCAGCAAGGCACCAGCTCGCCATACAGAAGGCTGGTGGTGGGCCCCCACCTCCTCCCCCACAGCTCACAGCATTGGTGGAGCAAGTCTTGGCATTACTGCATCCTGAGGGACTCACTGGAGTTGCTGGAGGACTTGACACTGGTGAGTCAACATTTACTAATTATGAACCGCCATACCTGCATGCCATCTCACCCCCTCACCCTCACTTCCATCACTCCACTCCATCCCACACACTGCACCTACACATATGACTAACCCCAATGCCAAGCCCTCCATGCTATACCAATGCATGAACAGCCCTCCGTGCCCTGCATGGACACCCAACACAAAAGCATGCACAGCATGGAGAACTAGCAATCATGCAATACATCACCACACACAATCAAAGGGGGCAGGGCAAATGCAACGATAGAGAGGAAGATAGGGATGTACAATATGTCACAGACATGAAGCATAACACATAACTTACATCCCCACAGGTGCCCCAGCCAATGTCAGTGAAGAGGTGGTGCTACAACAAACCAGTCCCCCAACAGAAGATGCCCCCTGTGGTGACAGTAACTCTGGACTTTAGGATCTGGATGAACTACCTGGGCCATTAGGGACCACTGGTCAATTGGTCACCCCAGCTCACTCCCAGTCAACCACAGAGCCTCCCCATAGCAGTATCCAACACCACAGCACCCACCCAGCGTCCCCACACCTCTGTCCCCAGGACATGTCAATCAGCAGTCTGCCCATCTGTACAGGGAGCCCAGTCCACACCTCGCCCCCAAGACAATCAGGGACCTGGGGTCAGTGGCAGTGGGCACACCGTTCAGGGGACAGAGGCACAGGGAAATAGGGACACTGGGAGGACCGCTGTGTGCCAGGGGGAGGAGAGGCCCAGGCAACCGACTCTCCAGGAGGTAGTCACCAAGATCCTGGGGGCCTACCAACAATCCCAGGACACGATGGGACAGATCCTTAACAACATGCAGGAGAACAAGCGGCTGCAGGAGGAACACCATCAGTAGATCAGGGAGGACTTGCAGGCTCTCAACACCGCCATGATCTCCATAGCAGGGGTACTGGTAGACATGGCCAACATTATGAGGGAATCAACAGCACACCAGCGGGCCCCTACCACTAGCCAGCCAATTGACCAGCCCTCCACTTCTGCTGCAGCTAGTGGGCAGGAGGCCCTGCCACAGGACCCATAGGCCACAAGCACCCCTCCCCCTGCAGAAGGTGACCCACCCTGCAAACATTCCCTGTGACCCAGACAGAAGCCAGAGACACTTGCCAAGAGCAAGACCACCACTAGGAAATGAGACTGTCCTGATTGTCCCCCTTGTGTCCCACCCTGTCACCTTGTCCACTTTGAACTGCCCTTGCTCCCCTTCCTACGGCCCCTTGGACACTGGACCTGTACTACAAACAGACTGGAACAACACCCTGGACTTTCCTCTACCATCACCCCATTCCATTGCACTTCTCAGTTATTATTTGCACCACAATAAACACCCTTGAACATAACTTGAGTGACACCATTTTATGTGTTAAAAATGTGCATTTATGGGAACAGACGAATCTAGTTCAAATGATCTGAATACTGTGATAGCATACAAATAATAACCTGTAGCTGTCTTCAGTAAACACATCAGGACACTGTTGTCACATCACCAACATCTGTAAAATAACAAGCCATAGGTGACAGTAAGTCTAGATGCAAAAGAAGTGAATGCCTTCATAATACAGCAACACAGAAAATATAATTAGTTAGAGTAATGGTCACTTCCACTGTCTCACCTGTGTGTCATTGGAAGTATTGTCGTATAACTGATGTTCTGTTGTCCTCATCCTCATACTCTGCTTCCTCATCCTCACTGTCCTCAGGGTCTACTGAAGCCACAGGGTCATCTCCATCCCCTCCTCCTGCAAAAAATGCACATGTCGTCTGAGGGCCAGGGGACAAACGCAATATGTGTACCGTCAATCGCCCCAATAACATTGGGAATATGTCCCATTGCATAGAATTCCGCTTTCACAGTGGCCAAATCTTCCACCTGGGGGAAAGAAATGTAGCTGCACATGTGTTTCACCAAGGCAGACAATACCCTTGCCAACATTATTGAGAACATTGGCTGTGACATTCCTGCTGCCACGCCCACCCTCACTTGGAAAGAACCAGTTACGAGGAAATGGAACAATCATAGAACCTGCACAAGAGGGGGGATCCCAGTGGGATGACAAATAGCTGATATCAGGTCAAGCCCCAATTGGGCACACAGCTCTGTGATTGTGGCCCTGTACAGTCTATAGGTGTCTATAATGTGCCTGTCCTCCAGTGTAGCCAAGTCCACAAGGGGTCTGTACACAGGGGTTTGTCTCCTCCTCCTATTCATCCGCAGTGGTAGGTATCTAAGGGACACAAGAGTGAGTAGGCTGTCACAATTTGAACAATGATACCACCACCTTAGTGTGCTTACAGCATTAATGTGATGGGACAGTGGGAATGGCAATGTATGTGCAATTTTCATAAATGACACAGTTATGGAAGATTTGTATGTAGTCCACCACCATGGAATGGCGACCGCCTGTCCTGTATCTACACTATGGCCGTTGTCCGTTGTGGCAGAATTCAATCTTGCACCGCCATGCAATTCCTCATTGGCTAATATGGTGCTCTATAGAGTACAGTGGCCAATGGGGATCAGCGTCGGCGGTGACGGTGTACACCGTTGTGGACGTGACCGACATTTTCTGTCTATAACCTCACTTGATTCCTGACTTTCCACAGGACAACACTTACACTGCGTGTGCTGCTGTGACCTGTGTCTGGAACCTACCACGGTCCATGTGACCAGGGGAAAGGGCCCCTGCCTTCACTTTGATGGAGTTGGAGTGCTTGGTGGATGGGGTCCTGCCCCAGTATGGGCAGCTGTATGGGCCTCCAGACAAACAGGTGAGTACACCTTGGGCAAGATGCATGAGGGAGGGTTACATGGGGATGTGTGTGCAGGCATTGTGTCATATGCGGGGTGGTATGTCTGGTGGTAGTGTACATGCTGTGCAGGTCAGCACCCATCAAAAAAAGGGATTGTGGCGTGCCTTCACCAAGGACGTGTGGACCCTGGGGTTCTACAGCAGGTGGAGCACCCACTGCAGGAAAAAGTGGGAGGACCTGAGATTCTGGGCACAGAAGACTGCGTAGGCCCAGCTGGGGATGGCCTTCCAACAAGGAAGGGGTGCCCGTCAGACCCTAACCCCCTGATGGCCCGCATACTGACGGTGGCCTACCCAGAGCTGGATGGGCGCATCACTGCAGCCACAAGGGGGTGAGTGCAGTGGGCATTATTACAATAATTGGTAGGTGGCATGGGATCCGGGTGGTAGTTGTGAGTTAGTGGGTGCCACTTAATGCCAGAATAGACATTGCAGCGTGATCGAGCTCAAGGGTAATGGGTGTATGGCAAATGCAGGTAACCTAGCTCGTTTGCATTCCATGTCAGTCAGGTCTTTGTGGGTCCCAGGAGGTGTGCAGTTAGCGGTGTTTGGCCCTCATCTTGTTGTGGCATCTAGCCAATTCAATGCCACTGCAATGCATAATGCTCAATCTTGATCCCTGTGTGTGACGATGCTGTGTATGCCAACTGTGGTGTTGGTGCTGTAATTGACCCAGTGCTTGCTTTCTCTCCCTTCCTCCCTCCCCTTTCTCCTTCTGTCATCCTGTCCATGTGTGCATTAGCATCATCTGGCGGAGGAGCAGGGGCATCGGCGACAGAGGGAGCTGCATCCCACAGAACCCAGGAGGCAGACTCCACTGACGCTTAGGGAACCAGTGGGATGGAGGGCGAGGGGAGCACCACGGCGGAGATAGGAGGTGACAACACTGACTCAGATACCTCCTCTGATGGAAGCTCCCTGGTGGTGGTGGACACCTCTGTGACCACCCCAGCTGCAGGTACAGCCGCCACCCCCGTACCAGCACCGCCCTCCCAGTAGCCCCTCAGTGAGTTGCCCGTGCCTGCTCACCCAGGAGGGTGGGCATCTCCTTCGCCCCAGGCACCTCAGGCCCTGCCCCAGTGAGCCCTGCTGCCTTGAGTGAGGAGGCTATTGACCTCTGAAATTCATCTCTGTAGGGCAGTGAACCATTGTGAATGCCATCCAGGGGCTGGAAATCCAGATGCAGCAATGCAATGCATTCATGGAGGGCATCCACAATGGATTTGAATCAGGCTCTTGCCTCCTCTCTTATGACAGCCATTGTCCCTGTTCCTACCGTCCCCCCTCCAACTACCACTTCCCAGTCCCAGTCTCCTAAACCCCAACCCATCCCATGCACACATACAGACGAGCATGCACACAAGACATCTCACAAGAGTTGCACAGTCAAACACTGGCACCTCACTTCAGTCCACAAGCACGCACACAAACAGACAGTTGCACACACATCCACATCCACTGTCTCCCCCTCTTCCTCCTCCTGCACCTTCCTCAAAGTCACGTCGACACTCACACCTGCATGCACTGCTTCAACAGCCACCACCAACATTGCCACACCAAGCAGCACAGACACCACACTAGCAGACACGTACACAACATCCATCCATGCGCCCCCTGTGTCCTCTCCCTTCCTGTCTGTCCCCCCAAAGGACACAAATGCAGGCACTCAGACACCCAACAGTCATCCACCTAACATCAGCACACTGCCCATGCACCTGCACACAAGTCCAGGAGATGTACTCCTCCAACAACCACTCCCTCAACCTCCACTCCCATCCCTTCTCCCTCATCCCGCCCCACCATCCCTAAGAAGCTTTTCTTTGCCCAACTTGACCTCTTCCTTTCCCCTCCCCGCGTCCTGTCCATAAGAGCAGGGTCCCAACGACCCAGCCCAGCACCTGAGCCAAACAGTCCACAGGGACAGTGGAGGAACCTCCTAGGCGTGGAGGCAAGACAGAGAAGGATCCAATTCCACCAGCAAGAAAAGGGAAGGATCCCACTCCACCAGCCAGAAAAGAGAACGATTCCACTCCACCAGCCAGGAAAGGGAAGGATCCCACTTCACCAGCCAAGACAGGGAAGGATCCCACTCCACCAACCAGGAAAAGGAAGGATCCCACTCCACCACCAATGTCAGAAAAGGTTCCCACTCAACCACCAATGACAGAAGAGGTTCCCACTCAACCACCAAAGACAGAAGAGGTTCCCACTCAACCACCATTGTCAGAAAAGGTTCCCACTCAACCACCAATGACAGGCAAGAAGCCCTCAACTCCAGCTGGGACACAGCAGCCCTCACCTCCAGCAGAGGCTGCCCAGGAGACACCTCTCCCAGCAGAGACAATGCAGCCCTCACCTCCAGCAGAGGCTGCCCAGGAGACACCTCCTCCAGCAGAGACACAACAGCCTCCACCTCCAGCAGAGACTGCCCAGGAGACACCTCCCCAGCAGAGACAATGCAGGCCTCACTTCCAGCAGAGAGCATGTATGCCACCCTCCAGGAACTGTTGTACATGGAGCCCCTCCAGAAGCAGTGGGCAAGTTCCCCACCTCAGAGACTGTGACCTTGCACTCCCCAGCATTGGGAAATGGGCATGCAGGCCCCTCCTGAAGGAGTGGGCAAGTTCCCCCACCTCAGAGACTGTGACCTTGCACTCGCCAGCATTAAGAAATGGGCATGGAGCCTCCTCCAGTAGCAGTGGGCAAGTTCCCGACTTCAGCTGAGGTGTCCCCCTACCCCTTCCCCCTGAGGTGCCTGTCCACTTCCGAGATTTTGCACCTGCACAGTGTTGTGTGGAGTTCCTGAGGATCAAGTTGGGGGATTGGACTGTGCCCTGTGGCCATGTGGGCCTTATGTACTTTGGACTGGGCATTAGCCCTTTCTGAACAATTGTTCATGTATCTTTGTTCTAAAATTGGTTCATGGTGGGTGTTGCCTTGCTATTACAATGTCAGTACTGCTGAACTGTAGTCCTTGTATTACTATGCCGTGCTTCGTGTGCCATTGGTTTATGTCTGCAGCTGGTTGTGTGTATGGTGCGTGTGTGTCTGGTATGTGTTGTGTGTGTGTGTGTCATTCTCCTTTTCCTCCCCCCCTCCCTTGTGTGCTAGGCAGCTATACTCACTGTTGTCGTCCTCGTCGGCTTTGGTGTTCCAGGTGGAGCATGGCGTAGAAGAGCATCTGGAAGACTTGCAATTCTGGTTCCATGGTGGCGTCTTCTCTGTGTCTCTGTTGGTTAGTCTTTGGTCTTCTGTTATGTGTTTCCGCCAGGCTTTTGTTGGCGTTCGTACCACCCCGGAAATCGTGGCGGTCTGCAGTGTCATAATATGGTGGGCAGTACCTTGTCTTCCGCCTGGCTGTTGATGGCTACCGTGTGGACAGTGGTGTTAATTCCCTGGTGGATGGTGTGGTATATTGGCTGTCTATGGGAGTTATCACGCCATGGTCATAATTTGGCGGTAATTACCACCAGCTTGTTGGCGGTATTACCGAAACTTTAACAATCACCGCCAATTTCATAATGACCACCAAAATTATTTAAACAACCCTAGTCCATTAGTATCTCGGATGGATTCATGAAAATAGGTTTGTGAGGATTTTTGACCTTGAACTTAGAGAGCGATTATCTGTATAAAGCTAAACCTACAGCATTAGATTTTTCAGTCAGTTATCTTACTGAAGATAACAAGCGATCCCAATCTGAATGTTTGTATGATACCTATGGAGCTTTGAGGAGCTATTAATTGAACTAGGATTACAACAGTGGACTCCCTTATTTAATTGGGTAATCACTACCTCCCATGTTTGAGAATCATAGCAAGAGAGCATTGTGATGCCGATCTATCAGGAGAGAAACCAGGGACAAATATGTAAATACAGAATGATAACATTTTGAATATTATGGGGATTTTTTCTAAATCCTGACTTAACATGAAAAATGACAAAATTAAAATAAAGTATTGCTAAAATCTCAATTTAGTTTCAAGAGAGGACAGGTTACTAATGAGAGTTATTACGATCTTATCTTCAAATACCCTCAAGATAAATGAATGAGGCTTGTATTGGTTTAGCAGCTTATCAAGTATATTGGAGCAAGCTTATTGTCAAAGCTGGATAACATGGCATGAGCACATGGGCTTCTGTGATTGCTAGAAAGTATGGACTCAAATACTTCGGTTAAAGCCCAGTTATCTAAGGAGGAACATATTCGGAAACATACTGACATGTAATGGTCAAAAAAGGAGATCCATCTTGGTCTCCTACCTGTTTAAGTTTCCCAGGTTTCCCCCCGAAATTGGTGTCTTGCTTTTGTAACATGTTGACATACACCACTGATCTTGTGCATAGGGATTGTACTTCATTTGAACTTCAGGCTCTTTTATTAAAGATAGACTGATTTAATAGAGATAACCTCATGAGTATCGTCTTATCAAAACCTCAGTTTAGGGTGTTAGGTAAAGCTGATCGGTTGCAGAAGAGAAAAAAATAATTAGTAAGCATTATGACCACATAAGAATAGCTATTGGTAATAGACTGAACTAGAAACACACACAATTATGACCTAAAACTAATGGTGTGAGGGTAGAGGCCATTTGGAGATGTTTTAATACTTGTGGAACAGTTTCCCCAAATTCAACATAAAACTATATAAAATTAATTCCATTCATATTGGGAAATTGCTCTTTCACTTACGCCGGAGGTTTTAAGCAAAATAGAAAATAACTCATTAAAGCAGGTTAAGTTGAGCTACAGTACTCCCATGCTGTCACACAACTTGAATTTGGACAGATCATAGAGGGTGGAGAAAGCTGGTGAAAACAATTTTTATGTCTTAAGAGTATGCCATCTGAGGGTCACTTAAAGATTAAGATGTTGTTTTGGGATGACATCTGTAAGAATTTTACATGTACTTTTAGGGAAATATAAGTGACCCTAAAAATCGATGCAGAGTAAATTAGGTATGGGATGTTTCTTAAATGATCCTAGATCATTGAATGATTGACAATGTTTTTAAAGACTAAGGGCCAGATGTATCCTGAATCCATTTTGCGATTCTCTAATAGCGATTTTTAAGAAATCACTATTTCAGAGTTGCAAAATAGTATGTATCATATTTGCGATTCGGTAATCGCGATTTCTTAAAAATCACCAATGCTATTACCGAATCGCAAATAGCGATTCTGACCTCATTTGCACCTATGGGCCTGTAAATTGCGAATTCCTAACTGGGAAATGCAAACCCCAGGGTGCTGGGGGCCAAAGGCCCCTTCTGCTGCACCCCAAAAAATTATTTTAGGACATGTAAGGTGCACACATGCCAAAGGGGCATGTGTGCGTTACATGTCAATTTTAAAAATGCATTAAAAATGCATTTTTAAAATTTGCACATGGTTACCACTAAATTGTATTTGGTGGTAATTGCAATTCCTTAATGCCCAATTCGCATTAAGGAAAAGCTTGTTACATGTGCTTAAGAAATTGCAAATAAGGATTCCTTATTTGTGATTTCTTATTTAGAGAATCGCTATTTACGATTCTCTAAACGGGGTGACAATTTTAAGGAATCGCTATTTTAACGATTCCGTAAAATTGCATAGCGAATGCCTTTCATACATAATGAAAGGCATTTTTGCATTCGCAAACGGCCATTCGCACCATTTGTGAATGCTAAAACGCTTGATACATCTGGCCTCAGGTCCGAAATTCGATGCATTTGTGAAACTATGCAGCTTATAAAAGAAATTATACAGTGAAACCTCATAGGTTACATAAAGTAGTACATCATGAAAAGATTCATTCACTTTCTACATCATTACATTCCAAGGTGAGTATGCAAAAGAGGCACTTGTGCTTATCTTGCTTTAGTATTTAAAAAGGGCCTTTGTGCGGAATGGACCATGTATCATATAAGCATTCTATTTTACATGTTAGCCGTTTGTTGCTCTACGAGGAAAAGTGGTCACATTTTCTGAATATTTAGGGTGGCCTCCTTGCTGTTCTTGGGATGAAACCTATGGGGATGGACACTGATGTTCCACAAGCTTGGGCAATAAATGAATATGGACCTTCTACTGGTTGTTCTAAAAAAAGCAAATGTGAGTAGGCAAACTTTCACTACTCTAGATATTTGTAGTTTCGAATGTTTAGACTGGGCCAACTGCACTACAGCAATTTGTAGAAGGCTGTAGACTCACCTACATTTTCTGTGAGCTTGTCACCTGGCCCATGCTGTTTCCCTTGTTGTATACTATCAGTTGAAATGTGTCTGACAGAGAATCAGAATATGGAATAAATGTTCAGGCGTGGAGATAATAACATTCCAGAAGTCAAAGTTGAGATCCCTGTGGAAACCATATTAATGTCTGAGATATAGTCTGGATTTATTTGATCAAGACTAAACCTTTGTGGGGTGTAGTCAGATGGCAAAGAAGTAAGCAGTGACTGAATGTGGTTCTAGGCTTGAACTATCCCTACCTGTTTCTCTGTGGCTACGGCAATGTTCGACACTCTCCTGCTGAGACTTGCACATAATCTTCGCATTGGCAAGTACTGTCTGCTTTTTATGCACCCTGGGTCCTAATGCAAGGTGAAACAAGATGACTGCTGCACTCTTGATGGAGGCAAAGCGGGCCGCGCCCTGATTTGATACCCCTGAGGCCTTTCTGAAGCAGTATGTGTGGACCACGACCAGCACCAGAGCAACACTTATAGCGGAGGACTTGAGTGGAAGACTGCTTCATCTAGGGTGGTTTCCCTTCACTCTTCCCCAAACACCACATGGAATCGCACCCTTGTGTGGGCTAGAGGTGCCTGGAGACTGTATGTGAGCCCCAGGCATTTGCATAGTACCCCTTTAGTCCTGAGGCACTGTTGTGGCCACGACGGGCAGTCCAGACACAGGACCTACGTCTGTTTGTGGTGGTCCATCACATGCTGTGATTGTTAGAGTTTACCTTATTTCAGATTGGCTGCCCCCAGTCTTGTTGAGAACTGACGTAGTCTGACTGGGGCTTCACTTACTCCTCCCCCTCCTCCTTAAGTCAAGAAAACTGGACAGAGTGGCCCCACAGAGCCTAATGTACACTATCTTTGTTGCCAAAAGCAGGCATTGGGACTGCCTGATCAGTACTGGGGTAGTACCCCCAAAAGTGAGACACCTCTGGAGGACTGCAACAGACATTGTTGATGGGATCTGGTTGGAACACGACTACTAATGCAATCACCCTGGTTTATTCTGAGGCTTCAATGCTAGTGAATCCCACTCCTTGGTGCCACCTACAGTGGATAGGTGTGTGTGTGGCTTCTGGAGGTACTAAATACCAGACACCTTAAGCCATCACGTTGTGCCCATCCCAGGTATATTTAAGTAGAAGTCCGACACATGTGAAACTTGGGTTCTCTGTGGCAGGGTAAACTCGACCTGGCACTGCTGCAACGCTTCCGTGATGATAAACCCTAAAATGCTAAAGACAGTGCATAATGAGGTGATTAAAGGAGGGATGCCTCCCACTTGAGGTGGGGATGGGTAGGCTTTTCATGCACTGGAGTCTACGGGCATGATTCCCAAAGAGCTCCACAGTCATGGCGGGATTTTCACACTCATTGCAGGATTTCAGCACTGCACTTTTTCATTGCTTAGATTACGCCGTGAGTGTGAATATGCTGCCATGACTGTGGAGCCTAGCCACAAGTGCAGAGACTCTTTGTGAATTGAGCGAAGAGTTGGTTGCTCTCTCAACAAAGTGCATAGAGATCTTGCAGTCAATCTTGGACACTAACGGGGCCCTAGAAATGAAGATCAACATAGTTGCATTTAACGTCAGCCTTTTCCGGAAAGATCATAAAAATGTTAAGGAGAAGGTTTTGGCAAATGAGGACCTCCTGATGGATACCATACCAACAATAAACACAATTCAGTGCACAGTGCATAAACAGTGGCGATAAATTGTCATGGTGCAAGCGCATGCTGAGGATGCAGAAAGACACTCGCAGAATGTAGGGCTTCAGAAGACACTGAGGACCTGTGCACCGAACTTTATCTTGAAGAGAAGCTAGTCTCAGAAGTGCACAATGGTCATCACACAAAACTAATTTAATTTGATTATATTCAAGAGACTCGCAGTTCCTTCCTCTCAGTCCAAGGGAACTTGCACCAGCTGGGTCTTCCTATGCTCTTCTGTTTCCAGATCAACTACACATAGTGCAAGGCACTAAGTCACACTTCTTTGACTCTCCGGAAGATGTGTTGCAATGACTGGAGACTATTGGAGTCAGCACTAATGACAGGGCCCAGTCAGGGGCAGGTGTGGGAAATCGGCAACGGGGACAACTGTCTGGGTGTTGGCGACCTGGCTGGATACCCATGAAAGAGCCGGTAGCAGTGGAGCACACCCAGGTTATTTAAAGGTTGATAGGTCGACAGTCTCCTTAAGGTCCACTTGAGAAAGACGATTTGACACGTCAATGAAGAGTGTGAGAATGTACACCCCGAGATCAGCTAATTATGTCTTTTGATTTTGTATAAATTACTGAATTTACGTATGAGTGCTTGCTTTCTTGTTTTGGTTTACTCCTCAGTGCTGACTGTCCTTTTGGTTATGGACTCTTTGCTCTCATGCTATTATTTGATTGCAAGGCCCACAGAGCCTTGTACTATTGGGTTCAATTCATGAGCGCTTCTGTCATTACGTGGGGTAGGGTTTTTCATCCACAGTCCCCATTACCTTGTTCATGCAGATGGTGTGAGTGCTAAGTTTGACCAGATGAATACCTTTTGCTTTTTGATATACGTTTGCTCTGTTTGTGTTTTCGTTTTCTCTTTGAGTGGCCTAGATATTTCTTAAATAATGTCTGGGGAGCGCCATTGTTCTGGATTCAGGGCCTTTAAAGGTATGAGCAGGAGCGTGATGATCTCCTTAGGGCAGGCAGGCCACGCAGAATTTGGCCTCCACAATGGTCTACGAACTCCAGGGCACAACTCCTTAGATTGGGGTTGTCTACAACCTTGCTGGTAGCACACGTGGGTCCGAGAGGGCGACCTCATCCTCATGGTGCTACATAATCTACAGTGTATTATTTTGAAGGCGGTGGGCTTGGGGCATCCGGCTAAGAGGAATTGTGTCTTTTCTTTTCTGAAGAGACGTAGCATTCAGATTACATGTCTCCAACCCCCCTTCCAGTCAATTCCACAACATTGAGGCTTTCGCTGAGAAAAAATGTGCTTATTTGAGATAGTCTCTTGCACTGTAGCCAAAATGCATTCATAAAAGGGGCGGACTCGCGTTGAGTTAGGTGAGATTGGATTATAGTGTTCAACAGTGCTTAATGTTGAGCCAGTTGTTGCCAACCGGGCCACTTATTTTTTGGGGAGAATTACATCAGATAATATTCAGCAAAATTAGAATCATGTGTGAATCAGTAAGAATGATACCCAACATCGCGGGTATGGAAAGGTACAGTATGGAATGGAAATATATTAAGCAGTACCCATCCATGGCAATCTTGATTAAAATGTCAAAGAATGCCATAATTGCCATGATATTTTTTAACATCTGGTTGCATTAAATGCAACCTGGTTTACTTTACTTACAGTTTGAGATCCAGATTTTGCTTAAGTGTTCTTTCTCATAGCATGTCAAAACAACACATCCATACACAAGATTTACTGATAAAAGCTTTAAGGAGCTTGCACAACTTTGACTTTTATGTAATCACTTAAGGGGGTACCTCTCCTGACTTGCCTTATTTGTATTTCAGAAAACCCACATCATCCTTGACACCCTAGCTTCCAACACATCTCTTGAAAAATGCTGTTAAGCGATGTAGCGATTCTGCAGGCAGAGACGGTAGGCTTTCACAAGTCCCTCAAGGTCCATTGCTTTTTTGCATATCACAATAGATTTATTCCAGGAATCGTTTACCCATCACCTCACCCTGCATTTCAGCATTTCGATTGGCTGTACCAGAATTTCACACTTGCCTCCTACCTCCTCCCCTCACACTTACAACCTGAAGTAGCGTGGTTAAAAAATCCAATTATCACCAATAGGCACCACTTGTGCTTCAGTCTACCTAGATAAAGGTACCCGGGATTGCCAGGCTTTGGAGGAACATCATACTTGAGGGAAATAAGCCTTTTTTTAGCATTTAACTGAACATCACAGACAATGCATCTCTGCTCTAACACTATTGCCCGCAGAGATCTAAATATCCCTTCATCTAGGTATCATTGTCCCAGGGCTTGAAACATTCACACAATCTCGCCTACACCTGACTAACATCCACTTGTAAAGATGATTTTCAAATGAATACAAAATTGTTGCAGTTCCGCCACCTTGCATTGTTTGTTTGCAAAGAATTTCTAAGCAGGAAATAAAGATTTTTACATAAGAAAATGGAGAACTACCTCTGTTTTTTGCAAGTTGGAATTCTCCAGTTTGCTAGCTTGGCCAGCAACATTGTTGTGAGGCAAAAAGGGCAGGAAATTACAGATCTGTAACTAAAGAGCAAACAAAAAGTTAGACATAAGTCATCAGTATTAGAAAATCCTCACAAAGAAAAAGTACACTTTTCAATCGTTTCAATCTTCAGTTTTATCATTTTTCCAAACTCGTCAGTTTTTAATTGATAGCACTCTGTTGCCAATGTAAGTTCTTCATATTAATAATAAATGCAGTTATATTGTATAGACTATGGCCCTCATTATGACTTTCGCTGTCTTTTGCAAGACTGCTAAAGCCGCCACTAGACTGCAGAATGCCGTATTACGATTGCTGGCATCCGCCATTCCTAAGGTGAAAAGTCACCAGCACTCGTGATGGCGGTCAGCGGTGCAGAGGCGGTTCCACCACTGGCTCCTCTACGCTAAAAGGACTCTGCCAGACTTACGGCCTGGCAGTGTCCTGAAGACGGGGTGCTGCCGCAGTGGGAGCGCCGGGTCCCGTCCCCTCAGGGAGGAGCACCTTGTCAGACAAGGTAAGTGTCCTCCGCAAGGGGAGGGGGTGGGGTGTGGGAATGGATGTGTGTGAGTGTGTGTATGTGTGTCATGAATGGCGGGAGGGTGGGGGAGTGTTTGTGCATGCGTTGTGTGTGTGTGTGTGTGTGTGTAAATGTGGTGATGGCGATGCATGTTTGTGTGTGTGTGCGTGACTGTATGAGTGTAATGTGTGTGACTGTTTGGGTGTTGTGTGTGCTCGTGACTGTTTGCTGATGTGTGTGTGAGTGAGTGAGTGTCAGTGGGTGCGTGCGTGTATGCGGGGGGGTTAATACAGGGATTGGGGTTACCGGGGGGTCCAGAGTGGGAATGTTGTAAGGGAATGGGTGGTGAGGGGCACTTGTGAAGATGGGAGGGGGGGGGGGGGGGGAGTCTTCTACCAGTGACAGGAATACAATTGTATTCCTGTCATCAGTAGCCTTTCTGCCAGGGATTTCATGGCAGTGCTACAGCCACGAAATCCCTGGCTGGGAAGAGGACTTGTAATACCGCCAGCAGTCTTTGGTGGACTGCCGGGTCGGAGGTGCTTATCTCCGGCCTGACGTTACGACTGCCCTGGCAGTAGGAATGGGTAAGTGGTGGCTTGGCACAGGTCTTCACCGCCAGCCCGCCAGACTCGTAATGAGGGCCTATGTGTGGAATATTTTATGGTTCCATTAAAATAGGTGGCATTCATTTATTTAACCTGGAATGTAAGAAAATCTGACTTGAATTACTGAGATTCTAAAGTATGATTTGCAGGTTACACCTGAATATACATGAAAATAACTTCAACAATTTCATACTGTTTAGTTAAGTGCCCAATTTGTTTAGTCTCAGGACTGACCTTCCAGAGAGGGACGGATAGCAACCAGCCATTGTTGCCAATAGAATTACGAGAAGAAGATTGGTGTCATTTAGACTGACAAAAGGCCTACGACAGAATTGTCGCAATTTATTGTATCTTCGATCCCAAATCCAACAGATCAGTATCACCTATATGGAAGGTTTCATAGCTTGCATTGGAAATTTATTTTTGGTATTCCAAAAATATCAACTCTAATCATGAACAATTACGAAATGTGTTAAATACACTGCAGTCCTAAAAGGCATCTTATATTTTGTGATTTCTCTCAAAAAAATCTAATTTGGTTCCATATGTCAGAAAAACCGTGCTCATTCTCTGCTGCAGCATTTCTGTTATACCTGAATTCTGAAGGTTCACTGTGTATTTCAAGATACTATAAACCCAATTCCCAAAATTCACAAGTTTTAGGTATGGTTTATGTTCCACCTCGCACTACACGAGTATGGATAGCAAATTATTGTCCTAGGTACCGTGATTGTTCTTTTTTTACAGTGCTTATTTGAAACACTTTGGCTGCTGCTAAATAAATAAATTCGAGGACAGAGGGAATATAACGTGGAGGACAGCCGGCTGCAGGAAATATATCTTGCAGAATCTAGTTTGTCTTTACACGGCCCAACACTGTAATTAAATAAAATTCAAAATTAACACGACTGTAAATTTGACAAATGAGATCCCAGGTTTCTCCCTTGTAATGTTTGTCTTTTCTCCCCTTCGTTCTTCATTTCCCGTTTGCTGCCTTTCTCTCTGCGAGTCAATGTCTGATGATGAAAATTGATTGGGGCCCTAGAAATAAGTGCTGGTACCCAATTACTGCAATTACCTTCATCAATTAAACACTGACTGACATTAACACTGCATAACATCAGCAAAAGCTTCTGTAACATAACAGTTAAGATCTACACCTTCCGGGACACTGCAAAGACAAAATGAAAAGCCATTTTAGAATTGTCAACGTTCTCCTTTATCTAACCGCTGCTGCTAGAAATGTGCTCTACCAATATACAATTGATAACCCTTCAGAGGTTCATAGAAACTCCTATTTGATTTGCATTCCCTTTTGCTAGTTTTAGTAGAAACATTTTTCCAATGGCCTTCAGTAACAAACATAAGTTGCTTTGCCATTTACATTTTTTAAATTTCATACTAAGATCCCCTCTCACTTTGCCTTACTCCGTTTCGCTCTCTTTCATGTACACAGTGTATCTCCCCATACTGCATCACATGGCGCTCAGCAGCTTGGGGAATGGAAAAGGGTCGGTTTTAGCTGACAGAAAATCACAATCCCTTTATTAAACTTTAGTCAACATATTCATGTTTTACTAGTCAACAAACATCTGGAAAAAAGACAGGTTATGTGAGGTTAAAATTATAGTCCTTAGCTTCCAGACATACTACGTAAAACTATCCAGGGCGTTGAGAACACGAACTGCAAGAAAGAGGACCATTGATGAAAAAGAGATAAAAAAGGTTTTGTTTTATACAAAGCTGGCTTTATTATTTGTGACTTCAAAGCTCTGTAACTAAATAACTTCACTATTACTGAAGACAATAACACCCATTTTATGAGCATCGAGTTAAGGAAAGTGTGAGTCATTTGAACTGTGATCCAAACAGTTGACCAGCAGACTAGATAGAGATGGCTCTGTAAACTTGGAAATGTTTTTTTATTTCCAAAGAAGATTATTAAGAAATTGCCTCTGTTTTGTATGATCCCCCAAACTTTTGGACTTATGTTTCTGGTTTTCGACTATGAAGTTTTCCTGGGCCCTGCTCACCAGGACCCAGGGCATGTGTTCTGACACCTCACAGTGGTGTAATGCAAAATGGGGGTGCGACCCTGCAGAATGTGATGAGAGGCCCCTTTGTCTACCATTTCACACATATATTCATTTGCTTGCCTTGACTCCGGCCCCTAAAGGAGTGCCCCCTTATGACGCAGGAGCTTCAAGGGCTTGTGTTACACCCTGATCCCTCAAAAAATATATATCATTGGCTAATTTCTGACTAGCATCTTTAACGTACCTATAGGTCTCTAGTATATGGTACAGGGTGTACCCAGGACCAGTATGTTGAAAAGCACTAGTGCGCCGTAGCACTCATTGTGCCATCGCTGTAGTAAGCAGGTGAAACATGGCTCTAAGCGACCCATTGCAGGCTAGTAGGGCATGTTTAAGCTGCCAATCTAACAGGGAAAAATAAACCACTTTGCCAGCTCAAAACCTTCCTTGTTAATATATATAAGTCACCCCTATGAAAGGCCATAGTAGCCTAGAAGGCAGGATGCTAAATATTAAAAAGAGGGGCATATTTTTAATGCTTGACATGTCCCAACAGTGTAAACTCTAAAATGTCATTTTCACTGTAGCAAGGGTAGTGGTCACATTGGTTAACATGGATTTACATTAGCCCAGACCCTAACTGCTAACTCCCATATGGGACTCCCAAACATTGTACTCCAAGATATCAAATCAGTTGTTACATTAAACCCTTCTTTCAGTAGATGCATTTAAAGTCAATTCTAATGCAAAGGTAATTTTAGACAGTCGCCACTTACTTGCTTCAAAGTTCAGGTAGCCTTTGCTGCTTATTTGCAGCAGTTGCCACCCATGAAAGCCTGCTGCCCTTCTGCTAGATGTATAGCGCTCTGAGGAACAGTGGCATAACAAAACTTGAGGAGGCCCCCTTGCAAAACTCCTGTACCCAGCCAGTGGCCTTCTGCCTGTGCACAGTGTACTGTACTGAGGGGGTCCCCTGGAGCTAAGGGGCCCACCTGCACTGCTAGGGCTGTGGGGTCCTTTGTTGTGCCACTGCCCAGGAAAGGGAAAAAAATGGTCCACTGGAGGAAAAAGTCTGACCTCCTCCTCTGAGATGACCTAAGTCTGTGACCATCGATGTCCCAGCTTAAATGATAAACAACTGTGAGGCCCACCTCAGCCTTCCTGCTCATTTTCTTTTTAATCCTCATTCACCTCAGGCTTATACCCCAAGTTCCAACTTTATACCCATATTGTTTTTGTGGTCACCACACCAGAGACGTAATTTACTTTTCTTCAGTGAACATCAGCGTGTCGCCGAGCATCGAAGAGCAGTAACAAAGATGGGTGTAATTACAGGACAGTTTGTTTTGATGTCAGAAAAACGAATTTCTTACTACACCCTTGTTACCAGACAGCTGGACTTCACCTGTTCATCGACACTGAGCCCAGTGCCAGCTTCCTGCTGCAGAAGACCTTGCTGACCTCACCATTGATGAGAAAAAGAACCAGAAAAGTTTCTAAGTGCAACAGTAAAATCTTGACCGGGACCACCCAGATGCCCGCATCTGACACAGACTTCAATCGCAGTCAGCCTGAAACTTTGACTTTGCCCCTGACCCTCATGTTGGATGTTTATAGACTATCACTAAATATGAAAAGCAGTGATTTACCAAATGTTTTGAAACCTTTACAACGGTTTGAAGTGAAAAGCAGTGATTTATGAAAATCTTGCAAATATCATAACTCTGGTTCCCTTCATCTGATATTTGTTGCTTTGATATCTACTTAAAGATAGAAATATTTACTAATGGTATAAATTGGATTTTATTGTGTAATGTTTCTTACTTATTGTCTGTTTTGGTACTGATAAATACTTTACACATGTTTTCCTTTGAGTTAAGCCTGACTGCTAGCTGCCACAGCTACACAGGACTGAGATAAGGTTTGATTTAAGGAAACCTAACTAGACCTGATACAGAATAGCAATATTATTTCTTAGAGAAGTCTCACAAAGACACAAGGTTTGGCTTTTCTATCTCCCCCACAGCCACAGACCTGTGATGTCAGTTCCTTGACATAGGAAAAATCTGTCCTTGTTTGCCACTCTGTATCACATAAAACTCATACATGAAGTAATCATGCTCAGAGTACTGTACAAGGTTATTGACGTGTTACTGTAAATATGTTCTCTCTGTAAATATGTTCTCTCCCACCAGGTAAAACATCACAACCAGAGAATTCTCCAACCTCCCATTCCAGAAAACCACCTCCCTCTAATACCTTGAGATTGGGTGGCTTTCAATCAAAATCATGTTAATAATAGTCCTTCTGTGTGGATAATGGGTGAGTGGATTAATAGAAGAGTGACTGGGCAAATGGATAAATGGGTGAACAGAAGAGTGAATGCATGACAGGGAGAGTGAGTGAACGGATAGGTGTTTTTGAGGGTCCTTGAATTGAGTTAGACATATCCGGATATAGGTGAGCATGTTAAGTGGGGTAAGTGGGGTTTGGAGTGAGAAAAGTGGAGGACAAAAATGTGAGGATGGGGCTTGTGAGTGGTTGGGGTGGAAAAGAGGTAGTGGGCGAGAGATAATTAGAGATTGTAAGGAAATCAGATGAGAGGAGAGATCAGGGTAATGCATCTGGCCAGAGAGTTACAATCTTCAAAATTTTGTTTTCACTCATGCAGTAATTTCTTAATTTGAACTCACTTGAAATTGGTGGCTCCTAAAATATGAATTTACACCTGCAATTGTCAGTTCTAGAGCCATTGGTTTCTTTGGCAAAAGGTTACTCTGGATTCCTACACACACCTATGCAGGTGGTGCATTAAGCTATGAAGCTACTTATCTTTTTTGCAGACCTGAAATCTAAACATGGACATATCTTCAATACACTGCCCTACACTATAAGAATTGGTTTCTAGCTCATTTTTTGTAATGCTAATCAGCACCCAAACATCACCATAAATAGGAGTGATAATCCATCAAGGTGATTATGTTAATTTAGTTGGAATTTACAAAATAATAACATATTACATTTTACAAATTATTGTGGGGAACAACATTAGCCACAGGAGTCCACAATGAGTAGTTCATGAGTTACCAGAAGCCCTCCCAATACCACTACTTTGCTCATGCACAATGAACGCAGTACATTAGGGCATTCAGGGGGCATCGTGGGATCTACACTATATGGCTACCCAGAGTCTGCAACACAACCAGTGATCAAGTGTGTGTACGTGTGTGTGTGTGTATGTGAGAGCTCACAAAGCTTAGAAGGAAGAATGCCACTATCAGATGCAGGGTAGTAATGGAAATGTGTTAACTAGGGGTCAGGAGTAACAGCGGGGCAGGAACAGGAGAGAACAGGGCTGGCGTGAGAATGGAGACAGGAGTTTCACTTGCTATAGAAAGGGTGGGTGTGTACAAAGGTGGACACCTTTGTCTACTGACATACATTTCACAAGAGTGTGCATGTTTTTGTTTCTTTGTGGGCTTCTTGGTCTGTGGTTTTGTGGCTTCTAGGTACTTGGTGCTATCCTGGCCCCGTCTTCCAGTACAATGGTGGCTACTCAACTACTTGGAACTAAAACAATTGTCCTACCCTTGAAGGCATTCCAGAGTCAGATCTAAGGGGAGTGAATAATGTTAACTGCTCCTTATGTAATGGTGATTCTGGTGGTATAATGTTGAGACATCTTTACAAACCTTGGAGCCACTTACTCTCCAGACATAAGTGTTCAAACTTGAGATAATGATGAACATTATTGACATACTCATCATCTGTGTCATTACCTCAGCATAGTGGTAGACCTTGCACATTTCTGGTGCCCCACAGCATAATGCGGGGATCCTTCGCAGTACTGTGTCCACCCATGGCATGATGGGAGCTCTTGTATACTAATGGCCATCATTAGCATATGATGGCAAACACTAGTGGAAACACTCTTACTATTAATGTATTGGCTAGGAACTCCCATAACCAAAACGCATTTGGGAGAACTTGTGCTGATATGAGGACAATGTACTACCCCCGTCTTTCCCCCTTGATGGTTAGACTTCTCCTAAAGTAATTTGGATGATGGGTCATGGATGCATATGCATGCTTTACGCACTTTGGAGATGAGGAGAAGAACTTTACTTGGAAGATGGTGTGAGCCAACATGAGGAGCCGATGGCGATCCTCCATGATGGGGGTGATGTGATCATTTTTTTCCAGGTCCTGGATGAAATGTGCTGCAGTATGCAGGATGCTCTTAATGGGTACCTGTATGTTGTCTGGGAGGCTGTGGAGGAGGGTGTTACTGCTATCCAGATGCAAGGGTATGTTGGCTTGAACAGTCACTTTCTGGAAGAAACTGTATCACTTTCTTTACAAGAGTGACCTGGTACCTGGCCATCTTTATGATTTTGGGAAATGTGTTCCTTAGGGTAATGTGGGCGTTGCTAGGTTAATCCAAGTAACATGGCATTTAGTGAAAGGTGATGTTTGAAGCTGTCATGTCATTGAATCAGGTTTGTACTGTTTCTTACTTGTTATTCTTGTCAAATACCAGAGGTCTTTCTTGGTATTGGCTTCACGTAGGCAATGGATATCCAGGTCTGGTGTGACTCATAAATGACTTTATGAATCAGCCTTCAAACTTTCAACCCCCTATTTGTAAAAGTACAAAGAGAGCACAGCCCTTTCTGTTTGTGCTAATTCCATATGGATATTCCCTGAATGCTCCAATGATATCACCATTTTAGATGTTTTGGGGCCAATTCACAAAGGCTTTTAAGAATATATGAAAGAGTACTGCAAACACACTGATTTACATACACCAAAATGTCTTTGAAAGAAAAGAGGCCTCTCTGTCTCTGCAAGTTTTCCTATGTTCATGTGAGGTAAATACAAGACATTTAGCATATGTTTCAGCCAAACTTATTGAGAGCGAAAGTATTAACTTCTGGTGGGTGGACTGGAGGGTTGTATAAAGGGCACATCTTATCTAAGGGTATGCATTTTTTTCGTGCACGGCAATTTTCACTGCATAGCGAGATAATTTCCAGTCTAAGTGAACTCCTTAAGTTTACATTTTGTAAAACGTTTTTCTGCACAAAGAAAAATGTTTGCAAAATTGTTATTTGCATGTTTATCTTCAATGAAGCATGTCAATGTAAAATACCATTGTACAGGAAAAGAATGCTGCAAACGATGTCTTAAGCAGAACTATGGGCTTACTATTTTTCTGCAATATTTCTCATCTTCTCTCCTTTGGTGTTATTGTGTCTTTCTTTAAGTATCTTTCTATTAGACCAATTTTTCTAACATTCTTCTGCCTTCTTTAGTTGTTAAATCCAAAGTATAACCTTATAGTGATTTTATTTTAGTCTTATTTTAGATATTTATACATACTTCCACACATTCATATTTTTTCTCCCAGAGGTTAGAGGGCGGACAATATAAAACAAACTGATTTTGAACTATTTGGTGAGCGTTAAATGCGTGACACAAAGTTCAACAACATTCGAGATTCTAATGGGGACGTTACAAAGAAGAAACATTGCAAACTTAGTGAATTGTTCTACAGACATTTGTAAAGAAGGAGAAAGCTTTGTGGCACCGCATATCCCTAATTTAATCTCTCTCCTTTCACGTTCATTTCGTCATTGTTCCAAGTATTTGGGAGTTGTCCATTCATTTTGTAAGTCAACTTTAATTTGTGTGTGTTTTTTTTTTTTTTTTTTACAGAGAAGCGTTGGCTATGACTGAACAAAACGAAAATAACCCTGTCACGCCCTGTCAGGATATTTAAAATGGTATACCGGCACCAGCAGTATTCCATATAAGGATTTTAAATACAAGGAAAGAGGACCTGTGCCAGGCTACATTTGCATTAACATAAGCCCACTAAAATGTCCCAGGTGAAATGGATCTTTCTTCCCAGTTAGGTTTGTAGTGCCTTGTTAGAATGTTTACTGGTATGCTCCATTGACGGATTCTTCAAAGTTATTTGGGAGTGAACTTTTACCCAGAGTAGATGTGAGATGAAATGCAAGTATCTTGGAGGAGTAACATTTATTTTGTGGCTTTTTCGTTCTGAGTTAGTGCAGTGAGTGCCAAGGTTCAGTCATGTTTGGAATCCATCTTGCCCGTCATTTGGCTTGCTCGTTCACCTACTGCAACTTCAAAACCCAGCTAAGTGGCTCCTAGTTAGTATTAGAGGGCGTGGCCAGTGTATGATGTCTCAATCCTTCTCAAAACCCAACCAGATTTTGAAAACAAAGCCACAACATTCTGGACTGCCCATTGTTAAAGGCTGTTAGCAATGCAGAACTCCATCAAAAAAGTTTTTTTTTTACTCTGGTGCCCCCTTTAGGCGTAGGAAACACATTAAACTAGTTTTGCAGTCAATTCTCTGAGTCAAAGAGGAACAAGGCTTTGAGGTCCATATACTCTGCTTGGTGCATCAGACTTTTCACAACTGTAGTCCTCGTTTCCTACAAACCAAATTCAGCTGCAACTCTCAACATAGATCACCAAGATCCATTAACTCACTTCTTATTCAAGTGTGCAGCTCTAAGAAAGCTTTTCCTGGGTGGTAGATCATATTCTGCTGTTGCCCCACTCCAGTGGATATTTAGCAGCTAGATCTATTAAGAGCAAACTGATATTTCTGAAAGAAATGAAGGCATGATTTTTACCAAAACATTAAATGATTTGGCACAATTGTCATCATAAAAATAAACTCATTTGGTATCTGCACGATGTAATCTATGGTACCAAAAGCATTTATAAATGAGGGAAGTAGTACTACAGGAGTACTCATTAACAAACTCTTACATCCCTGAAACACCCAACACCCTATTAGGAAAAGTGTAAATACTCCACAGTCCTATCTATTTGTACTAATTGCCACTTGAAAGTTTCCTGAATATTCCCCTTTTATTCTCGTTTTAGGAGTTTTGGGGACAATTCACAAAGGCATGTAATAGTATTGTGGAAGGGTTAAATGCTTACCTTATTCCATTTGGGAGGAGTTGAAACAACAGATGACAGCAATCACAGTGCCTGATCTGGAAAGAGAGAAAGTTAAAGGTAGGACCATTAACAAACTAGTGGAAAAACGCTAGCAACATAAAAAGGGCCAAGGAAGAGAAAGGAGGCAGAGCAAAGACAGAAAAACCAGGACAATGAGGGCTGAGATGGAGAAAGGAAAAATCAAGGCAACAGTGCCAGTAGGAAACAGAACACCAACGAAGGTACGCAAACTGGCGGTCAGTGAGACATAAAGGGAGGCAAGCATGCTGGCAGTACAGAAAAAGCCAAAAGAAGCAATCATGCAGACAGAGAGATGGGTGTCACAATAGGCTAGCAGGGGGAACATTAGAAGAACATGAAGAGAAGCGAATGCACTGGGCCCGAAGACGCTGCCTGGATTTAGAAGACTAAGGTACATAGAGCCACCTGTAGGTTTGGGAAAGGGTATTAAGTCTGAAGAACAGGGTTTGGGGACTGGGCTTACACAACAGATATTCTTCTATATTCTCATTTCCGGGGTTCCAGGGTCATTTCCGGGTCACTAGGGAAGACCTAGGGTCTGATTACTACCTTGGCCGATGGGACATCTGTCACAAACATGACGGATATCCCGCCCGCCGTTTTACAAGTTTCTCAGGAAATAAGGGAACTTGTTATACCGTGGACGGGATAGCTGTCACATTTGTGACAGAGTATCCCATCCGCCAATGTCATAAACAGGCCCTCTGTATTTAGAAGAAGATCCATGTTAATGTGTTCCCCTCCTAGGTTTTCCCATCTTGTTGTTGTCTACCTGTTTGTTGTTGCTCATGCTTTATTACTCAGCTGGTGATCTGACATTCTTTTCGCATCCTGGGGTTCCTGCTTGGTATCCTGGTCTTTCAGAAGCTTGTTACAGCGCATTCTATGTATACCTGTCATAACTGGCTTATTTAAACTAACCATATTATAAACCTTTGACTTTCAACTTCTTCTTAAACTACTGCTGGTATCAAATTACCCAAAGTTCCTGAGGTTTCTTAACAGAGGGCTCAACGTCATCGGATACTGAGACAAATCCACATAGAAGACACCGATTTTTCCTGTTTTCCTCATGTTCCCGTGTTGGATGTATCAGGTATCAGTTAACCGATACTCCATGCAGCGATTAAGGGCGAGTCTGAATTTTCGGTAACTGATAAATGCCAAGAAAGTTGATACCACAGAGGAAAAGGACATGATTCCTGTAGCTGACTATGAAATCAAGATAGATGTGTCGCGTGGGCTCTCATTATCCTAAATGAGACTACTGGATTTCTGGGTAGCAGGATCGTTCACAGTGTGGGGGACTGAGTCGGACCCACTTGGAAGGAACTCTGTCACCCTAAATCCAGTTTTGGTCCGGCTAACTAGCAGTGCCTCATTTCTCCAAAAGGGAAGAGATGATTAGGCAGCCGAG
The DNA here is from genome assembly GCF_031143425.1 of Pleurodeles waltl. Lineage (NCBI taxonomy): Eukaryota > Metazoa > Chordata > Amphibia > Caudata > Salamandridae > Pleurodeles > Pleurodeles waltl. Next base: position 861,030,214 of record NC_090440.1, read on the forward strand.
CGCATGACATCTTTGGAACTTCTCAGGGAAGTCGTGGTCACTCAGATCCAAACCAACTCTCTCATTTACAGTATGATCTCATATACAAATGACAAAGGCAGTGTAAGTTTTATATAATGTTTTAATAAAACGACTGCATTTTAGATATTAAGGCGTGAGCCGCAATAACCAGAACCATACAACACAGTAGGATTTAAATAGTCACGAGGAGAGTGAAACATAAGAACAATGCTATCATGGTGTTTAACAATTTCTACTCTCCCTTAGCTAGTTCTATTTCGAGCACAGCATGTTAAGCTTCTAACTTGACTTTCTGAATCCCTGGGGAGACATCAGCCCTCATACCTGATCAAAGGCCTGTGATCTGGTTCAGCATCTGCAACGAGGCAGTCAGCGTCTAGTTGTGGTTCCCTGGTCGGAATCTCCCTCTTGCGTGTATTGGGACAAGGAAGTGTTTTTATAACTAACATGTCAGCGTGATCACAAAATGTCCCTACGCAGGAATGCCAAAGACTAAACTCCTACCACGTCTATCGGCAATGTACCGGACTGTATCCTTGACTGAAGCACAGAGTGAATGTGTTATGGAGAACTTCAGTGCTGAAGTAGGCTAAACAGTGTGATATGAAATATAAAACAAGACTGTAGAACTGGCTATTTGAAAAATAACAGTACGAAGCCGAATAAAAGCATTTAGAGCAAAGTGCACAGAGGCTCTAGGCTGTGAGCAAAGGAATAAAATACATCCAGGGCAAAATGCACAAAGGCCTAAAGCCCGAAGCTAATGCGCAAAGGATACGTAAAACTGACCACACTACACCCTCCCCTTGTCTGTAGCAAGTGGTTCTGAAAACATAAAAGTATGCCCCAGATATAAATGTACATTTCGACAAGGTCAGAGGACAACAAAGTCATAAATTTGGGAAGCATGTGACGATAAAGCCAAATTCAATATAATGTCAATTTTTCTTTTATGTTAAAAAAAAAAAAAATCCAATCGTCAGACAGAAGCAACAGAAAGCAGGAGTTCCTCCACTTCGATATATGTCAATATCGGAAGATCCACGCCAAAAAGTACCATGGAGCAGGTGTGTTCCAAAGCCCCAAAATCATTCAGGGCGGCACCCCGTGCAGGGCCTTTGAATGAGACAATACCATCTTCCTCCAGGAAGGGAATCTCATAAACTGCCTCACGAAGCAAACGCAACCGCAGTGCACAAGTCTGGGAATGAGCCCTAATCGGGAACATCAACAGATCAGCATCGACCACTGGGGGGCGCTGCAGTGAGAGACAAAGAGCCAGTGCATGTTCAAACGAGCACCAGAGGCACCGAAACACGGGTTGCACACAATCCAAAACCGGCCGGAATGTCAGAGACCAGTCACACTCCAATTGTCCCAGGAGTGTCGCTCCAAAATGCTGCATCATGCGTTCACGACACAGCTGCGCCGACGGGAGCGCCAATATAGGACCTCGTCGCGGCGGGACAGCCATTGCGGAAGAACAGCAGCAACAGCAAAACCCCAGCCAATAAAGCCAAAGTAATCGGGAAACCCCCAAAAATGCTTCCGAAAATAGAGTGAATAGCCGAAGGTATTAAACCGAATATGGAAGAGAAGGTGTGAGCAAAACCAACACCAACGGCTTTGAAAAAATGTGCAATTCCAGCAGTGCTGGACGCATTAAATATACGTCCCATGAGTTCACCAAAGTGTCTCGGAAAGTTAGTATTTAAAAGGGACTGTATTTCCGCCGATGACCTTGCCACCTAAAGTGCGTAGGTCTCGCTAGCAGATGTAAGGGCCACATGCTTTTGAAACAATAGAGACTCAACTTGTCGAAATTTACTTTGGAAGTAGCAATATGAGGCCAGATGTCTGCTACCTCCCTAATTTGAGTGGGGGGAAACAACACATTCCCGCAGCACGTAACGGCCTTGTTGACAACGACTACGTAAACTATTCCGGCACGCATGCCACAACAGGGTTCATTGTTAAGAAGGACGTAACTGCCGTTTGAAAGCACCTGGAAAGTGTTTTTAATTACTGGGACTGGAACTCCCTTCAGATAACAAGCTAAGTTAGCAATCGAGGCATTACATGCCCCGTGCAAGGACAGCTGTTTACAAACCATGGAATGGCTGACAGAAGTTTCGCATTCGCTACCGCTAAGAAAAACCTCCCTCAAACCATTAATACATCTGTATCGAAAGGGAAGCTCCCACACCTCGTGTATGTAACTGTCTCCCAACCGTTCATATCTACCCACCGGAATGTGCTTTAAACAAGAAGTAAATTGCAGAGTGGAGATAGGCAGATTAATAACCCCATGAATCAACCACTCAGCTGACGGAATCTCAGCAACCGTGAAAGGCAGTTTCTCCAATTTTTCAATATTTAACATAACATATGTCGCTTCCTTTTTAGCCATCAGCTGTTGTTGACGAGTCAAATTAAAGGAAATAAAAATCTCCCTGGCACGAATGTGCTGCCATGGAACGCGACCTGCCTTCAAGGTCTGTAGACTCCAACCCAGCTGCATGATGGACCGCGTCTGACTCTGCCCATGATATAAAGAAGACATATCCGATTTAATAATGTCTATAGCAGAGGAAACAATGTTGTCAATTGTATAAACACGGTCTGAAAGGGTATGCATCCCATTATCCACAACAGACAAAGCCTGTATCAAATTTTCCTGATCAATTTGTCTCAACCGGGCCGCTGTCTCCTGTTGCGAAAGTTTCCAAATTTCATTATATACCTCATATAGAAAACGCTTCTTCCGCGGCATTCGTGGTCCTGACACAAAATCTTGTAAGTCAGTATCATTAGACAGTAAGGTGAGATGTGACTTAACTGCATCCAGCGTGGATGATTTCAACCATTGCTGACAAAGCTTCCCCACGCTGTAAGTAGTAATGATATCAGCATGTTCTGGTGATATGTAGCGAGGGTCTGCCCTACTAGTCCTGAACCCCCCTGAAGAGGTCACAAAACGCTGATGACACCCATTAGTGTCTATGGGCCATAATAACCACCCACCCGGATGTATCAATGAAGTGTTAAACGTACCATTCTGGACCCAGTGTGTAAGCTCACTAAATGTGGCATTAACATATCGCTGCCAATTGTTCAATTTGGAAGGGACAGGAATACCAGGCAAATTCAAATTCCCAATCGTTGCTAAGCCCAAACTACTAGTCTGTTGCACAGTGTCATTGAGGAAAATCATTTGGACAGGAATAATACATGCCCCAAATAAAGTGTCCCTGCCTCGCATTTGCCAATTTTTCGTTCCCCAGACACTTTTCAAGTCAAAAGTCTTGGACCAATATTCATACCCCTCAACCGAAAGTTTAGATACAAACAAATTTGAATACAGTAATTTAGTATCGGTCAACAACATTTGCTTATTAGCATACGGAGTAACTTTAAAATAGTAAGACTTAGCATTCTGTTGATTATGCCCAGAAAAATATGCAAATTTATCATAATATGTTTTAGAACTCCTCTGTGGAGGAGTCGGGCAATGTTCCCATTGCACATATTCAAATATCGATTTAGGGATACTCGCTTTATGAATAAAGTGGTGTCCATAATAATTGTTGCAAAACATGTCACCATGATTATCTCTAAATAGGTAAGCATCTTCATCGTCATAGACAGTATAATATTGTAATTCTGTCAGCATAGAATCTACTGTCTTCACATCCCAATCATCAGAAATAATGCCTGGTATAACGATATCATTCATTGATAATTTGAGAACATACGGTATTTGAATCAATTCAGTGGGACCATACATATCAAACATCACTTTATCCCACACAATCCCATCCGGAATCGGTATTGCAGGAATGTTCACATAGCACAAGACTCTTCGAACCATATGAGACGAAAAATGTGGTCTCAACACCGTCTCCACGTGCTCAATGTCAGATCGTTCAGGAAGAAAATGACCATGTATTACCAAAAAAAAGGTAACCACAAATCCCAACCACAAGAAAATAGTCATTACAGTCTGTCATGACCACACAAACTTGCCAAGTCAAATCAAAGAAGTGCCTGAGAAAAGCAAAGAGATATCCTCAGTGGAGACAGCAAAGCCCAAACTGGAAGAAGGTTTGCAGAGTAATCTTGCGCTTATTTCAAAGGAAGAATCAAGAAGAGAAGATCCAAGATGGCCGCTGTGAGTCCTGAAGGTTAGTTACAGTTCTAGTCTTGCAATCGGTTGGTTGCTAGGTTACGAGCTCTCCAGCTGGAAGCCTTGCACTTCAACTGAGGTCTGACAGGAATCAGCTGTGTGGAGAGAGAGCGCGCTTCTGAAACTCCTGTGAGGTAAAATTACATTTGAAGATTATATTACAGAAAACGGATAAATATTGTCAAGGTTTATTCGAAGAGTTTGATAGTAGACCGTTCCCGTGGAAGTCGGCAAGGCTACAGAGTTAATGTATGAATTAACCTTATGTTTACAAGGTTCTTTTTTAAGATATTAAAGTCAAAGAAAAAACGAACTTTAAAAGAGCAAGTATCTACAAATGTCAAGGTTATAAACAAAGGCCAAGTTTAAAGGAGAAACGAACTGTTAACAAATAAGCATTTACAAATTCAATGGTAATAAACCAAAATAGAGTTTAAAAGAGAAACAAACTTAAATAAACAAGCATTTACAAGTACAAGTTATCGACAGATGTCGAAGTAAGGAAGGAGAAACTAACTGTAATAAACAAGCATTTACAAATACAAGTTATCAACAAATGTCGAAGCAAGAAAGGAGAAACGAACTTTAATAAACAAGCATTTACAAATACAAGTATTGACAGAAGTCACAATAAGACTGGCGAAATTAAATAACATCAGCTGATTTGAAGAATGCATTATCACCAACTCTATATATATATATAGCAACATAAATCCAATCTCTAACAAAGGTTGAGAAGTTCTTCCAGAATCAGTAATAAGCATTATCTTAAGAAGAGCTATCATTTATAGAGAGAAGCAAGGCTACAGAGAACTCAGGGTGAGTGAAGAAATAATAGAATTAAAGAGAATTAAGTGTTGAGAGTAGAAAGTGAAAAACTGATGTTGTATGTCCCTAGTAATTGCGACTGTGACTCTTGCAGGTGCTGTATCCAATCTTAGATGTAAAGAGGCAGACTGAGTACTGGCGTTCATCATCTCTGTGGCAGTCTCTCTACCATCCCATTCCCCTTTCCCCCTCCGGGGTACTCAGCACGAAGGATTAATATTCGTTGTGAGTAGCTCGGGTCGGGACTGAGGAGTTATCTTCTGCTTCTGAGGAAATCGAATTGAAGTATCCTGACACAGTCATAGAAAGCCACAAATAGTTCCAAGGAAAAACAAAATATGTGCGTTTAAGCCAACACAGCAGCTTACGTGGACCGTGGGCTGAAGATAGAGAGGACGTGGAGTCAGACCCGATAACATCAGTGTCGTTGAAGCAGCCAGAGGCAGTTCGTGCAAAAGGTGCAACCGTGAACAAAGAAGCAGATGGTGGCTCTCGCCTTGGCATGCTATAAACCACATGTTCAGACATATCATTAGAACGGACAGCCACTTGATCAAAAGATTCCAAATTAATCGTCGTCTGTGGAACAATCGCAAGATCAGCTTCCACCCTCCCCAAGCTCGGAGAGGAAACAGCATCGGTGCAAATCACCTGCAGCGGGACTTCTTCCCCAGTAGTGAGAGGGATTCCGGAACTACTGGGTGTCCCTCTTGGTCTGCTGTGCAGAATCGGCCACATGTTGTAACTTGACATTATCAATGGAAACAAAGCGATTTCCTTTGGACCGTGCAGCAGCGGTAAAATTACAGTTCTCGTGCCACTAACCCCTAATACAGGGACTGGTGCTCAATAAGAATGACCAAATTCTTTCTTAACTGCGACCTTTTCACGCACAAGATCCCCAATCCTGGGTATCCAACCAGTAGGCGTTACTGGCTCATCCTTAATTCCTGTGGAGGCAGCACTCGCAGAAGAGTTATCTTCACGGCATTGTTGTAAATCCTGCAAAACAGTGACACGATCATTTATGTCAAAGGGCGTATCTGCCGTCTCCACACCAGGACCATCTAGATCAGGAACATACATTTGTGTTCCAAACAGGCACTCATATGAAGTACGACCCCCCAGGGACCTTCTAGGCAAGTTATTAAGTGCTCTCTGTACTCCATACAGGTGGGCTAGCCAACTACGACCCGTACCTATAACTCTGGCCACTAAGGATTGCTTGGAATCACGATTTAAACGCTCCACAACAGAATTTCCCTTGGGATGAAATGGAGATGAGAATTGGAGTTGGACCCCCAACGAAGCCATGGTGTCCCTGAATGCCTTAGAGGCAAAAGCAGGGCCCTGGTCCGAAAGAAAAGCAGCAACTGCAAATGTATCGACAAAGATGCGCAAATCTTTAATAACAGTCCGAGTGTCAGCCGAGCGCTGTGGCCAGACCCACACAAATCTGGAGCACGAATCTACAGCAACCAATATATATTTGTATGCACTATCTGGCGTCAGTGGACCACAATGATCCAAGTACACACACTGTAAAGGTTTATTTTAAATCAGAAGGGGTGTCTGCTGCGGGCGTCTAGCCGTTGAAACTTTAATTTGTTGACAGACGTCACAACAAAGGACATACAGCTTCGTCTCTTTATGGAGACCAGGCCACCAGTAACGAGCCTGTAAGAGCGAAATCGTGGCAGCCACACCAGCATGTGCAGATGCCGCCCCCTCATGTGCTGCAGATATTAATCGAGGTCTCTCAACTTTATTGGGCACTTCACGTACACCAACGCCTGGGATTTTAACTACAGCGTTTAGCATACCACCCATGCAGTAACTATATTTAGAAGGGAATCCTTTAGGAAATGGTGTGCCATTAGCCGTAGCCTTTATGGCAGCCGAAATCTCTGTGTCTGGTTTGGAACTCGAACGAGTCACTGCGGCCACAGTGGCAACCACCACTGCCGATTTCGCGGCTTCATCTGCCAAAGTATTTCCAGCAACGTGTATCCCAATGCGCTGGTGTCCAAGTGTATGTACAACATGGACTTTAGGAAGCGTTTCTTTCAGATTCGCAACCTTCCCCCACAGCAATTTGTGTTTAATGGTGTTGCCTTTAGAATCTCTGAACCCATTCAACCTCCAGTAGTGTAAATATTCATTGAAAGACTGAACACAGTAGTAGGAGTCACAGACCAGCAAGGTTAGTATCGCCGGATCTGCGTGTTCCAAGTCTAACAATAGAGCTTTGAGCTCAGCCAACTGTGCTGTACAATCACCCAAGGTCTGCGTATAAGTATGTCGGGGCAGAACACTTCCCCTTCCATAGTGCCGCTCACCACGGCACATGCAGCAGAATACTGTTGTTTAGTCCCAACCACTGGTTGCGCAGAGCCATCGGTGTACATGACCACCTGATATTGATCAATAGGCAATGTGCCAGCGGGGACTGGGTACTCCATTTCATATTGAAGAAATTCTTGAGTCTGCAGTTTAGGGTCAATGATGTAACCTACATCAGTGGCTGTCAAAGACGTAGCCCATTGTATCCATCGCGGGTGTAAAGCTTTCGAATTAGGAACACTCGCTTTAGTAACAGCCTCTAAGGCCGGAATCGGGGAAACGACAATGATGCGTTGGCCCTGGGCCAGAGGTCTTTCTTTAATCACAGCCATCTGTACAGCAGTGAGTATTTTCTCAGTTTGTGCAAATTGTTGTTCTGCAGCAGAATACAAGTGGGACTTGTATGCTATCGGGACTGTCTCACCCTCATTAAAGGTGACATATGTAAACCCAACGGCACCAGGTATTACCCTGATGACCAGATGCGTTTTATTGTCCCTAGTGTGTAAATGTTTAACTGCTAAGAGATCAGTTTGTAGATCTCGAAGAATATGTGTATGCTCAATCGTCCAAAATCTACTCGAAAAATTTGGGCGAATCAACTCGTATAAGGGTTTTATACACGTAGCATAATCAGGAATGTAAGTTCTGCCAAAATTCAGAAACCCCAACAATGACTGGAGCTTCCGAACCGTATTAGGAGGCTGCAATTGAGCACATTTCTCCAAAAAATGTGGCGCTAAGCTCTTGCCCTCATTCGACAACTCATATCCTAGGAAAATGACGCTGAGGAAGGCAATCTTTGATTTCTTAAAATTAAACTTATAGCCAATTTCAGCAAACCCCACAACAATGCGTGCTACACGCCTTAGATGTTGCAGAATTTCATCGTCTGTCAAATATATGTCATCAACATATGATGACGTTTCAGGGTCCAACTCGTGCAGAATTTCAGTTACACGAGCCGAAAATAGTACTGGGCTATTCTTATACCCCTGAGGCAAACGACAAAACTTTTTCTGAGAGCCAAACGCACTAAAACTGGTATAGTCCCGACTTTCGGGCGCTATATTTTGGCAGAAAAATCCATTCGAGATATCTAATGTTGTTTTGTATTTTTTACGCACAATATTATTCATAAGCGCTGCGCTGTGTGAATTCTGTATTGCATATGTGCATGTATGTCCATTTAAGTGTCTGTAATCCACCACTATCCTATATGAATGGTCCGGTTTAGCAACTGGAAATAAGGGATTATTCATCGAAGGGACAGAGGGTTCAATTACACCCTGGTACTCCAATTGTGTAAGAATATTCCTAACCGATGCCCTTGCCTCAAATTTGATAGGATACTGCGGCTGCAGCTGAGGTTTGCCTTTTATTGGAATTACATGATAAGGTGATTGTCTATCCCACCCCACATTATTTCTATATAGGGCGGGGGCCTGTGCTAGAGCCCATGGTTTACTATAGGACTCCGCTAGTTCTCTCGGAACAAGTGGTGAGAACGAAGGTGTAATAACCTCCTCCCCAACCGGACAGTCGCAAACAAAGTCAGGTGGCCAATCTTGTTCGGCCAGCAGAACGTCATACAATTGTACCATATGGTGCCAAAAGATGGCCTGTACAATGCGGTCAATGTCCCCTTCTAATTGTAAAGTTACTTTATATACTCTATCAGGATCAGAGACACGCATATCTGCCGTTTCGACTTGTATGAAGTCATCAGTTGCTTTCACCTCCAGATGCTCTAGAAGACTCCGGCGAACTATTGTGACCTCTGCCGCGCTGTCTAAAGTGCTAACGCCCATGTCTTGTTCGTCAAGAGAACTCTCTTCTTGAGCGGCATGTCTAACTGAGACTGCTGCCACTTTCTTCTTTTTAAATTGTTGCTTTTGTTGGAGCGGTTTCTCTTCCTGTTTAACAGAAACCTCCGTTGAGCGTTGTGACTCCTGTCTCGGTTTCACGTACTCAGTTCTCTGCTCTGACCGCCCACCTCTCTCACTTCTTTTGTCCGAGGAGTCCTGAAAGGAACGAGATTGGCGTGTATCAGTATTTTGATATCTATCAGGCGTTTTCAAATTATCCCTATTTCTGAGATTATACCTATTCTGCGGGGTCTCCGGCTGCGGAGACTGCCCCCCATCTTTCTTAGGTGTCTGTTGCTTTTTCTCCCAGCGCTTCTTAGTACCCTCAGGCTGCTGATTTTTAGCATTATCTTTACTATTTTTACCCTGTAATTGGGGTTTTTGTGGTCTAGCCCCTAGGCTATCACGACCAATACTGGAATATGTTTCTGCTATTATTCTCGGGAGTTCCCGCTCCTGATTAAGTTGCGGAACGTCTCGAAGACGCATACGCACGGCTAACGCCACTGCTTCTCCCTTGAGATTACTCAAAATAATAGAAGAAACTGCGGCAAAATTGCCCATCAGCTGCATGCCTAAATCTAAGGCTGGGGCAGCCCCATATTCATCTTGAATTTGTTTAAGCACTTCCAGTAGATTAGCCAATGTTGGTGTACCGTGTGCTGTAGTGTAGAGCGCGGCAAATACCGTGCCCCAGGTATTACAATGGTCCACTGTGGGAACCATTCCATACGGCAAACACATTGTCAATATTCTATGTTTATCCTGAGGTCCCGTATGGGGAAACACAGCTTCCAGCGTATTAATTTTTTGCGCCAGCCAAAATGGAATTTCCTCACGTTTAGCCGGTACCTTACCCATAACTGAGTGTACAGTGGCCGGATTGATACCTGGAACCACTGCCTGTGGGTGTGCCGGAGCAGCACGCGCTGCATTAGTATTTAAAGTCTGCATTACAAACTGAACCAGTCTTCTGTATGTAGTCGCTAAGTCTATATATAAACGACGAACGTCAGCCACTGCCAAGTTAGCAACCGCAGGATATGGTGTATATGTAGCCAATAAAGGCCAGGTAGGACCATCATTACTCAGTGGACCTAACCTAACTTGTGCTACTGTGTGTGGGAGGGCACCATCAAGCCAATTATGGTGTTCTTGATAAGATAAAGGTATTTCTAAGTATGCATATGCCCTGTACTGACCAGGGACATTCGCAACAGCGTAATATTGAAAAGTGTTGATACCCCCATCAACTGCTGGAAATACGACCCAAGAATAAAAAAGTTCTGTCCTATAGGCTGCATGGGCGTCCACCACAAATGTGACTGGACCCCCCTGGACCGTCAGTCCATGTGCTATCAGATGTCCCGTGAGCGGTTGGTGCATATTACGCGCTATGTTTACTACTTGAGGATTCGCCATTATAAAATAGCACTAGGGCAGAGAAGGCACACCAATAACGGGGTTTTCCTTTCAAAGTTCATGCTTGAACAACCAACCGCTATTAACAGGATCTACCTATATTGCGGTGACGGAAATCCTCAGTGCCACGGACGTCTCCGTATACGGAACCAAGGAGTCAATATATATACGAGACCGAGAGAGTCAGCCGGACCAGAAAATTAGAGCCAGACCAATTGTTGGCGGCGCCAAGTCGTGTGGGCTCTCATTATCCTAAATGAGACTACTGGATTTCTGGGTAGCAGGATCGTTCACAGTGTGGGGGACTGAGTCGGACCCACTTGGAAGGAATTCTGTGACCCTAAATCCGGTTTTGCTCCAGCTAACTAGCAGTGCCTCATTTCTCCAGAAGGGAAGAGATGATTAGGCAGCCGAGCGCATGACATCTTTGGAATTTCTCAGGGAAGTCGTGGTCACTCAGATCCAAACCAACTCTCTCATTTACAGTATGATCTCATATACAAATGACAAAGGCAGTGTAAGTTTTATATAATGTTTTAATAAAACAACTGCATTTTAGATATTAAGGCGTGAGCCGCAATAACCAGAACCATACAACACAGTAGGATTGAAATAGTCACGAGGAGAATGAAACATAACAACAACGCTATCATGGTGTTTAACAATTTCTACTCTCCCTTAGCTAGTTCTATTTCGAGCACAGCATGTTAAGCTTCTAACTTGCCTTTCTGAATCCCTGTGGAGACATCAGCCCTCATACCTGAGCAAAGGCCTGTGATCTGGTTCAGCATCTGCAACGAGGCAGTCAGCGTCTAGTTGTGGTTCCCTGGTCGGAATCTCCCTCTTGCGTGTATTGGGACAAGGAAGTGTTTTTATAACTAACATGTCAGCGTGATCACAAAATGTCCCTACGCAGGAATGCCAAAGACTAAACTCCTACCACGTCTATCGGCAATGTACCGGACTGTATCCTTGACTGAAGCACAGAGTGAATGTGTTATGGAGAACTTCAGTGCTGAAATAGGCTAAACAGTGTGATATGAAATATAAAAGAAGACCGTAGAACTGGCTATTTGAAAAATAACAGTATGAAGCCGAATAAAAGCATTTAGAGCAAAGTGCACAGAGGCTCTAGGCTGCGAGCAAAGGAATAAAATACATCCAGGGCAAAATGCACAAAGGCCTAAAGCCCGAAGCTAATGCGCAAAGGATACGTAAAACTGACCACACTACAGATGCTGAATGCAAAAAAGATGATGAAGGAGCGGGAGACTGGTAGTTTCCCCAGACACATCGGGAGAAGCCTGTGCACCCAGCACCATGACGTAAGAATGTGTTGAGACAGGCATGTAATGGGAGGGGGAAGTGAACACTAAGAGAGAACAAGGGATAGTAGAATTGGGTCTTTGTTTTGAGTTAGTTGTTCTTGTTGTGACTCTACTTGCACCATGAAAGTTAGACGGATTTAGTACGGTAGTGGAGAAGAAAGATAGATAAATGATTTACAGAGAACTAGAGAAAAGGGAATAATTCATATCTGCAGATAGAATTGTGAACACATTATTTGAAGTTACCACTGCTGCTTTCTCGAGGTTAGGGAGAGATTCCCAGGGGATCAACAAGCAAACCTTGAAGAGAAGAGAAGAAGACAAAAGGAAATAAGAGAACCTGTGAGATAAATGAACTTCTAAACCCTGAAATAAACTTTGAGATGCAAGATTTGCTTTGACTGCTGGAAGCATGTTATTCTGAACGTTTGGCATCACTTACCTAGATAGTTAACAATAAATATGTAAAAGAGTACTACAGGAATACTAGCTCACATACTCTTTATGGATTAGCCTCCTTATGTGGACAAAAATAACATAATGACTTCCTGTTTGACGAGTGCACTTAATTCATGACACCAACCAACAATTTCGAGGTGGTATATGCAGCCTTGCTCAGCTTAGGTTTCTGAGCATCCGGGAGCCTGAGAAGGACATTTAGCGGGTTATTCTAATTTTGGAGACGGTGTTAATCCGTTCCAAAAGTGACGGAAAAGTGACGGATTTACCACCAGCCGTATTACGAGTCCATTATATCCTATGGAACTCGTTATACGGCTGGTGGTATATCCGTCACTTTACCGTCACTTTTGGGACGGATTAACACTCCTCCAAAGTTAGAATAACCCCCTTAGTGCGCAAACCTTCTCGAAACTGTACTCAGTAGCATATAGAAATAGGTAAAATATATTCTTTTAAAAGAGTGAAATATATACTTTTAAAAGACTGCTTGAGCTACTTTCTGGTTATCAAATGTAGTCTTACATACCTTTTTGGGTTGTAAATGTATAGCACTCTGTCCCACAACATAAAAACTTAGAATGAATAAATGTATTTTACAGGTAGGCCTTAACCACCACAGAAATAATGGTCCAAGCACAAGATTCGCTCAGTTCATTCTTGACTTGCTGTGCGTGCCCATATCTCACGAATCCCCTAATTACATTTTTAGTTACATATTGGTAGATGTAGTGTCTAAAGGTGATCTCTATCACCGAAAAGTCTGTATACTGGCGATAAATGTACACCTAAATTTCAATTGGCTAAAAGAAATTTCAGTTGGCTAGTAGAAATTCTGCCACAAAAGAGCTAACATTTGTCGAATCAGACGAAGTTATTACACTGCTCTTATCTCACAAATGACCACACAATTACACCCGGTTCGTCCCAATTCACTAAAGTTTTTCCCGGATTTAAAGCAGTCTTAAGGCTCTCTTAAGCCAGAAAATAAGGACCTGAATCCTTAAGGTTTTTTTTTCTGGCCTAGGAAATATTTATGAATGTCTAAAGCCAAGAAAGACAGTCTTAGGATACTAATGAACCCAGTCTTAAGATTAATTTAAAACAATAATGAGTGTTTTAAGTCTGACGCCAGGCTCTAAACGTTTCATTGGAGCATTCTAAGGCTTTCAAGGCGATGCAAATAACACACGACTTCACCTTAAAGTGGTGTAATACCAGACACCCATTGTCAGGCTATAGTCTGATATATATAACATCCTAAATACCATACACAAAAATGACACAAGATTTCTATCAGACGATACAACCATCCCCGCCCAGTTTATTGTGTCCAAAATGAATTTTCTGTCCAATCAAGCTAACGACCAAATGATCATAACCTCATATTTCCAGAGATCAATCAATTTATGCTGCTGCCAGACAAGAACAAGGTCGGAATGTGAAGACCACCTAGCTTGGTGAAAAATATTATTTTCATTATCGCCTCCATGAAGTGAGATATGGAAGTGTAAAAACCAGTAGAGGAGTAGACAACACTAACCTATCTTGAATTAGCTGGAAGTGACTCCAGTACATGCATTCTCATCAGACCTCTTTAACCTAGTCTTACTATTCATTCCATGTGAATGCATGGCAATGAGCCACGTGTGGGAGTCCCAAATTCACCATCCTGAACAAATTCTAGCTTCATGAAGTTTATCAAACACAGAGAGGAAGTTAAATTGGGGCACCACCATGGCTACTGGGATGTCTGGGCGATATTGACCACTGCCATTGTGATGGGCATTGCGTTTTTTGTTTGGAACATACATTAAGGGGGTGATTCTGACCGCGGCGGTCGGCGGTCGCCGCCCGCCAAGCGGTTCCCGCCGAAAGACCGCGGCGGTCATTCTGGCTTTCCCACTGGGCTGGCGGGCGACCGCCGAAAGTCTGCCCGCCAGCCCAGCGGGAAACACCCTTCCCACGAGGAAGCCGGCTCAGAATGGAGCCGGCGGAGTGGGAAGGTGCGACGGGTGCAGTTGCACCCGTCGCGTATTTCAGTGTCTGCAAAGCAGACACTGAAATTCTTTGTGGGGCCCTCTTACGGGGGCCCCTGCAGTGCCCATGCCATTGGCATGGGCACTGCAGGGGCCCCCAGGGGCCCCACGACACCCCATACCGCCATCCTGTTCCTGGCGGGCGAACCGCCAGGAACAGGATGGCGGTATGGGGTGTCAGAATCCCCATGGCGGCGCAGCTTGCTTGGATGGCGGATTCCCATGGGCAGCGGAAAGTCAGCGGTACACTGCCGGCTTTCCGCTTCTGGCCGCGGCTGTACCGCCGCGGTCAGAATGCCCGGCGGAGCACCGCCAGCCTGTTGGCGGTGCTACCGTCAACCTCCACTATGGCGGTAATTACCGCCAGGGTCAGAATGACCCCCTAAGTTTCTCAACAAATGTGTTTCCCATTGTGAAACACTTATACAGTAACAATAGAATGTAAAGTACAAAGCGGTTGAGGCAGGAATATACCTTGTTCACATTTCAAAACTGTTCTTTCCATGAGCCCAGGCATGAGTTGACACTGTCAATTAAGCAGCTGTCGAGAAAAAATAATTTCCAGCCTTCTCATAATTCCATCTGGCTGTCTCATATATTTTCTTTTTTTTACGTCCCTTTTTTATTCTAGCCTATAATATTTTATCCAGGGGCCCATATCTTACCAATTTTGTTTGAACATCTGTTCCACCTAGTACACGGCCTAGCACCAATCTATGTGGTGATTCCATGTTCGAAGCATTGGTAGCTTTGGACTTCACTGTTGCACAGTGTGTCTTTTTGCAACAAAATCTTGTCGCCCCAAATTCCCAACAATATTACTGATGCTACATGTTAGAAATGGGGTTTCTGGTTGGCTAGGGTATGCACCTAAGCCAGGCAGAACCCACCCACTCTAGTCAGGGCAAGGGAGTTACACGTCCAAGATAACCCTTGCTCACCCCCTTGGTAGCTTGGCACGGGCAGTCAGGCCTAACCCAAAGGCAATTTGTAAAGCGTTTGCAGAACGCACACAACACACGTGACGCAATATCTCCACCACAAAGGAAACAACACCAGATTATATTAAAATATACTGTATATTACACAACGTAATTAGTAGACCAAACATCACATATCAGTACTATCCTGCTACCTTAGTGTTGGAAAATGGGTTATTGGTAAGGGCAGGTAGGTACCTACACTTAGCAATAGGCCACTAACCTCCACTAAGGTGCAGTTAGGTCTCAGTAAATTAACCCCAGCTCAACCCTTGGTAGCTTGGCAACGAGCGTCAAGGCTTAACTTAGGAGACAGAGTGTAAAGCATTCAAATATCACAAAACCGTAATTAAATTAAACACAGGAAACAGATTAAAAATCCAAAACCAATTCATAAAAATAGATTATATTTTTATCTTTAAAATGACACAAAAACGAATAAAATCGGATAAGGGGAACCGGAGATATAAATTTTTAAAGAATTATTGTTTTTTAGCGCATAGAAACAAAAAAGCGCCAATCGGGTCATCTGGTTGCACCTCGACAGGGGCAAAGTCAAAGTTTAAGGCCGACCGCAATGGAGCCCTGCTCGGCTACAGGCCACGGGAGGCCTCGGTTAAAAGTTTACCTTCACACTTAGTCTATTTTTTGAAGATTTTCTTCAGCGGGACGAACCTGCCAGTCCAATCCGACCTCCTGGAGCCCTTCTCCGGATACGCGTCGCAGGAATCCTCGGTGGAGATTTTTACCTTCGGACTTAGTCGTTTTTTTTAGGTGAAAAACACTCAACCGGGGTAAATCTGGATCTTGATCTGACGTCCCTGGAGCCCTCGGTCAACTTTTTACCTTCGGACTTAGGTGGTCATTCTGACCCTGGCGGTCTTTGACCGCCAGGGCGGAGGACCGCGGGAGCACCGCTGACAGGCCGGCGGTGCTCCAATGGGGATTCCGACCGCGGCGGTAAAGCCGCGGTCGGACCGGCACCACTGGCGGGGTCCCGCCAGTGTACCGCGGCCCCATTGAATCCTCCGCGGCGGCGCAGCTTGCTGCACCGCCGCGGGGATTCCGACCCCCCCTACCGCCATCCAGATCCCGGCGGTCGGACCGCCGAGATCCGGATGGCGGTAGGGGGGGTCGCGGGGCCCCTGGGGGCCCCTGCAGTGCCCATGCCACTGGCATGGGCATTGCAGGGGCCCCCGTAAGAGGGCCCCTACATGTATTTCACTGTCTGCTGCGCAGACAGTGAAATACGCGACGGGTGCAACTGCACCCGTCGCACAGCTTCCACTCCGCCGGCTCGATTCCGAGCCGGCTTCATCGTGGAAGCCTCTTTCCCGCTGGGCTGGCTGGCGGTCTGAAGGCGACCGCCCGCCAGCCCAGCGGGAAAGTCAGAATTACCGCCGCGGTCTTTCGACCGCGGAACGGTAACTTGACGGCGGGACTTTGGCGGGCGGCCTCCGCCGCCCGCCAAGGTCAGAATGAGGGCCTTAGTCTCTTTTTTGGAGATTTTCTTTACTGGGACGAACCAGCAAAACGGTCCCTCTATGGAGCTTTTTTTCAAAAGTTCTCCAAACTTCTCCAAACTTCTGGGGCTTCTCTCAGATGTCCTTTTACGGTTCTTTTGAGGTCCACAGCTCACCCCAAGGGTCCAGAAGTTCTGAGATGGTCCTTGGGGGTGCGGACTACAACACCCAGAATGCACCTGGCGCAAACTCCTTTTTGGCCACAGGGCAGTGGCCAGCTGGTTGATTTCTTCAGGAGTTGGTGCAGGGGACTCTGGTTAGCAATTTTTCACCTGTAGCAAACAGGGAGTCCCTCCTTGAACCAGTTGAAGCCAGGCAAAGTCCTTCTTGTGGTGAAGCCCAAGTGTGCAGCTGGTGCAGTCCTTCTGAGTGCAGGTTCCAGGTGCAGGCCAGGGGTCCAGGAGGGCAGTCCTTCTTCTCCTGTGGTTCTTCCTTGTTGGAATCTGATGGGGATCTGAGGTGTGGGTGCAGGTCTGCCAGTTTTATCCTTGCTCCTGGGTGAAAAGCAGGGGGGTCCTGGTTCTCCAATCAGGTGCAGGGTCCTTCCCCCTGTGATGACCACTTCCTGGGAAGTGTGGCAAAAATCAATCCCAGGAGGCAACATTCTTCAAAAATTCATCATGGCTGAATCTGATTTTTGGATGTTACATCTGGATGAGCCCACACACTGGTGTGGCTAAAAATCATAAACACACCCCTCTCCTGCCCTCTCCTAATCTAATTAAGGGGGCACCTAGTTGTCTGGGGTTGCAGGATGTGGGGGTGTTGCTGGGTTGTTCCAAATGTCCTTCTCTGCCTTTGAAGACCAGTTTGGCAGCCCTCCCCCTTCCTGCCTCACCATCTGCTGAGGGGAAATCCCCTCCCACAGGCATATTCCTTTGTGTGAAGCCAGGCCACTTCACACCTCATCAAGGCAGACTGGCCAGGCTGCTAGAGGCTGTCCAATCAGAGCACAGCAGCAAAAACAATGCAGGGCTGAAATTGGCAACTTTTCAGGTAAAGTTTAAAACTCCTTACCTGAACAAGTTATATTAAATCCAACAACTGGAAGTTGTGGGATTTATTATAACAATTAATTTGATACCAAACTTTTGGTAGCCATCATTTAAGGGGACTTTAAAAATTTAAATAAAGTCTCCCCATTCTAGCCTATGAAGGCCATTTACTACAATGAGGGAAAAACGAATTTGGCTGTTTTTACCTCACCAGGGCTTATAAAACTATTTTTAGAAGGCCCCTGCTTATAGTAACATGGCACCCAGCCCTAGGGGCACATAGGGCACACCTTAGGGGTGACTTATATGTACAAATAAGGTAGTTTAAGACTTTGGAACTACTTTTAATTCCAAAGTCGAATTTGCATATACATTTTATTTAAAAGAAGCCAGCAAGGCAGGCCTGCCTTTAAAATGACACTGGGCACCTCAGCAGTGCACCTTTGGGTGCACTACCTATGCTGTGGTCCCTAAACCTACATGCCCTACCATATACTAGGGACTTATAGGTAGGTTAACTTAACCAATTATAATTAGCCTAATTTGCATAATGATTTTACACAGAGCACAGGCCCTGGGACTGGTTAGCAGTACCCAGGGCACCATCAGAGTCAGGAAAACACCAGCAAAAAGTGGAAAATGGGGGCAAAAAGTTAGGGGGCCTCTGCAATCAGCCCTGTTTTCTCACACTTAGAAGTTGTCAGAACGTTACACATTAGTTACTCTGCAAACTAGCAGTAGTCACACATAACACACAGGTTACTCAGTATTCTGCAACATAAGCAGTAGTCAGGAAACCTGTTATTACACCAAAGCACTTGTAATAAGAATATCATAAAAAGCCCATAGTAGGAACATTAGAAAACATATGGCCAGCCATAAAAATACATATCAGCAAGACATGTCCAGAAAAGGAACATTTGCACACACGTAAAAACATCCTCAAACAGGCAGGCAATATATCAATCATCGAAAGTCTTTAGAAAGAACTTGGATTATAAATATATTGGTCCTTTAAAAGTACCTGGTTTGATGAAGCTGGCACCTCCAGTGCCTAGAAGAACAAAGAAGGGGCCCGGGCGCTCCTCTGTGCAATGTGGGGGCCTCCCTGCAAATTGTGGGTGAGAGGGGGTGGCACGCACCCCCTCTGTACTCCTAACGGCCCCTTCTGGGGCCCGCAATCACTGGGGCCCCCTGGGCCTCCACCAGCCCTCACGAGAGGGGCCACAATCCGGGAAGAAATGCAAGGAGGAGGGGGGCGCCACGCACCCCCTCCGATTTAAGGGCGGGCCCCTGCTGGGACCCGCTACCGTTGTAGGGCCCCCTCAGACCTTAACTGGCCCTCCACGAATGGGGGGGTACCAAAAATCAATACCGGCCCACACAATGGCCAAACCAAGGACCGGCGGCGCGGGAGAACTCTGGCAAGGCTTCCGCCCTGCCCGCGGTCTCAGGAAAAGCAGGGCGGCCTCGTTGGGGCCGGAGGGAACCTCCGATGAGGTTCCCCCCCACTTCAAGCTGTACACCTTGGTCGTCGAGAAGGAGGCAGGCACCAAGGTCGGTGCCTGCCAGTGCCCCGGGGCGCTCCATGGAGCGCACTTCTCCCCGAGGCACGACAGGAGCGCTCGTGCTCCAGATAACTGAAAGACGTTTCCTTGGGTGCCCCGGGGGCACAGAGAGTGGCACGATTCCGGCACTGCTCAATAACACAGCCCGGGCCGCGGCGGTGCACTTGTACAGGCAACACAATGAGCGCTCTCAAGCGCTAGGGAAGGATCACGGGTTAGCGATTTTTCCCAAGCGCTAATTCTAACAAAGCTGAAGTGCTTTCCAAAGCGCTTACTCTTTCCAGTATTGAGGCACTCCTCGTGCTTCAGGGACAATGCAGGAATCAGGGGCCACAGCACCCTGCCCCTGGGGAGAAAAGCTTGCAGGAAAAGGCCCACAAGTGGAGGGCCAACCACAGGCCAGCACAAGGAGTATGTAGCAAGTCCTCTTTAGTAACCAAGCAGGTCACAGGTCAGCACAGCAGCAGTCGTCCATGGCGGTTCCTGGTGAGTCCTTCCAGCAGTCTGTGTCCAGTTCCAGGTAAGTTCAAGGAGTCTCCAAATTATGGGGAAAATTCCCCTGTACGTATACTCAGTCTTTACAATGTTTTGCAATGGCAGAGAGAGGAGGTTCCAGCCAGTTACTACTGGTCTGGAAATGTCCCCTCTCTCCTTCAGCACAGGCTCCAAACATCTGTGGGGGGTTATCGACCCTATTGTGTGAGGCCAGGGCACAGCCTTCACAAATGTAGGAGTGCCCCACCTCTCCCTTCTCTCAGCCCAGGAAGACTATTCAGTATGCAGATGCACCCTCTGTGACACCTCCATCCTCCCTGTGTACAGGCTGTCTGAAAAGTATGCACAAAGCCCCAACTGTCACTCTGCCCAGACGTGGATTGGAGTCAAGCTGCAAAACACCAGAGTCATAAGCACAGATAAAGGTGCACTTTCTAGAAGTGGCATTTCTGAGATAGTAATAAAAAATACACTTACACCAGTATACAGCATTTATTATCACCATCACAACCATACCAAACACGCCTACTCTACCCCTCATAAATCAGACAATACCCCTTACACATAAGGCAGGGTATTTCTAATACAATCCTATGAGAAGGCAGCACTCACAGCAGTGAGACACCAAGTTAGGCTGTTTGTCACTACCAGGACAGGCCAAGCAACCTGGCACATGTCCTGCCTTCTACATACATGGCACCCTGCCCATAGGGGTAGCTAGGGTGTACTTCAGGGGTGACTTACATGTAGTAAAAGGGGAGTTCTGGGCCTGGCAAGTAAATTTAGATGCCAGGTCCCTGTGGCAGAAAACTGCAAATACAGGCCCTGCGCTAGCAGGCCTGAGACACGTTTGAAAGCCTACTTCAGTGAGTTGCGCAAGCAGCGCTGCAGGCCCACTAGTAGTATTTAATTTGCAGGCCCTGGGTATAGAGATACCACTTTACAAGGGACTTATAGGTAAATTAAATATGCCAATTAGGTATAAGCCAATCATACCAACTTTAGATGGGAGAGCACCTGCACTTTAGCACTGGTCAGCAGTGATAAAGTGCTCAGAGTCCTAGAGCCAGCAGCGAGAGGTCAGAAAAAATAGGAGGAAGGAGGCAAAAAGACTGGGGATGACCCTGCGTAAGGGAAAAAGTCCAACACTACAAAAGACTCACAAAGACCTCTTTAGCAAAGTGTTCAGTAGCCAGAGTCTTCTTGCAAGTATTCGGAAACTGTCCAATTTGCCATGAAAATATATCTGATGGAGGCTTATATCATTCAAACAAAACGAGTGCTTACCTCTTACAATGACCCATACATAAATCTAAATATTGGACCAGCCTACCTCAGAGAAATCTTAGATTGTGTCATATAAGACATTTATTCACAAGCTTCCAAAAGGGTCTAGAATTCCTGGAAATAATCAGTGTCAATTGCACACTAGTTTCTTTCAAAGTTTCCACTTTTTCCTGCCTAACAATTATTTTTAATGCCTGCCATTGGATATCCTTTGCCCGGACCTGGTTCACTGCAGCCAACACATTCACGTCATGTTTATCCTCCTGATGTACTAGACATGATATCCTAAGATCAAACCAAGAAAGGCACAATTTTCTCATGACTGTCTTTCAACGACTCACAACAGGTTCTGTTCAGTGAGTCAGTTGATACTTCAAATTGATAAATAAAATCATTGTCAAGACATTAACAAAAAGAAGGTACTAAGATCAAAATACCGTAAGAATTGGTGAGGACTCTGCAGGCTGCACTCTCACTGAACTTCCGTATGAGGCTGTGGTCGGGCCTGTCAGGGTCAGATGGGAACCTCTGACATCTCATCAATGGGGCCGTCCGTCAATATGAAGAAGGAGAGAGGTGATGGATGGCCCAAAAATAAAGGATATCACCTCTAAATTCAGATAAGTGGTTGGGAATACCTGTGACAATTCAAGGTCACACCTGCAGGCTTGCACAACAAGCTACAGCGTGTTGGATGATGACCTGGCTGGTGTGGAGATTTGGATTCTACTACAACAGTTCCCCGAAGCACTGGGGGAGCCAAATGGGCTCAGCAGCAAGATTCCAGAGAGTAATGGTGTCAGAAGTTGTGACTGCTTGTATCACAAGGTTGAAGCCTTTTAAATGAAAAATATATATAATAAAACATTTTCCTGCACTTGAAATTTCTCCCGTTTGAAAAAATAGGATGTTTGTGTTAGAATGGTCCCACATATAGTGAAAAGTTACGTCCTGTGCTTCATATACATATGATACAGCCTCTCAAAAGCACAGATATCCCATTCATACACACCCCTTCACACATCTCCATAGATCATGCCCTCATTGATACCCCCAGTCATAGTGATCCTAGTCTAAATATTTTCCTCAAACCATAGTATCTAGCTCTATGAACATTAGGCTTAAAGTCAATGAAGCTAGGCAGGGTGGTGTCTGAAAACATTGCACAAGTTGTTTGGCCTTTAGTAGCTCACAATGATTTTTAGCGATCAGAAGTGGCCTTTACTACCGAAGAGGGTGCACACCCCTGCTCTAGAATGAAACAAGGACACTGTTGGCCTCCATGTTGGGACTGGCAATCTCGCAGAATGTGAATTACAAATTAATTCAAATATGTGTTGTCACAGCAATGCCCATCCAATATGATCTGTACTGGTCCTGTTTTATTGTAATACCTCTCCCTGCCTCACACTTTACTTTTCTGTCACTCCCACATGAACGTCCCATTTTTGGATTTTTTTTATGTCTCATTTACACATCTTTGTATCTCCTAGGAATTTCCCATCAGTTACTTTTCAGACTTCAGCTCTGTGATATTGGGTCTAGCATTCCTCTCTACATTTGGTCTTTAACTCATGACCACTCCACTATGGCAGATCTATTTACAGCCTCTGTGTCCTATCTTTCTCTCTACTACCCTGTTATCCACACATCCCAGACGCTGCCCACTTTTGGTCCTACTTTAATTTCCATACCCCTGGCATTAGTGTGAAATAAATGAGAGGTCACTTTCTTTTTTATTTTTAAACATTTGTATCCCCTAGGAATTCCACAATACTTACGTTTCTGTTTTCAACTCTGTGATATTGGGAGTAGCAGCAGTTATTTCCCTACATTTGGTTCTCAACTCTTTGTTAGCGCATTGGACTTTAATAGGTAGACTTACAAGGAGGCGTGAATAGGTAATTCCCACAAACAAAGTGTCAGTGCGAGATTTAGATCTATATACACAAAGCTTCCCTATGTTTTGTGCATCTAAAGCTAATATCCCTTGTGCTTTTATTGCACTAAAAGCATAATCATTATTATAAGTCCTTTTCTCTAAGCCCTTTTCTAACTTCTCCTTCAATGCCTTTCTCCTATCGTCTGTGTGATCTAAAAGCTCTTCTCTAAAGGTGTAAGCCAGCATCTCAGATTATTCCTGTGAGCGTAAACTGTCACAAAAGTTAATGTAGGCTCAAGGAAACCTCTCACTAATACTATGTCATTGTCCTTAGCTATTCTACTCAGGTATCTAATGATGGGGACAAACGAAAACACCACATTGTGGTTGAAATAGAAATACTGAATGTACTCCTGATTATAGAATCTTGTTAGTAACAGACTACAGCTTTTCCCATAAGTAAGAGGCAAACTGTGATAGGTAACTCCTTCTTCAACTGATGAAGAAATCTGCATACACACAAAAAAAAAATTGCATCCATTGTCTCAACATACTCACTCAATAAGCGATAGAACACATCAGAAGAAACTTCTACCTGCAGATACTTTTCATCTAACCTAAACTTCTCCATCGCTGTTAATGCAGTAGTCGTCTCTAAAGCTGAAGTATGGTAGGCTATACTCTTGTCAAGTACACTCATACCCACAATCAATATCGCACACAGTATCACACATACACTTGCCAAAAAAATACTAATTTATTTACCACACCTGTTCTTCCTACACTGCTGGCTAATGTTACTCATGATCTGTAAAGAATGAGAAAGTAGAACAGAAAATGTAGAAATTATGCAGCAGAAATCTAAAACAAAAATCTTCTATCTTAGTTCAGCAGTTATATTACAGCTTTCATTCTCACTTCCTGGACCGTTCTTCACAAAAATCGGTAAGCTTGTCAAAAATCAGTTTAGCAGCTTGTCAAATCAGTTTAACTTTTTCAAATCATGTTATCAAATTCTCTTTCTCTTTGCACTTGTCTCAATTTGACTCAATAGTTCAGTTCATCAGCTTCCTTCAAGTGCCAAAATATTGACCTGGAATGTTTTCAAGACAATCATGCTCAGTTTCTTCCAACTTTCAATTTCAAAATTTTTATTAGGAATCACGGTTGCCAGGTTAAGCACTGTACATCTTTTCAATGACACATTTGCTGACCTCCGAATACTTGTCTCATAACAGGTCAATCTGGCACCTGGGTTTTTGTTTTTGTGAGTAGGATGTCAATGGAGTGAGGGACCATAACAGCCAAAGGATGTCCCATTACAATGCCTTCACACTGTGTGAGGCTCTGTCCAACCACTGCAACTGCACGCAAACAGCCTGGTAAAGCTGCTGCAAAGTTCACAAATTTTGCAATTATTTGAGCAACCTTTATAAGAATGTCCTGTGGCATGTGGTACTGAGGAATCTGAGGAAAAATTGTGTTTGGCTTTACAGGAACCTTTTTTTTTTTTTTTTTTTTGTTTATTAAACATTTTGCGATACAGAAAAATACAACCAACAAACCTGCCAGTCAACATCATTAGTGTGTTACATACAGTATGTTATTAGGTGTCATATAGGAAGGAACATATTGCAATAGTCATCATGTCCATATCAATAGGAATTACAAGCCACTAGACTGGATACAGGAGCTCAGAGGGCCACAACACTCTGCCTTAGTGCATAGAGAGGGCAGCCGTGGAGGAAGACAGGGGCAGCGATCAGGGTCATGTCAGTATTACAGGCATTGCCTCCGTGATGTGAGAGGAAAAGAGTGCGACGTACCCCTACCGCCACCCACCTCCCAGGGATCATTCACTCAAAATATCTCCTTCTGATTCCCTGCTCTGATGTTCCCGAGCCCAACTCACAAACGGATCCCAGATGTCTCGGGGCCTGGATGCAGCCGGTAGCAACTCCCAAAACGTGGTTAGCTGCGTGTGCCCATAAGTTACATCCGCCAGCCAGTCCCTCACCGCGGGCACCCTCCGTCTACCCCAGTGGATCGCCACCCGTCGCTTAGCAAACAGTAGAAGCAATGCATGCAGCTTGCGCGATGGTGGCGGAGTGTCTCTGACATATCCTAGTAGCCCAAGCAGGGGGGAAGGGACGTCCGAGCGGCCCACAATCTGGTTTACCAGTACAAAAACCTGAGACCAATAACCCTCCAATCTCGGGCAGGACCATGCTATATGAATAAAATAGGCCGAGGCCGACCCACATCGCCAACATTCATCCGTCTCTCTAAGCCCCATTCTTTTCAGGCTGATGGGGGTTCTGTAGAACCTATGCAGGTATTTAAAATGTATTAAACGCAACTTGTAGTTTGGCGAAAGCTCAGTAAGCTGCCCACAGCAAAACTCCCACTGTTCCTCAGATATCTCAGGTTGGAGCTCCTCGTTCCAATATAGCATAGATTTAGGCGCCACCCCCGGTGCCATGTTTTGCATATGGCGATAAATACGAGTTACCAGCTTACGGGGAGACGGGGAGCCCACCACCACCTCTAAAGCTGTAAAGACTGGTGGTGCGCCAGGGAACTCTCTGGATAGTACCCGGCACGCCGCACGTAGTTTATGGTACAAAAATAATTCGGAAAAAGGCACCGTACCCCCCTCTTCCGGCGCCGGGGGAGGCATGAACTTGCCATTGGGAAAGAGGTCCGCAAAGGTGCGAAGATGCAGCTTGTCAATTAGGTGACCGGCTATCCCATCAGCCACACAAGGCAGCATCGGGTTATGCAACAGAGGGAGCGATGGAGCATACAACAATGGGACCCCCGCCCTCCTGCGCAACTCCTCCCACACCCATTGCAGCGTCCCAGCTGTGTCTACATCCGCTCTAGGGCGCCGTGCCTTGGCGCATATCGCCACACCAAGTGGAAGGGGCGCCACCACATCTCGTTCCACTGCCACGTGAGGCTGAAAGGGGACAGGGTGGGTCCAAAAATGCAGGAACTGAGCCTGAGCACAGAGGGCATACAGTTTCATATCTGGGGCACCTAGACCTCCCTGTCGCAGTGGTAGTGCCAGTGTTTCCCACGCTACCCTGGCCTGTCCACCTGCCCACACCAGCGCCACCAGGCAGGACCGCAGAGTGGCAAAGAAGTGCGACGTAAGCGGTATAGGTATATTGATGAATAAATAAAGGAATTTGGGTAGCACTATCATTTTTGTCAACGCAATCCGCCCAGTTAGCGACAGGGGCAGGGAAGCCCATAATTTAACTTTCTCGCTCAGCCACATCATAGCCCTGCCAAAGTTAAGGTTCCAGATCTCCTGAAGGTTCCGGCTAATCCAAATCCCCAAATATTTGACTTCCTCCGCCTCCCAGCGCAGGGGGTATTCGGAGGACACCTCAGCAGTGCTGTCCGTGAGGGGAAAGATTACCAATTTAGACCAGTTGATGGAGATGCCCGCAAAGCCCTTAAAGCGGACAAATTCCCGCAAGATGGGATCCAAGTTGTCCGCAGGATTGATAAGATAAAGGGTCACATCGTCCGCGTATAGTGGTTTGAGAAGGTTTCTAGAACTGAAGCCTATACCTCTTGCAGTATGATGTTGTCTAATCCTAGCTGCCAACGGCTCCATAGCTATGGCAAAGAGCAGTGGGGAGAGAGGACACCCCTGCCTAGTACCACGCAAGACAGCGAACGGTTCAGACACCAGGCCATTTACCCGCACTCTGGCTGTAGGCAAAGTGTAAAGCAGGCGAATTTTCCTAAGCAGCGGCGCACTGAAACCCATCCTTACCAATATATGGAATAAATAGGGCCATTCAAGAGTATCAAAGGCCTTAGTGGCATCTAAAAACACCTCGGCAGCCCTGACCTCGGGGTGTAGGTAATGCAATGCGGCAAAGATCGTTCGCAGGTTGTGGGAGGTCGCTCTTCCCGGTATAAAACCGGATTGGTCTGGGAGTGCGATCATCGGCAACATTGGCTGCACCCGGTTCGCGAGCAGCTTGGCCAGGATTTTCACATCTACATTAATCAGAGATAAGGGCCGATAGGAGTTTAGGTCGTCAGCAGGTTTATCCGGCTTCAGCAAAGCGATGATCAACGCCTCGCGCATGGTGGCAGGCAACACCCCCTTTTCTAAGGCCTCCTCGTACACTGCCAATAACCGGGGAGACAGCTCATCCACGTACGCCTTATAGAAAGCTGTTGTCAGACCATCAGGTCCCGGCGCCTTGTCAGGCGGCAAGCTCTTGATAACTTGTGCCACATCTCCGGCGTCTATCGGGAGGTCCATATATTCTCTGTGGTTATTATTGAACCACGCCAACGCAATGGAATCCAGGAAGGATGCAAGCCCCTCCGGACACTCATCCTGGGTGTTGGTATATAAACGAGAGTAAAACTCGGAGAATGCTCCTACAATGTCCCCTTTGTCATGAAGCAGCTCGCCAGTCGTCGTGCGCAGTTCATGAATATACGTCGCGGGACGCGGTGGCCTAATCATATTTGCCAGGACCTTCCCCGGTCTCCCACCCTCGCCGTAGCGTCTCGCCTCCGCATATTTCCCTAGAAATTTAACCTCCCGCATCGCCTCCTCGTCGTACTCCAATAATTTGGTTTTCAGCAGCCCCGCCACCCCTGACTCTCCAGTCTCTAAGAAAGTGCGTTTGAGTCGTTTTATATCAGCTTCCAGCGCTACCAGGGTGCCCCATATCGCTCCCAGTACACCTGCCTGTCAGGCTATACACTGGCCCCGATGACGACCTTGAAGGCCTCCCACAAAGTCGCCTCCGTGTCCACCGATCCCACATTGCGCTCAAAGTAGTCAGTGATATCATTCCGTATCTCCTCTTTGAACGCATCATCAAGTAATGCGTGAGGCGGAAGCCGCCACGAGAACGCCGGAAAAGGACCACCAGGGAGTAGTAACCTCAACATACAGGGTGCATGGTCAGACAACGAGCAGGGCATGTGCTCTACCTGCGCCGTCCACAGTGCGACGTCCCGCGACACCAGCCAGAAGTCAAGACGGGACCACGCGCGCTATAAGCCGATATACAGATACCCTCCCTCAGGTCCCCATGCCTACCCCGCCACACATCAACCAGCGCACCATCCAGCAGTATTTCCCGCAGCGCGGAACTCGCCAACGGATTCAATGTGTGAGCTACCCCTTTCCTATCTACTTTGTCATCCAGTACTGCATTGAAATCACCTCC
Source organism: Pleurodeles waltl (assembly GCF_031143425.1). NCBI lineage: Eukaryota > Metazoa > Chordata > Amphibia > Caudata > Salamandridae > Pleurodeles > Pleurodeles waltl. The sequence continues at coordinate 861,058,657 of NC_090440.1, forward strand.
CCATACAATTGTATGGTATCTAGTGGCTTTCACTTGCCCCCAAAGCTTATGAAAGAAATCTGGGGAGTCAGCATTAGTCCCATACACAGCCACGAATACCACCGAAACTCCGCACACAATGCCCTGTACCAAAACATATCTACCCTCTGGGTCGCATTGAACAGAGCCCTCCCGCCAATTCAACCCGTGATGTATCAGTATCGCCACCCCCCGGACATAGTTGGAATAGATAGCTGAATAAACGTGCCCCCATCTGGTGTGACGCAGTCTTTGGGCAGGGGCGGTGTTCAAATGAGTTTCCTGCAATAGGCAGACATCCACACAGTGCCGCACCAAATATGCATGTACCAACCTGGCCTTCCTGTGGTCGTTGAGCCCCCGAACATTCCAGGTAAGACAGTTCAAAGTTTTATCCACTCTGGGCATTCCCCACACACATTATGTAAAGTGCAGTAAGACATGTTGACAATGACCAGGCTGTACGTTCAAGACACCACGCAGATAGCATACAATAAAAGTTGGCAGTAAACAACAAAACAAAAACCCCAACCAACCGCCCTCCACCCACTCCTACCCCCCAACCGGGTCGTAGAGAAGCCATCCCCATACTATCCCCAAATCGACATTTAAATAAACAAGGGAACATTCCTGAGGGGGTGTGACGATGCCGGCTACTCCCCCGTGTAAAACGGGGTGGCCGGAAGATCTGCAGGGGATCCTGGCCACTCAAAACCTAATAATTTAGATCTATCTAGGATAGCAGATGTCAACGATTGAACACCGGGCATCACAAATGCACTACCCCTTCCAGCGGATAGAAGTCCACAGTCAAAAAGTAGCCATTCCCCTCAGGATATAGTAGATGGGACCCGCGCTTACTCATTGTCGCAGAGCCTGCTATCCATTGCCTCCGTAGCATCCTTGGGTCGTTGTGCGGATTTGCGTCCCACATGTTTGGCGAACTTCATCGCCTCTTTGGCATCAGTGAATATGTGGGCAGACCCCTCAAAGGACACCTTTAGCTTAGCTGGATAGAGGAGCGAGTACGGAATCTGCGCCTGCAGAAGAAGTCGCTTTGCAGGCAGAAATTCCCGGCGGGCAGCCTGGACAGCCGGGGTGAAGTCAGGGTAGAAGGAGATGTTATTGCCCTTGTGCGTGATGGTACCTCTTTCCCTTGCCAGTTTAAGGATCAAATCTCGGTCTTGGTAGTTCAAGATTCTCGCAATTATGGGCCGGGGCGGCGCTCCAACAGGGGGCCTCTGACCCAGCGACCTATGCGCCCTCTCCACCGCAAACACCGCTGAGAGACTAGGGTCAAACAATTAGTGTAGGAGTTCAGTGACATAGGTTTCCATTTTAGTTATGGCAGTGGTCTCCGGGACCCCCGGGACGCGTAGATTATTGCGCCGGGACCGCGCTCCTAAGTCCTCATTCTTCGCACAGATTATTCCCAATAATTTGTCCATATGCAGGAGCTGGTCCTTCGTTTCCACTTGGAACTCATGAGACTCAGACTGGCGAGCCTCAAGCGTGTCCAACCTCGTCTCGTGCGTCGCCACCTGTGTTTTCACAGAGTCTAACTGGCTGGTGAGGTTGTCCAGTTTAGTGTCAATATTGCGGAGGCTAGAACGCATCTCAAGCATCAGCGTGCGTAAATCTTTGCCATGATCGTCAGCGGCCAGGTCGCGCCCCTCCGCCGCCTGGGGCCCCTGCTCAACTCTCCCTGATGTGTGGAGCGCTTATGGTCAAAGTTCAGCTTCGGTTGCTTAGAATCATGTTTACCCATGGTGAAGAGAGGCCCACGGGTCCCGCCGTGAACCACCAGCAAAGGCCCCCAGCCTCCTCAACAACCGAAGAGCCGCAGCAGGACACCCCCACCTCCGCTGCAGCACTCCTGCTGACCGATCCCAAGATGGAAGCCGGAGGCACAGGCAGCGACCACCGCGCAATCCTCCCGGCAGCAGGTCCACACTCACAGGCCTCGAGAGCGTCGCCAGCACCTCCACCAGGTTACCCTAGACCGACTCCTCGCGTTGGACCAAAGCTGCAGCCACGTTGTAGGCAGATGTCCACCAAGCCCTCCGCAGGCGCAGGGTGGCGGGGGGGCAGCCCCTCCGTTCACCCCCGTACTCACAAGTCAACTGGACAGACCGCAGCAGCACCCGTCCCTGTAATCCACATTCCTCCTCCTGCACCGCGGTGTTGCACACAGGTTCCCAGTCGCCTCACCACCGTCTCATCGGATCATGCCACCAGCGGCGCCCGGGCAGAACAGGCACTCTTCACCGCCTCCAGAGCTCCAGATGTCTCCCGCAGGGCGCCCATGGCAGCCGTGAGACCCCGTGCCAGTACCCCGCCGCTCATCGGTCCTCGCACCACCTCGCTCTGGCTCCGGTGATTGATCCCAAAATGGCGGCCGCCACCTCCAAAATCTGCCACTCGTGCACCCGCCGCGGGGTCAGCATCAACAACCTGCGGGCCACCCCCACCCGCCGGAGCTCAGTTCAAATGCTGCACAGACAGCTTTAATCAGGGTCCCACACCTATCCGGCGCCGTCCACGTCGGTGAGCAACGCTCCGATCTCCGAACTGTCACCCGTCTGCACGGCTCACCGCAACTCCTCACGTAATCAGCCCAAGGACCGCCTCAACACTGCAGCACTCACAGGATCCCTCAAGCGGCGCCAACAATGTAGGGACTCATCAGCGTCACAGCGCCGCTCCAGCCCAGGCCCCGCCGCCAGCGCACGCCCCGGGCTCGAGTCACGGCTCACCCCCAAACGAGCTCCAGCAGGCGCTTCCGCCAGGTCCGCCCACAGGCTGTGCGGGTCCCGATCTCCTCCAAGGCAATGGAAGGCGAGAATATCGTACCTCCGCTGATGCCTCACCGCCACCTGTACGTTTTCTGCCGGTCTTGGCAGCTCAGGCACACCCCGGTGTGCAGGATAATTGCAGGATTTCGGTCCGGCAGCGGAGCTCACTCAGAGAGCGGCCATCTCGCTGCTCAGCAGGCCACGCCCCCCGGCTTTACAGGAACCTTAACTGGCTCAACTCCTTTTATCAGACCTATTTCTTTCCTTGTCAGATCCCACATTTTCTCTTTAACCATTTCCTGTAAGTCAGGAGGAAGGTCCTTCACAGTGAATACTGGAAAGAAATCAATCAGAGGGTACTCCTCATTTATCTTCTCACAATCAGTCTCTGGAGCTGGGTCATCCTCATCGCCGCTATTTGTATCTCGATTTCGTCATTTGAACTAGTAATCGAGTGTTAGACCTGACAGCCTTAGGGTGGTCACCCCTAACTTTTTTGCCTGCTCCCTCCACTTTTTGGACACTATTTTTGCTGGTTTTAGGACTCTGCGCACTATACCACTGCTACCCAGTTCTAAAGTGCAGATGCTCTCTCCTTTCAAACATGGTAACATTGGTTCACACCCAACTGGCTTATTTAATCTACTTATTAGTCCCCAGTAAAGAGCACTACATGTGCCAGGGCCAGTAGATTAAATACTACTAGTGGGCCTGCAGCACTGATTGTGCCACCCACATTCGTAGTCCCTTAACCATGCCTCAGGCCTGCCATTGCAAGGCCTGTGTGTGCAGTTTCACTGCCACTTCGACTTGACATTTAAAAGTACTTGATAAGCCTTAAAACTCCCTTTTTCTACATATAAGTCACATCTAAGGTATGCCCTAGGTAGCCCATAGGGCAGAGTGCTGTGTAGACAAAAGGCAGTACATGTACCGGTGTTGTTTACATGTCCTGGTAGTGTAAAACTCCTAAACTTGTTTTTACACTGCTGTGAGGCCTGCTCCCTTCATAGGCTAACATTGGGGTTGCCCTCATTCATTGTTTTAGTGGTAGCTGCTGATCTGAAAGGAGTAGGAAGGTCATATTTAGTATGGCTAGAATGGTGATACAAAATCCTGCTGACTGGTGAAGTTGGATTTAATATTACTATTTTAGAAATGCCACTTTTAGAAAGTGAGCATTTCTCTGCACTTAAATGATTCTGTGCCTTACAATCCACGTCTGGCTGGGCTCCCGTGCCTTGTGCTCCCTTGTGCATTCACTCAGACACAGCCCAAACACAGTATACTCAGCCTCACTTGCATACATTTGCATTTTGAATGGGTCTTCCTGGGCTGGGAGGGTGGAGGGCCTGACACTTGCATGTCAAAGGACAGTAGCCTGCCCTCACACAAAGGACTGCCACACCCCCCTACTGGGACCATGGCAGACAGGATTGAACTGAAAGGGGACCATGTGCACTTCTAAGCCACTCTTTGAAGTCTCCCCCACTTCAAAGGCACATTTGGGTATTTAAACAGGGCCTCTGCCCCTACCAACTCAGACACTTCCTGGAGAAGAGAACCTGAACCAGAACCTGCATCCTGCCAAGAAGACGTGCCTGGCTGCTCAAAGGACTCACCTGTCTGCTTTCTATGAAGGACTGCTGCCTTGCTGTTGCCCGCAGCCTTGCTGCTCTCTGGCTGTGGTGAAGAAGTGCTCTCCAGGGGCTTGGATAGAGCTTGCCTCCTGTTCCCTGAAGTCTCAGGACCAAAAAGACTCCATCTCTGGAAGAAGGACTCCTTGTGCGGTGAAAATCGATATACAGCCTGCCAGAAACAACGCACAGCCTGCACCGCAGTGAAAACGTCACCGCACGCATATTCGGAACGACGCAGCTCAAATTCACAACAAGAAGATCGACGCAGCACCAGCGTAGCGACCGGAAATTCGATGCTCGGCCTCACCGGGTCGATGCACAGCCGAGCCGGAACGATGCAGCCAGTCTTCCAGAGAGGAATCAACGCAGTGCCTGCCGTACGTTACAAAATTAGACGCAACGCCTACCGGATCGACGCAGCTCCTAGCAGCGCTGGAAATCCACGCATCGTCCCCGGGGTGTCTGAAAAACCCGCAACCCGAAGAGGATCCACGACCGAGTGCCGCAAATCGACGCGCAGCCATCCCTGCGTGAAAACTAAACGACACATCGCTGTGTGCGGCCCGAGAAATTGATGCACATCCCTTTGTTTCCACGCATCTCCTCCTCTGCGGGTCTTTGTGGAGATTTTTCACGCAAACCAGGTACTTTGTGCTTGAAAGAGACTTTGTTTTGCTTTTAAAAGACTAAAGACACGTTATATCACTTTTCAGTGATATCTCAACATATACTTATTGCATTTTAATCGTTTTGACCTGCATCCTATCAGATAAATATTATATATTTTTCTAAACACCATGTGGTGTATTTTCTGTGGTGCTATATTGTGTTATTGTATGATTTATGACACAAATACTTTACCCATTGCCTTCTAAGTTAAGCCTGGCTGCTCAGTGCCAAGTTACCAGAGGGTAGGCACAGGATCATTTGGATTGTGTGTGACTTACCCTGACTAGAGTGAGGGTCTTTGCTTGGACAGGGGGTAACCTGACTGCCAACCAAAGCCACTCTTTCTAACTTCGAGCACCTGGTTTTACACAGCAAGTCTCTTTCCAGTAGGGAATCGGAGACTACAAACTTGTGCAATCCTTTAAAGTTGCCAATTTTAACCTGCACTTGTTCTGTAATTGGGTTGGTCAAATAGTGATTCGCTACCTCTACAATCTTGACTGTCTTTCCTGAAAGGGGCAAACTCGGAACTTCAGCAGTTCTCACTGTAGAGAGTGTGGCTCCTGTGTCCACCAAGAATGAAACTCTGTGACCCATGACTTTTCCCTTTACATAGGGGCCTTTCTGATCTACTTCTAAGGAAGCTGCAAGCACACATTCCTCCTCATCTGAACTCTCACTCACCCAATCATCGTTTCTTCCAATCTCACTGTGTAACGGGAATTGGTGAACTGTGTTATTACTTTGCTAAGCCACTGACCTGTGACCTGTTCAGGAAGCATCACCTGCTGCTGTTCCACTGGGGCTTGAGGTATTTGGATTTGCTGTCTAGGTACCATGGGAACCTGCTGTTGCATTGGCTGCAACTGTGCCATTTGTACACGTGGCATCTGCTGCATGGGTTGAAAACTTTGCATTTGATTCACATTATTCTGAAAATTCGGGTTCATGTCACTTGTTTGCTGAAGGACACCTTCCTGCACCATCGTCGGACACTGTTGCTTCCAATGTCCGACCGTTCCGCAAGCATGACAAGGAAACACTCTCTTCATTCCCTGCACATCATACTGAACCACTACAGTATTCAAATCTGGACCATGATTCACATTACCAATTCCTTTGCGACCTCCACCTCTCATCTGATTTTGAAATACCATATTTCCCAGCTGCTGCGGCGGAAACTTACCTGCATCCGTGTTTGTGCTGCTTTAATATGCATCACCATCACCTTTTCTTTCAGCTTTCTCCGCTTCAACTCAATTTCATTGCTATAGTATTTTGCATACTGCAATACCTCATCAATCGGTTTTGCTTGCCAGCAAATCAAATGACTCTTAATCATTTGGCTAATTTCAGGTCTCAATCCTTCTACAAATCTAAACACAAAATGGATCATATCTTTCGGCTCAATTGTCTCTGTACCACTGTAATGCTTGAATGCCTGCAACAATAGTATGCATGTATCCACTCTTTTGGTTCCTGAGCTGCCCTGTCTATTCTCTGCCAATTTCATTACTTCAGAAGACGGCACACCCGTAACCTGATCTCTCTCTGGTTCCTTTGTCGGCCAATCTATACTCCTCTTCCACTCCATCCACAAATCAGCTGGAACTACTATCTTTAATAGAGTGTTTAAGTCTTGCCACAGACACTTCGCAAGTTTCACAAACCTATCTGTCTGCTGGTACCATTCTACTGGCTTCTCTATCAATCTGGGATAATCATTTAGAAAGGACAGAATGTCACTTCTGCTCCAAGGGACATGGACAAAATTCCCTTCTGGAATCCCTCTCATCTGCAGTCAGCTCAGCAGAATCCCTTTTCCTTTTATCTCTTTTCTTTTATTTAACTCTTTTCTTTGCCCATCTGCCTTCCCCCTGGTCTAAGGCTCCCCATGTCTGGACGCTTTGGAGTAACTCCCTAAGGTGTGGCTTCATTCCTACAGACCTTATGTGTTCGAAGTCTTTTGTGCCAAAATCTAACCAGTAGCTCTTTTTCAAATGCTTTGTTTTCTCTATTTCTATGCCATACTTCTCTGCCAGATCTGCTAACCTTTGATGCACGTTGCTCACTTCTCTAGTAATTTTCGGGCACAGATATCTCAACTCTGCATCTGTGTAGGACTTTAATCTGTTCACACCCATTGTCCCTTCAATGAGCTCACCCACTTCTATTCCTAGCCTTGTGTAGTTCAAGTACTCCTCACCCCTAGGAACATTCTGCGAGGTATTAAGCTTGTCTAACCATTCCGTCAATTGTTGGGCTGTCAAACCTTGCAGTGAAATGTAATTGGCCTGAACATTAGGCAACAGTTGTACGACTGCATTCGGAGAATGTGGTGTCAGTAATTTCAAACTCTGACTAACATTTGACCCTACCACATTATCCGGAACTCTGAATGGACTAAGGTCTAGCAATGATCTCGATCCGTCAAAGGTCTGTCCCACTGGAGAGACTACTCAGGCATTCTTATTGGGGCCTCCCCTTATTGAATTCTGGCTCAGGACCCCCTGTCCACCTGCGCTGTTATTCTCCTGTGCAAACACAGGTACAATCGGACTAATAGTAACAAGTACAGATACAGCATCTGGGCTGGGTCTGATACTCAGGTTCTGTGGTTGCGTAGCTCCCATATTCTGGCTCATCAGTACAGACACATCTGTACAGACATATCTGTCTGTGTACCTGTTATTGGAGTGTATCTTGGCATCTCTTGTGGCTAAACTAAAAGTGGAGTTGGCTCTGTCTGAGCCAATGTCGGTTTCAGGAAAACCTGTCCTGTAGACACTATTAGGTTTGTGTCAGTTTCCACAATGGGTACATCAAGGTAAATCCCCTGAACATTCAATTGTGGCACCTGATTCTGTGCTACCGGAGTAATAGGTGCATTAAGACTGCTCTTCATTGGGCTTTGTGTAATATCAGGATTAATCTGCAATGGACTCACTGTTAAGTTAACCTTGGTCGGAGCCGAAGGATCTACACTAGTGCTCGGACCACTCTTGTGTGCTGCACAAGGTGGGGGATGATTTCTCCGTAACTGCAAGATAAACTCATCATTGTCTGACTCTTTCTCATATGTCAAAGATCTCATAGTCTCCCCTTATTTCTGCTGTCTACTCTCGGAAGGGCTTCTGTTTGTCTTTCTAGTGGCTTTCCTTCCTTCTCTCTCATTGTCCTGTGTAATCGCTGGAAACATTTTAATCCCCTGTAAAGTCTTGGTTCTCCATAATTTCTGACCAACGTCCCATCCAGCCTCCACTAGGGTCTTCTCTGCCTTTCTTATTCTCCTCTCAAATTTCTGTTGCTGCTGCTGTCTGGCTACTAATTCCCAGATTGCTAATGCCTCAAACTGTGCTGGTCTCGGAGGGGGTTTCAAATCACACAGCACCCTCCTTAGATTCTCTAAGCTCCTCAAGTTAAATGTTCCATAGGCAGGAAATGCTAATCTCCCATCTTTCTCTGTCACTTTGCACCACTGTCTCAACCAAAGACATAGCGCAATGCCTTTTTCTTCGATTACATTGTAAGCCGATGTACCTTTTGATGGTGCAACATTCCCTATACTCGTGGTAATGAACACATCTCCCCTTAAAGCACTACTTAGAGCTTTGAAAAATGTATTCTTTGTGACTTTTATGTTATTCAAAATCAAATCAGGGAGTGACTTTTAATCCCAGAATTCTTTTCACCCACCTTTTCAACCAATTGTGCTTCACGGACGGCTGCCAATCCATACGTGACCCTTCTCACTAACCAACCTTTCTCAGCGTGGGTCCAATGACGTCACACTCCCACGCACTGTGGCTGAAAAAGTCTGCTGTTTGTTCTCCCAAACTCAAAATCACACAAAACGAATGCAAAATTATTGCAAGCACTAAACAAAATCAAAACCCAATTTGTCTGTTTACTACAGGTAAGATAACACAATCGCTTCAGAAACTTTACGTTTTTTTCACTGACGGCGTTTCACTCTAGCAGCTACTCCTTCTTTCTCAGTTCCCCTGATTCGCAAGCAAAATTCAACCCACAAATTTCACTCTTAACTGATCAATGGGTCTGTCCTGGTGTGCATAGGACTCACCAGATCTCAGTCGAAAAATTATTTCACTCACTTTGACTCACAATCTGACTTGTCGACCACACCCGATTGACCTATTAAACAAGACAAATTACAACAAAAACCAAGTGTCTCAAACACTTTTCAAAATACTCCGAGTCTCAGACCACGCAGGGTCCGTATACCAACAATTGCGTGGTAAATTTTTAATACAACGGGCCACACACATGTGAAGTTCAACGACTTCCCTACTCTCACACTTTGGAGTACGCACACTCCTTCTACAACTTCATTTGGAGTACGCAAACTACCTAAACCCTCACAAAAATCACAATTCACCTGCGATTTGCATAAGTTGTGCAAGCACAAAACCTACTTCATTCACACTGTCACTAGGACGCCGAGAACATCCTCAAACTACCATTGGCAAGCTCCAAGATTCTGGGAAAGTCATTTTAAGGAATTAGGGGCACATCTTCTCTCCAATTTGTATCCTTGAAAAAATAAATCCAAATCTCAGTGATGATGGGCTCTTGAAAGCCAAACCATATACCGGGCCTCTATGATGGGCTCTTAACCCCTTCGCTGCCAGGCCTTTTTTTGGCTATTTTGGTCAGTTCACGCTTAGGCCCTCATAACTTTTTGTCCACATAAGCTACCCACACCAAATTTGCGTCCTTTTCTTCCAACATCCTAGGGATTCTAGAGGTACCCAGACTTTGTGGATTCCACGGAAGGAGACCAAGAAATTAGCCAAAATATAGTGAAATGTTTTTTTTGTTTTTTTAAATGGGAAAAAAAGGCTGCAGAAGGCTTGTGGTTTTTTCCCTGAAAATGGCATCAACAAAGGGTTTGTGGTGCTAAAATCACCAGCTTCCCAGCTTCCAGGAACAGGCAGACTTGAATCAGAAAACCCAATTTTTCAACACAATTTTGGCATTTTACTGGGACATACCCTGTGTTTACGATTTTTGTGCTTTCAGCCTCCTTCCAGTCAGTGATAGAAATGGGTGTGAAACAAATGCTGGCTCCCAGAAACCTAAACATTTCTCAAAAGTAGACAAAATTCTGAATTCAGCAATGGGTAATTTGTGTAGATCCTACAAGGGTTTCCTACAGAAAATAACAAATGAAATAAAAAAATATTGAAATTGGATTGAAAAAAACAGCCATTTTTCTCTACGTTTTACTCTGTAACTTTTTCCTGCAATGTCAGATTTTTGAAAGCAATATACTGTTGCGTCTGCTGGAATCTTCTGGTTGCGGGGATATATAGGGCTTGTAGGTTCATCAAGAACCCTAGGTACCAAGAGCCAATAAATGAGCTGCACCTTGCAATGGGTTTTCATTCTATACCGGGTATACAGCAATTTGTTTGCTGAAATATAAAGAATGAAAAAAGGTATCAAGAAAACCTTTATATTTCCAAAATGGGCACCAGATAAGGTGTTGAGAAGCAGTGGTTATTTCCACATCTCTGAATTCCGGGGTGCCTATACTAGCATGTGAATTACAGGGCATTTCTCAATTATACGTCTTTTTTTGGGGTAGTTGCCCCATCTGCCCACTGGTGTGCAGAACAACTTTGGCCCCATTTATTTGGCGTGGGTGACCATACTCCCACTCTCTTATTTTGATAAAAAATCGTCTCTGGTGGGCTTTCTGCCCCCCTTGGGGGCACATGGGCCTTCAAAAAATTGGGCAATCTGCACCCAAGGGGGGCAGATATGGCCAACAGTAATGTGCCCCCATCAGGAGCGGCCTTTGCCCAAGGGGCAGCCCCCTCAAACAAAACACACACAGACACACACACACACACACCAATCCCTGGTGTCTAGTGGTTTCTGCCCCCCGGGGGCAGATCGACCTAATTATATTAGGCCGATCGGCCCCCAGGGGGGGCAGAAATGTCCTAAAAACAAGTTGGCCCCCCAGGGAGTGACCCTTGCCGAAGGGGTCGCTCCCTACACATAAAAGAAAAGAAAAATTATCCCTGGTGTCTAGGGATTTTCTGCCCCCGGGGGCAGAAATGGCCTAAAAATTACTTGCTCCCCTGGGGAGCGGCCCTTGCCCAAGGAGCCGCTCCCCTTATGTTCATAAAAAAAAAAAAAAATCCCTGGTGTCTAGTGGTTTGGCCTAAAAACAATTTGGCCCCCCAGGGAGTGACATTTGCCGAAGGGGTCGCTCCCTACACATAAAAGAAAAGAAAAATGATCCCTGGTGTCTAGGGATTTTCTGCCCCCGGGGGCAGAAATGGCCTAAAAATTACTTGCCCCCCTGGGGAGTGGCCCTTGCCCAAGGAGCCGCTCCCCTTATGTTCATAAAAAAAAAAAAAAATCCCTGGTGTCTAGTGGTTTCTGCCCCCATGGGGGGCAGAAATGGCCTAGAAACAATTTGGCCCCCCATGGAGTGACCCTTGCCGTAGGGGTCGCTCCCTACACATAAAAGAAAAGAAAAATGATCCCTGGTGTCTAGTGATTTTCTGCCCCCGGGGGCAGAAATGGCCTAAAAATTACTTGCCCCCCTGGGGAGCGGCCCTTGCCCAAGGAGCCGCTCCCCTTATGTTCATTAAAAAAAATAAAAAATCCCTGGTGTCTAGTGGTTAAATGGCCTAGAAACAATTTGGCCCCCCAGGGAGTGACCCTTGCTGAAGGGGTCACTCCCTAAACATAAAAGAAAAAAAAATCCCTGGTGTCTAGGGAGCTTTCTGCCCCCCGAGGGCAGATCGGCCTAATTATTTTAGGCCAATCAGAAATAGCCTAAATATTATTTGCTCCCCTGGGGAGCGGCCCTTGCCCAAGGGGCCGCTCCCCTTATGCTCATTTAAAAAATAAAATAAAATTCCCTGGTGTCTAGTGGTTTCTGCCCAAAATGGCCTAGAAACAATTTGGTCTCCCAGGGAGCAACCCTTGATGAAGGGGTCGCTCCATAAACATTAAAAAAAAAAAAAAAAAAAATCCCTGGTGTCTATGGAGTTTTCTGCCCCCCTGGGGCAGATCGGCCTAATTATATTAGGCCGATCTGCCCCCGGGGGGGCAGAAATGGCCTAAAAAGTATTTGCCCCCCCGGGGAGCAGCCCTTGCCCAAGGGGCCATTCCCCTCATGTTTATTTCACAAAAAACAAATTCCCTGGTGTCTAGTGGGCATTTCTGCTGCCCGATCGCACCGTGATCGGGCTGCAGAAATGCTTGCAGAGACATGAAAGGAAAGGTCTTTCCTTTCCTTTCATGTTGCACTGGAAGCATGCTTCCAGCGCGATGGGAGGTGACCTCTGATGAGGTCAGCGCGCTTTTGCGTGCTGATGTCATCAGACATCACTGGGGGAGTTAGGGGGTCGGGTGGAAGGGGAAGAGATTCCCCTTCCAACCGTGACCCTTTGTCCCTCGTGGGGAGTGCTAGCGCTTCCCCCGAGGGCCAGTATATGGACGTAATGGTTACGTCCATGGCGCCACACAGGCGCAGCCATGGACGTAACCATTACGTCCATGGTGGTAAAGGGGTTAAGGAGACACACCCTCAATCTGCTACCATCTCTGTTAGCGTGTCGGACCTTAATAAGTTACAAGGAGACGCGAATAGATTGATGAACCTTTTGACTCGCTTTGAGGTTTTCCTACCATATATCCTATTCCAATACAGATCAATATCCAATAACAATCAATAACATTAGTAATCAATAGGAGTCAGTAATTGTCACACACCATGACCTTGCAGTCATGAATAACCACACCTTTATGTAAAAATTAGAATGTTTGTTTCCCTATATTAACAATGCTAATGTTACGTAACGTAATTTCAAAATCAAATGATAAACATACAGTAATAATACTGGCTGTCCAAAGCGGCGAAAGAAATGCAATCTAATCAAAGCTTGAATTACTACACATTCTAAAGTTACAGTACAAATTACTAACAAGAATAACTGCGCAAACGATATTACATACATTTAGATTCAGCAAAGAAAAGATATCAGCTGTTATTACATTAGCGAACTTCATCAGTGAGAACCCTAACTAACATCAGATTAGAATAGCATGTTTGGGCTTCATGCGAAACAATTTAGTCACACAAATTTTGGAAAAGCATCTAACTATGGATCCGCAAGCTAAGATAGTCTTCGTCATCAGGACATCAGTCTGGTCAGCGAGGCATCAGGATTCAGCATCAAAGCTCAGAAAAGCAAAGTCTCTTTAAGCCAAAAAGTTAAGCATGTCTCTTCTCAAGACGGTCCAGAAAATAATAGCCTTATGGTCATATAGAAAATGGGCAAATGGTGTCCTCTTCTCAGTGCAGTCTGGCTAAGTTAGATTTCCTACAACTACTTCCCACATCCTCATTGGTAAGGGGATCGCATGTTCACATTTAATCCAATGAAACAAAACCCTCAAATCTATATTTCTACAAGTACATGGTTCACATGTCGATGATTGGTTCCTGTTCTTCCGTTCTCGTCATTTGTGCTCATCAAGTAACGATATAGTTGCAGCATATACTGGGAAAGTCAGTCTCACACACATTACATTAAACATTGTTTCACTAGCAAGTAAATCATCTCCTAGCAAGAAGTTCTCATGAGAAAGACTTTCAGCTATGAGCATTAGGTCCGCACAGTGGAAAATCACAATTTGATTCTCTAAGCCTCCATTTTATTAAACGCCCAAGAAATGCAGCTTGACGTGAGGCTGTGCAACTAGGCCAAGACCTCGCTAAGTTAATGCCTACAATTAATAAAGATAATACATAATGCATAACCTTGAATATGACATTTTACTACATTAATAGGACAAAAGCTCAACATTTCACATTAATAAGCCATTAATAAGTACACTTTGTGAACATTGTCGGCCACTCAGGTGGGTGCACCTTCAAATATTTTTCTCTAAGTTAATACATTTTCTATGCAAATTCAGCACTCAAAATATATGAATATTCACTAGTTACATTCAGCGTTAACACTCTCAACCACTCCAGTAAGGTTGCTCCATTCAAGACCTCTGTATTGTTTCTTTCTCTCTACTGTCCTGTTACCCACACATCCAGGATGCTGCTCATTTCATGTCTGCACATCTGATTTAAATATGAAGGCAATGAGTGGTTGCTTTCCTTTCCATTCTCAGCACCCTGTTCACTTTGCAGTCAGGATGCTGCTGTCATCGTGCTGCACCCTATTTTCTTGTATTCGCTCCCCATTTGGGACCTCTTTTGCATGGAGACATTCATGTTACACAACAGGCAGTGGAGCATTGTCTCCCTTGACATTCAAATGCCTCCATTTGGCTCTGGACATCCTCCTCGCACAGTTTTGGACCATTATCCTCAGGTAAATAGGGCTTTTTCGGATCCCCCTAGTTTTGTAATGTAATATACCTTCCTAGCATTCTCATTAGTTCCCCTTTCTTAATCACAAATATTGTGTCATAGGAACTCACAATTGTGCATTATCCCTTAAAGTAAGCAGTGTTTATTATTGATTCTGGTCAACTACTATAATTTTTTTCACATGAGGTTCACGTCTCCCCTGTTCTATTTTTTTTCAGTCTTTTGCAAGGTCTATTTTTACTGTAAGCATCTTTCTATATATGCTTTTCATACCTTTCACAGCATTTCTCATTTCCTTACTATCTCTATCTTTTCTATATTTCCACATGATTATCTGGCTATGTTATATCAAGAGACCTGATAATGATCCAGTTATCTCATTATGAATCAAAATGTCAACTGAAATTGTGGACCCTTACCTATTTTGTTGATTAGCCAAGAATGGGCCGTGCTCTTTTGGTTTTTACACTTTTGATCACTATTGTTATCTGTGTGTAACACCAATGAGAGAGAACCAAGCACGTTTTTTAGTCACACCCACTGCTCAGTTATAGAATGTTTTTATTTAAGAAAACGTTTCCATTATTATTGTTTGGAATACATAACAATTTGATTAGTAGCATTATTGCATTATAATGTCTAGGGGCCATAGTTTTGTATACGATTGGGCCTGTAGCACTCATTGTGCCAACCTATGAAGTGTCTCAGGTCTACCACTGCAGCCTCTGTGTGCAGTTTTGAACTGCCATTTTGACCTGGCAAAATAACCTGGCAATGTAAACTTTTTAGCGAGGCCTGAACCTTCCTTTTTGATGTATGTAGGTGATGCCTAGGGTAGGCCCTAAACAGCCCCTAAGACAAGGTACAGTGTATTTAAATAGTTGGACTTGTATTTAAAAATATGTTTATGTCCTGGTAGTGTAAAACTCTCAAATTCATTTTTCACAACTGCAAGATCAACCTCTCCCCCAGGAGAACACTAGGTTACCTTAGTAAATTAAATAAGTGAGAACTTTCAGTTGGGAGAAAGAGTGATATCGTACTTGTTGTCTAAAGAGTTGTAGTCGAAAACCCACTTTAATGGTAAAGTCAGATTTTAAATCACAATTCTGAAAATGCCATTTCAATAAAGATGGCATTTTCTTGTCCCATCCATTTGGTGCCTGCATTAGGCATCCTGGGTCAAATGATTAGGTGTAGCTGGCAGTTGGTCTTAGTGTTTTACTTCCAGACAATGATACTGAGAGGAACTAGGTGTTGGCAGGATGGGCTATCTCTGACTTGATAGTGGGGAGGAGCTGTCACCTACCACATTTGAAAACCACAAAGGCTCTTCCTTAGCACACTCACAAAGGGTTTCTCAAAAGTATGTTGTGCATCCAGACAAGCTGGAGGCAGGGTAGGGAGGCAGGAAATTCCAAACATCTCTTGGGTGGAAATCCCCAGAATCTTTTCCTACTTTAAAACTGGCACCAAGTATAAATATTGGGCCCTCTACCCAACTCTTCAGTACACATGTAGACCTCTGGAAACTCAGAAGAAGGGCTGATCTGCTGTTCTGTTGTAACAAGGACTACTACTCTGCTGCCCTGCTATGCTGCTGCCATGCAGTCATGCTGCCTGAGTGAAAAGGACTGGATCTGCATCTTGAACCCAGGACCACAAGACTGACTCCAAGGGATTGTTGGCTGGCCTCCTGTTTGCTATGAGTCTTGGCCCGCCAATGGTGGTGGTTGGAAGTGAGCCTGAAGGTTCTCTGCCAGTCCAGTTGTGGTTCTTTTGGAACAAACAACCCCACGTGATGCAGCCCCTCACAACTCCACATCAGACTTGCTGCTGTGCAAAGCATCCCTAATGCAGCACCCCACAGCACCTCGGAACCACTGCTGCACAATGCATCCTCAATCAGGGATCTTGCAAGACTCATCTATCAGGATTTAAGATATTTTCTTCGGCTGGCCTAACTTGGTACCTCTGTCCAGCCCGCGCTCCATCGCGGTCAGCCTGAACTTCTGATTTTGTCCCAGTCTACCCAACCAGATAATCACATTTGGCAGTTTGTGCTTTGAAGCACCATTGTTACTTACATCTTTAAAATTGCATATCTCTGATTTTACTGGTTGGGTTTTTGTTATTTTGGTCTCAAATAATTTAGTAGATTTTATTCTGTTTTTCTAAAATGGTGTGGTATTTGTATTGTGTTCTCTTTTCACTTTATTACTGTTTGAAGTGCTCCATAACTTATTTGCACATTGTCTCTAAGGTAAGCCTTTCTGCTTTGCACCACACTCAAACTCAAACGCAAACTCCAGAGAATCCAGAACACAGCCGCACCCTTCGTCCTTGACCTCCCCCGCCACGAAGAATCTCACTGCACCTCAAATCCCTTCACTGGCCCCTCATAGACAAGAGAATCACTTTCAAGATCCTCGTCCACGCACACAAATCCCTCCACAACACCAGCCCAACCTCCTTCAACGAAAGAGTGAACTTCCACACTCCCACCCACAACCTCCGATCAGCCAACCTCGCACTAGCTACAGTCCCCTGCATCCAACGAACCACCACAGGAGGCAGGGCATTCTCTTACTTCACCCCCATAACCTGGAACTTCCTCCCCACCAACCTCCGCAAAACCAAAGACCTCCTGCTCTTCAGAAAAAACCTCAAGACATGGCTGTTCAGACTGTAACCCCCCTCCCTTCAACCCCCCCACAAGCGCCTTGAGACCCTCACGGGTGAGTAGCGCGCTCTATACATTTTTTGATTGATTGATTTATTCATTGCTTTGTGCTAAGCTACCTGAGGGTTCAGCACTGGTTAATTTGAGTATCTCATGACTGCACCCTGACAAAAATTGTGGTTGCTGCTTGAAAATGGGTGTCACCCCCCTCAATCATCAAACCAGTTTCTTACACCCCCTCTGTGGAAATTCCCCTTCCTGCACTCTAACATAAGTCTACGGAGCCCCACAAAGTAGTGGATGTCTGCTCTTTAACCCATCTTTTAAGCAATGACAGCAAGGGCCATATGTACGAACACTTTTTCCCATAGACCCAGAATGGGTAAAAACCTTTGCTACATCTGGCCCCAAGAGTGCACTACACGGTCACCTGCTCACACCAGTCATACTCAACGGGAGAGCGTAGCATCCACTACAAACAAACAGCCAAAAGCCTTTCAATTAAGGAGAGAATAGGCACTCCAAAACTTGGCAAGAAAGAGCAAGCAGGAGGGCAAGCACCCACGAAACCCATGAACCTGAGGTTCAGCTAAGCCCAGTAGAAGCCCACTCACCATCAAGAAGATATTCTGTTGCTAATAAGATAATTCAAAGATGAATTATCATTTGTAAAGTAAGACCTTTCAAAAACAGTAGCAGATCTGGATCATATCCCACAAAAGGCTGAGAAAAGGGTCAACCTGACGGGGACCTTCAGAACCACACAAGCAGATAAACAAGGCGAACTGGCAAAAGGGTAATATTACTTGAGAGAAAATGCACAAACATTAGAAAAGCAGAAGACAGAGAATACCACTTGAGGAGAAATAATAATATAATTAGAGACATCAAGCCTAAAATATCTAGCACTGACCGCGAGCCACATGCAAAATCACCTATTTGACATGTCCTGTCAGAAAATGATTGATTTTCACAGGAAAGATAGGGTCTTCTCAGCTTTTCAGATTTGCCAAAAGCTACCACCCACTGTACTTGTGAGACTATACATCTTCACACTGAGAGAGTGAAGAACACTGCACACTATACATTTCTGAAAATAATATTTTTTACTATTCTAAAAAGTCCCATCGGACACATTGGCAAGCAGGAAGGAATTTTGAGAAGTAACCACAGCACCCCAACAGATATCAATCCCCTACAAATTTAGTTACATAGTTCTTCTTCTGTTTAACATAGATGGAAAAGCACATGGGTTCTGGGACCCACACGAAGCTTGCAAGCTCATCAACATTACTGGACATCAAAAAATGCAAATAAAGAGGAAGGAAGGAGAAGAAACAATAACCAAGTAAGGAAATGAATGAAACAGAAATCTCATAAAGAACACAAATAAACATGGAGGCAAAGACAGAAAGCAAACACAGACTCACTTCATACTTCATCAGCTGCAAACTGAGAACTACATTTTACCACTGGATATACAGAATCATACACATTGACCTACTCAAGACTGGTTCCTTGATGTTCAAATTAGCGAGTGAGATCGTCACCTGCTGAGCAACGACTGAAAGGAAGGCTATTACCGTAGAACCCTTCACTTAACAGCTGGCGACTCAGGGCTTTCGGTCTTCCCATCCTGGCCTGGCCAGCAGGGAGTCTCACTTAGTGGGCTACACAGGAGTCACCTGACGTTTTTAAATGTGCTAATGAGCACATAGATTTACCACGTTATGTTGCATGCACTGTTCACAGTTGTCTCTCGTTACAGAGAGGTTTTTGTGCAGGCAAGGAAGACAAGAAGGGTTAAGCATTGCAAACTATGCAGTGAATCTCAAACTAGGGGTAAATTCAGAGACAAATACAGCCCTTAGTAAGTTAGATTATTTAAAAACACAATTATCTCCTGGGGGTGAGACTTCATTCAAGCATACTGAACCACATTCAAATTTAAGTTATTCTAAGATGGCTTAATTACTAATAGCCCTATTGGCTGTCCAAGGCTTAAACTCCCAGACAACTAGATAGGCTGTGTTCAAATGGCTGCATGACAAAGAGATAGACCTTGGTCTATTTGAGCAAAATCGCACCTGTTAGAAAATGATGCATTGAGACTGATAGTATTGGTTCCCATCCAGTTTCACTCACACACAAATTTCTGACTTCCAACTGCAACTTAAGATTCAGGGTAGAATAGCTAACCAAGAAATAATGATTTTTTGTATCTATGCCTCCAACAAGGACAAGAACCACTTCTGTAGCTCCCTGCTCCCCAATGTAGGTATAGTCACATGAGACCACATAATAATAGATGGGTGCTCCAGTACAGTACTAAACCCCAACATGGATAGGTCAGTCCACTGGCAGGGGTTTGTCTCAATCCTTTGTGAAACTGAGTGGCCCTAAACTTGTTCCAAGAGGCTATTATTGGAGTTGGTGTTTTGACCATTGCCCAGTTATCATCAGGGATTAATTTGCCCAAACCTCCGAATGATAGATCTGGGTGCCTCAGTGAAATAGCCTTTAGGGATGTCAGCTTGAGAAGCTCAATCTCAAATGTAACACACTATTATTTTGAGGCGAATAGCACAGGCAAGATGTTGCTTAACACAGCATGGGATGCTTCAAAAACAATCTTGAGAGGAGAATTTATTTCCCAGACGTCTGCCTTCTGGTAATCAGTACAAGTTTGAATCCTAAATCCTCAAACTGAAAACAGAATATAAAAATGATTGCACCCTTAGAAGTTACCTGGCGCAAGGAAAGGTCACAGGTGAACTGAAACATTTACTGACCAGTGAAACAGCAAATAGAATACTGTATAGGAGCCAAACGTTTTCTGAAAAAATAGAGGTAAAACAAAATGAATTCTGATATGAAAGGTAAAAATAATGCATTCCTATAATTACACGTGAAATTCATGATAACAATAGGAACACAAAGTTCACAACGCAAAATTCACATATTAATTGAAAAGAACACAGCCCTGTATGAAGATGACATCCTAGATATAAACCTCCAAAACCTCTATTTACAAAATGTAAGGCCGCCAGCAATACCACAAGTATCTCCAGAAATTGGAGGTCCCCGTTTCTCTCCAAGCGGTTAGAGTTGCAATCTAGTGGATGCCACAAGATAAAGCCCCAGGCTTTTCAGAGATATTTAACAAAGTTTGATTTAATATGCTGGCTGAGCTCCGGGCCACATTATTTAGGAATATGGGAACAACCAAGAAAGACATTGATGCCATGGAATAATCTATAAACCTAGTTTTGCTTTGGTCTAAATCAAGACACTAAAATCTTTACCAGTATTTCTATTTCCAGGTTACACTTAATCTAGCCAACCAAATCTTACCACCACAATCTGGCTTTGTACAAGGCCATCAAACTGGCAGCAACACTAGACTGGTGGTTAATTTAATAAGCATAGTGACAATAGGGAGAAAAAAACACCAGCAGTTCTTGTCTCATTTGATGCGAAGAAGGCCTTCACAACAGAGTAGACTGTCAGTTCCTGAAAAAGGTACTGTTGAAAACTAACCTGGGCCAAACAATGTCTTGCTTCATTTTGGCAAACTTCTTATAACCAGCAGTTTCGTGGAGTCACCAAGCATCAAAAGCGTATAAAGAAAACTGTAATATAAAATCTCAAAACATTAAGCTTGAGGATGCTGCCAACCTCTCCCTCACCACCTTAAATTAGCTACAGTAGATTGATGCATTATGTATACTGGCATACTCTGTTCACTTTGCTATTTTCCCTCTTTTTTCCCTTCCTCCTTCCCTCCCCCCTGCCCTTTTCTTTCTAATCCCTGTATATGGTCTAGATGGTGGAAACTCTCAATAAATAAAGTGAAAAATAAGAAAATACCTAACAATTCATGATAGCCCTCAAAATGATTAGGAAGGCGGGTGAACAAACAGAAGTCAATTAATTAGTAATACCTTCTTCTTTACTCAACTTTCACCAGGGTCATATTAACTGATGATATTGAAGGTATTAGAGGCTGGGTATGATGAACAAATTCAAATCAGAGGATCACCTAATTTCACTTTTTTAACAGTGTGCAATGAGTTTGCCATGTAATGGTTTACTGTTGATAGAAACTGTTTTACTCACTGTGCTCAATGCTATCTTTTTTCTATGTCTGGCACGATAGCGCAGATGTCGCAAGACATAATTTGATCAACCTAAAAGAAAAGTTTTCAGGAGTACTACAGACCAGAGTTTTGACTTCACCCTTATCTTGGTAGGGAGGAGTACATGTTTTGATTCAGCAGATATTGTGTACTTCCACAGAGAAAAGTGCTTCCCTTCCTCATATATGTGATTGTTTCATGTATTTATACAGCTGCCTGGGCCAGCAGTAGTATGGCTATCTGAGCTTGAACTTTCAGGATCACACCCATGACACCCGTAATGCTGTTAAAGTGCCTTAGATAAGTAGATCATTCACTGCGTTTTTTGTTCTCTGGCAGCAGAACAGATTGGAGGAGGGCAATCACAAGGAGTGCCAGCACCCCCTCCTTCCATCATTAACTTCAGAGTGCAGTCTTTTGATTGAGAGCAGAATAGGATGCCCAAGGCTACACTAATCTAGATGGATTTTTTGATTTGGCATGTAAGTGAAATTGTCGAAAAGACCTCGTTTGTGATCACCAAAAAAAAAAAAATAACGCTTTCATAGTACTATTGAAAGAGAGGCTCAGGCTCTACTCACATGTTGGTTTTCCTGAGTATAGGATCGATTGGCCCAGATTTGTGTGTTTCCACTAAAATAACTGATTGTATTGCGTTGTGTGGCTTGTGGCAAGGTTTGATACAGTACGGCTGTATTGGTTAAGGTGGCAACCCAATGATCATGATATAGGCCTGATCTGTTTATTATGAAATGTTATGATAAAAATACTAGGTCATATGCATTTCTTGTGAAAAGCATATGTTAAAGTCAATACATAATTTAAGTGTGGATTGTTTTTGCTCTATGTTAATGTCTACAGATAGGTATTGCTTTACATGTACTCTCACAGATTACCATGATGAGGTAGTGTTTGGGCTGCCTGCACCCACTAAGACAAACCTTAGCTTTTCACTGTTATGATTCTTGAACTGCCTTGGTGAGAGGAGTTGTATAGTATTTTGCAAGCTGTATTTCTGTTCATAATTTTAATGTCACAACTGTATGCATGATGCTTTCCAGTTTATGTGCAATTGAATAGGCCTGGAGTTGGAGATGGTGTAAAGCCAATGGTACAGGGTAAACACTTTATTGCTTAATTAGGAAAAATCAAGCTAGATTTTATAGGTTTGATCTGTTTATTAGGACATGTTATGACAAATCCAGTAGGTATGACCTAGCTATTTTGAAAAGCATGTGTTAATGACAATAATCTTTTATAAATGGATTGTTGTTACATAGCACTAAAGCCTGTAGGCAGGTGTATTGGTTCATGGAATTTCACACATTAACAAAGTAGGCAAGGGTGTTGCTAATCCTTCCAAACAAATATGAGGGTAGAAGTCAATAGACATTTAAAGGTGGTTTGTTATTATTATGAATGAAAGTCTATAGAGAGGTATTTTGTTACATGTAGTCTCACAGATTACCATAATATGCAATGGGAATTTCATGCTACTTATCCCCTCTGACAAACTATGCGCATAGAAAAGTTTCACTGTCAGAATACTTGTTGGGGCCACTTAGGGGAAATATAATTTTACTTTGCTAACTGTAATTCAGTATACTATGTAATTTAATGACTTTATACCTGATGGTTGGCTTGTAGTAAAGTTTAAACTCGGCACAAGAGGCCTCCATTTTTTATGGTGGCAAGCCAATGATAATAGCTAGAGGCCTGATTGGTTCACTAGGAAAACATATTTCAGATGCCATACATCTGATCTGATTTTTTTATGAAGAGTTACAATAAATGCAGCAGACCTGACATAATGATGGTGAAACACATATGCTAAAGTTAATAGGGATTTAAAGGTGAGCTGTTAGTTGTCAGCATTAATGCTTATAGATATTGATTTTGTTACATGAAATGGCACAGCTTACATTTGTAGAGAATGATTTTGGTTTTGGTTATCACCTCTGACAAATCTTGGGGAAGAAGGTTTGCCGTGTAATAATTCTAGAATCTCTTAGGCGTCTGCCAGGATCTTGTACTAAAAATTCATTAAATAATACATACATTCATATATATGAATATATATCCTTATAAATAAATAGGAGACTTTAGGGTCAGCTCTATTCTGCCACTGAACTGTCTGAGTGTCTTTTATACTCTGCTTCCATTCATGTCAAAATACTGCATTAGTTAATGGTTTAGTCCACATCAGTAATTAGCTCTTGCCCTGTGAATGACGGCATTTTCTGTTCACATGTATACATCCACCTAAATTTGAGTGACTTTTGGTGTCAGGACTGGTTGGCCAGTCCTTTAGTTTTCTCATTTTATAGTTGCCTTTTCATTTAATGTGTTCTCCTCTTTGTATTTTAATATTTCTTAAGAAGATAATACAGCTCTCCAGGCAGTGCTAATGGGTAGCTTGCTTGGTGCTAATTCCATCTACAGTGCACTGCAGCACATGTGGACACTTCCTCTAAACCAGGAGATCATTAACATAACTGTTGTCCATTGTGTATCACTGTTTTACCATTCCAAGATGGCCAACAAGTTGGTTCTAAATACTGAAACTTTGAAATGTTAAACTATTTACAATGCCTCTGCATAACAGACCCTCTGCTATGCTTAGTTTCATTATTGGAAGCATCTACCCACCTTGTTTAGGTGGAAGCATATTTTATTTTATTTTGTCTTGCCTATGTTATTGAGTTTGTGTGTATTTTATTGTAGTTTTGTCAAAGGGTGAATGCAAGAATGAGTCAACGGCTGGATGAATAGATACATGAGTGCAGAGATACGTAAAAGTGAGAATGTATTGTAATTGTATTTATACAGTGCTTACTACCACTAACAAGGAATCAAAGTGCTTTTCAGAAAGTAGCATGCTATTCCTTAACCCAAAAGGATTAGTGGTGGATTCGTTTGGGGGAAATATGAGTTAATCTGAGTGGTGGACATGTGGGTCTGTTAGTTAGATTGAATAGAATAATGGAGGGATAGAAGAGGGAAGAATATAAAATGTAATCACTTATTGAGTGCCCAAACTCAGCAATGACGAAAGCCACATTCCTTCCTAAGCTAGTAGCTTGCTAATGCATGTTTCCTTCTATTGAAAAGCACCTTGCATTGATAACCAAAGTACCAAGACATTTAACCCTATTTTTGGTTGGAAAATTCTGACTGCAGGGCTTGTGATTTCTTCAGGAAACTTCTAATCTTGTACCACTGAAAGTTGTGTCTTCAGGACAACTTAAATTTATTTCTACCTTTAGAGTTCCTAAGATAACATACTACGCATGACTAACACCTCCCCGTACGACAACTCAGCTCTGTACACTGGCATGCCCTCTGTAAGTTCAGTTTTAAAAGTGTAAACACACACCTGTGGTGATGTTCTGGCGTATACTTTAGTTCGCTTTTCTGACTAATTACAAGGAGCAGTATGCAAAGTCACAAATATTTCCCCTAAAATGCTGTGATTTTCATTGTGCACTGCACAGATGTGGGTGTGTATGTATATATATATATATATATATATATATATATACTGTATATATATATATATATATATATATATATGTGTGTGGGTGTGTGTGTGTTTTTTCTATCTGGCTTAAAAATATTTGAAAAATGTAAATTGATGTTTTTTTATTATTTTGTAAAACAAACATCATTATAACATTTTCCTAATATTTGTAAGCCAGTTAGATAAAAAGACAAAGGCGAAACATACCGGCATGCGGCTTAAAGAAAGAAGACAGAAGACGGCATGCGTTAAAGAAGAAAGAATACAGCAAAGACAGAAGGTGGTATTCTGAAAAAAAAAGTAGACAGACGACAACTATGAAAGAATAAAGAGAAGAAGGCATTGAAGAAAGAAGATGTCAGCGAAGTAAGGAGATGGCATGAAGGAAGAAGAAGAAGACAGCAACGAAGAAAGAAGACAGAGAAGATGGTAGAGAAGCAAGAAGACAAAAAGAAGTGCCTTCAACGTTGTAGCCAGAAAAAAGGATACTGGCCAGTGTCCAACTGGAAGTGACCGGAAGGAGTACTCGGTCCACAGGCAACTCGACGGCAATATTGTTGAAGAAGACAAAGACGACAAAAGGAAGTGACATGAGGACAATGTACTAGCCAATGCAAAGCTCGTAAATCAGAGCTACATTGGAGTTAGCCAATGGTAAGTTCAGGTAAATAAGGGGCTGACTCTAAGCCCCTTTTAAGTTGTTTTAATAACAAACGATTTTGCAAGCATGCTTGCCAGTGTGCGTTCAGGCGAAAGCGAAAAACCATAGAAATGCACTTAAAAAACAAATGTTACAGGGACATTATATTTAGCCACACATTTAAAATGCACAAAACCATAAAAATTCACCTGGTATAGTTATAGAGTTATTTCAAATAACTATAACTTATGCCTTAAGGAAACTATAACTCTTGCCCTCTTCATGCACAGTTTTTACCTCAATAATTTTACTGCAAATATGACAATGATATTATGAATGATGTTATCAAATTTGTAATGAGTGCTGTAATGTGTGGGATAATTAACAGTGCATGACGAGGGAGAGAGTTTTAGCTACCTTAGAGCATGAGTTATAGTTATTTGAAATGATTCTAACTACAACAGATGAATTTCTACGGTTTTGTACGTATAAAATGTGAGCCTAACTATAATGTCCTTGCACCCTTTGTTTTTTTAAGTGAATTTCTATGTTTTTAAAACAAAATGATTTCCTAACTATAGCATCCCGGTAACCTTTGGTTTTTCAGTGTATTTCTACGTTTTTTATTTACTTAAAGTAATTTTAGTTACTGTACTTGCAGCTATGCGCAGCGGGGGTTGACCCTCAGGGCCTGCGATCAGGCCCTGTAGTAAACCCCCTTTAAGCTCCAAACTCCGCGCTACGCATGGCTGAAGGGGTTTGGAGCTTAAATGGGGGCAACATTAAATATATAGATATATATATTTAGGGGGCTGCACAGCCTCCCCAGGCCCTGGGAACCATAACCTCCCTGGGGCTACCTGATAAAGAATGTTGGGGGGCCATGCAGATCCCCCTTTCGCCCCCGGGACCACCAACTCCATGGGGCAACAATACATATATTGGGGCCGCACTGAAGACCCGGGACCACCACCATTCCAGTGCGGCATGAAAAGAAACTTGGGGGGTGCACAGATCCCCCCAGGAACCACTACCTCCCCAGGGCTCTTTTTAAATTATTTTTAGGTGGGGTTCTTGAGCAACAAGACCCCCCCCCCCAGGTCCCAGGGACTACAACCATCCCAAAGAAGAACAGGGGGAAGGGGATGTTTATCCTAAGCCCCTAGTCTTGGTACAGCGATCCCAGGCACCGCCACCTTCCCTAGCTTAGACAATAAAATGATTAGCAGGATCCTAGGGGCCCCTGCCGGCCCCCGAGGACCACCACCTCTCTGGTAGCTACAATTTAAAATACTTAGATGGGGCTACAACTTTTAAAACTACCATGGGGGGGGTGCAGATGTCCCCAGGCCCAAAGGACCACCACATCCCTGTGGCTAAAACTTTTAAGACTACCAGAGTGGCACAGGGACCCCCGGGCCCTAGGGACTGCCACTACACCGGGACCAAATCAAAATAAGTAGCCATACATGGCCCTGGGGTCCACCACTCCCTGGGGCCAGCTCCTGCTACCTCCCGAGTTGCCCATTCTTTTGAGGTAGCTATTGCTTGGTGGGAGCTCACAGCTCCCACCAAGCAAAAGCAAGCACTCTGCATTCAGCAAGCTGAGACTTTAAAAGTGCTCCGCTTACTGAAAGTGTAGTTTTCTTCTCTTTCCCTGCCCACCAACATGCGAGCAGGGAAAGAAATGATAACATTGTTCCTGCATACAGGGAGCTTCTATTTGTAGCAGCACCTTGCGTGTGGGGGGCAATGACACCTCCCACAAGAGATGGGAGCTGGTGGGACCACAGTTGCCTTGAGGCTCCTCGCACTGTCCCCATAACTGTTTACATGCTGCCCTGGGTGGGGCAAGGGCACCCATGAAAATGTGGCTGAGCCCTGGGGGATGTGGTCCCTGGAGCTAGAATTGGCCTAGGGGTAGGGGCCACGTGCCCCCTTTCCTTTTTAAAATAAATATTTTGCCCCAGGGAGGTGGAGGTCCCTGGGGTCAGGGGGGGTACATGTGAACCCCCCCAAAAGAAGTTAAAATAGACCGGGGAGGTGGCAGTCTTTGGGGGTCCGCGTGCACTCCCCCTAATTGTTTTAAAA
Organism: Pleurodeles waltl; assembly: GCF_031143425.1. Classification (NCBI taxonomy): domain Eukaryota; kingdom Metazoa; phylum Chordata; class Amphibia; order Caudata; family Salamandridae; genus Pleurodeles; species Pleurodeles waltl. The sequence goes on from NC_090440.1 coordinate 861,086,231, forward strand.
TGTAGCCCCAGGGAGGTGGTGGTCCCCGGGGCTCGAGAGGGCCGGTCCGTGCAGCCCCCCCTATAAAGAAATTACACATAGCCCCGGGGGAGCCGACGGTCCCTGGGCCTAGGGGGTCCTGGCTGCCCCCACTAAACATAATTTAAAAGGTGCCCTGGAGGGTTGATATTCCCTGTGGCCCAGGGGTGTCCTTCTGGTCTTCCCTAAAAATAATGTAAAAGGGGAGGTGGTGGTTCCCAGGACCTGAGTCTCTGTATGAGATCGGGAGTATATGCAAAGTTGTCACAACCCTATAAATACATATTTGGATTTCCTTTAATTTTTCTTAAACTACTGAACGAATTTACACCAAATAAGAAAAGGGGTGAGCTGCAGACCAAAAGCTACCTTTCTGCCTAATTTGGTGTAATTCTGTCCAGCGGTTCACACTTTTTTTGACCACCCTTTTTTTTTAGCCCTCTCTTGAGGGATCATCCTAAAACTCTCAAAACATCCCCCCAAAAAAGCTTTTTCAATGGAAACTAGGTCCTAACTATATATATATATATATATATATATATATATACACACACAATTCCAGCTATCGTACTTGCAGGATATCACAGCAGCAGAAAAGGCCTTTGTGACATAAAATGTTTAGTCTGGGAAAACTTTGCAGTTTACATGAATATTCACTTATATGTTTTGTAAAGTTGACGGACTTTACTGTGTGGTTTGGAAAACCAAAGTACCATTCCATCATTGTAGTTACTTAGTGAGAACATTTGTAAAGTTGTTGTTGCATACAATCGACAGCGCACCGAAATTACTTAATGCAATCACCTTTTCCCGCCTATATTTGGCGCTTCCTTGGCAGAACAAAAAAGAATGAAACGTGCACGATTTCGCAACTGGAAGTTCTCCAAGGAATCCGCTGAAGTTTGTTTTTCGAAGGCCTCGTAGATAAGGAGCTAAGGAATGAAAATTTACATGACAGGCGGTCAAAACAAAGTGTGATAACAGCTCTTCAGCGACCTCATCATAGCAGGCAGTAAAAGATTAAATAAAACACTCACATAGCACCATATATAAGGGCATTCTTTAGCTGACCGAGGAAGCCACATGTAAAGAGCTCAAGGTCACCATGACTTTATAGCACAGCTAACAAAAAAGTGAAAATGAATTGGTAAACCCGATGCAAGACCAGGTCTAGGACTGTAGCATAGAGTCTTTCAGATCTTGTGGGGAGGAGGCAGTCCTTTAGCACTCCTGGTATGCTTAAGATCTTAATATATCAGTGAAGAGATGAATCTCAGGAGCTGCTTAGCCTGATGCGCCAATGGAAACACTTGACCCATTGATTTATCCACCACTGGGCCATCCAGTCACATTGGTAATCGCCTGCCCTGTTAAGAGGCCATGCTTGGCTGTCTCAGGAATAAAAATGTTGAAATGTTCCTGGCGCTTATGCGTCAGGGACATATGTTTTTTGCTTTCAAGCAACACTCCTCCTCCACCACAGCCTAGGAGGTTTGCTTCTGACAATCAACAAAGAACGCAGAGCGGGCAAAAACACACATGGTGGCTCACTCAGCATTCACCAGCAAAGAAAGTGCAACCACTGTACTGGTTGATGCGCTTTCTTTACAGAAATCTCCAACAGGAAGGTGGGGATGTCCAAATAGGATGAACAGTCCTTCCAGGCTTAGAAGCCGGGCCTCAGCTGATCTAGAGGGAAGGCAGGCCACTGGCCAGGGTCTAAATTATCCTATTGGAGATGTGTCTGTGTATGCTAGATGGTGAATGCCTTTTCCAGGTTCCCCTCGCCGGCAATAACCATCCCCCCTTCATCCGTGATCTCAACTGGGCTCAACAACTACATTCCAGGCCATGAAGCTCCATGAGGGAAGGAAAAGAGGAGAACAGCAAGACCCAAGTTGGCTATCTCCAATCCCAATCCGTAAGCGAGGGGCAATAGACTGACCCTTAAAGGGAGGTAGAACCGGTCCCCACCCACTGAATAGGTGATGGAAAGAGCATGACAGCAAACCAGCTGGTGTAAGTGGATGCCCAACGGCCTCTAGAACCTCATTGCAGGAAGAAGCTGCAACTAGGCTTGTGCCCTACTGTACACAGAGGTGAACACTGCAAAGTATATCTGAAAGAAATTCTGGCACAATCCCAGCACATATAAAAATGTACTTGCCTGGCAGGGATGTCTTGGACCAGTGAAGTGGGGTGGGGAGCCAGAGTTCTAGCAGCACTTGTGGTAAGCATTGCAAGAATACACAGACCCAATCGGCAATCTCACCAGACAAAGAACAGCAGGATCAGCTCTTGCGATGTAGCTATCTAACGACCCAAACAGTGAGTTGACTGAGGAGTGGTGTGCTACTGGGCCTGGGTGGAACGATGACCTCCACCATCCCGAGTATATGTGTCCATTTTTGTGCATATCAACAGCCCCAAACGTTAACCAAAGATGCTCACAAGGGGAGCCCTGCTGGTACTATAAGGCACCAAGCCAACCACATAACCCCATACTCTCCAGTATGCTTCAGGGTGGAACTTCAATTTTAAGATAGGTGGCTGTTGGAGAAGGAGGAGTAATTAACTTCCATATAAAGTAGATGAACATTGCTCTGCCCAAGTGAGAAGTGAAAATATCACCAAAATATTTCGCTCATGCACAATGCTATGTGGGTTGCAGAAATGAGAAGGAAGCACACAAAATTAGAAAATATCCATGCTGCTGTACTCTGGGCATATCTAGGGGGCACATGAATGGAGTGAAACCCTGTGTATGATCTGAGCCCGCCAGTTAAATGGGCTATGATTGCCTGGATAAAACAAACCCACTAGGGGATTTTCAAACATGAAATATTAGCCAGCAATATAGTCCGAAATCCAGCACTAGTTAAAGATCCTATCTGGTGATCAACACCCTTCCACCTCAGAGCAACAGAGAAATACCTTGGAAATCCATGACACTAGGGCTGGAAAAGATGGTGTTAATGCCAACTTAAGGTAAATAATCACTGAGCTGACAAAATCTATCCAAGGAGACCATTATAAACATTGGGCAACATAACTGCGGGTCGCCACAGGAAGGATTCCAGCATTAAAGACCTCCTCCAGAAAATTGAAGCCCATAAAATTAGCACTGACAGGGATGGCCATAGGTTGGAGGAGGGAGCAAGCCCTGAATCCCAAGGGGGCACAAATCAAACTGTGACTAAAGACTTCCTGCTCCATACTTTCCAGGAGCTAAAATACGACTTAAAGGCAGTTAACATGTACCTTCAAAGATAATTAAAAGAGATACACAGAAATGACAATGACCTATGAGACTGGGTCAACTATCTGGAAACAAACCTGGATGAACAAATTGATGACACAAACAACATCACTGACCTGTGATACAACCCAAAAGAACACCATGTGATCGTTCATGAAAAATAGGATGACCTGAACAACTGATCTTGGCCTAATAATCTCCACCTTTGTAGAATCCCCTGGGGTATCATTCATAAAGAACTACCAAGATACCTCGATGACCTTTTTGGTCCCGAACTGCAGAAAACAAAAAGAGGCCCTATTAAAAAAGACATGACCCACAAGGTTAGCCTCTTGATGATAATAGTACTCCTAGCCCCAGATTTATTGGTCCACATTCACTTCTACACTGAAAAGAAAGCCATCATGTCAGAATAGCGACAGCAACTCTACAGATCACAGAAATTTCAATTCCAGGACCTTTCTCCCATCACGTTGGTGAAGAGGAGGTCCTTCTAGCCTTTCACAGAATATGTAAGCTTCAGAAGTAATAAAAGACAGCAGGGCATCCCTTCAAAGTGATACTGGACTGAGAAGGCAAACAGTGAGTCACAGCCCCTCTCAAGGAAGTTCGGACAATCCTGAATCCTGAAGAAGAGGAGAACCAACCCAGGGCAGAACAATATTATTTGCGAGGGAGAAATGGAGGTGTGCTGCCAGACAACTCGGATACCATCGCCCAGGCACAAATGAAATTGTGGAAAGCAAAATAAGAATGCTACAACACCTTCGTAAAATCAGCAGAGAGGTTAGAGAAGATAAACAAAATCAACAGACTGTCCACAGTCAGGTAGGCTACTCTTGCTTTAATCAAATGTAAAGAGTTTAACACTGGGGACTCATAGCCTTAGTAGTTTCCTGGGTGGTGGAGAGGGCAGATGTGTGAATGGTAGAACCTGGGATTCAACAAGGTTGGTGACGAGACTAGAGGGTTATTCTCTCCCTGCTGTGCTTTTATGAGTAGTGGTTATTAGTAGAGTTTTTAACCAGAAAAAAAGTAACGAGAGTATACATGTCTGCAATGGGATAAAAGAGCATGAATTAGACGCTGTGAGTTTTGACCAAAACAGAGTAGGTTTACTTTGTAAAATAATATAAAATCATAGTAATGTGTAATTTATGAGACAGTAGTATCTCTCACACTAGTTGGGCTGTACTGTTGCAAAAACATGAAAGGTATATTTAGCACTGTAAAGACACATGGATCAATTAATATTTCGTAGTATACTTGCTCAAAAGAAAACGTTTTTATTGAAGCTCGTTTGTTTTAAGAATAATGCCATAAAAAATAGCAAATTATAAGAAATACTTCTACCTTCTACTCTTGCATCACAACTGCACGCAGCATTGCAGCTGTTCCTCATTACTTATTCTAAACTCCCACATCAAAGCAAAGCGTTCTCCACACCCTTGAATTCGGCAGGCACCAAGGCATAGCAAGAGTACTATGCGCCCCAGTTCAAACAAAGAAAACGGCCTCCATGACTGCTTTATGGGTTGCAAGATACAGCAATAATAGGGATTCGGTGGGCCCCACAGGCATCCGGGTCCTGGTTCCACAGCACCCCTGTACCGTTGATAGCTACACCCCCTGTCAAGCAGTTCAGGAAGAGGTGGACTTTGGCGGATGAATTGGCAGTTAGAAGATAGAGAGAGAAAACATTTGAAGTATATCAAGAGGGCATCGGAAAATACTTATTTTGCTGCTGCAAAGCGTCCTATTCCACATGTTTACTTTCACGCACAAAAAAAAGTAGGTCTCTATATCCCATTAATCCCTCTGTTTGTGAAATGTAAATCCAGTCCATTAGAAAATGGAAAAATTCCAAAAAGCCCATTTACAATATGAAAAACCACAGTGTGTGCTACACAGTCACTGTTTCCCCCTCAACGTCTGGTTGTTGGAAAATCAAAACAGTACTCACAAAATTTCTAAATATTTGGTGGGTATTTGAAACGTATTTAAATGTTTTTGTACGAGCATAAATGATTACTTTACTTGGTGTAATTTGCTGCTGGCTACTAAGATATAAATTTTAAACTGAGTATTTTTTTTTAAATCCACAAGATTTCTGCGGTGTAAAAACTATTTGATACATTTAGTTTTATAGTGTTATATTTTCAATGCTGGTACTTTCAGAGGATGTTAAGCCCATTACTCTGCCGCGTTCTAGTAAGCATAGCTTTTTCGAAATATTTAGGTGTGGAATATCTACTAAATTTTTAAACATATACAGAGGGGGTTTAGGCTCCGCAACCAGCTTACTTTTACACTCTCAACTCATGACAAAATCTCCTTTAGTTGTATCTTTCAGCCTTCCCTGGCAAGGCACGACGAGCTATTTTACAGCTTCATAGCCCACTGAATGTTATGTTAATTACATTTTATAAAGTACTCCTCTACTCGTAGGTCTTTCAGCATTAAAAGCATAGTCAGTAGGGGTATTAATTACCAGCATTCTAATATGTTTCTCATACCTACCTGCTATACACATATCAAGTTCATTTTACTGCATCGTCATGTGGTTTTTTTGTCAGTGCTTGTATGTAAACCTGACTTACAAGGTAATTGATTGACATTCAAATAAAAATGAATGGCCTAACCCCACGATGGCTGCTCTCTGAATTCTAGCAAGGTAACCCACAAAACTCTTGATCTTGTATTTAGAGTAGTATCTTGAAGTCAGCGGATTTATTGCTGTATATAAAACGTTGGAGAAGTGTAGCATGTGTACTCGTTGATGTTGTTATGCCGCTGAACTTAATGCACTATCATTGTTCTCTGTTATTTAATGGTATGCTTGCTTGAACATTTTTCTGTATCGGTAAGTGGGTTGAGTTAACATTAGGGATTGCTATTTGGAGCGGGCCCATAAAGGGCAACCCTTCCCAAAACCAGTTCCTTAAGGTATGAATTAAGGTTTTGCAGCCGAAATCCAGTTGCAAAAATTGTATATATTACCACCAGTTCAAAATTGATGGTAAGCCATTTGCAAAGGGGAAGGGGGAAAAGTCTGAGGAAGGGGTCCCCAGAAGACACCCTCCTCTTTGAAAAAGTTGACAAAAACGTTTTGTAGGAGTAGGCAGTGGTCCAGAGAACCACTACCTACTCCTAAAAAGGTTTGCTTAACTTTTTAGCTTTTTTCTTAAACGCACCCTTTTTTGGGGGGTTGGAGGGGACATTAAAAAAAGCAATCACAGACATGATGGTCTGCTTACCCCAGCAGGCCACCATGCCTGTGACTCTTACCAATCGTAGAGGGTCGCAATTTACAACGTACCTCATGAATATTGATGAGGTAGGTTGAATTGCATCCCATAAGAATACAGAATTTTGTAAATTCACTTATCAGGTCTGTTTGCAAAATTCCTTTCCATTCCCAAAAAGTATTAACACAATTTGTGACCACTTTTTGAAAATGGAAAATTTGTACATCAGATCCGCAGTATATTCTGCTACTGTTAAACTATGTACTGATGGGCAATGTTAGCATGTTCTTCTGACGAATTCTAATAAATTCAGCTTTCTCAGTATTTTGTTGAAAAAACACAAATACTCATTAGCTAATCAGTGGCTATTTTGGAAAGACAAAAGAAATGGTGCAGAGAGTCTTATGATCAGCATAATGAATTAGGATCCTACAGAGAATCCATATGCTTTTGGAGATTTATGAAAAACGCTTTGCAAATTATCTAGTAGCCACCAATAAAACTGTACCACTGTACCTATAGCACGTGTTAAGGCGCTGGTGAAGAAAATGTACTCCCCTCATATTTGATTTCTGCACTGCATTACACAGGTGAGATGTTTGAAGGAAAGTAAAAGAGGTAAGTCAAAGCTGCTTATTCTGTGCTTTCATGGTGAAAGAAACAGTGCCTTCTCCATTGGTGTCTTTAATTGTGCTAATGCATAGAAGCTGTGTCCATTTTCTTTTAAAGCGTAGCAGTGCCTGCCACACTCACCTACAGAAGAGCTTGGCTCTCACTTTTTTGCTCGTTATTTCCAGAAATAGTTGTTGCTGTTTTGTTGGTAATGACAAGGTTATGAGACCATCCGCTATTTTCCAAAGACTCAGCACTAACACCATCTTTGAAATTAGGAAATTGAGTTAAAAGTGAAAAGGACATCTAGTGGAAGACTTTGGTATTGCTCCTTTGCACACCAATGTGCTGCTAACAAAAAATGGGCATCTTGTAACAGGTTGTGCTACTTATTAACACATTGAGAACCGATTTACTGGCTTTACCAGTGTTTCTTTTGGCTGGCCATAATCAGACTCCCATTTAAACTGTCCAGTAAGTTCACGTATATGTCTTTCAACTTGAATAATGCCTCTTTAAATTTTACCAATCTGTTTCGAGACTGTACATCAAAATCTCTGTAAAACAGAAAAATAACTTAATTCAATTTATTACAGCTGGTTTCAAACCCAACAACTAGAAAAGTCACAGTTAGGTGAATAATGAGTGGAAGGAAAGTGTTGCTTCAAGTCTTGTTTAAATGTGTTTAACTCCATGGTGCTGCAGGGTATCGGGGAACAGTGGGGAAGAAGGTCATAGACACTGCTTCTTACAGGGGTGACATGGTCACTGGATATTGACGGGCCTACTACTGCAGTATCATGGATGAAATAATACCATATAAAAATATATTGATAAAAATATCACCCACCAAAATATCATGAAGGCATGTTAAAATGTAACCATAGGGTTACTATACTTAACTCCAAAAATATGTACTATGACTATGGCGCTCATTACAACATTGGCGGTAAATGCCGCTTACCGTCGTGCTGACGGCCGCTAACATACCGTGACCGCGGCGGTATATCGCTACGGGTATTATGACCCACACAGAGAAATACCCCACAATATAGACACCCACACAAGTCCGCCAGACCAAAGGTCAGTGATAAACTGGCAGTACCAAAACCGACACTGTTACGCCAACAGAAATACGCCCACAGCATCATGACCCACGAATCACCGCAGCGAACATTCAACCTCAGTAAACCATTAGCGGTACACACCGCCATGCTCAAAATACACACACACTAACAAAACTATACCACATTCGACAATTCAAACTACACACTCCTGACACTCATATACACACCACACCCACACAAATATAAAACACCCACCCACAATACCCACAACCCCTTACAAAGAAAAAAATATTGCCAACTGAGGGAGAGACAAGCCAGGGGGACCCACTGAATCTGAGCCACATAACACCATCACCCATACACCATCTACGCTCCTCACAGCACACACCCCAACACATCACCCCACACACCCTCACCCATACTACTCACACTACACCCTTGGCTCCACAAAGACACCCCAAGTTCTCAGAGGAGGAGCTAAGGGTCATGGTGGAGGAAATCATACGGGTAGAGACACAGCTATTCGGATCACAGGTGCAGGAGACGTCCATTGCTAGGAAGATGGAGCTATGGCGGAGAATTGTGGACAGGGTCAATGCTGTGGGACAGCACCCAAGAACAAGGGATGACATCAGGAAGAGGTGGAACGACCTACGGGGGAAGGTGCGTTCCGTGGTTGCAAGACACTAGGTAGCAGTACAGAGGACTGGCGGTGGACCCCACCTCCTCCCCCACAACTAACAACATGGGAGGAGCAAGTCTTGGCGATCATGCATACTGAGGGCCTCGCAGGAGTAGAAGGAGGACTGGACTCTGGTAAGTCAAATCTTTACTACTTTCACCCCCCTACCTGAATGCCATCACAAACTCCTACCCCTACCCTCACCCCCATCACTCCACCACCTCACAAATATCCCACCATCACAACTCACCCATCCCAATACCAAGCCCTGCATGCAACACCAATGCATGGACACCCATCACAGACCTGCATGGACACCCATCACCACAGTATGCACGCTAGTGATAATCACTTAGTCAATCCAAGCACAACTCACACAAGCCAAAGCTGCCTTGCTAATAACAACCATAGAGGGAAACATATCCATGCGCAAGATGGCACACGCAGATAAAATAACACTGCATTTACATCCCCACAGGACCCCCACTCTACGTCACCGGAGAGGAGGTGCCAGCCAAATCCTGTCCCCCGGAAGAGGCCCACAGTGATGATAGCAGCTCTGCACGCCTGGATCATGATGACCAACCTGGCCCATCAGGGACCTCTGGACAGTCAGTGACCCAGCCACAGTCCCAAACCATCACAGAGCCTCCCCTCTCAGGAAACACCACCACAGCTCCCACCCAGCGGGCCCATACCTCTGTTCCCAGGACACGTCAATCAGCAGTGTGTCCACCACTACAGGGACCCCAGGCAACCCCACAAACACAGGATGCTCAGGGACCTGGGATCAGTGGCAGTGGGCACACGGTTCAGGAGACAGAGGCACAAGACAACAGGGAAGCTGGGAGGACTGCTGTGTGACAGGGCGAGGACAGGCCCAGGGAACCGACTCTCCAGGAGGCACTCACCAACATCCTGGGAGCATACCACTATTCCCAGGAGACCATGGGCCAGATACTGTACAAGTTGCAGGAGACCCAGCGGCTGCAGGAGGGACAGTATCTGGGGATCAGGGAGGACCTGAAAGACATCCACGCCACCCTGGTCACCATTGCACGGGTGCTGGCAGACATGGCCAACACCATGAGGGAGGCAGTGGCACACCAACGGGCCCCTGACACTAGCCACACCGATGAACAGCCCTCCACCTCTGCCGGCGCTAGTGGACAGGAGGCCCTGCCACAGGACCAACAGGCCACCAGCACCCCACCAACTGCAGAAGGAGAACCACCATGCAAACGGTCCCTGCAATCCAGGCAGAAGCCAGAGAACATTGCCAAGACCCCCACCAGGAAATAGGACTCTCCTGATTGTCACCCTTCTGTCCCACTCTGTCACCCTGTCCACCTTGAACTGACATTGCTCCACTTCCTATGCCCCTTTGGATATTGCACCTGTGATACAAATTGAATGGACACTACCCTGGACTTTCCTCCATCACCAACCCAGCCCATTGCAATACCCCCTCCACCTATTAGCACATAAAGAAACACCCTTTGAACAAATTCAAGTATGGAGTCTGTGGATTATATGACAAATGTATTAGTTTCACAAACTGTAAACATTGCAATTCAAATCTACTGTAATATTAACATAGGCATGACCTGTAGTGGGCAGCAGTAAACACACCAGGAGCCAGAGTGGGGCACAGAGATATGAAAATAGAGATGCCAAAGGGTACAGTAAGTGGCCATAGAAATAGGAAATCAGGCTGCCATGTTCAATGTCAAACACAATACTGCAATGGAAGGTTAAATTACAGTGTCTTACCTGTGTGTCACTGGAAGTACTGTTGAATGAGTGTACTTCTGTTGTCCACATCTTCTTCCTCTGCCTCCTCTTTGTCACTGTCCACAGGCTCCACCGCTGCCACACAACCATCTCCAGGCTCATCCTCCTGCAGAAAAGGCACTTGACATCTCAAGGCCAGATTGTGCAACATTCAACGATGATCTGGCATACCTTCTTGGGTGAGTAGTACAGGGATCCACATGTCAGATGGAGGCATCAAAATCTGGCCTTCAGGAGGCCAAAAGTTCTCTCAATGATCCTCCTTGTTCGCCTATATGCCTCATTGTAACGCTCCTCTTCCCTTGTCCTGGCATTCCTCACTGGGGTCAGTAGCCATGAGAGGTTAGGGTAACCAGAGTCGCCTGTAAATATCGAGGGATACCTATTAGCCACACACTCACCCTTTGGGCCAAACCCACACCTAAATACCTACATCAACTGGGTGGGGACCATGGGCTCACCTAGTAGCCACACCCGGTGCCTCTGGAGTTGAGACATCACATATGGAATGCTGCTATTTCTCAAGATAAAGGCATCATGCACAGAGCCAGGATACTTGGCACTGACATGGGAGATGTACTGGTCCGCCAAACACACCATATGCACATTTAGAGAGTGAAAGCTTTTTCTATTTCTGAACACTTGTTCATTTCTCCGGGAGGGGACAAATGCAATATGTGTACCATCAATGGCAATTATGTTAGGGATATGTCCCTGGGCATAAAAGTCAGCCTTCACTGTGGCCAAAACCTCCACCTGGGGGAATACGATGTAGATGCGCATGTGTTTCAGCAGGGCAGACAACACTCTGGTCAGCAGGTTTGAGAACATAGGCTGTGACATCCCTGATGCCATGGCCACTGTCGCATGGAAGGAACCACTTGCCAGGAAATGGTGCACTGACAGGACCTGCACTAGAGGGGGGATACCTGTGGGCTGGCAGATAGCTCCAATTGGGCACACAGTTCTTGGATTGTGGCCCTATCAAGTCTGTAGGTCAGGATAATGTACCTTCCCTCCATTGTCGCCAAGTCCACCAGGGGTCTGTACATGGGGGGATGTCTCTATCTCCTATTCATCGTCAGCGGTTGAACTCTAGGGTGAAAAACGGTGAGCAGAGGGTCATATTCACACATTTGCTAAAATAAATATGCATTTCTTCCTTTACAGAAACAGTATGTGAACTCTAGAGTCAGTTGATGTGCCAATGTCTGCTGTGACGCAGTTAGGTGCCATGGCCTGTGCCCCACTGAAATAGTGGCTGCCTGATCTGTGAGGAGAGACAAGTGGAAATGAGGTAATTCCGCTGGCGTTGAGCGGTGTTGCCGTCGGCGGTCAAAGACCGCCGCGCAACATTGCATTGGTTATCATTGGGCCCTATGGGTTCTAGGAGCCAATGGCGATGTACACCGGCGGTGACGGTATGAACTGCCACCGACGTGACCGCCATTTTCTATCTGTTCACTCACTTGCTACCTGACCTTCAACAGGAGAGGACCTACACTGCAAGTGCTGCTGTGACCTGTGTCTGGAAGTGACAATGGCTCGAGTGTCTGGGGAAAGGGTGCCCGCCTTCACTTCGGAGGAGTTGGAGAGACTGGTGGATGGGGTCCTCCCCCAGTACAATTTACTCTATGGTCCTCCAGACAAACAGATGAGTACACTGTGAGCATGATGCGTGGGCCATGAATGTGTGGATTGCTGTGTGTGTAAGCCTCGTGTGGGAGGGTCTGAGGGGTCCTGGGCAGAGTGCTGCATGTCTGCTGGTCAATGTATGTGCGTAAGGGGATTGGAGGTAAATGGTGGGTTATGAGTGTAACAGGCCAGATGGTATGACTCATACCTTTTTCTATGCATCTTTTTCTGCAGGTCAGCGCCCATCAGAAAAAGGGTATTTGGCGTGCCATCGCCAAGGAGGTGTGGTCCCTGGTGGTCTTTGACAGGCAAAGCACCCACCGCCGTAAACGGTGGGAGGACCTGCGCCGCTCGGCATGGAAGTTGGCAGAGTCCCAGCTGGGGCTGGCCTCCCAACAAGGAAGGGGTGCCCATCATACCCTGACCCCCCTGATGTTCCGCATCCTGGCGGTGGCCTATCAGGAGTTGGATGGGCGCTTGAAGGCATCACAGTAGCCACAAGGGGGTGAGTACAGAATCAGAATCATGAGTTTGCGCGTTAAGGTTTTACCTAGGTGGGGGATGTGGGCTGTGGGTGCCCCTAGGCCAGGGTGAACATGGCAGGGTATGTTCAATGATGGGCAAGATCAGATGCACTCCAGCCTCAATAGTGTTAGTGGGCATCTACTACTGGGCAGGGTCCTATGGGTTTCAGGTGTGCAGCTAATTGCGTTAGGCATTGTACCCCATGGGCTGGTGACTAGCATGGTCACTGGTAGTGCATGCCCTAGTGAATAGTGCTGATCCCTGTATGTTGTGCACGCCAATGGTAGTGTTGTTGCTGGCATTGACCAAGTGTATCCTCTGTCTCTCCCCCCTTCTTGTTTTGTCACCCTGTCCTTGAGTGCATTAGCATCATCTGACGGAGGAGCAGAGGCACCGGTGACGGAGGGAGCTGCATCCCACATGGGCCTGGAGGCCGAATCCACCGACGGTGAGGGCACCAGTGGGACTGAGGGCGAGGGGAGCACCACAACGGAGACAGAAGGGGACACTACTGACAGCGACTCCTCCTTCGATGGAAGCTCCCTGGCGGTGGCAGACACCTCTGTGCCCACCCCAACAACAGGTACAGCCGCCACCCCCGTACCAGCACCGCCCTCCCAGCAGCCCCTCATCGTGTTTCCCGTGCTGCTCACCCAGGAGGGTAGGCATCTCCTTTTCCCAAGGCACCTCAGGCCCTGCCCCAGTCAGCCCTGCTGGCCTCAGTGAGGAGGCTATTGACCACCTGAGATCCCTCACTGTTGGGCAGTCAACCATACTGAATGCCATCCAGGGAGTAGCAGGGCATTTGCAACAAACAAATGCATACCTGGAGGGCATTCACTCTGACGTGGCGGCCCAGCAGAGAGCATTCCAGGCTCTGGCCTCTGCACTGATGGCAGCCATTGTCCCTGTCTCCAGCCCCCCCTACAACTTCCTCTACCTAGTCCCACTCCCCTCAACCCCAGCCTATTCCAAGCACACCTTCAGACCAGCAATCACCAAAATCAACACACGGAAGTGGCTCAGGCAAACACAAGCACCACACTTCATCTCACAGGCACTCACACAAGCACCATCCCCAGTAGTGTCTCCACTCACACCTGCATGCACTACATCCTCATCCACTACCTCCATCACCAGCATGCATATTACTACATGCCCCTCACTGGCAGTCACCACCCCCACATCCATGCACACGTCCCCTGTGTCCTCTCCCACTGTGTCTGTGACCCCTCCTCCCAAAGTACACAAATGCAAGCACACACACACCCAACAGGCATCCACCTCACAACAGCATTCAGCCCATGCACCTGCACCCATACACAGCAGACTGACACCTCCTACAACCACTCCCTCTTCCTCCACTCCCAAAACCTTCACCCTCTTCCTGCCCCAGTGTCCCTAAGAAGCATTTCCTCACCACCATTGACCTATTCCGTACCCCATCCCCCCCATCGTCCTTCACCTCTGGCCAGGGTGGGCAGAACCCAGCCCAGCACCTCAGCCACCCAGTCCACGGCCACTGTGGTTTCTGCAGCTGTGGGAGGCTCCAAGGAGGCACCCGTCAGCCCAGCCAGTGTGCCACCAAAACCTGCCAAGGCCAAGAAGGGTCCGCCACTTGGCAAGAGCAAGAAGGGAATAGCATCCAGCAAGGGGAAGGAGGCACAACCAGCCAGCAAGACCAAGTCAAAGACTCCAGCTGGCAGAAGCAAGGAAGCACTACCATCTGCCAAGGGCAGGAAAGGGCACAGAACACCAGCCATGGCACTTCAGCCATCTGAGGCTGCAGGTGAAGGCCTGGAGGCTACCACCACAATTGCCAGCACCGCCACCTGTACCGCCACCTGCACTGCGACCAGCACCGCCACCCGCACCACTGCCAGCACCGCCCCCTGCCCTGCCACCAGCAGCACCACTGCCAGCAGCTGCAGCCCTAGTGTGCAGCCATCTGAGGCTGCAGGTGAAGGCCTGGAGGCTACCACCACCACTGCCTGCACCGCCACCTGCAGCGCAACTGTCATACACTGAGCAGCCATCTCCACCAGAGAGCAGTGTGTAGTTGTGACTACATGGGCTGCAGTGCGTCCTGGCCCCTGCAAAAGCTGTCGTTGTGAGACCCAGGCGAGAGACTGTGACCTTGCACTCCAAAACATCTGCATCACAGGGTGCAATGCCCCCTCCAGAACCAGTGGAAGAAGCCATCCAGTCAGCCCCTTCTTGCCAGGATGAAGCACGCTGGGCCCTCCAGAACCAGTGGAAGAAGCCACCCACTCAGCCCCTCCTTGCCAGGATGAAGCACACTGGGGACAAGGCCCCCTCCAGAACTAGTGGAAGAGGCCATCCACTTGAGTCTGTGGCTTTGCACTCCCCAGGACCAAGCAGTGGGCAAACCACCCACTTGAGAGACTGTGGCTTTGCACTCCCCAGGAGCAAGCAGTGGGCAAACCACCCACTTGAGAGATTGTGGCTTTGCACTCCCCAGGACCAAGCAGTGGGCAAACCACCCACCTGAGAGACTGTGGCTTTGTACTCCCCAGGACCAAGCAGTGGGCAAACCACCCACTTGAGAGACTCTGGCCTTGCACTCCCCACGACCAAGCAGTGGGCATGGAGCCCCCTCCAGGAGCAGTGGCGTTGTACCATCTTCAGGCTGAGGTGCCCCCCCATTCCCCATCCAACTGAGGTGCCTGTGTGTTTACGACCTGATGGCCCTGCAGTGTTCTCTCCGTATTGAGGCAGGAGTCAAATGTGGCCTTGGCCTGTGTGTTTTGGCCCAGTGGGCCACGGACAATTTGTGAGTGGGCATTGTCCCGCCTTTTGTATATGCTGTATACATTGTACATATTGTATTTTCTTTATCAACATATTTCTTAAAATTACTAGTATTAAACTTATTTTACTCCATTCCTTTTCTCCTTGTGTTATTCCAGAGGGTTACGGGGTGTATATGTAATGTTGTTGTATGTCTTTGTGTGTATAGTGTTGGGAGTGAGGGTGGGGGTGTTGTGTGTTGCATGTGTGTGTCACTCTCTTTTTCCTCTCCCCCTCCCCTGTGTGCTAGGTGCAGTACTCACTGTGGTCGTCATCGCCGGCGTTCATGTTCCTGGTATATGGAAAGATACACCAGCATAGGGAACACCTGCAGCTTGGGCTCCATTGCATCCTAGTTCTTCCTTGAGTGTTTCCCTTCTGTGTTCTGTTTCTGCCGTGCTTTTGATGGCATTCGTACTGCCACGGAAAAGCTGGCGGATGGGCGGGTTGTAATACAGTGGGCGGTACATTGTCTTCCGCCTGGCTGTTGGCGTTTACCGCCACGGTGTTTGTTGCTACCACCGTGGCAGTCGGAGTGTTAAAGTGGCTGTATGTGTTGGCAGTTTCCGCCTTATCACCAACCGCCAGGGTTGTAATGAGGGCCTATATGTATATGTTCAAGGCATGTGCATTTCAAGTTAGGAATGGTACATTTATACCCATCTGTATATAATTACCTCTAAGACATTTTCCTTCTTGGTATTTAGGCCAGAATGTTCTTGAATGACAATATTTCTTATTTCAACATATTGTAAGCCTTGGAAGACCCTCTCCATTTTTATGCACTGACCTGGACGTCCCTTGACTTAAAGAGTGGAGAGAGTATGTCTGCACCTTGTGACTTTTCTTCCTACATCTTTTGTTGGCGTGACATTGAAAGTACCCACGTTTTGTGAAGGGTAGTGCCTAAAAAAGGCATGAGTGGCACGTCTCCTGGAGACTGAGTATCAAGTTTAACAATGACACTGATGGTTTTATCCGGGATTGCTCCTGTCATGGTAACAGATTCTTCTTAAATGCGTTCTTTCTCAAACGGCCCTTGCTTAGTAAAATGCATGATTAAATAAACAGCTCCACGTACAAGAGACTCTTAAAACAGTTAAGATTTGATTTTTCCATAAAAGAGAAAATAATAACTGGATTGTCGAACGGCCTTGTGGGGGATACTTTAAAAAAGGTGCTGTTTAACACAGGAAACATTTTGCAGTTTGGACACATTTTTAGCTGGAGGTAGTAGCTGGGATTGAGTCCTTGAGGGAAGGTCACTGACAGACATGTAGCTGCAACAACTCTACATCAATCCCTTTGGGTGATTAGAGATGATCCTCCTCAGTGTGACTCACTAGAATTATACTCCACTAAATATTCTGGACGCATGATGTTTCGTGGGATATCACTGTCAACGATAAAACCCCAAATTCCCACTATGTTAGTAGAAATGAGGTCTAACTCTAACGAGAAGGGGATATTACTTTTTCAATTTTATCTCATTTTCATAATATAACCCTGTGGATAGCTGTAACTTTATATATCTTGAGTGAAATGAGACTGCAGTGTGAAAGTTCTCAGAGACATTTAGGTAAAAGATTTAGACATAAATATGAATGCCAGTCACATAGAAATACACATAACGTGCATGTTTATAGCAGTGAAAGCAACAGTGCAATAAACCAAAACAAATGCAAAGGTTCAAAATTAACTTTAGTTCTCTGAGGCCTAGTACTGTCTATGGTCATTCCAAGCCACAGAGCCTGTTCTGTGACAGGGAAGGGCGCATCAAGCGTGCCCTTCATGAGGACATGGTACTACTGTCCATATTCTGGGTTGTTGACATGAAGCAGTGGTGGCAGCAGACCAATTTGTATGATTGATAGCACTGAACAGACCCTTGATCTGGTTATGATGGTGTGAGGTGCCTACTGGCCCCCCGGTGTAAAATTCAGCTTGATGTAACAGCAAAACGTGCTGTGAACATGCTTTTAAGTCATAGATATGAGTTTGACTCTACTTGGTGTTGAAAGCATGGTTCCTGGTTCCAGTGGGATCCATGATGAATTACCTCATGTTTGACATGATACACTATTAGGGATTAGGTACTGCTTTCCCAGGGTTGTATTGAATAACAAAGCATACATTTATAATGCATGCCTTTACCATGCTTACTTTACCACTCATTGCTTTTAAAACACAAGGTAAGTATATAAAAGGTAAAGAAACCATATATATATATATATATATATATATATATATATATATATATATATATATATATATACATATATTTGTCTTTGCCTATTTCACAAATATAATTGAGTGCTGGGTCCTCAAATTTTAAACCAGTTTGTCTGGTTTATTCAAGGCCTAGGGGGTTGGTCCTTTAGACCCGAGCACAGAGTGCAATAATATATATACAATCAGCACAAGAGTGCGGCATAAGTTGCCTTGACCCCCATTTTGTGTCTAAAGCATTCATTTATAATGCATGCCTTTACCATGCTTCCTTTACCACTCATTGCCTTTACAACACAAGGTAAGTATATAAAAGGTAAAGAAATCTACATATATATACCGCATGCAAGCATGCAATTTCCCATAGGTATTTTAGACATGACTACAGCTCGAACTGCTGGGCGGCATTACACCAAAGTTGGCAGAAAGCCAGATCTTGGTCAAAGAAGCGTGCTTTTTATAAATTAGTGTAAATCCATTCAGTAGCTTCAGAGATATTAGAGGAAATAAATCTGGGGACGCAGACACTCCGTGGGTCTGATAGATCCCGTGCTGAGGTATGATTGGCTGCCAACACTTCAACCAGGAAGTGTTGGCAGCCATATTGGGGCTGGGACTCAGTCAAGTCCCAAGGAAAAGTCAAAAAATGGAAGGGGGCAGGGTAGGAATACTCTGACTGCCTGGGCCTGGTGGTGGGATCCCCAGGGTCCCCACCATGGTCAAAAAGCATTTTATTTTTATTTTGTGGGAATATTGCAGAGGATCTGCGAGTACCCACAAACAGTTAAAAAACAAACAAAAAAAATGGTCTTCAGTGCTTGCTTATATTTGGGCCAGGACCCAGAAGCATAATAACATATACATAATGGGGAGGAGGGTGGCTCATGCAGCCACTTCCTCATGGCCTTTTGAGGCCCCGGGGACCACCACCTCACCAGGGCTTGGCCTTCAAATAAGAGAGGGGCCTCGCAGAACCCCTTCCTCAATAATAAATTGCCCTGGGGACCTCTGCCTCTTAAAAGAGGGAAGGGGGCCATGCGGCTACTCATCTGGGCCATATTCCGCCCCTGGGGACCACCACCTCCCTGGGTCATGACCCTACATAAACAATGGAGGGGGGCTGTGCAGCCTCCTTCTTGGAGCCATAAATGGCTCTGCGGACCACCACTCTCCAGAGCTGGCTCCCTATGTCCCGGTGTGCCCACCCTCGGGACATCATATGTCTGCTGTTGCTTGACGGGAGCTATGACAACTCAAGCCAACCAAGAGCAAACTGTAAGTCTGCTCCCAGAGGTCAGAAGCAGGAAAACTGCTCTTGCCTACTGGGAGCAGAATTTTCTTGCTGCTCCCTGTATGCAGGAGCAATAGGACTGGTGGGGAATTGAGGCTCCCCCTGTGGTCAATAAAAATGCATGTTGGCACAGATTTCAGTGGGAAGAAGCTAAAGAACAGTCACATTGCCAAAATTACACCAGATATAGTTACTGGAGGCATTACCTCATGGTCCTTTATGCAGCGGTAGTGTAGAATGTACACTATACATTTACCCAACGATTAGCACTTACTAATTAGCCAGTAGAAAGTACTCCAGTTAGGTAGACATTTTGTGCAAACTGTGGATTCTTCTTGGATAAATAAGCAGGTGATGACCCATTCTGGCACCAATGATCATTTTACACAAATTAAACCTCAGTGGGAAGCACTTACAAATAGAAACATAGCAGATGCCCCAGATGAAGCTCCACTTCTGTAAAGGACCAATCATCCCAACTTTTTTTACTTATCCAAGGCAAAGCAAGGGTGTTTTCTCTGCAATTCCACTTTGAAAACTGCTCTGAAATACCATATGGAGGTGAATGCATCCTTGCTCACCCCATGGTCCATAAACGTACACACTGGGTAAACTGGGTGACCTGGATGGGGCCCAGGCTCCCTGGGGGCTAGATGGCTATAGGGGGTTGGCCACAGGGCCTGGTTGCAAGCCATGCATGTCATGGGGTGGATACCTATGGGAGGTTGGCCACAGGCCCTGCAGCCAGCCCCCGCGGTGCACGGCTGAAGGCTGTGCACGGCCAGGGTTTATAAACGTAAGGCAACTTAATATCACTTAACATTAAAAAAAAAAACTTAAAAATATGCTGAAAAAAACAAAGGCTACAGAGGTGTTCTAGTTAGAAAATAGATTATTATTTTTTTTTAATTAAAAAACGAAGGTTAGAGGGACATTGTAGTTAGGTTAGGTTCAAATTTTACACACATAAAAAGAACATAGACATTCAACAGTTATAGTTACTCATATCTCAAGGCACTATAACTTGTGCTCTAAGGTAACTATGACTCACAGCCTGAGGAGTGGAAGTGCATTGCCTACATTTCTGAAGCTTAACAGAGGAAGCCCAGACACTGAAGGAAGGTAGGATGGAGAGTGGACTATCGTTAGTAATTCCATAGATACCTTTAAACAGTGGATTGGTGATTTAATCTTTCATGAGTACTGCCTTTTGTTGGATGGTTGAGGAATGGGGATGAGTTAGCAGTTTCTGCAGTTACGGCTAAAGACATTTCTAAGCAGGGATTATTGTTTTTTATTCCCACGAATGCTGCTTCAGAGTGGTGGGTGACAGGCAGGTGCAGAGTTTTTACGCTTCAATGTGCTCATGTTATGGGAAACGCATGCTTGGAACCAGCATCATCACTGCTGTGAATGCACAGCAGTCAGAAAATGAAATTTAAAAAGAAAAACACCCAGACTGGCTCCTGGTCTCTAGAGGGGGAATCAGCATTCCTTGTCCAAAAAACTTCTACAAAGGTGTGATCCAAGCTATCCCATTTTGTTCCATTCCAAGTTCTACTAGACCAAGGATAGTAACTGGACACCTCATGGGTGATTATGTGTGCCTTGCAAATCTACATAACGTAACATAATAAGGAAGGGAGTGTTCCGCAGTACTGCTGTGGTCCAGGTCTGATGTCAATCTGACAGCAAGTCTGCCAGAGATCCTGAAGTCCTCACATTTGCTGGAGAGCGAGGGTCTGCCCAGCAGCTAGCAGTCCACCTGCCTACTAGAGAGGGAAAAAGTTCCTTTTCCTGCTAGAGGAGGGATTATACATTAGAAGACTCCTAGACAGGTTCCCTGGGTGTGGAGCACCCAGAAAGCCAATTTGTGAATAGGAGCTGTAAATGGCCACCAGGGCTGCTAGCATGGTTCTTGTGGAAAACTGCATGAAGTGACAAAAACCTCTTTAATGACTTTATGCCATCCAGGATCTCTGCAGCGACCTTGGGGACCTGTTCTGCCACAGACCTTATGCCCGGAGGACGTCAGGTCTGGCATACCAAGGTGGGGCACCCCGGCCCACTACCCACCAAAGGGCTGGAGGCCACAATTTCTGAAGATGGGCAACCACTGCCTGCTGTGCTGCTGCTTCAGTGATGAGATCCGAGAAGAGGGGTCACTGCTACTCTACACCCATTGACAGAGATGCCTCCCATGTAACCACAAAGAGCACATATATTGTTGAGTCATGTTCTCATGGACAGGTAAACACAGGGTCATGTAGTGAGAGTGAGAAACTGTGTCTTGAGCTAAAGAGATAGAGCAGAACATTGAAAGGAGTAAACAGTTGCTAACACAAACACTTTTGCAAGGTATTAACAAAACCGACCTACTGGTCTCCACATTTAGGCCCTTATTACTAGTGTAGCGGACCTGAGACCACCACACTCGCAGTAGCAGTCATATCACTGCAAAAGTGGTGGTGCAACCCATATTAGGACCAAGGAGGAGCTGCCACAGTCAGACTGCCGGCACCCCCACGTTGCTGCTGGTCGACAGCCTGGTGGTGCCGGCGGTCTTAATCTGCCAGGGCCGCACTGCAAGTAGCGCTGCCCTGGGGATTACGACTCCCCTTTCTGCCAGCTTTTTGCATGGTGGTCCCACTGCCATGCAAAGGCTGGTGGAGACGGGGTGCCGGGGGCCGAGGTCAGTTTTATTAATATCTTGCAAAACAATGTTTCCACCAGCTGGCCCAGCAGGAAACTCGTAATAGGGCCAGCAGGTGGAAAACCAGAGTGGCTGTTTTCTGACCCAAAGAGTTTGTGGGCAGACTTGGCCGTCCGCCAAACTCTCAATAAGGCCCTTAGTGATTGTTTGCCCAATCCAATTAGTGAACTCACACCTTTTCTGATGCTCACCCAGGAGTCTTCCTTTACTTCTAGGTCATGGTAGTAGTGTGGGAACTGGTTACACTGTGGTACATTGCTGAACTGGAGGAAGAGCTGTTTTAATTGTGCTACTCCACTAAGGTTGCTGTGAGAGCTATGAGAATTGGTTAGAGCCTCATACTTGCAGAGCCATGTATGTGTACCCCTTTCACTGTGTACAGTACTTCATTTTGTTCTGCTATTAAAGTACTTTTCTTTAGCTAAGACAAGGACTGGGATAGAAATTACATTATTCTATCTGCCTGCCCTTCACATTACCTCCCTGTCTTTGAGTGCTTGCCCTCACTACTCTGCAAATCAAGTGTGGAAAGGGTGTACTTGGCCCAGTTTTTAGAGTAATAGTAAGAGGTATCCTAGGACATCAGGGGCAAATTCCGTCAATTCCCTTTGGCTGTGGCCCAGCTCAGCAGCCCCTGCCTGCCCTATGTGCAGCTCTGCTCCCGAAAAGGGGTCTGACAGATGCTGAATGCAGCAATTATGCAACAGTTGTGATATGACATGGTGCTTACAAGGGGAGGGATGGTGGGAAATTCTAAGACTGAAAAGTAATTTACAAGAAATTGGTGGTGACATGGAGGTTTGGTGAGATAATGTGGAAATGCTGGCTGTGAGGTAGACAGGTACATTTGGCATTTGGCCCACTAGGCAAGGCAGCCTAAGGATGCAAAGGAGAACAATGACATCTGTAATCCAGGAATTTTTCATAATGTGAAAGCTATTGCAACAAATCAGCCACTTTAAAACAGGGAAGTGAATTGATTTACTAAGAAAGTAACATGAAGTCTTCCTTGCAACAAGGAATACATAGGAATATCTGTGTGTGGTGTTCCTGTGTCAAAGGAACAGTATCTGTCCTATTCAGTAATATGTGTGTGTGTGGGTGTATGGCACTGCTTGCGATCATAGCATAAGCCGTGGGAGGTACAGACAGAATGTTGTGGGATAAATTAAAATGAAGAGGGCAGTTGGTAGGAGCAATAAACGAGGGTTGGGAGTTTGTGTATACATTATACGTGTTGTATCTGAAGATAATTTGTGTCTTACATAGTTTTTGGGGAAAAGGGTATGAGATTTGAGCTGTATCTCAAGACTTGATTAAGCTTCATCATGATTCAGGATCTTGAACTGTGTTCCCCTGTGTACAATGGGCTCTACATCTCAAATCAAAACCTTGATAAAGAACATAATTGTAGAAAGGTCATATTGTTGATTTTGGGATGCCTCAATTCAGTTCTATAAAAAGAAACTGCTATTTTCACAGCGAGTCACCTGTTTATTTCAATAACTCTGGAGAAACCTGCTATTTTTTGTTTCTTATAGTTCACGACCTTAAAATGCTGATGATTCTCTGACTTAAACAGTGGGGTCAGCTGACAACCCACCAGTAGGTTACACTTATTGCTGCTCCCATTATATTTCTCTCTATGAATGCTGGGTTTTTATCAGGATCCTAGTGAGATGGACATTTCACAGACCTAATAATGTCTGGATAAACCGGAAAGGGGGCACCAGGACTTTAAAACAGTATTGTTCAAGCAAATATCTACATTCAGTGAATCTGTGTGGTACCTATTTACATATTCAGTGGTTAGTCTAAATATCTGGCATAAAGCAGCAGTTAGGTCGACTTTCCTTAGGAAGTCACACCTGAGAAAGGCAAGGCTCCACTCTGTCTGCAGAGTACCTTTGTCTCTTTTTCGATGCAGGAACGCCTACTCTGTGGTGGAAAGCGTAGAATAACATCTGCAGTAAATACATGTTCCACTACAAAAGGACTGATCTTTCAAAAGCTTCGGGCATAGATGAACATAAACAAAGCATCCATAGCCACAGCACAAATTCAAGTCATCAGAAGGCATTGAAATAGAAGAAATAGAGGTGTGGCGTGGAGGTGACGTAAGGGACCTGGGTTGGTGTGTCTATACCCACACATCTGAAACCCTAAAGGTAGCATTTTCCATTCAAGTTGCTCGACATCTGGGCCCAAACACTATGCAGACATGAGAGTACTTGTTAAATGATGTACTTTTATTATGCTTTTCCATGCCCACTTGTCTCCTTTACTGGCAGCTTTTCTCTGTGCACACTTGCTTAGCTGCACTATCCAAAAACAGGCAATGTAAATCAATATTACATCATGAATTACATGTCTATATGAGAGCAAGAAGGGTTATGTGGTTTTTTTCAATGACGCAACCATAGTTCCGCAGCTACAATAATCTATTCATCCTTGTCCTTTGCAAGTCAAGCCATGTTTATGGGTCCAAGTGGCTACAAGTAGTAACAAAGTGGTTTCTGTTGTCTTTACACCTCATGCAGTAAGATCACGCTTCAAAGCCAGACGAGCAGGCTGTAGAGGAAGTTTCCATAAAGCGTATTTCCAAGTTCGAGAATAATGTGATTCTTTCACAGTACACTTGACTTCTGCATGTTTGAGCTGTATGTACGTTTGGGTAATTTGTGGTATTTATGTGCAATAAACTAAAAGGAGAGCAACAGAGTTGGACATGGACAGGGAGAGAGAGCAACATGGTAAGAAAATGTATGTTAACTGGGAACGCAAGGCGGATCATTCTGTTCATAGTCACGACCCTTTCCAGTGGAGCACTACTGTGAGAAAGACCCACAAATAACAGATGACATTGACCATACTGAAAGGAATCTGTGAATGGAAGCAAGACCGACCCCTTACCTCCTTCCTCCCCCTTTGGAGTATGACCACTGGGACAGACCTTATTTTGCAGACAAGAACCTGCACTTTACATTTCCCCCACAGCAGAAAGGGACCAGGGAAGTGGTGAACATTATCCCAATAGAAAAAAACAATAGAAACTATGGGGGTCATTCCGACCCTGGCGGTCCATGACCGCCAGGGCGGAGGGCAGCGGAAGCACCGCCAACAGGCTGGCGGTGCTTCCTGGGCGATTCTGACCGCAGCGGTAAAGCCGCGGTCAGAAAAGGGGAGCCGGCGGTTTCCCGCCGGTTTCCCACTGGCCCAGGGAATCCGCCATGGCGGCGCTGCTTGCATGGGGATTCCGACCCCCTTCCCACCAGCCTGTTTCTGGCGGTGTCCACCGCCAGAACCAGGATGGCGGGAACGGGTGCCCTGGGGGCCCCTGCACTGCCCATGCCACTGGCATGGGCAGTGCAGGGGCCCCCTAACAGGGCCCCACAAAGATTTTCACTGTCTGCAAAGCAGACAGTGAAAATCGCGACTGGTGCCACTGCACCCGTCGCACCCCTGCAACTCCGCCGGCTCCATTTGGAGCCGGCTTCATTGTTGAAGGGGCTTTCCCGCTGGGCCGGCCGGCGGTCTTCTGGCAGTCGCCTGCCGGCCCAGCGGGAAAGCTGGAATGGCCGCCGCGGTCTTTTGACCGCGGAGCGGTCTTTCGGTGGGAACCGCTTGGCGGGCGGCGACCACCGACCGCCGCGGTCAGAATGACCGCCAATGTAAAGTAAAATTATAATACTGAGGGGGAATTCAAACTTCTAGTTATGCTACTAAGTCACATTATTGTAATTCCCATGAAAACCTGTTATTGTTGTCGCAGAGTACTGTTTTCAATTTGTAGAATTATGTGGAAGGAAGGCTGTGCATCTGAAAAAGTTAACATTTGGGGTTCTCTAATACTTCAACCAGGTATACTTTTTTGCATTACTAATGCACCTTGATGTAACTGCTTTAGACATCTACTATTGTCGAAGCACTATATTGTTTGGTCTATTTTCCCATGTGAAAGTAGTGTTGAACATTTTAATGATGTTGACACAAGAGGGGATTGCTAGTAATTTGAACAGGTATTTTATCTTTTATTATTAATGCACTTTATTGTAATTACCGTGACTACTTATTACGGTTGATGCACTTTGTTTCTGGCCTGCATTTGTATAAGAAAGCAATATAGTGCACTTTAATAATGTTAATATACCGTGGGATTCCCAATGCTATGTGCTATGTGGGAGATCAGGAACAGTCTGCGGTATATTATGTTATATATGATGCCTGTATTTTGAAATGTATTTCTATCAGATTTTATCTTGGAAATGAAAAATAAAAGGGAAGCAGTTTATAATTTTCAGTTTACAGCTTCATCTGCATGATTCATAACAAGTTTTACCTATGAAAACGATATTTACTAATACATTGATATCAAAACTTTATTTAAGGTCATACCTCGGTAGTCATCCTAGCGCTATTTTGCTAAGCAGATGTCGTCCTGTAGCCGTCTCCAAACATATTACAATAAACCTTTCTGACAGCGCAGGTGTATGCTGCGTGGTTTGCCAGAGGTTATTGGGCACACCCCATAGTACAGCAAACTTTCAATTATGGTTGGCACAGGCAGGGTAAATGGAAAACGCCTGAGACACGCCCTTTTCTGAACCAGAAATAATTGTCATAATTAGATACCAAATATGTCTTCCAACTGTGCAGCCCAAGTAGCCGCCATGTACAAATTAATATAATTTACTAATGAGCTGGGACCAAAAACCTCAAGCATAGCTTCTGAATAGAAGTATAACGAATGTTTTGGGTATCTATAATACCCATATTGTAGTGCCTTATGAGCTCTCTAGGATGTGGACTGGGAAAGCAAGGCGGATCATTCTGTTCATAGTCACGACCATTTCCAGTGGAGCACTACTGTGGGAAAGACCCACAAATAACAGATGACATTGACCATACTGAAAGGAATCTGTGAATGGAAGCAAGACCGAACCCTTACCTCCTTCCTCCCCCTTTGGAGTACGACCACTGGGACAGACCTTATTTTGCAGACAAGAACCTGCACTTGAAATGTCCCCCACAGCAGCAAGGGACCAGGGAAGTGATGAACATTATCCCAATAGAAAATAACAATAGAAACTATGTAAAGTAACATTATAATACTGAGGGGATCTGATTAAGTCTATGGGGCCTGATTTAGAGTTTTCAGGACAGTTACTCCTTCACAAACATGACGGATGTCCGTTCTGTCTTATTTTAAGTACATTATATCCTAATGAACTTGTGGATAAGGGTGGGCAGAACTTACAGTTTAATTCTGCGTAGTTACAGGAAAACTCCTTGAGAATTCCAAGGTGTTCAGTGAGTGGGCTGAAATCTGTACGTTGTGCTGCCTGCACTGATTTTTTGTGCCGATCTCTTCTTCTGCACTGAGAAAAAAGTGTGATCGGCACTATGCAGCACACCAGAGGGCTCTGTGCTCGAGTTGGTTTTCCTGCCGCTCAAGTAGATTTTCTACTTGAGTGGCAGCTTTTCCAATTCAAATAGTTGCGACTTCCAGCAATCATCGCATTGGGAAAATCTTGCCAAATACCCTCCTAGCACCCAAAAATCGTGCTAGGGGTCACAAATTCTTGCTTCTGCTTGTCAACTTGCCATTGGCGAGCTGTGCATAACAAGAAATTCCAACACATGGCAGAGCACAGAATTTGGCGAGAACTCTGCGTTACAAGCATAAAGCGTAGTGGCCAAAACTCTGTGTACTCTGCTGGTGGAGCAGAATTTATTACCCATCCCTACTTGTGAATTAACATACTTGTAATAAGGAGGAAAGTGATATCCATTCTGTTTGTCAATGAGTACCCATTTGCTAAATTCTAAATCATGCCACAAGTCTTTGAAAGAACAAGACGTCAAAGTGAAACCCAATGATTGTGGATCAGTGAAGCGTAAAGCGTACATGATGGTGCATCCCTATAACTGATAGGATAAGGAAGCTTTTTTTAATGCCATTTTTTCTGAAGACGCAGTCTCCAAAGGTCAGGGCTTACTACTGGAAGGTAAATTTATTCAAATTGATTCCACTGTAATTAAAAGGGCCATGGTAATTACCACCAACCTTCCTTGGATTCTGGCCGGACTTTTTGGAATTTGATAGAAGACATTTTAAATATATATCAATGGTGTGTATTAACATATCAGGCAAACTCTGTTTTGAGGACTTTCATTCCATTTTTTTATTGCCTCACTGTAGTAAACTATGAAACAAACTCTAAGGGGGTCATTATGACTTTGGCGGAGAGAAAAGCCCGTCCGCCGAAGTTCTGACAGGGAGGTTGCCGTAAGTGTGGCTGCCTCCCCGCTGGCCCCATTACAAGTTTTCTGCTCGGTCAGCAGGTGGAAACAGAGTTTCTGCCCACTGGCACAGAGGCAAACGGCCTACAGCATTGTCACTAACTCGTAATAGAACAGGCGGCAATGCTGTAGTGCGTAGGGTGCACAAGCACCTGTCACAAAGTTCACTGTCTGCAAAGCAGACAGTGAACTTTGAGACAGGGTTGGCCAAGGGGGCCCCTGCACCTCCCATGCTAAGGGCATGGGCAGTGTAGGGGCCCACCTGGGGAACCCTTCACACCGTCTCCGCCAGCCTTTACATGGCGCGGTTACCGCCATGTAACCGCTGGCAGAGAGGGTGGTTGAAATCTCCAGGGTGGCACTGCTTGTATCACTGCCCTGGCAGATCAGGACCGCCAGCACTGCCAGACCCTCCTGTGGAAGAAAACTGGCAGTGCTGGCGGTGTGACCGCAGAGCTACTGCTTCGGTTGTAATGTGGCAGTTGGACCGCCACCGTGACCCTTGTAATGAAGGCCTAGGTACTGAAAATGCCTGGTGGCCTCCTGCACATGATTTAGCAGTTACATTCCAATAACGAAGTACAGGTTGATTTTTTTTTAAAAAAGGACGGGGACTTTGATTTGAAATTGTGAATTGAAAATGGTTTATTCAAGTCTGTGTTTTTGCTCCTCTTTTAGTCAGTTTAACTTTGGCAGACTTCCCAGATGCTATTAAAGCTAGCCATTCCTTTTCACCTATCATTGCAAGTATCAATTTGCGTGCTAAATGTATGCTGATGATCCAATTTTGTTATTCTATACCCCATTTGGCCTGCAAAGAAAGGTTACAGTTTTGGTGGATTCATTTAAACAGAATAATTTGATTATTAATATTGATGAAACCAAAACATTGATGTGTTTCACAAACCAAAGTTTCTACAGAACCTAAACAACCAATTACTCAAACAGGTTCATCTTTGCAAATATTTGGGACTCAGCTTTCACTCCAAACTGAACTGGTCAACACAGTTCTCTCTTATGAGAAGTTTCCTATTGAACACTGTTTATGCCCTGAGAAGATTTGATGCTACCCATGGGCTATTCTTGAACCTCTTAAGAACTCCTCTTGTAAAAGGGAAATTATTAACCCAAGCAATATGTATGCAGCAGAACTGTTTGCACTTAACAGAAGAGGTGAGTGGGGCTTTCTAGGAGGTTTATGCAAAAAAGACTTTTGGCAATTCCTACAAATATGACGATTGAAGCCATCCATTGAGAATGTCATCTTGTCGCATGGATCAAACTTAAAAATGCAGAAGCAGATCATTTTTTTTACCAGCTTGAGCATACCAGAAACACAGCCAAATTGTCATGTTTAGCCTGGATGGCCGACATAAGGGACAAAGTGGTTAAATTAAGTTCAATGTTGCCTTCACTGGATACAACTCTGGACATGGAAAGATGTGTATTGGCTCTTATGTCCATCTAAACTGAAAAAGCTAATAACAGAGAAGGAGCAGTTAGGAAGTTTCAGTCACAAAAACGTCACTTATCTAATGACTAGGAGCTCAATCGAAATAGTTTGTCCAGTGGATAAGGTCAAAAGACATATAGGGCCTGATTCTAACTTTGGAGGACGGTGTTAAACCGTCCCAAAAGTGGCGGATATACCACCTACCGTATTACGAGTTCCATAGGATATAATGGACTCGTAATACGGTAGGTGGTATATCCGCCACTTTTGGGACGGTTTAACACCGTCCTCCAAAGTTAGAATCAGGCCCATATTCTTTGCTTGTTTATGGTTTTGGATATAAAGATAAGGTGTGTTGTATTTAGATTGCATTTTGGAATGTTTTTTTGGGGGCATTTTGGGTACTTTCACCTTTAAAAAGAGGTCTATGTCCATAGAATTTAAATGCTACATACTCCAATATCCATATTCTGCTTGAGTGTCTTTTTTCTCTTTGAAGAGAGGACTATGGACCAGATGTATGAAGCATTTTTCTAGTCGCAAAGGGGACGATTTGCAGAATCGGCCCGTTTGCCACTAGAAAAATGCTTTTTGGGATGTACAAAGCCCAAAGTGCTATTTGGTAACTTGTTACCGAATCGCAGTTTTGGTTTTCCAATTCGGTATTAGGAAGGGGCGTGTCAAGGGCGTCCCTTCCTAATACCGAATCCAAATGGTATATATGATTGTTTTGTGACCGCGAATGCGGTAGCAAAACAATCACAGCACCCATGGGACCCCTTGTCCTTTGTTAAAGCATGCGAAAACATTTTATCAGAGCAGGCAGTGGTCCCAAGGACCACTGCCAGCTCTGAAACAATGAAAAGAAAACTTTTAATTTTTTTTTTAATGCATTCCGTTTTCCTTTAAGGAAAACGTGCTGCATTTCAAAGAAACAAAACTGCTTTATTTAAAAGCAGTCACAGACATGGTGGTCTGCTGTCTCCAGCAGGCCACCATCCCTTTCAGGGCGGCCACTCCCAATAGGGTCGCAAATTGCGACCTACCTCATGAATATTCATGAGGTACGTCATTTGCGACCCCATTGGGAATCGCAAACAGTGTAAAGTACACTGTTGTACATCTGGTTTTGCGAGTCGCTAAGACTCGCAGTTTGCGAGTCGCAAAACAGGATCTTTGTACATGTGGCTCTAAGATCCTTTGCTCTCTCTTACAGAAAAATGGGTGTTGGGACTTACCATGCCCTTAAATTAATGTTTATGCTTCCCTAGACTGAATAACCTTTGCTATTGGACAGTTTGTAAAGGTGTCTCTTAAGAAATTACTTTTTTTGAATGCCAGCTTTGCCACATGTTGACTGCCATCATTTTAGTTCAGCACAATTTGTTGGTTATAAAACATGTTTTTAATTTGACAAATTCAAACTTCGGGTAATACGGTGTACAATTCTTCCTTTTTGTTCTAGTTATGCTACTAAGTCACATTATTGTAATTCCCTTGAAAACCTGTGTTGTCGCAGAGTACTGTTTTCAATTTGTAGAATTATGTGGAAGGAAGGCTGTGCATCTGAAAAAGTTAACATTTGGGGCTCTATAATACTTTAACAAGGTATACTTTTTAGCATTACTAATGCACTTTGATGTAACTGCTTTAGACATCTACTATTGTCGAAGCACTTTATTGCTTGGTCTATTTTCCCATGTGAAAGTAGAGTTGCACATTTTAATGATGTTAACACATGAGGGCATTGCTAGTAATTTGAACAGGTATTTTATCTTTTATTATCAATGCACTTTTTTGTAATGACCGTGACTACTTATTACTGTTGATGCACTTTGTTTCTGGCCTGCATTTGTATAAGAAAGCAATATAGTGCACTTTAATAATGTTAATATACCGTGGGATTCCCAATGCTATGTGCTATGTGGGAGATCTGGAACAGTCTGCGGTATATTATGTTATATATGATGTCTGTATTTTGAAATGTATTTCTATCAGATTTTATCTTGGAAATGAAAAATAAAAGGGAAGCAGTTGATAATTTTGAGTTTACAGCTTCATCTGCACGATTCATAAATAACAAGTTTTAACTGTGAAAACGATATTCACTAATACATTGATATCAAAACTTTAATTAAGGTCATGCCTCGATAGTCATCCTAGCACTATTTTGCTAAGCAGATGTCGTCCTGTAGCCGTCTCCAAACATATTACAATAAACCTTTCTGACAGCGCAGGTGTGTGCTGCGTGGTTTGCCAGAGGTTATTGGGCACACCCCATAGTACAGCAAACTTTCAATTATGGTTGGCACAGGCAGGGTAAATGGAAAACGCCTGAGACAGGCCCTTTTCTGAACCAGAAATAATTCTCATAATTAGATACCAAATACGTCTTCCAACTGTGCAGCCCAAGTAGCTGCCATGTACAAATTAATATAATTTACTAATGAGCTGGGACCAAAAACCTCAAGCATAGCTTCTGAACAGAAGTTTAACAAATGTTTTGGGTGTCTATAATACCCGTATTGTAGCGCCTTATGAGCTCTCTAGGACCATTCTACCACACTGTTTGAGTCCAAGTACAATACACTTTTCTTCACCAACGCATGCACTCTTTTTGGTTTCTATACAGCAAGTCCCTAATTTCTCCCACACAGCTTCGCAACTAGTAATGACTCACATCTATCTACATACTGCCCAGGCAAACATAAGGACAAAGCACATTGTGTGTCAATGGAATCATGGAGTGTGAGAAAGTGAGTTATTGGTTGAGGTGAATGTTAGTCCTCTTTAAGTAATAATGGTACTATTCCTTACTAAGTTCAGTTGGTTCTCAATAATTTAAACCTGAGCTCAACCCTTGGTAGCCGTAGCACAGAAGACAGGCTTAACTTAGGAGAAATGTGTATGACATCTATCAGTGCCAAAACAGTTAAAAAGTAGAAAACAAAACACCAAAAATAGAATACATTTTATGAGCAAATAGACACAAAAACAGCACAAATGGGATGTAGGGATCGGGGGCTATTATTTTATGTAATTCTAGTGCTAAAAACTACAAAGAGCCAACTGCAGGTATCTGCTTGTGCTAGACTGGTCAAAGTAAACAATAAGGTCACACGGAGAGGTGGTTCAATACAGAGAGCAGGTTTCTCCCGGTGTGAAGTTTACCTTTGGACATAGTCATTTTTTCTGAAGAAAAGACCTCATTGATGCAGGTCAGGCTGCAGCCTGAATGTAATATTTTATCTACAGTGAGCATATCACACCCAGAGTCTCTGTTTCATACTGGTCTTGCAGTATTTTGTTTCTAAATCAGAGAAGCCAGAAAGTTGTACAAAGCACTTGATGGCATCCAACCAGAATTTTTATAAGATTAGTCCTGTTAGCAGCATCCTGTAATGAACAGATGATGTTCTGTAGCACACTCGCAAGGCCTTTCAGGGGTCCAGGTGGTGGGCTCTGAAGAGCTTTTCATTTTAAAGAATGAATCCTAATTTCATAAAAGATCATTATGATTTGGTTAAAAAAAAAGAGGCAATGGAGTCTTACACAAAGTGAAGATGCTGGAAAGCAGCCGAGCAACAAGCACCGCATGTGAACAACGGAACTGTGAGGGAGGGTAGTTTGAGGTAAAATTATTTTATTCACGGGCAGCTAGATTTAAGGAAGGCGACGACATCCCCTTCTATTGGAAGGACGGTCACACACCCAGCCTGTACAATTACCTCTAAACTGAGAAGTAGAAATATTGATGTGGGGAGGAACTGGAAACCTGAAAAGTTGCCAGTGGAAAGTGGAAAGTGTTCATTTTTCGGTACAGCAGGGAAGAAGTGGAACATGTTGCTAGCTCAGTTTTCAACCAGCCCTGCCACATGTGGTTCTGATTTACCCCATGATTCATCTGTTGGTCTCGGACTCAACTGATTTTTTTTTTTGTTCAAAGCTTTTTAAATTATTTCCATGCCGCTTGTGAAAGGAGGTGGATTACGCCTCACTAATGAAGACCAATTAAACAGAAAATCGGTGAGTTTTGTCTAAAAGTAAAGGCTCTGCCTAAAGAAATTTTACTTAAGACAAGCTGGACATCTACAGCTTCCAAGCAGGGTCGGCCTGACCTATAGAGCAATCATGCAGTGCCCGATGGGCTGGTGTGAAATGGCAGTTTGTGGGTCAGTTTATGACTCTTTGTGGTCTTGTTTTATGATCTGATGGGTCGGTTTTCAGTGTTGAAATCCCTGATATTAAAACATACATTGCATGTAGCCAGGTTCAATTTCACGCATTCTTCCAAACGTTGAAAAACACTTATACAGTGTGTTTTTACTAGTTCAAACTGACCCGATTTGCAACCACTGCCCTCTTTTTTTAGCTGTCGAATTTATAAAATGGGGGCACGTTTATTTTGGTGCTCTGGTATGTTTTCTGTCCCAGTCCGACCCTAGCTGAAAGCGATGAATGTAACAAACTTAAATAAAAGTAAATACTGACAAGAAGCATTAGAAAAAGGGCTACAACCAGTGTACAGAAAGAGCCTATCCCAATGCAGAAGAACCATTAAGTAGCTCTGGCAGAGTGAACAGCTAAAAGCTGAAGCTAAAAGAAAATCCCACAGCTACCTATAGCAGAGGAAGATTTGATAGTTATAACATAAACCCTTATCTGTCTGTAGGCATGTCACTAACTTTCATCTTGTCAGGATGAAATTATTTTCTAGCTCACCCACTCAGCAAGTGAGCCCAAGATCACGAGCTGCATTTCTTCTGCATATTTTAACTGCTATTGTTCTTGTTAGTTGTATTTGTTACTCACAGATCATCAACTGTATCCCTCCTCCAGTCGATATTTGTACATCCAATGTCCCTTTAAAATGTGTTGATTAAATCGTTCCTCTATGGTGTTGCATTTCATTTGTAAGCAATGTTTATAAATTAATACTTCAGATTTCCTAACAATCAGGCTGGCACATAATGTTAAAATACATTATATGAGAAGCAGGGTGTACAAGAGGGGATTAAGGGGCAGCAGAAAGGAATGGGGACTGATAGGGGTACTAAGCACGGGCGGCTTCTCCATGACGGCGGAGGAGCGTCGTCGTCGTCCCCCCCCCCCCCCCCCACCACCAGCAGCAGCAGCTACAAACATTTCAAAGAAAAGGATAAGAAACATTAAATGTTTATTATCCTTGGAAAGGGACGGGGCCACAGGGGTGATGAGTGTGAGGGGGAGTGCTCAGCACTTCCCTTCAGAGTGCATGTGTGTTTGGCCGGCTGGCCAAACACACATGTGCAAAGGGTCCCAGTCTGCCTGGGAGCATCCTAGCTGGGTTCTCCCAGCCAATCCTGATGCTGCTCTGAACAGCGTCAGGATTGGCCGCAGGACAGGCTGGGAGCCTGTGTCTGCCTGCCTGCAGCCAGCAGAGGAGCGGGGCCTGACTCGGAGCGGTGTTCAGGTAAGTGTATTTTTTTTTTTTTTACATTTTATTAATATTTTCTCCTGTCCCCTACTTGAAATAACTCTAATTGTTGAATTTCTAAGGTTTTGTACGAGTAAATTCAGAACCTAATTATAACATATACATATATATATATACATAACCTAGTTGTGGTTAACACTAGGTAGTTATAGTTAGTACCATGTTTCCATAGAAAAAGCGTTTTTTGACTTGCCTATATCTTTGGCACCGTTTGACAAATCATCACAAAATTTTCTCAAAAAAGTGCCCTGGTTATGGTGCACAGAAGATTGGAGGGTGATTCAACAAGCAGGGACTGAGAAAAAGAGGGGGTAAAAAAGTTGCCTTTCCCACGTTAATTCCCATAGGACCTTTAGACTCGACTACAGCCCGAACAGCTGGACGGAATAACACCAAATTTGGCAGAAAGCTAGCTTTTGGTACACAGATTGTGCTTTCACTTATTTGGTGTAAATCTGTTCAGTAGTTTTGGAGATCTCAAAGGGAAAATACATTTAGATATCTGTGGCTGCAATGACTTCCCGAATAATGAGGAGCTTGTGCAGGGAAATGCAGAGCTCTGATTGGCTGTCAACACTTCAAACCAGGAAGTGTTAGCAGCCATCTTGGGACTCGGCTTCAGTTGGCGGGGGTGCTAGTTATAGTTACCTTAGGACACAAGTTATAGTTAATTGAGATAACTAACTATAACAGGTGAATTTCTATTGTTTTGTGCATTTGAAATGTGAGCCTAACTATAAAGTCCCTGTTTTTTTCAGTGAATATATATACATATATACATAAAACTAAACTCCACTGAAACTCCAGCTTCCCACATCAGAATCAAAAAGGAGGAACAGCACAGTAATCACATATCTTTAACCTATGTGTTTATTTCATTTCACCAACAACCAAAGAAAAGAGTGGCAGACACGTTTCAGCATTTGCCTTCAACTGGGGCATAGAGTACCCATGCCTAATCAGTGTTTTTAAAGTGCCCACAACCAATTAATGTCTATCATTACTTCCAGTATTAAAAAAACTGCTGGAGCGCATTATGGTTTTCATTTAACTTTACAATTTTGTATCCCCATTTTTATAACCACAAAGGTCAAATTGTTGCAGTTAAGTTTTCCTCAATTTTACAAATCCCAGTAAATATCAGTGTTATCACTGTAAAGTGCACAATTCACAAAAAAAGAGAAAGCTTTTTCAAAACAAACAAAGCAACAGTTTCATGATTGTTGACATTACTAACAGTACCTTCAAGTTTAAAAATCATTGTTTTACAAAAATATACCCAATTTATTACTTAGCTACAGAAATTCACGTGGAATGTTTATCATAAATGTAAAGTGCTCAATTTTATATTCTTAGTTTTTTGTTTTAGTTTTATCTTTTTTTTGCACTGTAACAAGTTCAATTCATTCATTCATAAATGTAAAGTGACGCACACACACCGGTGCATGTATTGTCCCACGCAGGTTACCAGCTTCCACTTCTAAGGGCCCAGGAACTGGATATGGCACCACTTAGCAAGTAAGGACTCTCAGCAGAAGAGCTCAGGCACTGGCAGATAAATTCTTTGATGTCCCTGAGACTTCAGAACAGGGGGCAAGCTCAGTCCAAGCCCTTGGAGAAACTTTAGAAGCAGGATTTCCGAAAGCAAAGTCCAGTCCTTTCACTCTGAAGGCACAAGCAGCAACTGCAGGCCAGCACAGAAAAGCAACAGGCGGAGTGGCAGGTCCTCCTCAAGCATCAAGCTCTTCTCCTTGGCAG
Source organism: Pleurodeles waltl (assembly GCF_031143425.1). Classification (NCBI taxonomy): domain Eukaryota; kingdom Metazoa; phylum Chordata; class Amphibia; order Caudata; family Salamandridae; genus Pleurodeles; species Pleurodeles waltl. The sequence continues at coordinate 861,123,105 of NC_090440.1, forward strand.
AGGTTCCATTTGATCCAGAAGTAATCTAAAGTTTTGGGGTCAGCAGTTCAATACTTATACTCACTTCTGCCTTTGAAGTGGGAAAACCTCAAAGGGAAGTCTTTGTAGTGCACACAGCCCTGCCTCTTCCTTGCCCTGCCCCAGACACACTCTAGGGGATTGGAGACTGTATTGTATGAGGCCAGGCATGGCCCTTTTCAAGTGCAGGTGTCAGCTCCTCCTTCCCATTCTAGCCCAGGAAGACTCATCAGGATATGCAGAACACACCTCAGCTCCTTTTGTGTCACTGTTTAGAGTGAATTCACAAGCAGCCTGTTTTGCTTTCACTAATGACCGAGCTGACAAAAATCTCTGGAATGCACTTCTTAATTTAAAGACGACATTTATTATTATTCCACCACGAGGTTCTTAAAAAAAATGAAGGAGATTAGTAGGTTGAAGGCACACGTTTAAAAATAGTCACAGCAATGAACGGAAAATATATCAAAGTGATTCTCAATTGCAATGTACACAGCAAATATATGTGATTATATTATAGCATAATTGCAAAGCAAAGGATAAAGTACAAATTCAGCACTGTAGGGCCTGCCAAGCTCTTCATCTTTCTCATGCCAGCAAGAAGACGACCCCTGTTCAACTGCGAGAAAGAGATATCCACCCTCACGGGACAAGTGTCTGTGTCAGGCATTTGACGTCCAATCCTGACTGAGGTTTCGGAAATTCCCTCGCTGCTAAGCAGGGTCACCTTTTTAATAGCTTAACCAATCATGGAAAAAGCCTTCTGAAAGGCCCTCCCCTCTCAGATGGAAATATTCAAACATGCTGGCTACTGTAGGTCAGAGTTGGAAGAAAAACATTGAAAATTGAACAACCTTCCAAGGCTCCCCTTCCAAGGCCAACCTGTTCAGTGCACTGGAGAAAAACGAAAAATATGTGCTCTCTTATCAAGAACTGTTCGTATTCAGTGAGAGAAATTCGAAAAACACAAGCCATGTTTACCATGTGGAAAAACACAGCTCATCTGCAATGTCTCAACTGCAATGTTTAACGCCATGATAAAGCCAATAGGCAGCTAAACTGAATACAAAATGTAATCTGCAACTGGTGAACATTGAACAACTAATATGCACAGTGGTGAAACACAAAGTCAGTGGTCAAACCTACCTATTTTCCCTACATAGCCCAACTGTCAGTCTGACCCAGACATGTTTTCAGTAGCCAGGTAGAAGCACAGAAAGGTTAAGCATGAAAATACCCACTTTCTAAAAGTGGCATTTTCAAACAGACAATCTAGAATGCCGCTTTACCAAAAGATGTATTTTAAAATTGTGAGTTCAAAGACCCCAAGCTCCACATCTCCATCTGCTCCCAATAGGAAATTGCACTTAAAAACGATTTAAAGGCAATCCCCACATTAAGCTATGGGAGAGTCAGACCTTGCAATAGTGAAAAACGAATTTGGCAGTGTTGCACTATCAGGACATGTAAAACACACCAGTACATGTCCTACCTTTAAGGTACACTGCACCCTGCCCATGGGGCTACCTAGGGCCTATCTTAGGGGTGACTTACATGTAGTAACAGGAAGGATATGGGCCTGGCAAGAGGGGACCCTTGCCAGGTCGAATTGACAGTTACAAAACTGTACACACAGACACTGCAATGGCAGGTCTGAGGCATGTTTACAGGGCTACTTATGTGGGTGGCACAATCAGTGCTGCAGGCCTGCCAATAGCATATGATATACAGGCCCTGGGCACACCTGGTGCAATATACTAGGGACTTTCCAGTAAATCAAATGTGCCAGTCATGCAAAACAAATTACCAATATCCTTTAGACAGAGAGCACCTGCACTTTAGCACTGGTTAGCAGTGGGAAAGTGCCCAGGGGATCAAAACCAGCAATAACAAATTACAGCACAGGATCCAAAAACAGGAGGTCAGAAGCAAAAAGTACAGGGAAACCACGCCAAGACCTGCCAGGGTTAACACTCTTGAAATGGATATTTATGAAACTTTCATAGAGAACACAGATTACAGATACATTTTCTTAATTAACTGTCACAGTTCTATGTAATGTATTTCTTTTATGTTCTTTTATGGCCGAAGAGCCGAAATAAAGTAAATGACATTGATATCTAATATAGGATGGGAGAGATGTTAGATATTCCACGAGGAAAACATTAATGAATCTTGATGTATTTTCTAACAGATGCCCAATCCAACTGACAACGGGATGACCCAGAGGTTCCTGTAAATTCTTATATATTTTTGTGAGAAGATTACATTTTGGAATGATGGGGTGATCTACTTTCAGATATTTATATTCGTTGTTATCAAATAATTCTAACTCAAGCCAATGTTGTAATTTCCAATGATATTCAGAGGCAATATATTTCATCAGATTCTCGTTCAGCTGAACATAATGCTGTTTCTTCTTCAGTTGTTTTTCTGCTTCAGCTAGATATTTACAATGGCCTTGAATGACAATATTGCCGCCCTTGTCAGAGAGCTTAATTATAAGCTGCTTATCCTCTCCTAATTCTTAAATGGCTTTGCATTCACCCTTAGTTAGGTTCTGTGTTATTTTTCTTTCCTTATCCTTGAGGGCAAGGTGGCTGATGTCTTTACCATTATCTCCTGGAAGATATTGATTTTGTTGCCTACAGGGAGATGGGGGCAAAATTATGATTTTGTTTGACACCACGGTTCCCCCTTTCCATGTTGTAATCCCAGCTTCTTCACAAGTTTGTATGTTTGATGTTAATGATGATGTGGTTACATCCTATTCTCCTATTACATATTCTAGCTCTATGAACGTGCTCGGAGTTGGCAGGTCATTTCCAGTGATTTCCGATGTCTTACATCCAGCAATTGGTGTTTTATTGAGAGCTGGAGGATTCATAGAGAAGAACTTTTTCAATGATATATTCCGTACAAACTTGTACAGGTCAATCCTGATGTTTGTCAGATTTTAGTCTTTATCTGGGGAGAAGGAACATCCTTAATTTAGCACTTTTATATGGTCATCCATAGACTTTTTAAAGAACAATTGGCCATCAGATTCTCCTTCTTTAAGTACTTTTTCTGATGTTTTACTTTTTCTTTTCATATCTAGTTCTTGGCTTTCAATAGTGTCCTACTTGGCTAGATATTGTGTTTCCTTTGCTCCTGCCTCATCTGGGGGTGGCCATTCTTCTGCCTTTCATTGCATTCTTATTTGAATCAGCAGCATTTCCCCGGTAAAATCAAAGTTAGTGGCAATTGAGTTCTCACCCACAGAGCTTGCATCAGAACTGTCTACAATATCTGGATTATCTGTAGTCTTTCTATTGTTGCTCTGTTTTTGAAGGCATCATATCTCTGAATGAAGGTATATATCCTTCTGCTTGCATAATTGATTCAGTCTCAGTTGAATTTTCTTACCTCTAGTTTTTTCTCATCTGGTTCATGTTTACTCACTTTTTTCTCCAATACCTCTAAGGCATCTTTGATTTCTGGTCTCAGAGGATGTTCCCCTAATTCTTGTTCTAGATCCTTCAATTGTGCTCTCACTTTCTCCAATTTCCTTTTCAGCGCAGATGATTGATGTTCACAACAATTTAAAGGAGCATTCATGTGTGTCATTCTGCCAGGAGTTTATCAGATCATCATCCAAATCATTGAGGGTGAGCATAATAAGTATTCTTAACCCTCTCTGTATCCTTTTATGTTCAATGTATTTCTGTAAGCTAGTCATCTCCTACCATTTATTAGTTTCAGCAATACATGAATCCTCTATATCTCTGATGGTGGCCTGAGGTGTTTTTTTTCCTTATCCACACTCAATGTTTCAGTTTTCTTTATTGTTATTGCTTGATTATCATTCAAGAGCTCGCTCGCTTGCTGCATTCTTATCATTCTTCTGTCTGCCATAATATAAGAATATTTAAAGACTCTTATTTTCTATTCAGGTTGTTGGTGATAAAAATACTGTTACTTAAAATTTCTTGTGACTGCTTACCTGATTTATGACTCCTAAAATTGAGATTCTGGATAGTATATAAATGTAAAACTGGCAGTTGAAAGTAGGTAGTTATAATTAGGACCGAGTTTCCTTAGGAAAAGTGCTTTTTGACTTGCCTATAACTTTGAAGCTGTGTGACAAATCTTCATGAAATTTACCTAAAAAGTATCCTGCTGTGTATTACTGTGCATGGTAGGTTTTGGGGTAATTTGTCAAGTGGGGGCCAATAAAAAGGGAGGGGGTCAAATAAAGTGTGTTTCCCCTGTTAATTCCCATAGGGATTTTGAACACTATTACAGTCCGAACCGTTGATTGGAGTTACACCACATTTGGCAAGAAGCTAGATCATGGTGGGCAGATGGTTCCTGTTCCATAGTTTTAGAGATAATAAAGGAAAAGGAAATGTAGATATCTAGGGATGTGGATCCTCCACGGATCCATCAGCAGCAGATTCATGAATCTGCACCCCAAAGAAAGGCCTTGAGTGGCTGGTCGCCATCTTAGAGAAAAGTTACGGCCACCAGTTTGTTTATCGGCTCGGTGCAGTGGGGGATATATAACAGTGCAAAGTGAGATAAGGGCTCAGAATAGAGTAATCCCAACCTCAAAGGGCAGATGAGGGACCCCCCCCCCATTGGAAAATCATTGCTCAAATTGTTTTTGCCTGTTTCATGGGCCGTGGATCTGCTGCCGCCTCAGTGTGACCCCCTGTGTAAATCCACAACAGAACTGCAAATCCAGACTGGATCTGGGAATCCGGAGCAGATAAACAAATCCAGAAATTTACACTCAACCAAGCCCACATAGGGTTGGCAGCTCATGGGGGTTTGGGCACAAGTTCTGGCTGGAGGCCTGGCCCTGCACACAACTCCCCCGCCGCTCATGGCCAAAGGTCACAGGGATGTTATAGTTAGGCTCAGGATTTACACCACCACATGTAGAAATTCAGCTGTTATAGTTAGAGTCATGCCCTAAAATAACTACAATTCGCACCCTTACTATGCATAGCTAATTACGCCAGATGTTACATTATTCATGGCATCTTCTATGGCATCATTGATAAAATCACTGCAACATTTGCAATAAGATTTTTTAGAAGAAAACTGAGTATGGAGAGGGAGCGGCCAGCAATTGGTTGCTTGTCTGAGGCACTCAGTACTGTTGAAAGTTCTTCCTTTGTTGTCTTGAACATTAACAGTGAATCAAGCCACCCATCAAGTACTGTGTAAAAATGTATCACTGGTGAAATTGTCCTATCATAGTCAGCACCTTGTAGGAGGGCCGATGGATTGTTCAGCATCATTTCTGGTGCTCTTGTTGTGGTTGCATTATAGCGTTCATACCAAGATAAGTCCCTGGAGGGACGTTCCCGATGTGGGTCCAAAATTATTTCAGTTGAATGGTTTATGCACCAGAACATTGGATTTACTCGGGTATTGTCTGTTTTGCAAAAGGATAGCATCCAGTTTTCAATTAATTCAGAAAGCCAAGCATATCTCAAGTAACATGCTAGAGTCTTGCTGCATCTTTTTTCAGCAGGATACTTGTACTCCATGTTGTCGATTTCCATGCCAGAACAAGATAAAGATGACAACACCACTGATGACTACCAGTAAGATGGTTGGAAAACCTCTGAATAGGGTGGAGAGCAAAGAGTGGAAAATGATCGCATCAATTCAAATATTGCTTTAAATCAGGTCACCAGACCAGAACCAACGTTCTTAGAAAGATGCACAACACCAGTTGCCAAAGACGAGTTAAATATTGTTTGCACAATATCATCAAAGTGTGTCATGCATTGCGTGTGTACCAGCCTCTGAATATTGAAACTCTGAAGTATATATATGAACTGTGGGGAGGAATTGTATATGTAACTTGGATGAGGATTAGCAATATTTATTTTCTAGGAAATTGATGACTGAAGACTTGTATTCATTGCCATGAAAGTAATTGAAAACGAAAAAGTAATGAGATAGGGTGATGTTTTGCTGTTTTAATGAGGTGCTAGTGTTTCTTTCAGAGATTTATGATGAAGGCCTGACACCTCAGAGGAGCAAAGGAGCTGTTTATATCAATTTGAGGCCTGGCTTTTCCCAGTGGGAATGGGATGGTAGCAGGTTAAAGGAAGTACAATCAGTTGAAGGGGTGATTACATAAAATTTCATTTTTCCCACTGGGGTGTGATCCAAGAGACGATGTCAGGTATTTACAGACCAGAAGCACATAAGGGCAGTATGTGTAGTTATGACTACGATGGCATTCCACAAGAGTGATTACAGAGTTAGGTCCTGAAGGAAATTTTTGAGACGATCGAGCAAAATTAAATGAATATGTGTAATGTTGATGCCGATATATTTTGAGTTGAATACAATAGGTCTCCACAACACAGCTCAGTGTATACAAAAGTGATGAGTTTTTATAAAAAATGTTTATGAAATGGTTGAGAAATTGGTTAATAACATTTGTTTAATGCAGGCACCATATGTATTTCTTCAGTGTTTAGCGCACTAGCGTGATGCATGCAATTCACGATTGGTTGTTATGAGGGGAAAGATGACTATCTACTCAGGTTTCAAAGGTGGCATTGTCAAAATGTGTTCCTGTTTCCCATCTTTGTAATAAACTGACTAGTAGCATGTGTACAGAGTGCCTGTGGTCATTTTGAGGAGGAAGACTAGAGGATTTAATAGGCGCCATGATGTGGCGCCCTTGGTGGCATCGCTGGCATTTTGGAGCCAACGGGTAATGGCACACAAGTATAAATTACCAGATGAGTGCCCTCAGGTAACTGGAAGCTTCCTTTCGGCAGTATACGGAGACGAAAGGGAGGTGAAATGAGAGAATTTTTTGTTATGACATGACACTCTTAAATAAAGGGAACATTGGTTATTTGGTGAACAATAAGCGCAGCATATGCGAAGACTCGCTATGATTGAAGTAATGGCTACTTTAGTTACGATATAAAAATGAAAGTAGCATACTATGATGGCGGCGCTCGAATCAAATAGAAATATGGAGAGACTGAAGTCTGTTCTCTTTGGTGACTACACAACTAATTGGAGTAAACTATTCATGGATGTGTGTTGTTACTTTGTAGGAGCGTCATTTTGCAGCCAGCATTTGAAAAAGGAAATGTCCTAAACGTGTCATGCTTGGCGATTGGAATGAGATAATGAAACCAAACCTGGAGAGTGCTCCTTGGTGTCTTTGAGGTGAGGCATTTGTTGTGTATATTTTATGTGCACGCCACTTGCACGAAGGAGGCACCCGTCGTAATAGAGTTCGGCAGTTTAAGTGGTGTTTGGAGGACTATTGACATATACTGCCAGAACCGCCGAAGCCTGGGAAGCACTGTTTATCTGCCAACGATTGGGACGTGACAGCACAGGAGGGCATAAATCACCAGATGAGTGTCCTCAGGTAACTGGAAGCTTCGGCAGTATACAGAGATGAAAGGAAGGTAAAATGAGAGCATTTTTTTGTTATGACATGACACTCTTAAATAAAGGGAATATTGGCTATTTGGTGAACAATGAGAGCCGCATATGCAAAGACTCACTATGATTGAAATAATGGCTACTTTAGTCACAAAATAAGAATGAAAGAAGCATACGATGATGGCGGCGCTCAAATCAAACAGAAATATAGAGAGACTGAAGTCCGTTCTCTTTGGTGACTACACAACTAATTGGAGTAAACTATTTATGAATGTGTGTTATTACTTTGTAGGAGGGTCATTTTGCAGCCAGCATTTGAAAAAGGAAATGTCCGAAACGCGCCATGCTTGGCGATTGGAATAAAATAATGAAACCAAACCCGGATAGTGCTTCTTGGTATCTTTGAGGAGAGCCATTTGCTGTGTATATTTTACGTGCACACCACTTGCTTGGAGGACTATATATATATATATATTTATATATATATATATATATATATATATATATTTATATATATATATATATATATATGAAATAAATAACATTATTTTAATGCCATTAAGAAAATGCAAATATGAGGATAAAGAAAGGTAGAAGTAAAGGGAGGTTAAGGTGATTTTATGGTTAAGGGGTCAGTAAAGGTAAATAGTAGCAATGGTGTGATTTAGGGGCTATGGGGTGCGTAAAAGTAAAACGAAGTAAGTGTGATTTTAGAGTTTAAGAGTGAGTAGAGGGACATTTAGGAAAGGAAGTTTTAAAGTAAAAAAGGGACTTGGAAGGTTTCTCTCCCCAAAAAAAGATCAATGTAGTGTAATGCCCACAGAGTAAAGGCATGCAGAATAAAGACTATTGTAACGTCTGAGATTCATTCTAAATATTTTATAGAAACTAACCTACCTAGAGTGGGGCGATATTTCTTTAAATGATCTTTATGTCTGACAAACTTTGATATATGATATTCTGACTTGACATGCAAGTGGTAAAAACAACTTCCCCCAACACATTTAGAGCGCCCTTGTCCCTTAATTGAAGTCCCTTCTCAGAACTAAAGTGGATGCTTCCAGGAAGGAGTAAAAACACGCTGGGAGCCACAATGAAACTGCATACGGTAGCATAAAATGATCCTGCAAATAAACAATTATGATGGGGTATATAGGATAATACCACTGCTCACCTCACAGTAATTAGGGGATCCTCCTCTTCACCTTGGCAACAGGCAAAAAACTGGACCACCCTCGACTTCTGCCTGCACAAACCATGTAAAAAGAGAGCTCTAATCTTCTGAAACATCTACTGCTTTTTAACCATAAAGAACATAGGCAGACTTGAAGACTAAGGCCCTCATTCCGACCCTGGCAGTCTAAGACCGCCAGGCCCGCGGGCAACAGAAGCACCGCCAACAGGCTGGCGGTGCTTCAGTGCCCATTCTGACCGCGGCGGTAAAGCCGCGGTCAGAAAAGGGGATCCGGCGGTTTCCCGCCGGATTTCCCCTGGCTGGGCTGAACCTCCATGGGGATTCCGACCCCCTTCCCGCCAGCCTGTTTCTGGCGGTTTTGACTGCCAGGAACAGGATGGCGGGAACGGGTGTCGTGGGGCCCCTGGGGGCCACTGCACTGCCCATGCCACTGGCATGGGCAGTGCAGGGGCCCCCTAACAGGGCCCCAGCATGATTTTCACTGTCTGCATAGCAGACAGTGAAAATCGCGACGGGTGCAACTCCACCCGTCGCACCCCTGCAACACCGCCGGCTCCATTCGGAGCCGGCCTCTGTGTTGCAGGGCCTTTCCCGCTGGGACGGCGGGCGCTCCCCTGGCGGGCGCCCGCCGACCCAGCGGGAAAGTCAGAATGGCCTCCGTGGTATTCTGACCGCGGAGCGGCCATTTGGCGGTTCCCGCCAGGCAGGCGGCGTCCGCCGCCCGCCCAGGTCAGAATGACCCCCTAAGTTTAAGACACATTGAAATGCATTTTAATGTATTTATTTTTCTTATACGACTCTTGATGCATCATAAGCAGAGAGTAACCAACTGGCAGGCAGGTTCAGCATGTACCACCTCCAGATGCTTATTGATTATTCCGAATACAACTAGTAATGAGGTAGACAGCTGTAATAGCTACAGGAAATAAAAAGAAAGAGCCAGCACAGAAACAAAATGCACAGGCAAGGCCTGTTTGTGTACGAAGAAAAGTACTGATGCACGAAATATGCAAATAATCTATTTCATTGTCAAAAAAGAAGTAAAGAAAACATAAAGCATGCTTCGCTTGTCATCACAGCCATGGCATGGGTCATCAAAGAGAAAGCAATTCATGACTCAGTATCAAAGTAATACATTGAAGGAAGCGGTGAATGGCACTTTCAATCACTAGATTGAGAAATCTCTAGATTGAGAACATGAACTAGATGTACTATATTGAGAAAATGTGTCTTTGTAAAGCAAGGGAGTATTATCTTGATAAATAGCTAATATACAGAAAAACTCAATGTTAAAAAGCGCGTTTTATAGTGATTATTCCGGCGCCCTTAAGCGAAATTGAGATCAAAAACATTAGAGATCTCAGGAGATGCGTACATCATCCCTTTAATCTTTAAAAGAAATATAACATTTCAGTGCACCCTCATTGATCATTTTTAATACCTTCCTCAGTTTATGCCACTTTGAAAGTTCTAACTCTCCACTGGTAACGTAACATACTACTTTCTAGACAATCAAGATTGTAATATCTGCACACTTGATCGGGATAGGAAAGACTTTGCTCGTTAAATGTTAGAATGTTAGGAATTATATGCAGAGATTCCAAGAAGCCACAAGTAACAACACTAGCTGGAATTCCTGCATACGAGTTCCTGGAATTCTGAATGAAACCCCTCTGAATGAGGAACAGCTGTGTGGAACCAGAATTACCAGCAGGCTGTCCATAAAGTGTTACCGATTCTGTTGGATTTAAGATACACATTTACTAACTATTCTGAGCAGATGGTCTATGAGAGCAGCGGGCTGGTACAAGGGGAGTGGGGAAGAAGGTGGGAAGGATGGCTGAGAGTTATGACCGACAGAGGGAACATTACATGCTCTCATGTGCTTTGTCTCATAGCTGGAAGGAAGCCAGGGAATGGATCAGGACTGCAATGTCACAATTTTCCAAATGTGATGTAACCGGTCAGATTTTCTGGCTCGTAAAATCAGATACATTTTTTCCCAAACCAGGTAAATCCAGGTGTAAACTAAACCTGGAATTATCAGTTCTGCGAACTCTAGACCCAATAATTCACAATTACCTGGCGTCCTGTTGACACTTTCCATCACCTCTGAACAGGTGGAAATATTTTCTCTCTGAAATGGGGAAGTATGCTCATAAAAGAACCAAGTATTTCTGGTACAGTGTTGTAAGTAATTCACCAATCTGGCGAGAAAACTTGTGTCTGCTGGAATTTGGCATAGAGATCCCAGTCAAACTCTGAGGTTCCAGGCTTGCAGAATACTCACACCAAATTTCATCAATCTCATAACAGGGCTCTAAATTGGGCATCACCCTTTCTACAAAATCACTTTCCTGTATTAAAAACACACAAAACGTTTGACAAAACACATTAGGCAAAAACTCTGCATACTCTCACAACACAACTCGGATATACCCTGTTAATCGGTATCACCAAACTCACAAGGGTACTAACCACAAATAAATACATGTTATCAGAATAGGCAGAGCAGAGTAGATTCATCCATTTGAGCTATGCTATCCATATAATTGGGTGTTACTCTACCTACAAAATCACCACCCCTGCAGAAACAATACATACATCATTCAACAGACCTAGTAAAGAGAATACTATTCATACACCTCTCCTATGCAATGTAGTTTAATATCACAGAGCTCACAAGAGCATCAATTCCTTTCAAACCACACACCATCATACAGCAACTAATAAGTTGAACACTAACAATCATTTAACACACCACAGACAAAGCAGTGTATGGCCACTGAGGCTCTTTAACCCTTTGCGTGAATCGGGCAGCCGGCAGACGTCCAACCCTGCAGTGCTCATGTGCGTCAGATGTCTCCCGACTGTCCATACGGCACATGAAATCCCTCTAGTGCAGGCACCAGAGGGATTTCATTTGGATATTTTTAGCCATGGTTCCTGGGGAAGAGCTTTCACAGCCAGCAAGGCTAAAAACATCCCCACCCTGTAATGACGATCGGCGTGCTGTGCGTGCTAATATCATTACAGGGGTAAATAAATATTATAAAATGAGCCGATCAACTCATTTGCTTTCATCTTCTTTGGTGATCAGGAGCATACCTCAGCTCCTTGAGCTCTGATTTCAACTGGAGTAGTACTGTTGGAAAGGGGAGGATCTCATATTCAGAAAAGTGCAAATAACCACTGCTCCTAAACTCCATATCTGGTGCCCATTTCAGAAATACATTTGTTTCCTTGATACGTAGTTTTCACTCTTTATATTTACCAAATTAATTACTGTATACCTGGTACACAATGAAAAACCATTGCAAGGTGCAGCTCAGTTATTGGTTCTGGAAACATAGGATTATCGGTTAACCTACACGCCTTATATATCCCCGCAGCCAGAAGGGTCTAGTGGATGTAACTGTATACTGATTTCAAAAATCTGCCATAGTTAAAAGAAGTTACAGATGAAGACGTAGACATAAAAGGCTGTTTTTTTCAACTCAATTTAATTTTTTTCCATTTCAAATGTTACTTTCCAGAGGAAAACCTCGAAAGATCTACTCAAATGACCCCGTGCTGAATTCAGAATGTTGTCTACTTTCAAGAAACATATAGCTTTCTGGAATCCACCATTGGTTTCACACCCATTTCTTCCACTAACTGGAAGGAGGTTGAAAGCACAAAAAATAGGAAAAATAGGCTATTTCCCAGTAAAATGCCAAATCTGTGTTGAAAAACGTGGTTTTCTGATTCAAGTCTGCCTGTTCCTGAAAGCTGGGAAGATGGTGATGTTAGCACCACAAACCCTTTGTTGATGCCATTTGCAGGGAAAAAACAGATTCTTTCTTCTGCATCACTTATTTCCCCACTTAAAAGAAAAATGCAATTTAGCTGTATTTAGGCTAATTTCTCGGTCCCCTCCATGGGATAGCTTTAGAATCCTAAGGATGTTGGAAAAAAAAGGTCACAAATTTGACATGAATACAATAGGTGGACAAAACGTTATGGGGCCTAAGCGCAAACTACCCCAAATAGCCCAAAAAAAGCTTAGCACTGGGGGGTTGGGGAGTGGTGGGAGGCCTAGGAGCAAAAGGGTTAATTAAAACACTACAATCAGCTACTGCATGTCCATGCTACAAGACTAGCATTGTGCATACCAATCTACCCAGGCGGCAGATACTGAAGTTTGTAAAGGCTTCGGGAGACCTGCATGAAAACAGTATAACTTCCTGATATTCTAGAATTAAATTATGCCTTGGAAAACAGCAAAGGGCACAATAATACCACTGATGACACAGCTAAAAATATTCAGACTTCAATCTCAAACCCATTTACTGCAGGTACCTGAATTTCAACTTCACTGGGACGCTGTTCAAACGCCAGAACGTGGACTATAAACACCACCCTAAAATAACATGGGGCAGGGTTGTCCCACATAGGGCAAGGTGGGCCGGAGCCTTGTCAGATTCTCAGGATATCGACACAAGTACAAGTCCACGCATCCAGATGAAGTTCAAACAGTTATATTGAAAACTTGAAACTTGGGCTTGGCTCGCGCATGGATCCCGCTCTCTTGGACCCATGCTGAAAACACTTGATACAGTATATGTTGCACATACAACACTCACATTAACACCAACTGCTCTTACTCATAAATCCGCCTGACGGCCTACAAATGCTCCTGTTACCTTCTAAAATTTTAAAGTGCCTGTTTTACTGAAGAAATATTGACAAAATTGTTTTTGCGTGAATTCAACCCTTTATTAGAAATTTACCCATTTGATTTATTCATGCACATGGCTGCATATATTTTTTCAATTTCAGAGGCTTGGTTGATATTTTCAATTGAATTTCGGTATTTGTAAAGTGAATGCCTGTCACGGAGATGGCCTCTGCAGTTGAACACTCCTGATGCAGGCTTCTGCTCAGACAGAGTAGATGACAGCTCGGGACACACATACAGTGACACTCCTTGTTAGTGTAAAAGGTCATTTATTTAGGACAGGGTTTAAACATAACATCAACTAACATTTAACTGTATCCCTCCTTTTAACCAGACCTTAACTTTTACGATTCCTTTGCCTTCATTCTCTCCTCAAATAGCTCCCTTCAAATCTCCTACCGTAGACGCTCCCCTATTCCTCCCTTGCCTTCCTTGCTTGTAACCTACCCCCCCCCCACTCTGATCCTTCACCTCCTTGTTTTTCCCCCTGGAAGGGTGGACAAGCCCGCATCTGGCTCTCCACCCTCCCCCATCTCCTGCTACTCACATCACCACATCACCTGCCCTTAATGACTTCCAAAAACCCTATCTCTACGGCCCTACCTAGCTACCAAACCTACTATCGCCTTCCTCCCTGAGCTAGGTGGGTGGGTGGTCAAAACCGCACCCTACCTAGATGCGGTCGGCGCGGAACAGAGGCCTTCCACCCCCCTTTTAAACCCTACCTCCAGATCCCACCCCCACTTACCTGTCCACCAATAGGGTGCCTCCGTGCCACTTCCTGTACCCCGAACGTGCCCGCAGAGAGACTAGACTGGGTCTTTCTCTCCGCGGGCCCCACCATTCCCTGGCTGTGTCAGCGTTCAATTTTGCACATGCACCTAAAGGACAATACGCAGTGGTGCTCAGTGCTAGCCCACGTCTTAGTGGGGACTTGAGTAGAAATATTACATGGGGTCCACTAACCCAAATATGTCCTTGTTTATATCCCTAAAGAGTATATATGAATAGTAACCAGACAGCTTCCGTCTGTGTTCTCAATGCAAGTTAGACTTCCAAGATACAAACTCATGACATGTCTGTAATAAGTACAATTTTACTAAGAAAAAGAACAAAATATTAAATACTCACATTTCTCGCCTCTGTGTCTTGAACATTCAGTAAAAGGATGTTCCTCTTGACTGTCTCGACTTTCCCAGTGCCTCATCTTCCTCGCCTGATGTTTGATGGGTCAAGTCGCATAGGGCCACTTTAGTATACCAGACAATGTTATCCGTTGATGTAATCCAACCCTCTTCTTGAGTTCTTCACTTTTCACCAAATATCAAAATAATTATTGTTGAAATGTAAAAGCACTCTCTTATTACACAGAGCATGAGTGTTATATAACAACCATTGGTAAACACATTAGGTTTCTCTTATGTGATTAATGTTAATTTATTTTGTTGTTGTAAGATTTCGCTTGGTGAGTAGTTGTGCAATATAAGTTACTGAAACTCCACAAAAGTGTTATGACTGGTTTGTTGAGAAAGGCAATATATTGTGTAGTAACTGGTGGTTATATTGTATTAATTAAAGTTACAAATATTGCTTGGCCCCTTGCCTCACATGTGTTATAATGCAGAACTTGGCAAATTGCGATCCCAGAGCTGTCGTGCGCGAAGAGATGAGGATGTGCTTCTCACAGTTACAGCAATAGTCAGCAAATAGCCTTTATGAAGCATGATGCAAATTGGCTTATTTAGGGCCATGCAGTAATGAGAAAAATGAGCGGTAATTGTATTATAGCAGATTTCTGATTTCTAGTGCTGTCACATGGCTCACGTTATATATTACTGCCTCCTTCCAGTTTTTGTTTTTATTTTAATTTATCCATCTTAAAGTCAAGCCCAGAACATAGAAAAGTAAAGAGTACCTTCTTTGACATGCTTGCATTTATCATTTATATAGCTTGTAATACTTACCCTCAGCACTGCCTCTAGGCACAATGAGAATTAGAGTAGGAGGTGAGCCTTGGTATGGAGAATGTTCCAAAAGATGGGCTTAAAACTGTTTTACTGACTCACAGGATACCGGAACACCACACTGCACACTTGTGTGAGCCTTGGCCATTGCAATACAGTAGATTTCATAAGCACAGCACAAGTGTTGCACTGGTGAAACCTTACAAGCACAGTGCAAGTGCTGTGGAGACGAAACCTAACCAGCATCCTGATCCAACGCAAGAATAGCTTAGAGTGGTACACTCGAACAAGAGGGCTTACAAAGAAACCACCAAAACGAGCATTAACCTCAAGATGGGTTTCACAAAAAGTGTTTAGTGTTTTGGTTTTTGCTACAACAACACGTGTTCCTATTTCCAAGTGTGATGGATGCCATTTTAAAGAGCTCAGAAGAACTAAAGTCTACAACCACCCCAGATCAGTTAAGATCTGTAGTGTACGGGCCTACACCAATCTCCGAGATATACAATAACTTGTTGAGTTAACTTACTGGTTTCACAAGGATACAGTCTAAAAAATACAAACCTTCATGAATAAGCCTCATTTATGCGAATCACCAAATACTGGATTGCAACTCACTTTTCATAGTTCACAGAAGCGTACATTGTTTTGATGCTGAACCAATTTAATACATACAATGGTGCTCACATCATTAACTAGGAGTGCAGTTGACCCCAGGGAAATATTCAAGTGCACTTTATTTGCGCTCGTATAAGTATGGAGAAAATGTCTACTGACCTGTTGTGGGTTCTAGAACCCCAGAATCTGGGCTGTAATTTTGCATCTATCACATTATCACATTGCGCAATTCTGGATAAATCACGTCATATCCATTTGCCTAGCAACTGTAAATATGGGAAAACCAAATTATATTTACTATTGTCACCGTATTCACCAACAACAATGCATGCAACTGATCAGCCCTCTGTGATCTACATGTCCAGGACGCTAAACTCCTGTCAAATAAATACTCCGATCTCCCACATTTCTGTCAGCTATCTCTCATGCCCCTTAAATCCTTTCTTCGGATCATTAACAGAATTTTGTTTTTATCCCAGGAGGAGGGAAGTGCTGCAGGCGCCCTCATGCAAACATATGGTCTGCAAAAACATTTCTTGGTCAGTGGATGTAAATACCGCAGCGCCTGTTTGCTCTCCCGGATTGCTTAATAATACATTTTTTGCCTGCACAGCTAAAGATTCAGCCAATGTCGGACATGCGAGTTCTGCATAATTCTTGAGACATATGCAGGGTCTCACCAACAGAGTGTCTAAATGGGCCTCGGCGCTTTCCGTCAGGAGGGAAGTCAAATAGCACCAACCAAAATAACCAACACATTTTAAATTGCAGTGTGGGGAAGAGAAGCACGCAGGCGACAGAGAGCAACATAGAGCAAGGGGGAAGAAGCATGTGATGGGGGCAGCTGGGAAATGCATGCTCTCTCAAGGAGTGCTTAAACAAAAATTAAACAATAGTTCTCTAAAAGTGAGCAGTGGAAGGATTCAAGTAAACAGGTATACTCCAGGGGAGAGACAACACAAGATGGACAAGACAAGCCATCGAATAAGAAGCAAGCAAACGGGAGTGACAATAAGGCCAACCAATGGTCAGTAATGGGGGCATGTAAACCCACTTTAAGTCCTTCGTAGGCTGAAATAGTGTTTTGTAGTCAAACAGCTTGCGATATCTGCTAGGCTTGACTTAAAAACCCCATACCGTTAAACAAACCCTGTTGACCACCATTTCTAGTGGGTAAGATCAGAGTTTGTACAGGGATCGGAATTACAAGCTATGCATAATTATCACACCCTTATAGTAGTCCCCCAATACCTTCTTGCATGTCAAACCTGCCAAAACGCATCTAGTGAAATGACCCAGAAAAAAGGCAAAACATGGGGAATTAAGTTTGTTTACAACTGATTCTGCATGTTGTGCCTCATTGTTATGTTGAATATAAGAACAGGAGGTATTTACTACACACTGTAAATAACTCACTTTGCGGTAATATTTAACACGTCTGGTAAATACCCGACACTTCCCATGAGCGCCTTTCTCTGCACTTTCACCGGACTACATTCGTGTAAAGTCCAGGTGTGGTAGGTTACTCCACTAGTGTTATATACTATGACATTTGTAACAATCCGAGTGGTGATCTGTGCTAAAACAAAATTGTGAATTATAATTGTGCACTTTCAATTGCTAAATTATCATTGTTTTTTCCAGTAGGGCTAGCCCACCTTTGACGTTTTGCTACTGAAGTCCTTCAATAATACTTTAGCAACGTTTGGGATTTTATTTACATTACCCGTTCCTTATTTACGGATTTTCCTGTTACAGTATGATTTATAAGAGATAACATGACAAACAAAGAAGGATATCAGTTGGAGGGTCGCTAAACAATGGAATACAATCAACAATAAGAGCAAATCCCAATTTATAGAAGTACCGCAAGAGCTGAAGGAAACATAGTAGATCAGATTTAGGAAATGGGCTGAAAGACTTGCACAAATAGGCCATTATTCTATTTTGCAAGGAGAATCACTGAGAAAGCTTTTTTTTCAGCTAACTGCGAGATCGTGTGGCATTGTAACAAGAAAATCTCCGATATTAATGTGTCAATTGAGTTACCTAAAGTGTCATTCCCTGAAATCTGCTAGATAATGTCTGCAGGTAAGGCAAGCTAGGCATCTTCTATAAAGCACCTTACCGTCAGTCTCAGGATGGCCCCTATGCTGAGTGGATGAATTACTTTTATTAAGATGTTACTGTGAAGAAAGCAGTAAAACAAGTGCTTAACTTTGACCAGTGGAAGCAAGTGGGACTCAACTGCACTTATTTTTGGGGACCAGCATTTAATTTAACTCCTCTGACTTTGAAACAAAAGAGAAAGAAAAGCACACCAAGAAGGCAGAAGAAAAAGTGGGAAAAACAGTGAGAAAGTGAGTAAGTGGGGATGAAAAGGAAACGTAAAGAGTGATATAAAGTGGTGGAATCAAGGTTATGCAGCCTTGAAATTCATTCTTGACCTTTGATAGCACCAGGACTTCCTAATAAAACTTTGGGAACCGGCACTTATTATACTGCAAATTAAGCACTGAGTAAAACACAAAGAAAAGCCACATGAAAACTGTAATATTCAAGCGTATTAGCATCTACATTTTCTGTCTGTTATTACCAGAAGACAACACTAGGTATTTCATATATATTAAACACTTGTGAATAGAAATTAAAGGAAAAATGCCCAGAAGAAAAGTAATGGGAAGATGATTGGGAAGTCTAGAATTTTTCATACAAACTAGCCATCACACAGTAATTAGCCTAACTGGATATACGGAGCTTTTTAAACTTAGACCTTACGTATTCCGGGTTCCAGTCTATTCCTGGCTGTATTGGATGCTTTTTCTAGACCAAACAGAAACATCATGAACTCAGGTCAGGCTTCCACCAACTGTGGGACAAGCAGGGTGGGATAGATGGATCAGTCTCAAAGGACCCCAATCATCATTGTTATGGAAGATCCATATGCGTTTATATGTCTGTGAGGAGCATAAGTGGGGGAAACAAAAAAGTGAAGATATAAATAAACCTTGCCTACCTGAAGCAAATTTACGTGGGGCAAACCTTAAAAGGAATAGGAAGGCAGGTGTTGGAGGGTGAGAACTGACTTGAGAGGGGCGAAGAGAAATCGGAGACAGGAGGCAAATAACACAGACGGTGGTCAAGGCATTAGAATGTATACATGAACAAGAAATGGGTTAGATATGTGGTTCAGTGAGTTAGGCAGTCTGCTGAGACTCACTTGCTACCTTAGGTCGGCAAGTTTGAACCCCAGCACAGGCAACCATGAGTTTCCTCCTTTCGAGTTTGAGGAAATGAATAACATTGACATGAGTATTCAGTGCTGGTTCTAGAGGGTGGGCCAGGTGGGCCAGGCCCTCCCAATGTAGCCCTGTGGCCCACTCAAGGCCCCTTCGGAAGCAGTAAATCATCTTCTCTTCTTTTTCTGAATGAAAGGAATCGCATAGGCCTGCAGGCTGGCAATCAAAACCTAATTGTGTCTCTTTCATTCTGTAACTCCGTTGCCCTGGAGTACTTTAAGTGCCTGCCGACAGGCGTGAAGTCATGAGGAATGTCTGCTATTATTGTGCATGCATAAAGAGGGTACCTGAGACGCCCCACTGTATTGGTGCAGGGAGCATTTTCTGGCAAAAACAGTGCATTCTTTCAATCTCCCATGGTGCTCACAAAAGGTGGATATCCCTAATATAATTGGAAGGAACTTAAGAGACACTGCACTTTGGGGCACTGTTGGGTATGCATTTATTTTCTCCCAACAGAGTCTCTCATTTGTCACACACATACATAGAAATAGATTATAGTCAGGGACACTGGAATTATGCATATTAGGCATTTTATTAGTAATTATGGATCTGACATATTTGCCACATAACGGAGATCTGCAGCATAATTTCTAAATTTTAACCAACAGCCATATTAAATGGATCAAAAGTTACTAAACGTCAGTGACGTGTTGCTGCACAGTGGAAGGCCCTTCTCAAATGTTTACTAGTCCCCTTTAAGCTGATTATTGCAATATTTGTGTTTTAAAGTGGTAACTAATGAGATAACAGTTGTTTCCGGGCAGTGTTAACCTGTGTAAAAAATAAATGTCAAAATTACAAAGTATTACTACCTCTCATTACACTGCATAATTTTATCAAACTGAAGCATAATTTGGTCTTCCAAATTGCAGTGGCTCTTTTATAGTGCTTATCTTACTCCTCGGGTTGTAAACTGATAAGATAATATACTAGGTTTATACACTTGCTGCAGAGGCATTCCTACAATCTCTGGTTCCACAAGTTCCAATCTTGCTACTCAGCCTTCCATTTCAGAAAAAAGAGTGAGCACTGTATTAAATCTTCCTTTTCTGCATGGTTACCCCAGATTTTGTAGCCTTTTCCACGAAACTATTTTGATGGTTTCTAAACTCTGTATACCTTAATCCTAATAATCAGGAGTAAATTGCCTGTGCTCCACTATTAAAATTGGCACATTCCTAAATGACACATTTAACTTGCCTATAAGTCCTTACTATGTATTCTAGAAAATTAACCTATGGCCTGGAATGTCACATGAGGACTGTTGAACAGAGTGGGCCTGCAAAACATGGCTTCAGGCCTGCCATTGTAACCTGGCTGGTACATTGTAAAATCTACAGTGCAACCTGTTAAAATAACCTCACTTTAAATATGAAAAAGTCACCTCTGTGTAGGCCTTTTAGTCTACAAGGTAGGGTGCATGATATTTTGAAAACAGGACTCATAAAAAATGAATGTCACAATGCTCCTACAGTGACACGACCTCAAAAAATATTGTAACTGTGCCAGACCTGGCTGTCCTATACAGAAAACCAGGGGACAGTTTAAAATATTAACACTGCCTCCTAGGGTTTGTGACGGCAAGGAAAATATTCAATCCACTATTCCTTTACATTTATTAAAAAAACAATTGAGTTAATACTTAAGGAAACGAAAGTTACATTTACCCTTCCTGATGCTCCTGGATGCTAATTTGCATTAGCTCTCCAGCAGCTGCACAGCCGGTACTTGGCCTTTATTAATGAGGTGTGAAATAACTTCCAGGAGCAGCACAATCGACCATTTTGACAGGTAGGCCAATCTGAATGGGCTGTTATGACTCCTCTAAGCTCAGTTGGACATTCAAGTGAGGGTGGCTGTTACTCCTGTTGATACAACAGTGTCACAACCTACCTGAAAGACCTATCTGAGGAATGTGGAAACATGATGCACCCTTGAAAGGGATTGATCAGACCACAATCCTTATGCATCCTGTATGTGGTTGCTGAAGGACCCTGCTTTGTCTTATTATATGTCTGCTTCCCTTTGTTGTGGATCCAGGGCCTGCTTCAACTACGTTTTAGTGTTAGATGTGGAAGAACACTATTCATTTTCATAGCACACTCCCCTACACACCCTCAGCTATCAGAGGCCACGCTTCAGTGATACCTGCTGAGGTAAACATCCGGCCTGCGCTTCCACATTGATGGACTGAATTTCACCTTCATCTCCCCCAAGATCCCAGCACCTCAGAAAAAAATGACAAGCTCCCATTCAGAGCTGAAATTTTAGAAAATTTTCAGCAAGAACTCTCAAACGCTTCAGAGCATCAACGGGGCCAATCTGCTTCAGGTATACGGATTCGGTTCCATGTCAGTGGCTACTGTTTCACCGACACCCATGTTAACGCGTCCCTTTATAATAAATTATTACACATTGGGACTCGTTTTAGGCCAATGAATCTTTTGACCCAGTTGAGAGACACCTTAGGACGAGATAACTAATCAACATGTCAATCAATACGTCAATAATATCATCAATATTTATCACAATAATGCATTTCACCTTAGTCAAAGACATTGGTCAAACTCAAGACACCACCATGACCTTGAAGTCATGAATAACCACACCCGTTTAGTATGAACTTAGTGATATTTATTCCCTATTGGTTACAATACTACGAGCAAATTTATTAATATCAAAACCAATAAGCACAATAGCATAGTCACAATATGGCAACTCTGATAAGATTTCATTAACGCAAGAATCACAAACATCAGAACATAGCAAAGTGTGAACATAGGCTATCCTTAGCAAAGTATCATCAACAAAGCATTGATTCAGTCGTTTGTCTATTTGCGTCAGTTTAGCGAACCCCTTCTCAATCAAGTGCCCTAGTTACTTCACCTCTTTCTGACAGTACTGCAATTTCTTTGGGGTACACTTTATGTCCGTTCTTTTCCCAAATGGTTCAATAAAGCAATTGTGTCATACCTGCAGTCGTCTTTCAACAAATCATCAATATACTGTACCAGAGTCGAACTGAAAGGCAGTTCTAATGACTCTAAGTCCTTCTTCAATATCTGATTGAAGATGGATGGTGACTCAGAAAACCCTTGAGGAATTCTGCACCAACTGTACACCTTGTCCAGGAATTTGAAACTGAAGAGAAATTGGCTGTCCTCATGAAGAGGCACCGAAAAGAATGCTTGTGACAGGTCCACAAATGTGAACCACTCTGCATCACACGGAACCTGAAACATGATTACTGCTGGATTTGGCACTATGGGGCAAAATCTTACCACAATATTGTTTATTTTCCTCAAATCCTGTACAATTCGAACTTCCCCACAAGGCTTTTTCAGACCCATTATTGGTGAATTACATGGGCTGCTCATCCTTCTTTCAGAACTCCTTGTTTCGCAAAGTCTGCAATTATCTGTGATACTTGAATAAGGACATCTTGTGCCATGTGGTACTGTGGCACCTGGGGAAACACTGCATTTGGCTTTACCTGTACCTTAACCGGTTCTACTACTTTTAGCAGTTCCTGTCAGGTCCCACACTTTCTCTGTCACTGTTCCCTGCAACTCAGCTGGTAAGTCTGACACTGTAAGCATCGGGAATAAGGTTATTAGAGGGTATTATTCATTTGCGGTCTCTGTTTCCGATTCTAAAAACTGTCCATCATCCCCCTCATCATCACTGTTTGTTTGCACCTCAATCCCTTCATTAGAACAGGTAATTGAACATTTCGTCTTGCACAGTAAGTCTCTACCCAGTAAGGACACAGGACTAGAATCGCAGACTACAAACTTATGCAGTCCCTGGAAGTTTCCAATCTCAACCTGGACCGGGTCTGTAATCGGGTTTGTCAAATGCTGGTTTGCTACTCCTACTGCCCATATGGTACGCACTGAAAGTGGTAATTTCGGGACTTCTGCACTTCTGACTGTAGAGCATGTGGCTCCTGTATCAACTAGGAATGAAACCTTGTGACCCATTACCTTTCCCTCTACATAGGGTCCCCTCTAATCTACTTCTAAGGACGCTGCAAGCCTGCACTCTTCACTGTCTGAACTATCATCCGACCATTCATCGTTTATTCCATCCTCACCACGCAATGGGAACTGCTGCACTGTGTTATTTTGACTCATCATTTGACCTGTGACCTGCTGAGGAAGCATCACCTGTTGCTGTCCCATTGGAGCTAATGGTAATTGCATTTGCTGTCTAGGTACCATGGGAACCTGCTGTTGTACTTGCTGCATTTGTGCTGGTTGAACATGCGGCATTTGAATCTGCTGCATGAGCTGTAACCCTTGCATCTGAACCATGTTATTCTGGAAGTTCTGATTTTGACCTCTCGATTTTTGACCCCTCATATTTTGAAATGTGCCAACATCAGTGCTTTCTTTGAACAACACCATCATGCACCACATTTGGGCATTCCCGCTTCCAATGCCCCACGGCCCCCCACGCGTGGCATTATGACATCTTTTTCATCCCCTGTGCATCATTTTGAACCACAACAGTATTTAAATCTGGACCGCGATTCAAAAAACCCCGACCTCGGCCTCTCGGCTGTGTCTGAAACATGCTATTCCCTTGCGGTTGCTGCTGTACCATCTGTTGAATTCCATTCCCCTGCATACCTGCCTGCGGTGCCTTAATCTGCATCACCATCACTTTCTCCTTCAACTTTCTCTGCTTCAGCTCGATCTCATTACTACAGTATTTCGCATACTGTAACACCTCATCAATCGGCTTCGCTTGCCAACAGATCAAATGATTCTTAATCATCTGGCTAACCTCTGGTCTTAGCCCTTCAACAAATCTGAACACAAGATGGTTCATGTCTTTCGGCTCAATAGTCTCAGTGCCACTGTAATGCTTGAAGGCTTTCAACAACCTCTCATAATAAGCATGGATTGACTCTTTAACCTCCTGTGAGGTCCGGTCGATTTTCTGCGACACTTTCGGCGACACTTTCTGTTTCAAAAACTCAATCACTTTATGATAGTACTTCATCACCTCCTCAGATGGTGCTCCAGTCACCTTATCCCTTGCTGGTTCCTGTGTCGGCCAGTCCACACCTCTCTTGCACTCAAGCCATAAGTCGGGTGGAACAATGATCTCAAACAAGGTATTCAAGTTCTTCCAGAGACACTTCGCAAGCTTCACAAACCTGTCTGTCTGCTGATACCACTCTATCGGTTTCTCCCTCAACCTGGGATAATCATTTGTGAATGACAGAATATCTCCCCTAGACCACAGTACATGGACTAGAACCCCTCCAGCTGTTTCTCTCATTGGTAACATTTTTACTGTTCCAGTGTCCAGTGAAGCTTTAGCCTGACTTGATTCCGGACTGTCACTTTTCTCCTTATCTCTTTTCTTTGCCCATCTGCCTTCTCATTTTTCTAATGCACCCCAGATTTGCGCACTTTGGAGTACTTCTTTAAGATGCGCTTCCATTCCGGCGGACGTCATGTGATCAAAATCTTTAGAATCGAAGTCTAATCTATAGCTTTGTTTCAAATGTTTAGTATTTTCAATATCAATGTTGTACTTATCCGCCAGGTTTGCCAATCTCTGGTGCACCTTGCCCACTTCCTTAGTGATTTTGGGGCACAGATACCTCAATTATGCCTCTGTGTATGACTCTAATCTGTTTACCCCCCTTGTCCCTTTTATTAGTTCGGCAGCTTCCACACCCAATCTCACAAAGTTCAGGTATTCATCCCTGTCTGACCTCTTTGCGATCACTGTAGTAGTTTGTGACACACTGGTCTTTTCTAACCACTCATTTAACTGTTGCACGGAAAACCCTTGTAACAAAATGTTTCCTGACTGCATCAATGGTGACTGTGATGTCTCCGCACTCATTGTCTGTGGGGCTAGCACACTCAACCCTGCTTGTCTCATTGCCTCTAGAGGAGCTCCAATCGGACTGAGGTCTAACAAAGATCTGAGTCCTTCAGCTGCTTGTTCTCTTGGTAAAATGGGCTGGGGAGTTCCTGTGAAACCTCCTCTTGTTATTTCTTGGGTCCTCACTCCCTGATCGCATGTGCCAGGCTTACCTTGCGCATACAGCGGTACTGGTGGACCAACAGTAATTAGCAATGATATGGCAGCTGGTGTCTGACCTGGTACCAAACCCCGTGGAGCAGTAACTCCCAAAGCTTGACTCACTGTAGCTGGTGCAGGTACAAACGGAGGTCCTGCCACTGGACTATAACCCGGAATCAGCTGTTGCTGCGGCTGGGGCAGCAATTGCGGAATTGGCTCAATCTGCACTAACCTCGATTTTGTATATATCGGATCAGGCGGCACCATCAGACTCGTAGTAGTCTCTAGCACTGGGTCGTCTGGATAAATCCTCTGTATCTGTGGCGGAGGTTGCAACTGTATCTGCATGTCTGGCGCAGTGGGTACACTGGCACCATTTTGTATCAACCCTGTATCAATAGTCTGCACTGTATTTGTAACTCCCTTATCCTGCGTCAGGTTCCCAGGACCTGCACGAGTGCTCGGGGCATTGACATCTATTGCATAAGGTGGCGGGCGATGATGCAACAACTGGTTAAGAAACTCTTCATCGTCTGAGTCGTCTTCCTCTATCCAAGACCTCTTAGTCTCTTTTGGCTTGCTAGAGCCTTTATCTGTCTTACAAGTGGCTTTCTTTCCCTGTGTCTCGTCTTCTTGTGTTATTGCTGGAAACAATTTGAGTCCGTCAACTATTCCCCTTCTCCACATTTTGCTCTCATTGTCCCATCTAGCCTCAGCTAAAGTCTTCTCTGCCCTCTTCATTCTCCTCTCAAATTGCTGCTGTCTTTGTCATATGCCCATTAAATCCCAGACTGCTAATTCGTCATACTGAGCTGGCCTCGGAGGCGGCTTTTGTATGCTTCACATCCACCTCAAGTTCTCTAAAATTCTTGTTATGAACGTTCCGTGCTCCGGAAACGCCAAACATCCCTCCTTCTCTGTTAATTTGCTCCACTGCTTCATCCAAAGACAAGGCACCACTCCCTTTTCCTCCATTACTATATAAGCTGGAGTACCCTCAGGTGGTGTAGGCTCCCCTTCACTCGCCATAATGTCTGCGTCTCCTTTCAGAGAGCTCCTTAAAGCCTTGAAAAAATTCATCTTTGCGTCTTTTGGTTTTGTTTTAAACTAATCAGGAAGTGACTTTAATTCACAGGACACTCTTCACCCACCTTTCTCAACCTATTGTCTCTCACGGACGGCTGCCAATTCGTGTGCGACCCCTCTCGGTAACTGACCTACCCCAGCGCGGCACCACTGACGTCACACTCACACACTGTAGCTGACAAAGTCTTCCGGCTTGTCCTCCTTACACTAGATTCACACCAAACTAATGCAATATATTGCGAGCACCTTTAACAACAACAACTCAAATTTGCCGGTTTACTACAGGAATGGTACACATTTGCTTCAGAACTTTACAGAGATTTCACTTGAAGCCTCGCCGATACTCTCTCCTTCTCAGCTCCCGCACCTGCATGCAGAATTCGACCCGCAAATCCCACTCTCGACTTGTCAATGGTTTGTCCTAGTGCACTATAGAACTTGCCAAATCTCCATGAAGATTTCACTCATACACTTGACTCAAACTTGACTTGTCAACCACGCCCGATTGACCTATTAAACCGCACAAATTACAATATAAACCCAAGTGTCTCCTACACTTGTCAATATACTCCGGAGTCTTAGACCACGACGGGTTCGTACATTACCAACCAACCACGTGGATAATTTTTGAGCACAAAGCGCCACACTCATATGAATTACGCCGACATCCCTACTCTCATACTGCGCCCATTCCTCTTTCCTCTTAAAACAACATTACTTGATCTAAAACACACAAAACTTCACAAATCACCTGCAAAATGCATAAGCTGAGCAAGCGCAAATTCTACACCACACATGCTAAGACGCCGAGAACATTCCCAACTCACTTAGGCAGACTCCGAGATCCCGGGAAAGTCATGGGGAATTTAGAAACACATCATATCTCCAATTTTCATTATCTCAGAAAAACAATCTAAACAGTAATTCTCCGTCCTAGGGCCCCAAAGGGCCAAACCGTCGCTCTGCTACCAGAACTGTGAACGCATCCCTTTATAAAAAATTATTACACATTGGGACTCGTTTTAGGCCAATTAATCTTTTGACCCAGTTGAGAGACACCTTACAACGAGATAACTAATCAACATGTCTATCAATACGTCAATAATATCATCAATATTTATCACAATAATTCATTTCACCTTAGTCAAAGACATTAGTCAAACTCAATACCCCACCATGACCTTGCAGTCATGAATAACCACACCAGTTTAGTATGAACTTAGTGATATTTATTCCCTATCGGTTACAATACTACAAGCAAATTTATTAATCTCAAAACCAATAAGCACAATAGCATAGTCACAATATGGCAACTCTGATAAGATTTCATTAAAGCAAGGATCACAAACATTAGAACATAGCAAAGTTTGATCATAGGGTATCCTTAGTAAAGTATCGTCAACAAAGCATTGATTCAGTCGTTTGTCTATTTGCGTCAGTTTAGTGAACCCCTTCTCAACTAACATCTAATTAGCATTGGCATGTTGGGCTTCATGCAAAACAATTTAGTAACACAAATTTGGAAAACATCTAGCTATGGTCTCTGCCAAATGAAAAGCAGTTGGTACCTAGAAAGGAAAAGCAAACAGACAATCACAATTTCATTGTCATATAGTTACCCTCCAAGGTTTGGGTCAGCACTCAGGTTCGGTCTTCGTCTTCAGGTCATCAGTTGATTCACCATCAGTCAGGAACTCAGCTCTCAGGCAAGGGTTACTTCCCTCATAAGGAGGTAAAGTGTAAAATAGGCAATCTAAGGGCAAGGACGGTTCTAAATAAATCAGCCAGTCACCAATAAAAGTGACAAAGTCTCTGGATCATAATGTACAGCATCAGCATCTCCCCCTCTCCTAGTCTCCTACTCCCTAATTCTAATTCACTTCCTGGTGACAAGGGTTTTTTCGTTGTACATTCCCCTAAAATCTTGTTGGACAAAGGTTGCATCCCACTATCTTTAGCCAATTAAAAACATATTGGCCCTCATTCCGACCGCCGCCCGCCAAGCGGGAAACGCCAGAAGACCGTACCGCGGTCAAAAGACCGCAGCGGTCATTCTGACTTTCCCGCTGGGCTGGCTGGCGACCGCCAAAAGGCCGCAAGCCCGCCCAGCGGGAAAGCACCAGCAACGAGGAAGCCGGCTCCGAATGGAGCCGGCGGAGTTGCTGGTGTGCGACGGGTGCAGTTGCACCCGTCGCGATTTTCAGTGTCTGCCAAGCAGACACTGAAAATCAATGTGGGGCCCTGTTAGGGGGCCCCTGCAGTGCCCATGGCAGTGGCATGGGCACTGCAGGGGCCCCCAGGGGCCCCACGACACCCGTTCCCGCCAGCCTGGTTCAACCAGGCTGGCGGGAAGGGGGTCGGAATCCCCATGGCGGCGCCGTGGAGGATTCACTGGGGCAGCGGGAAACTGGCGGGAAACCGCCAGCTTCCCTTTTCTGACCGCGGCTTTACCGCCGCGGTCAGAATAGCCCCAGAAGCACCGCCAGCCTGTTGGCGGTGCTTCCTCCGTCCCCTACCCTGTTAAATTTAAATGCAATAATTCATAAACATTAGTCATTTTCCCCGTATACATTGGCGGCCACTCCCCGTGGGCACAATTCAAGTGCACGTTTGAGCAAAACATATTAATACAGTTTCTATGCAGCATTATTATACAATTAGTAGATGAACATTTCATGTTAATATCGATTATATAAGCTACACTCTCTCACCCGCATAGAGAGGATTTTTCTTCCAAAAAAGAAATAAAGTCTATTTTTAAAGCGAGACTCAGAAATATTTTTGAACTTTTTGACTTGCAGACTTTTACCAGGACTGATCTACTTCATATATCCGAAATGAGCTCCACTGGTTGGCCCTCAAATTACACCTAGTTCCTAGTCTAACACAGCCATTGAGAACCATTGGTGTTTTTGGTGCCATTTTCAACTAAAACTCATACCTTTGTCGTAAAGTAGTGTAGGTGAAGAAGATAGTATCACAGGTAGATGAAGGAGGATGAAAAATGAGTCTGAGGAAGTAGGATGGACAGAGAAATGGAATAGATTAGCAAAATGAGTGACGCACATGGGGGAATGGGTAAGCATGTAATTATTCGGGGCAATAGGAGGTGAACAGAGTGAGAGGAATACAGGAGGTTGAAAGTGAAGGATGACACTTGTTAAGGATGGGGATAATGAGAAAGGAAGCTTGTCACATAGGACGGCCTTGGGCAAATGATATTTGGGAGGGGAAAGAGAAGGAGTGTGGAGAGACTGGAGGATATTTGTAGAACAGAAAAGAGGAGAGATTGATGGCAGGGAGGGTGATAGGTAAAGAGGGGGTGATAGGAATGATAGAGACTGATGGGAGACAGAAGAATGGGAGGGAAGAGGAAGCATGCTAGTCACTGAGGTGAGACCGTTCCGTTTTTTAGGCACTCACAGGAGCTGGAAATTTCCTCTTTATTTTCTTTAAGATTCATATTGCTCAAAAGAGTTTACAAGAAAATAGTGATTGAGAAACCAGCCATCTAATTACAAGTCCAGTGACACAGTGAGCAGATAGGGGTTGAAACAGACCCACGTTTAATGTCTGGCTTGATTTTGTTGCTCAAGTTGCCTTGATTGTTCCTTCAATTGTTTCTGTAGATATTTAGTAATGATATGCATAACCTCAGGTGTACTTAGATCCTATGGATGCTCATGAGTATGTGCTACATAATCCAGTCCTTAGCGGTGCCACTTTTTGAATGTGGATAGCTACCAGGGAAGAAAAGAGACAGAAAACTGCCAAGGCCAATTATGCACACCCATCCACCCAAACAAGCAAATGAACACATCTCATTCTTTTACATGCATAAACATGTTAACCTGTAGGCAGCAGCAATGATGGTGAGACTGATTGAAGAGGGTGAGGTAAAAGAGAAAAGAGTAAGATGAAGAGAGGGGGATGTGAAGCAGAGAGACGGAGGATAGTAGGGAGGAGGCTGAGGCAGTAGGAGGATAGTGAGAAGAAAATAGGATGGTGGAGAGAGAAGGAGGGAGAGCTGGAAGCACAAGAGGGTGAGCAAGAGTAAGAGGGTGAGGAAGAGAGATAAGGGTGTGGGAGAGAGAGAAAGACAAGAAATAGACAGAAGTGTGTCGTAGAAATAGAACGATGAAGTGGAGTGAGAGTAAGTTGGCATGCAGTGAGAGGATGATGAGGTCAGAAGAGAGAGAAAGTAGGTAAGGTAGAAATAGAGGCGGGCAGTGTCAGAAAGTAGCCCCTTTCTAGCATGGTTACCCCCACTTTTGGACTGTTTGTGAGTGTGTGTCAGTGTGTTTTGCCTGTCTCACTGGGATCCTGCTAGCCAGGACCCCAGTGCTCATAGTTTATGGCCTAATGTGTATGCCTGTGTAGGCCCTAGCTGTGCCACTGAGGCTCTGCTAATCAGAACCTCAGTGCTTATGCTCTCTGTGCTTTTAAATTTGTTGCTGTAGGCCAGTGACTCAATTTACCAATTTCAATTGGAACACTGGACCCCCTTATAGGCTACCTAGGTACCCAGGGCATTGGGGTACCAGGATATCCATATGGGCTGCAGCATTTCTTTTGCCACCCATAGGGAGCTCAGACAAACCCTTGCACAGGCCTGCCATTGCAGCCTGCGTGAAATAACGCACACGTTATTTCACAGCCATTTTCACTGCACTTAAGTAACTTATAAATCACCTATATGTCTAACCTTCACCTGCTGCTACTACGTGTGAGGGCACCCTTGCACTAGCAAAGGTGCCCCCACATAGTTCAGGGCTATTTCCCCGGATTTGTGAGTGCGGGGATGCCATTACACGTGTGCACTACATATAGCTCAATACTTATATGTAGCTTCACAATGGTAACTCCGAATATGACCATGTAACATGTCTAAGATCATGGAATTGTCTCCCCATTCCAAATCTGGTATTGGGGAGCCAATTTCATGCATCCTGGGGGCTCCACCATGGAACCCCAGTACTGTCAAACCAGCTCTCTGAGGCTTGCACTGCAGCTACAGCTGCTGACACCTCACAGACAGGGTTCTGCCCTCCTGGGGTCTGGGCAGCCCAGTCCCAGGAAGGCAGAACAAAGCATTTCCTCTGAGAACAGGGTGTTACACCCTCTCCCTTTGGAAATAGGTGTTACAGGCTGGGGAGGGGTAGCCTTCCTCAGCCTCTAAAAATGCTTTGAAGGGCACAGATGGTGCCCTCTTTGCATAAACCTGTCTACACTGGTTCAGGGACCCCTTCTCCCCTGCTCTGGCAAACTGGACAAAGGAAAGGGGAGTGACCACTCTCCTGTCCATCACCACCCCAGGGGTGGTGCCCAGAGCTCCTCCAGTGTGTCCCAGACTTCAGCCATCTTGCTTTGCAAGGTGTGGGGGCATTCTGGAGGGCTGTGAGTGGCCAGTGCCAGCAGGTGATATCAGAGACCCCTCCTGATAGGTCCATACCTGATAAGGTAGCCAATCCCCCTTTCAGGGCTATTTAGGGTCTCTTCAGCTCTGCTTGCAAGTTTCTTTCAGTAATCCTCTGCAACAACTTCAAACTCTTCTGACCTCGTATCAACCGCAGCCTTCTCCAAGAAACGCTGTAACTGCAACAAAGTGTCTACAAGAGACACTTTTCTTTAGCAACCTCAGCTCCAAGTCAGCAACTGCAACAGTTTCCATGGTGTGCATGTCCCCCTCCCTGTCTTCATCCTGCACCAGAAGGACCTATGAAATCTCCCGTGGATTGACAGAGTCACTCCCCTGCTCCAAACAGGCACCTTCCAAGGCGACGACCGGTACCCTGGGACTCCTCTCATGACAACGAGTGTGCTCCTAAGAACATAAAGAGTGGACATCATCGACATAGACTGTCCTGAGGTTCTGCTGACGCAATTTGGAGGATGTAAGACCTTGCTTTCCCTGAGAGCAATGGTACCCCTGTGTACTGCATCTTCCTCACCTACTGTGGCCTCTGTGCACTCTTTGCAAAATTCCTTCATGCACAGCCTGGCCCAGGTCCCCAGCACTCTATCCTGCGATGCTCAACTTACTGAGTTGTTCTCCAGCGGCGTGGGACCTTCTTTTGTTGTGCTGCATCAACTGCTTTTTGCACCTCCTTTGAACCTGGATCCTACAACTCCTGTGGGTGCTGGCTGGTGTTCTGAGGGCTCTCTAAAGTGCAGAGAGCTCCCTATTCCTCCTCACACAGAGTTGAGGCCCCCAGGTCCCTCCTGGGTCCATCCAGCACCATTTTGATGAAAAATGCACTTTTGTCGAACTTCTTTCGACTTGTGGACTTGGTCCCCTTCCTTTGCAGGTCTTCAGGTCCAATAATCCAGCAATTGTTCTTTGCAGACTTGGTTGGCTGCTGCAAAAATCCCAAAAACGAGGTGTAGTGTGGCCTAAGGAAACTTGCAGTACTTTACTCCTGCTTTTCTGGGCATGGGGGTGGGGTAATTTATTTACCTTTACTGTATTCTTACTCTCCCAGCGATTCTGCACACACTACACTTGTCTAGGGGGAAATTTGTGATTCGCATTCCACTTTTTTAGTATATGGTTTGTGTTGCCCCTAGACCCATTTTCTCCCATTGCATTCTATGGGATTTCTTACTGTTTGCATTGTTCTATGGCTATTTACTTGTCTAATTTTGGTGTCTAGTGTATATATTGTGTGTAATACTTACCTCCAGATGGAGTATTGTCTCTAAGATATTTCTGGTACTGTGCCACCCCAAATAAATACCTTTATTTGTGGTAACACTGAGTATTGTCTTTGCTTGTGTATAAGTATTGTGTAACTGGAAGTGGTATTGCATGAGATTTGCATGTCTCCTAGTTCAGCCTAAGCTGCTCTGCTATAGCTACCTCTATCAGCCTAAACTGCTAGAACACTACTACATTCACTAACAAGGGATAACTGGACCTTGTGTAAGGTGTAAGTACCCAAGGTACCCACTACAAACCTGGCAGGGTGAGAGAAATATGAGGGAAACATGGAGAAAGAAGGGCAAAGCAGAGAAATAGGTGGATAAGCTAGAGAGAAAGAAGGATGAGGTGAAGAGAGTGAGGTGGGAAGAAGTAAAGGGAGAGGTGGGCAGGGCAGCAGGGTGAAATAGAGAGAAAGAAGTATGAAGTTAGGAAAGAAAAGGGGGAGACAGACAGAAAGCAGTGTGAGGTGGAGAGAACAGAAGAGAATGAGCACATAGGTTTAAACCTCTAGAAAGATTCAATTAAAACTAGTAGACAGAAACCAACGGTAGGTATGGTGTGCAGCTCACATCTGCACAAGACCATCCAGCATGCCCGGACCCAGCTCTCAGATACTGGGAAACTCTGGAAAATCCCACTCTTCTTTATGGCCCACCTATGTTTCTTCATGGCCCTCCCAGATCCCAAATCCTGGACCCAGGCCTGTGAGTAATGCCTATTTTGAGGCCACCATTGGTCACAAAATTGCAAGATATATAGTAGCAATTCATTTGTATTAAGCAGGTTTTTAATGCTATCATGGGAAAAGATTAATCAACTATGGAAGAAGAAGCCACATTTATATTGGCGAGGTATGCCAAAGAAAAGTCATCAAAGTAAACAATATGATGATGTCACACAGCACTCACAACTTTATGATGAAAGCAAAGATGGCTGCCCCCTTACCTTAACTCTGGAATACCATGACTGTGCGTCTAGAATCGAGGAAGAGACAATAGAACATAACGAAGAGGCGAAGCCAGAAAATGCACATTGTGTATTTAAAGTTAAAATACCAATGTTTGTTAATAGAAACCGATACACTAGCGTTCCAAAATGGGCCATTTGAAAACTAAGAGTAATATAGGCCCTAAAAGAGAAAAACGATGTGAAATTCTTATCTGTAATTTAGCAGCAGCATATTTGAATGATTTGTTCTAAAGAAGGGATAGAAATTCAACTAACACAACAAAGTTGGCATTAATAATATTACAACAATACATCTTATTTTCTCCTTCAAGAGTGCAAACGATTGGGCTGAAATCAAAGAAAGGACATTATTTCCTCTATAGGTTGGATGAGTCAAATTTAGGACATATATTTGTGGACGTTTCCTTAGATAAAGGTTTAGGATATTTCTTCACACTACAAATTCTTAGACCAATTATTTTACTACCCCGTAGGCAGTGGTTCCTAGTCTGTGCGCTGCGTCTCCCCTGTGAGGAGTCAAAACTAGCCAGGGGCACGCGAACAAATGCGCACCAAGCACGCAGTTTGGGAACCACTTGTAGCTACAAATGTATATAAAACACAGCATTGCGTGCTTTCATTTAGGTTTTAGATAAGCAGACACTCTGTCGTGCTGCTGTCTTACTCATTGACAGTCTTTCCAACCTGAACCCCCGCCCCGGCGCCATGGCAACCAGCCACGATGCGGAGGCAGTACAGGCCGCGCTCCACATACTAGGCGAAGCTGGCCGGGCTGACCTCCTCAGGCCTGGGGTTTTGGACCAGGCCTGGGTAGGGATGGTGCGGCCGACGCGCATCGCATCCGGCCGGGTAGCGGCGGTGGTAGCCGCATGCACATCACCAGAGAGGGCCAAAAATCCCAAAAAAGCAGCGGCGGGACTGGCGCATGGCGCAACCTCTCCCTCCAGCCAGATGGGAGACGGGGAGGGTCCCACAAACGAGCCAGAGCCATTAAAGGATGGGGCAGCGCCAGATCAGCAGACAGGGGGCATTGATTAACACCAGGAGCAGAATTTGGGGGACGGGGCCCCCGTGCAAGACATAGTGGTGCAGGAGCTCCCAGCCCCTATCATAGAGATGACGCCCATGGACTTGTCGCTACCCAGGGGCGGGGCCAACCCGGCTGGGGTCAACAATGCAACAAAAAAGAAAGGCAAGGGACCCAGACAAGTAGGCGCGCAGGGCAAAGGCAAGGCCAACAAGGGGCAGCCCAAGAAAGCCGGGGGGCCCGAGCCTTTTACTAGCGCAGGGCAGAGTGGCCACGCAGCAGGCAGGCTAGACGTGGGCGAGGCATGGGACTTAGAGGCCAGGATACGTGAGCAAAGCTGCATAGCGGCAGAAACAGAGGACAGGTGGGCCCAATTGTGCATGGAGTGGGAGATGTCCGCGCCATACGGCCGGCAGCTAAAGAGGCCAGCAGAGAGCACAGGGAATGTAGGAAGCATGCCACAAGAAGCCAGCAAAGGTAGCTGGGTATGGGTTCCGAGCAGTAGGGGTCAGGAGGCTGGTGCGGCCTGTGGGTTAGGTAGCGCGATGGGAGCCAGTGGCGCACACAGCCACGTTGGGCGCGGAAGGTCAATGCCAACACAAGACGTCGGCAGAAAGAAGGTGACGCCAACGGGGCACAACACGGCCTCTGCATGTTGGTCCGAAGCGCTAGAGGGGTCTTCGGCGGCCTTCTCTACTCCGCAGGAACGGGGACAACACAGAGATGGTGGGCGCCATGAGGGTCATGGTGATGTCTCAGCTAACTACATGACGATGAGTGTGAGTGTGGATAAAAGGATGGATGTGGGCGAAGAAGATGTTTTGGAACTTGACTATGAAGAGGAGCTGGATGAATGGGAAGAGGGGAAGATTAGAAAGACAGAGGTGCACAGCATGAGGGGGAGGGGAAGAGGACGCAGAAGCGGCGCAACCCCTCTTTCCGCTTCTATCTTTCAGGATCAGGATACCAGCGGTGGATTACATGAAAGAAGACAAGACCAAGCACGTGGCAGAGGGGCCCGGAGGGTTTCGCGGCCTGTGGGAACACAAGGAAGAGGAAAAGGGCAGTGGTGGTTGGTTTGGGGGGATGGCGCAAGGGGAGGGGATGCTCCGGAGTGTAGGTCTGTTGGGGTAGGTGACGGTTCTATACTTGACCCATTATCAACAAAAGACAAACAGGGTGGTGAGAAAGGAAAAGAGCTACAAGGCAGAGCTTCAACCGAGGGTGAGAGCGGGGACAAGTTAACAGGAGAGAAGTCAGGGACAGAGGAGAAGGAAGGGGGAGATCACAAAAAGAGGCTTCCCTATATGGGTTTGGCTATGCCATTGGGCTCACATGTAGCAGAAAAAACTAAGGCCAGAATATGGAGACATGAGTATGTAGACGTTTTTAAACTCTTGCATAGGGACATACAAGCCAAGGAAGGTTCTAAGGAGGAAGAGTGGGAGTTGGCCCGTAGGCCAAGGGTACCAATTAATATGGATAATTGGACATCAGCGTTTTTGATTTTCGCAAGCATTTATTGCGAGAAATACCCAGACAGGGCTATAGCGCTCTTTAAATATATGGACATTATTCGGAAGGCGCAAATGCACTTTGGGGGTTTTGCCTGGTTGAGTTATGATGAGGAGTTCAGAGCCCGAGTGAGTATCAATCCTGACAAGCCATGGGGAGATGTAGACCCAGAATTATGGATGCAATGGATGGCGTCGTCGCAATCCACAGCATCTACCCATACGGCCAGTGGTTTGCCAGTGGTTTATAAGCAGTTTCAGGCACGTCCCGCCCCGGGAAGGGCGGGCGTGGGACAGAGAACACCGTCTAACATGACGGGAGCTTGCTGGAACTTCAACAAGGGGCTCTGTTCCAGACATCCTTGCAAATTTAAATACGATTGCTCCAAATGCGGGGGCCGTCACCCGGTCACGCAGTGTTTTTCGCTTTCCAGTCCAGCTGAGCAATGGAGGGCAGCTAAAGGCAGAGGGACACAGGGCGCTCCTGCTCCAAAGGGGGCCTACGCCAGTTAGGTTAGTCTTCCTCCTACCATGGCTGCATAGATACCCGGATAGGGCAACAGCGATTAAGTTAGCAGAGGGTTTTCAAGAGGGTTTCAGGGTCAGCTACCAAGGCCCACGGAGAAGGCGCTGGGCAGACAATTTGCAGTCTGCAAAAGAACTACCGCAGGTGGTAAGGAATAAGCTGGATAAAGAAATGTCATTGGGCAGAATTGCGGGGCCTTTTTATGAGAGGCCGAGCCAAAATTTGATGATCTCCCCACTGGGAGTCGTGCTGAAGAAGGCCCCGGGTGAGTTCAGGTTGATACATCACCTGTCATGGCCGGAGGGCACATCTGTTAACGATTTAATTGCGGCTGAGGACACCAGAGTAGTTTATGCATCGGTGGATGATGCTATAAAATTGGTCAGGGGTTGTGGTTACGATGTTGCGATATACAATCAGCCTTCAGGCTACTGCCGATACACCCAGGAGATTTTGATTTGCTGGGGATGTAGTTTGAAGGGGCAATTTATGTGGACAGGGTCCTGCCCATGGGTTGCGCGATTTCATGCGCCTTGTTCGAGGCTTTTAGCATCTTCATGCAGTGGGTCTTTGTCAAGATCAGTGGGCATTACGCGTTGACCCATTACTTGGATGATTTCTTGTTTGTAGGGAAAAGGGATTCCGGGGATTGCGGGAAGGCTTTGACAGTTTTTCAGGACATGGCACATCAGATGGGGGTGCCTCTGGCACCTGAAAAGACTGAAGGACCCTCAACAGTTCTCACCTTTCTACGCATTGGGCTAGACTCCATTACCCTGACAGCCAGATTACCAGCACAAAAAGTAAAAGACATCCTGGATTTCTTGGGTACAGTGAAGGAGGCGCGGAAAATCGATTTGCGAACAGCTCAGAAGTTGTTAGGGTACCTTAATTTTGCTTGTAGGGCAGTCAGAGGGGGTAGGACGTTTTGCAGGAGATTGGGGCTAGCTATGTCAGGAGCGGTGATGCCACATCACAGAATTAGAGTTTCAATGGGCCTTAGAGAAGGCGTTAGGGTGTGGGAAACATTCCTGAAACATTTCAATGGGGTATCCATGTTTTTCTGTGAAGAAGAGAGAGTATGGCAGGTACAGATATTTTCAGTTGCGGCAGGAGCAAATGGTTTTAGAATCTTTTGGGACGGCAGGTGGTGCGCAGAGGCGTGGCCAGCACTATGGTTGCAGCAAGGGAGGAGTATTGCCTTTTTGGAATTTTTTCCCCTTTTGGTAGCAATGGCAGTATGGGGTCAGGAGTTAGCAAATAGGACAGTTTTATTCAGAATCGACAACATGGCACTCGTGGAGCTGGTTAACAGACAGAAGGCAAGGGACCTGAGGGTTTTGCGCTTGTTGCGCCGTTTTATGTTGCAGTGTTTATCTTTGAATGTGATCTTTAAAGCTGTCCATATACCAGGAGTTTTCAATGAGATTGTGGATTCCCTGTCTCGTTCACAGTGGCATCGGTTCCGCAACCTGGCGCCAGGAGCAGAACAGACCAAGACAGCGGTCCCGGCAGACATTTGGGAGTGGGGGGCATGATGATCACAGGGCTGGTGGAGATGTCTTTAGCGGAATCCACTTGGCGAAGTTACCGGCTGGCCTGGTTGGATTTTCAATCCTTTGAGCGGTTTGTAGGAAATGTCTGGGTGCAGAAAGGAAAACAGTTAGAGCATCGGGCTTTGCTCTTCATGCTCGACATGATACAGAAAGGCTTATCAGCGGCAACTATCGGTGGGAAACTGGCAGGTGTATCATTATACGGGAAATTGTTTTTTGATCACGACCCGGCTAGAAATGATCTGTTGGGGAGGATGTTAAAAGGTTGGGGCAGGATTAGAGCAGCTGAGGGTAGAATGGCCAGAGAACTCATCGATTTTGAATTGTTACTGGAGTTGTTACATGTGCTGCCGGTGTGTTGCGTAGACGAATATGAGTTAGCACTGTTCCACTTATGTATGGTGTGGATTTTTTTTGGAGCATTTCGTGTGTCGGAGTTGTTGGGGGTTGGGGCAGCGGTTGGGATACGCTACAGGGAGGTTTGCTTACATGGTGAACGATTGGGGATCTGGCTTAGACGATCTAAAACCGACCAACTAGGCAGGGGAAAGTGGGTGTGGTTGGAAAAAGGGGGCAATATTTTGGCCTGTCCAGTGATGGAATGGAGGAATTTTCAATCCTTGTGTATGTCAAACAAGGAAGCCGAGGTGTTTGTGCACAGGTCAGGGTCCAAGCTCACCAGCTTTCAGCTTTTACGCGTGCTGAGGATGGCGCTGGGACAGACGGGCTGCAGGGCCATGGTTTTTGGCACACATTCGTTCAGAATTGGGGCAGCTACGGCCGCGGCGCATTTGGGTTGGGATTGGGCGAAGATCAGGGCGATAGGCCGCTGGAAGTCAAGGTGTTGTGAACGATATGTGAGACCCTGAGAGGAATGACAGCTGGAGGGTTGGGGGGGGGGTACTTGATGTAAACACATGTTACAGTTATTTTTCCGTTACAGGAGATGCGTTTGGTCCATCGCAGGGCAAGATGGTAACATGGCTGGTAGGCCATTCATTTATCCACTGGGCAGCGACATTCGCGGAGAAACAAATATATGGTCGGGCCCTGGGACTGTCCAGCAAACGGCACGAGGTGTTATGGTGGGGAAAGAGCGGCATGCGGTGGGGTAACCTGCTTCCTTTCATCACATCTAACTTATTGAACTGGGGATGTCCAGACTTGTTAATCATCCACTTGGGGGAGAATGATCTTGTGAAATTATCAGGACTCACGCTACTGCAACACATGCAGAGAGACTTGGAGATTATCAAACAAAAACTGCATGGCACATGCTTGGTGTGGACGGAATTTGTTCCTCGTAGAGTGTGGAGAGGGGCAGTCAAATATGGAGCCATGGAGCGGGCTCGCAGGAAGCTTAACAGAGCGATGAGAGTTTTTTGCTGGGCACAGGGGACAGAAATCCTGAAACATGAGGATATTACAGAGCAGAATGTAGCATTATTCAGAGATAAAGGCGTTCATCTGTCCACTCTAGGGAACGCATACTATCTGATGGATTTGAGACTGCTGGTTGAGGATTTGTGGGGGGAGAACATGTGGATCAGGGATAAGGAGTCAGGAGTTTAGGTTGCAGTAGCGTGGCTTCGGGAGGGGGGGGGCAGCAAAACGCCAAATGGGTTTGTGCTGGTTGGCAGTAGATGGGGGAGGGTGGTGAGTCAGATGCGGGCTTGGCCACCCTTCCAGGGAATAAACAAGCAGGTGAAGGCTCTGAGTGGGGGTACGCACGAACCAAATGGGGCATGAAAGGAAAAGGGGAGTGCATAGGGGAATGGAAACGAAATAGGGGTTTGGAGGGGAAGGATGAGCGAGGAGATATTAAAGGGAGGGCATTATTAAAGTTGCGGTTTTCGTTTAAAAGTTAAGGTTATGTTGCTTATTGCAATCCTGTCCCAATAAATGACCTTTTACACTAAACAGCTGTCACAGAATTATTTCCCGATGGAGGGGCCCGCGGGGAGTGAGAGCACCACTCTAGTCTTCCCGCTGGCTCTTTCGGGGAAGGAAGTGACGTCGCGTGGACAGGATTGGTCATCAGGTAAGTGGGGGTGGGTTGAGTGGGTGGGGATAAAAGGGGTGTGGGGTGGAGGGAATGGCCTCATTCCGCGCAGCCCATCGCGCGGTTAGTTTGGCCTCCCACCCACCTGGCAGAAAGAAGAGAAATGGAAAGGTTGGAAGTTAGAGTTGAACATCAAAAGGGGGAGGGAAAATCGTCAGATAGGGCAGGTTGCAGGAGTGAGTGGGCAGTAGATGGGGGAGGGTGGTGAGTCAGATGTGGGCTTGGCCACCCTTCCAGGGAATAAACAAGCAGGTGAAGGCTCTGAGTGGGGGTACGCACGAACCAAATGGGGCATGAAAGGAAAAAGGGAGTGCGTAGGGGAATGGAAACGAAATAAGGGTTTGGAGGGGAAGGATGAGCGAGGAGATGTTAAAGGGAGGGCATTATTAAAGTTGCGGTTTTCGTTTAAAAGTTAAGGTTATGTTGCTTATTGCAATCCTGTCCTAATAAATGACCTTTTACACTAAACAGCGGTCACTGAATTATTTCCCGATTTTACGTTAGGGAGTCTGCTGGGTGAACCCAAGGTGGGCATACCAGGACGAGCACGTTCGCTGAAAACTTAGGCCATACAATTACTGAGAAACGGTAATTCCATGTTTTCTAGAGACAGGCCCCAGCCGCCGTTAAACATTAAACGAAATAATTAATTTAAAAGGAAATCTATCAGCTGCCTGTAACTTGCTGCGCCTTTTGCAAACATTGGTTTTGTAACACAACTATTTACTTCCATGTATGTTTTTTGCATTAATACAAACTCAGAGATTTCTAGAAGACCACTGCCACGGCTCGGATGCCCGTCTCAGGGAAGTTAACAACAGTGTGTGAACACAGGTGCAGGTATAAAGGCTGTACTTGGTGGCTGCCTGGCGTCTCACAGACAGTCGTTTTGTTCGCTGTTAACTGAAGCCTGGCTCTGCTTGCCTGTCTTCTGCACCGTCGCTGCAGCTGAGCTCTGGCGCTGCGTGAGGGTTCTTTTGTTATAAGTGGGCCGCAGTTACATCTCATGTTTCCCTCCAGCAGCTGCTAGTCATGGTCGTCCATCCAGTCCTGCAGTTATTGGCAGACCGGTGCTGGCTCATTTAAGCGTGTGCCTGTATGCCGGGGAGTAATACAAAGAGATGTGCCTGGGGGTGACCACCCTCTAATAAAATAATTTGCACCTGTGCTAGTGCGCGCGAGAGCTAAGGCTCGGAAAGCTGTCAGTGGAGGGTGATTAGTGCAGAGCAGGAGAGGAGGAGAAGGAGGAGGGCGGAGAGAATTTCCTGTCCTTCTCAGTGAGATAGCTACAGCCCAA
This sequence comes from Pleurodeles waltl, assembly GCF_031143425.1. Lineage (NCBI taxonomy): Eukaryota > Metazoa > Chordata > Amphibia > Caudata > Salamandridae > Pleurodeles > Pleurodeles waltl. The sequence goes on from NC_090440.1 coordinate 861,165,138, forward strand.
TGGGGAGTGCCCGTGTGGAATGCTGCTGCAGCTGGCTGGCTCTGCCTCCTCGTCACCCTCTCACAGACTGCTTTTCTTGTACTGCACCCCTATACTCCTTACTACTACTGGCAGCAGGAGCCAAACTGCTAAAGTAAACGATGAGATATCTGCACAGTAATAAATGTCACACTGCTGTTGCAACTGGGTATAAAACGGGGGCAGGAAGAGGCATTACCAAAGGCATGTCATACCTACTGTCACATTTGTTCTTAGTTCATAACATCCTACTTTATCAAACCTTCTTTTTACGTGTTTTTGTAAAAACATCCTTATGCACGTGTACTTGTAAATATGCATGGGCACTCTAATTACCAACAACAGAAAAAAGTGTTTTCTCCTCCAACATGCTAGATGCAATTTTTTAAAACAAAAAATAGTTTAAAAAAAATCCACATACAGACCCCAGTGCTGAAGAGTATTGTTTCTGACTTAACAATTTTTTTTATTTTTTTATTAAACAACTGTTACATTTTTATTTTGTTACATCTATGATTATAATAAGTTCATTGGTGTCATCCAAATTATTTTGAGGGAGATAAATGGAAGTATTCCTGAGGCCAGCTTTTATGTCCCCCACATGCTACAAAAAGTGATATAATGGGGAGCCGTGGCCAACGGCCGATTGGTCAAGGGAGCCTCGGGTCAAAAAAGTTTTGGAACCACTGCCCTATGGTTATTTCGTTTCTTCCCTCTAAGTGACATTCCAGACATTTTCAGGGTTGAGCCTGCAAGTGCATGCTTTAGCACATGCGTCTCACTTGCAAGACTCTGTTGTGTTCAGTAAAGGGCTTAGAGCCCGCCTGTCGCTCACCATTTGTTAGTTTGCATGGTACTGTTCTTTACAGATTCGTAATTCGTCAAGGCAGACCTGGCATAATTTCCATTTCTCCATGTGGAGCATGGATCAAGCACTAATTGATCAACTTAATTAGTGCCAGTTCGCTGCTCCCGACATGATCGATGTACTATTTGTTAATTTTAACTTAAAGTACCCTGTTCTTTACGGGCCTTTGCATTTCACTGTTGAAAGTCCCTCAAACTGTTGCCCAATCACTTTGGTGGAACAGCAGAGCTGCAGAATGGTTGAAAATTAATATCCTAAAAGTCACTGCATTAATCAAAATGAAAAGCAAAGTATCCCCAAGTGGGAAGTCATCATTGAGAAGCTCATGTCTGAGAGTGACCCAAGATGAGCATGGCAGAAGGAAGAACCAGACACAATCCAGTTTGAATTTTGAATTAGACACCTGGGGGAAGCCAAAACGCATTTTCCCTATTGATTTTCCCATAGGAATTTAGACATAGCTACAGACCAAATGCCTTAAAAGATTTACACCAAATTTGGTAAAAAGCTAAATCATGGTCCAGAAAGAGTGCTTTCTGTGATTTGGTGTAAATCTGTTTAGTAGTTTTTGAGTAAAAGGTTCAGTAACTTTGAATATATCAACACAGGTGAGGTGACAGCCATCCTAAGACCCAGGACTCAGTCCCAGCCCTAGACAAAATGCACAAAAAGACATAAGGGGGCAGGGTAGGATTACTATGACCCCCTAAGTCAGAGGGACCCCACCTGGAGCAAAAAATGTGTTTTTTTTCTTCAATGTGCCACAAATTCACGGAGGAACTGCAAATATGCAGCAACCTTTGAAATATGAGGCTCCTGCGCTATTAATTAAGAGTGAGCCTGTGCCTAGGGGGCTGCAGAAACTTTACTTTTGGGGCAGGACACATATCCCCCTCCCTGAGCCTCAAGGAGCCCCCGGGGACCCCATCCTCCAATGACATTATTTAAGTCAAGGGGAGGGGGCAGCCCCCCTCAGCCTTAACAGACTCCAGGACCCTTTGCTCCGGGGATGAACTGAGCTTAAAAAGAGATAGGATCCCCCTCCCTCAATCTGTAAAGGCCCCAGGGTCTGTAAAGGCCCCGGGGTCCCCATCCTCTGTGGTCAGGCTCAACTACTGTCACCTAGAAAGTCGACCTCTAGGACACAGTGGTTTCAAAACATATGTTTGCTTTGTGGAAGCATTTTGAAAGGGTGAGAGCAGACATACCTTTCCTGCCTGCAGAAGTGCCTCCATTAAGCCTCCTCCTGGATGGAATTGGGACCCGGGGGTGGGATTCCTGGGATCTATTAAGGCTCCCCTTAATAATGGCTTAATAAGGCTCCCCTTAATAATGGAATTTGGTCCTGGGGTATGGGGTCCCCAGGTCCTATTAAAGCTCAGGGAGTCAGGCCATGCACTTCTCCATATTCATGGAATTCAGCCCTTGGGAATGAGGTTCCCCCTTCACCTTAATAAAAAACAGAGGCCTCGGGTGATGGGGTGCCCAGGGCCACTATTGGTTTGGGAAAGGGCCTCTCATCACCCTCCCAAGTTTTGAAAAATCAAGGCCCCAGGGAATGGAGTCCCCTGGGCTGAATTGGCCTGGAGAGGGCAGGCTGCCAAATGGGTCGGTCGCAGGGTCTGCCCACAGGCCTTGCATGGCATGGGTTTGGCTGTCTGCAGGGGGTGGACACAGGGCTTTGTCATTGGCCAGGCATGGCAAGAGGCTGGCTTTACATATGGTAATAAAATTGCAACACAATACTTGTGCCTTAAGGTACACATGAGTCTAAGTATTCAGCATATTCTTTAGGGGATACTGGTTTATTAGAGTTGCAAAGGTTGGAGTAAAGGACTCGAAAGGAGTTAAGAATGGCAGATAAGAGAGACTTATTTTTAGTATAATTTAGGTAGTTTGAGCAATTTCCTAACTTAGTTCCTGGTAAACTCTTTTCCTGCTAACGAGACAATGACTAATTTTTGGGCTATTTTACTAAGTATTTTATTGTACTTGTACTTGTATTTAAGATACGTAGTTTCGTTAGCTCCTCCAAGCCTTTCATGTGTCTAAAATTTTAATTTCAGATCCTAAGTATGCTAGTTGTTTGGAAATTTTATTTTTGATAGACATTACATTTATCGTGTCCCCTCTAGTTATAGCGGAGGTGTCCTCAACTGCATTTACTCTAAAAAACTGGCTAATTGTTACTGAAATGTTGTATCTAGTGTTATTATCTTCAAGGTCATCATAGAAGTGCCATTGTTTAGGGGATGAAGAAAAGTTGCTTAATACAAGGTCTAACAATACGCATGCAAGGTCCGAAATTACTATTGGTCCTTTTTAGTAGACATAAGCAGTAGATGTTTACTAAACAGAATATAATTGATTCAAGAGAAAGAGTGATGTGAGGGTGAGTAGAATGTTAAATTGCTACCTGACGGAGTGTATAATCTCCAAACAACATCAACCAGGTTATTGTTCCAATAGCATATTTTCAGGTGGGTATGTGATGTATTTCCTAAAAAGTTATTTTTGATATGTAGGTTTCCATCCGTCAGGAAAATTGAAATCACCTCCCAAAATTACTTCTAGGTTGTCAGGCAACTCTGATAATCGCACTTGAAGGTCTTTCCAAAATTCCACACAGTTATCAGTTGATCAATCAAACATTTATTGGGTGCAGGAAATCACCCTTGAGGTACTCGAGGCACTGGAGATGTATGCTTCTGAAGGAGGTATGATCATTCGAACAGGCAGGTCTTTAGTTCTCTTCAGAATCACTGGAATGATGGTGCGGTCCTGGGGTGCAGTGGGAGGTTGTTCCCAGCCTTAGCTGCCAGGTTCGAGAAGGAACGTCCTCTCCTGTTGGCTCAGCAGATCTGTGGGGTTTCTGTGAGGAAGCGGGAAGCGGATCGGAGGTGTCTGGTCGGTTGGTAGAAGGTCAGGAGTTTGTTGATGTATGCTGGTCCTTCTTTGTTCATGGCCTTGTAGGTGTGGGTCAGCATCTTGAACTGGCATCTCTTCTGAATCGGGAGGCAGTGTACTTTCTTGAGATGTGGCGTGATGTGGATCCTTCAGGGGAGGTCGAGTACAAGTCTTGCCACTGAGTTCTGTATTGTCTGGAGTTTCTTCAGGAGGTGTGCTGTGATTCCTATGTGGAGCGTGTTTCTGTAGTCCAGTCTCCTGGTGATGAGGGCCTGCGTGATGGTCATTCTGGTGTTTGTTGGGAGCCACCTGAAGATCTTGTGGAGCATGCAAAGGGTGTGGAAGAAGACGGATGAGACTGCGTTGGCTTGTTTCCTCATGGATAGCTTGCTATCCAGGATGATACCAAGGTTGCAGGTATGATCTGTTGGGGCTGGGGGGAGGGTGCCAAGCTCTGCGGGCCACCTTGTGGAGGTCCATAGCGAGGTGTTGTTCAAAGATGAGGACTTCTGTTTTTTCAGTGTTGAGTTTGAGACAGTCGTCCTTCATTCAGTCCTCTACGTTCATCATGCATCTGTGGAAGTTAGCTTTTGTGGTGGAGGGATCTTCGGACAGTGAGAGGACGAGCAGTGTGTCACCATAGTAGATGACGTTGACAGTAATGGCTGGGAGGGGTCATGCAGGTGTTGAAGAGGGTCGGGCTGAGGATATGATCCTTGGGAGACTCCACAGATGATCATCTTCTGGGGGTCTGAGGTAAACGGTGGAAGACGGATCCCTTGGGTTCTGGCGGTGACGTAAGAGGTGATCCATTTGAGGATGTTTCCTTGAATCCGGATGTGGTGGAGTCTGTTGATCAGGATGTGGTGGGAGACGTATCAAACGTGTCAGATAGATCCAGGAGGATGAGGGCTGCTATTTGCCCACAATCCACTAGGGCTCTGATGTAATCTGTGGCTGCAACCAGGGCTGTCTTGGTGCTGTAGATAGCTTGAAACCTGGATTGGGAGGGGTACCCGAAGTTGTGGTCTTCTATGTATTAGGTGAGTTGCTGGTTGCTCACTTTCTCAAGGACTTTTGCTGGACAGGAGGGCAAAGAGATGGGCTGGTAGTTCTTCGATTCGGCTGGGTCAGCAGATGCTTTTTTCAGGAGGGGCCTCACTTCAGTCTGTTTCCAGACCTCCGGGAAGGAGGCTCCAGTGATGGTGGTACTTAGGACCTTCCTGAGCTTGTTGCCGATTGTCTTGCTTCCAAGGTTCAAGACCTGGTGGGGGCAAGTGTAGGAGGCTGGCCCTCTATGTAGCGTACAAAACTAGGTACACTGTGTAGGGGTCCAAGCAACCACACGTTGGTTTCCAGAGGCAAAAACTAGATCACCTAATGCTCTATTTTTTGAGGTAGCTTGGTTGAGCAGTTACACTAAATTGGAGAAGTGCAAAGCATTCGTTGTACTGACAGTATCAATCATGCACCACACACACTCAAAGGAATAACTTGAGACCAATTTATAAAAATGCTTCAGCTTTTTATATACATTTCAAGGCCAAGATCATTAACATTGGTTAAGTATTTTTTAAGTTATACATTTTTGAAGTTTTAATAAATGCTGTCTTTCTGTGCGTAATTGTGCACCATAGGAATCTATAGGCAGTCCCTTTTAAAAATGCATATAAAATCACACAATTGTGTGAACACGTTTCATTTTAGTAGGTTGGTCGAGGTCATTGATGGGCATGCTGTGCCGGCTGGAGAGGCTCGGGTGGCTCTCTGTTTCGGCGGGAACAGCGTTGGAAAGTCTCTTGGAGCAGGTGCAAGGCTACTCTGGGGAACAACTTGGAAAAGGGTGGTTCTTGCAGCTTTAAAGGTGGTGCTTTGAGTCCCATTGTGATGTCGAGGTCGCAGGGGGTGAGGACCCTTGGAGCACAGCTGGTTCCTCCTTGCAGGGCACAGGGCGGCCGGGTGCGGAGCGAGTTGGTGATACAGAAGCCCTATGGTGCTGGAGGTAGGTCTTTTGAGGGCGGCTCACAGGACAACGGGGGCACTTTAGTGGGAGGTCCAGGATGTTCCGGAAGTCCCTTGAGTGGGGCTTCCTCCTGGTCTGGTTTCAGCTCTGGGGGAGCTGGTTTTCTTGGAGTCCAACGTCCACAGACCAGTACTCAGGGTATTAAAATGACTCAGCCACTGGAGGGTGCTGTGCCACCAAACTTGGCACACTTGCGGGCCTTATCTGGGCAGTTGTCAGAGTGTCGTCTAGTCTGGCTGCAACTCCTGGTTTGGGAGATATCAACCAGTCAGTGAAGTGAACCCTCACTGGCTTGTTGGTTCTTTGTTGGTTGTAGAGTGGAACCTTCACTCAGAAGGGAGATCTTGGGTGATTTGTGAAGCCTGGAGGTTCCCTGGGTTTCTTGAGGTCAGTCCACTGTCCAGCTCCTCCACAGAGACAATTGTCGGGTCCTGGGTGCAGTAGGCAGGGTTTGGCCCCTTTTTCTTATGCAGCAGGTCCACAGTTCTTGTGCCTTGATTCTTCCTTGGGCTGGTCTTCTTTGTCCTTTCGAATCTGAAATCTTGGTCTAGAGATACCCACTAAATACTGAATTTAGTGGGCATTTTAGGAGCAGCAGGTCTCTCCCCCAAAGTTTGTATATTGGCTGTCTGGAGCTGGCAGCTGGATAGGACCAGTCAGCAACTTTGCCAGGATAGTTAGCTTTTGCAGGGGGCACCTCTGACGTGACCCCTGGGTACATTGTATAATAAAATATAATAAATCCAGTAATGGTACCAGTCTGGATTCATCATTCTGAGTTGTTTGATACCAAACAACCCAGGGTTCATAATGGCCACCATGTAGCCGAGAAACTCGTGTTGACCAGTGTCTAGAACATGTATTAAAATGGCTGTCCTGTTCAATCACTATATCCAAGGTTTGGCCAGGACACAGTGGGGGGATTATTGCTGATGTAGCTATGCCCTCACATATAGTATCGAGCATCCTGCCTTAGGGCTGTAAGGCCTGCCAGAGGGGTGTCTTACCCATAGTAAATGCAGTGTAGATAGTGTGCCATGTCGGGTTTGTGTTTTCGGTTTGCACCGGGGAACTCAGCCTGCAATGGCAGTGCTGGGTGCATCTGGATGCATGGCTCTAGAGGGTGGCACAATCTGTGCTGTTGCCCTCAGGGGTCTACCCATAGTACCCCATGCCCTGGGCACATAGGTGCCCAATTACTGGGGACTTATAGTGGCATCAAAGGTTGTATTCAATTGTGTCAATGCATGAGAGCAGATTTAGGGAAAGAGCTCTGGCCCAGGGAACCTGGTTAGCAGGGGCCCTGGGCACTACAATTTCTAGGACACATCAAAATCAGGCAAAAAGAAGGGGGAAAACCATGTCAAAAAGAGCCCTCTCTCACACTACCCCCTTCCCCAAACGAAAGAGGATGAGATTAACCTTTCCCTTGTGAGTCTTCATCTAAGTGGAAGAACCTGGAGAGGCCATCTACATTGGCATGGGCAGTCCCAGGTTTGTGTTTCACTTGAAAGTCCATCCCCTGTAGGGAAATGGACCACATAAGCAGTTTAGGGTTTTCACCTTACATTTGCTGTAGCCACCTGAGAGCTCTGTGGTCAGTCTGAACTATGGAGTGAGAGCCAAACAGGTATGGACTCAGCTTCTTCAGGGCCCAAACCACAGCAAATGCTTCTCTCTCTTGGCACTCCATTGTTTTTCCCCCAGGAAGTAGTTTCTTGCTTATAAAAGCAACTGACTGGTAATGTCCTTCATCACTTTTCTAGGAAAGGACCGCTCCCATCCCCAGTTCAGATCATCGGTTTGGACTATGACTTGCCTGGAGTAGTCTGGTGCATTTAGGACTGGAGCACAGCACATAGCTTCCTTGAGAGGGTCAAAGGCCTTTTGACAACTTACTGTCCAGTTAACCTTTTTGGGCATTTTACTGGAGGTTAGTTCTGTAAGAGGGGCAACTATAGTGCCATAATAAATCTATATTATGCAGTCAAGCCAAGGAATGCCCTGACTTCTGTCTGGGTTGTGGGAGCTTCCCAAGCCAGAATAGTCTGAATCTTGGGTTGGAGGAGTTGCACTTGGTCTCCAGCAACCATGTCACCCAGGTGAACAACTTTCCCCTGCCCTATCTGGCACTTACTGGCCTTGATAGTGAGTCCTGCCTTTTGCAGAGCCTCAAGGACCTTCCCTAGGTGGATCAGGTGATCCTGCAGGTGGAACTATAGACAGCTATGTCATCTAAGTAAGCTGCTTCTGTTCTGTCTCTGACATGGTCTGACTGTCTAAAAATCTTGTTTTTGACAGGCAAGCTGTCACCAGTGTCCACATCATGGGTACACCAGTTTGTTTTTACAGGGGTCATACAGAACAGTCCAGCAAACTGGTTGAGGACTTGCCTATAATCATATTGCTGTTGTTCTGTGAGGGTGTCTGATAAGACCTCTCCTTCCACAGAACCATCTTGTGGTTTGCTGTAGAGGATATCAGGGAGTGGTTCACCCTCATCCTTCTGCCTCTCATCTCTAACCATGAGCATGGTTACATCAGCTCTATCATAAAAGGGTTCTAGGTGGTTGACATGGATTATATTATTCTCTTGGGGTTCTTGCAACTGCCTAGGTTAACTATATAAGTGACCTCCCCTTCCTTTTCATGGATAGGATAGGGCTCAGACCATTTGTCCCGGAGGGCCCTTCGAGCAACAGGCTCTAACACCCAAACTTTGTGCTCTGGGTGGAACTCCACCATAGAAGCTTTCTGGTCATACCAGAGCTTTTGAAGCTCCTGGCTGTCTTGGAGATTTTGGCTGGCTTTTTCCAAGTACTCAGCCAATCTGGAACGTAGGCCAAGCACATAGTCCACAATATCCTGTTTGTGCTCTTTGAGAGGCTTCTCCCAGCCTTCCCTAACAAGACTTAGTGGTCCCCTAACAGGGTGCCAAACAAAAGTTCAATTGGAAAAAACCTACTCCCTTTGTGGCACTTCCATGTAGGCAACCAGTAGGCAAGGAAGCAGGACATCCCATCTCCTTCTGAGTTTTTCAGGGAGTCCTTCAATCATGCCTTTTAGGGTCTTAATGAACTTATAAGTCACTCTACAGTCCTGTCACATGTGTTTTAAGTATGCAGACATAGGGCCTCATTCTGACCCTGGCGGACGGCGGAGGCCGTCCGCCAGGGTACCGCCGCTGAATGACCGCACCGCGGTCAAAAGACCGCGGCGGCCATTCAGACATTTCCTCTGGGCCGGCGGGCGCTCTCCAAAAGAGCGCCCGCCGGCCCAGAGGAAATGCCCCTGCAACGAGGACGCCGGCTCAGAATTGAGCCGGCGTAGTTGCAGGGGTGCGACGGGTGCAGTTGCACCCGTCGCGTATTTCAGTGTCTGCTTAGCAGACACTGAAATACTTTTCGGGGCCCCCAGGGGCCCCGCGGCACCCCCTACCGCCATCCTGTTCCTGGCGGGCGAACCGCCAGGAACAGGATGGCGGTAGGGGGTGTCAGAATCCCCCATGGCGGCGCAGCAAGCTGCGCCGCCATGGGGGATTCTAAGGGCAGCGGTAAACCGGCGGGAGACCGCCGGTTTGCCTCTTCTGACCGCGGCCGAACCGCCGCGGTCAGAATGCCCTGCGGGGCACCGCCGGCCTGTCGGCGGTGCTCCCGCCGACCCTGGCCCCGGCGGTCTTAGACCGCCGGGGTCAGAATGACCCCCATAATGTTTGACCCTCTGTCTGATACTACCTCCTTAGGGAACCCTACCCTGGTGAAGATGCCCAGGAGGGCTTTTGCAACTGCAGGTTCAGTAATGGGCCTAAGCAGTATAGCCTAAGGATACCTATTGGCATGATCCACTACCACTAGTATATATCTGTGCCCTGATGCTGTTTGAGGGTCAAGGGGGACAACAATGTTGACCCCTACCCTTTGAAAGGGTACCCCAACTACTGTAAAGGAAATGGCATTAAGGGGTCTTTAAGTGCCCACCTGCTTTGCCACTGGCCTAGAAGGTGGGGCAGGACTGACAAAGGTCCTTCACTTTTTGGGATATTCCTGGCCATTAAAAGTGGTTAACTAACCAACTAAGTTTTGTTTTGGCCCAGATGCCCTGCTAGGGGAATGTCATAGGCTAGAGTGAGGAGACATTCTCTGAACCTCTGGGGCACTACCACCCTCGTGGTTGCACCATGCCTGAGGTCTCTGGCCTCAGTATACAGGAGCCCCTCCTCCCTCTAGACCCTGTGGGCACCACTGATATTTCATAGCTCCTTCTGAGCAGCTTGCTGACTCAGGACTTCAAAAGTGGGACAGGCTCTCTGCCCCTGGCCAGATCTTCTCTGGGGGTCCCCCTGGGCCCTGGAGCTCTGGGTGGTAAGGCCCAAGCTCATCAAGCTCAGTTTCCTTCAAGGTAGGTGACTCCTCCTCCTAAGAAGAGGGGTCCTGCCTTAGGATCTGTTGTGAACGTGGTCCCCCAGTCTTCTTGCCTTTTCTCTTGGGAGGCTGGTCCACTATTTCAGGATCCAGCTCTCCCTTTTCTTTCTGAAGTTTTCTCTGTGCCCTAGTATTGACATATGCCCACTCAGGGATCCCTAGCATTGCTGCATGAACCTTCAGTTCTACTTCAGCCCAGGGGGAATGCTCCAGGTCAATTCCAAGCAGGCAATCTACAAGGATGGGTGAGGACACAACCAATTCTTTCTGCCCTACTACTACCCCCATTCAAAGGTGACTATAGCCATGGGGGAACTTTGTCTCATTGTCAGCATTGGTGACAGGAGAAGACTTCCCTACCAGGAACTGATTTGAGTGGACGAGGTGCTGAGTTACCATGGTAATACTAACTCCTGTGTCCCTCAATGCTTCTATCTTCTCCCCATTAATCAAAGGATGCTGCTTGTATGTTTGCAAGTTACTTGGCCAAGCAGCACAGGATAAGCCTATCCTACCCTCAGTGACTAATGTTGCCTCTGTGGAGACACTGACATGGTTAGGCTACACCTCTGACCCCATCTGGATATTGGCAACTACATTTACTGCAGGTTGACAAGAGGCATTTTTCTTGTTTTTACAGCCAGAGTCTCTAGTTTGGTGCCCTTTGGTTTTGTATTCTTGGCACCAAGCCTTGTTGGGGTCAAAATGTTTCCCTTTGCATCCACCCCTGGACTGTGAGACGTCTCTGGACCCACCCTCCTGTGCACATTATTAGGGGCCTTGAGAAGATTCTTTGTTATTTTTACCTTGGCACCCATCACTCCCTTGGGGGGATTTTTGTCCTCTTTCTTTTTGTCTCCCTCACTAGTGGTCATTTTTGTCACCCTTGTTGTGACCCAATGGTTTGCTTTTCTCCCCAATTCTTGAGGGGAAAGTGGACACAGGTCTACCAGATGTTGATTTAGCCTATCATTGAAACAACTACTCAACAGATGCTCTTTCATGAACAGATTGTACAGTCCATAGTAGTCTTGTACCTTGTCTCCAGCTAACCAGCCACCCAGCATTTTTACTGAATAGACCACAAAGTCAACCCGGGTCTGGCTCTGGGTTTTTTGAGCCTCCCTGAACTTTATACTGTACTCTTCGGTTGTAAATCTAAAGCCCTCAATTAGGGTATCCTTCATGAGGTCATAGGACTTAGGATTTAGAATCATCTGCCTCATTCAGTGTCAGGAGCCTATCCCTTCACTTCCCTGAGAATAATTCCCACAACAGTGTGCCCCAATGTTTCTTTTCAATTCCCCAACCAATTCAAGCCGTTAAGTGAGGGGAGGGACAACTCCTTTTGGGAGTTTAATGTTGAAAGATTTCTCCCTCAACACTTATATGCTGCCACCAGAGATGGGTCCTAGGCCCAACTCTTTTCTCTGTGTTTCTATTCCCAAGAGCTGACTCTCTTAGGCCAGTCTCTTGGTCAGCCTGGAAATCTTCAGTTCTGTTTCTGTGGTTGTTCTATAACTGCTGAGGGAAGAGAAGCTACCCTCATCCCCATTCTCCACATGATCTTCACCCACCAAAGATGCATCATCATCATCATTTCCATCTGGGGGGTTATTTCTTTCACAATGGGCCACCAGAAACCTAAGTTTCTCTGTCTTGGGGCTCTTTCCAGTTTAAATTGTGTGTAGTCTGCAGAGTTTCCTTAATTGGTCATAACTAAATGCCTCATAAGGTTCCAGGTCGAGCTCCTGGGTTCTCACCTCTGTATCAGACATATTTATTTTACTAAAGTTAGAACCTTTTTAGAAATTTGGAATCCCCTTTTTGAATAAGTCAACAAAAGTAAGGGCTTTTAAACTTTTTGCTAGAGTTGTAGGGACCTAACCAGGGCCCTAACAATTACTTAAATTTTTTTGCAGCAAATGTTTAGTCAATTAAAAAAATCAAAAATAATTAGCTGATGGCAATTTGGAGTTATCCATGTGCTCACATTATTGACAGAGTGGTATCAACAAATGCAAAATCTTTATCTCACCGCTGATCCACCAAACGTAGGAGGCTGGCCCTCTAAGTAGTGTACAAAACTAGGTACCCTGTGTAGGGGGTCCAGGCAACTACACATTGGTTTCCAGAGGCAAAAACTAGATCACTTAAAGCTCTAATTTTTGAGGTAGCTGGGTTATGCAGTTAGGCTATTCTTGAAGAAGTGCAAAGCTTTTGTTATACTAACAGTATCAATCATGCACCACACACACTCAAAGGAATAACTTGAGACCAATTCATAAAAATACTTCAGCTTTTTATATGGATTTTAAGGCCAAGATCATTAAGATTGGTTAAGTTCTTTTGAAGTTATGAATTTTTGAAGTTTTAAAAAATGCAGTGTTTTTTTGCATAATTACGCACCATGGGAATCAATAGGCAGTCACATTTAAAAATGTATATAAAATCACACAAATGTGTTGCATTGTTCCACTTTTGCAGGTTGGTCGAGGTCATCAGTGGGTATGCCGTGCCACCTGTAGAGGTTCAGGGAGGCTCCTGGTTTCGGCGGCAGCAATGTTGGAAAGCCTCTTGGAGCAGATGCAGGGTCACTCTGGGGGACCACTTGGTTCTTGCTGCTTTAAAGGTGGTGGTTTGGGGTCCTTTCGAGCCCTTTCGAGCTGGAGGTAGGTCTTTTTGAGGGTGGCTCACAGGGCAATGGGGGCACTCTGGTGGGAGGTCTGGGGTGTTACTGAAGTCCCTTGACTGGGGCTTCCTACTGGTCTGGTTTCAGCTCTGTGGGAGCTGTTTTTCTTGGAGTTCGACGTCCACTGACCAGTACTCAGGGTATTGGCACAACTCGGCAACTGGAGGGCACAGTACCACCAAACTTGACACACCTGTGAGGTTGTCTGGACGGTCATCGGTGTGTTGTTGGGTCTGGCTACAACTTCTGGTTCGGGAGATATCAGCCAGTGAGTGAAGTGACCCTCACTGGTTTGTTAGTCCTTTTTGGTTGTAGAGTGGTACCTCCACTCAGAAGGGAGATTTTGGGTGATTTGTGAAGCCTGGAGGCCCTCTGGGTTTCTTGAAGTCAGCCCTGTGTCCAGCTCCTCCGCAGTGGCAATTGTCAGGTCCTGGGTGCAGCAGACAGGGCTTGACGCCTTTTTCTTGTGCAGCAGGTCCACAGTTCTCATGCCTTGGTTCTTCTTTGGGCTGGTCTTCTTTGTCCTTTCGAATCTGAAATCTTGGTCTAGAGATGCCTACTAAATATTGAATTTAGTGGGCATTTTAGGGGGAGCTCGGTAGTGTCCAATGGGACACTTAACTTTGGGTGGCTACACCCACTATAGTGACCACTTCCTGTGGGAAGGGTGTAGGAAAGTACCATCTTGCCTGGCATGTTACCCCCATATTTCACTGTATATATGTTGTTTTGGTGTATGTGTCACTGGGACCCTGCCAGCCAGGGCCCCAGTGCTCATAAGTGTGCCCTGTATGTGTTCTCTGTGTGATGACTAACTGTCTCACTGAGGCTCTGCTAACCAGAACCTCAGTGGTTATGCTCTCTCTGCTTTCTAAATTGTCACTAACAGGCTAGTGACCAATTTCACCAATTCACATTGGCATACTGGAACACCTTTATAATTCCCTAGTATATGGTACTGAGGTACCCAGGGTATTGGGGTTCCAGGAGATCCCTATGGGCTGCAGCATTTCTTTTGCCACCCATAGGGAGCTCTGACAATTCTTACACAGGCCTGCCACTGCAGCCTGAGTGAAATAACGTCCACGTTATTTCACAGCCATTTACCACTGCACTTAAGTAACTTATAAATCACCTATATGTCTAACCTTTACCTGGTAAAGGTTGGGTGCTAAGTTACTTAGTGTGTGGGCACCCTGGCACTAGCCAAGGTGCCCCCACATCGTTCAGGACAAATTCCCCGGACTTTGTGAGTGCAGGGACACCATTACACGTGTGCACTGAACATAGGTCACTACCTATGTACAGCATCACAATGGTAACTCCGAACATGGCCATGTAACATGTCTAACATCATGGAATTGTCACCCCAATGCCATCCTGGCATTGGGGAGACAATTCCATGATCCCCCGAGTCTCTAGCACAGACCTGGGTACTGCCAAACAACCTTTCCCGGGGTTTCACTGCAGCTGCTGCTGCTGCCAACCCCTCAGACAGGTTTCTGCCCTCCTGGGGTCCAGCCAGGCCTGGCCCAGGAAGGCAGAAAAAAGGACTTCCTCAGAGAGAGGGTGTTACACCCTCTCCCTTTGGAAATAGGTGTCAGGGCTGGGGAGTAGTAGCCTCCCCCAGCCTCTGGAAATGCTTTGATGGGCACAGATGGTGCCCATCTCTGCATAAGCCAGTCTACACCAGTTCAGGGATCCCCCAGCTCTGCTCTGGCGCGAAACTGGACAAAGGAAAGGGGAGTGACCACTCCCCTGACCTGCACCTCCCAGGGGAGGTGCCCAGAGCTCCTCCAGTGTGCTCCAGACCTCTGCCATCTTGGAAACAGAGGTGCTGCTGGCACACTGGACTGCTCTGAGTGGCCAATGCCAGCAGGTGACGTCAGAGACTCCTCCTGATAGGCTCTTACCTGTGTTGCTAGCCTATCCTCCTTCCTAAGTAGCCAAACCTCCTTTTCTGGCTATTTAGGGTCTCTGCTTTGGGGAATTCTTCAGATAACGAATGCAAGAGCTCATCAGAGTTCCTCTGCATCTCTCTCTTCACCTTCTGCCAAAGGATCGTCCGCTGACTGCTCAGGACGCCTGCAAAACCGCAACAAAGTCACAAAGACGACTACTGCAACCTTGTAACGCTGATCCTGCCGCCTTCTCAACTGTTTCCTGGTGGTGCATGCTCTGGGGGTAGCCTGCCTCCTCCCTGCACTAGGAGCTCTGAAGAAATCTCCTATGGGTCGACAGAATCTTCCCCCTGCAACCGCAGGCAACAAAAGACTGCATCACCGGTCCTCTGGGTCCCCTCTCAGCACAACGAGCGTGGGCCCTGGAACTCAGCAACCCTGTGCAAGTGACTCCCACAGTCCAGTGACTCTTCAGTCCAAGTTTGGTGGAGGTAAGTACTTGCCTCCCCACACTAGACTGCATTGCTGGGTACTGCGTGATTTGCAGCTGCCCCGGCTCCTGTGCACTCTTCCAGGATTTCCTTTGTGCACAGCCAAGCCTGGGTCCCCGACACTCTAACCTGCAGTGTACAGCTTCCTGAGTTGTCCTCCGGCGTCGTGGGACTCCCTTTTGTGTCTTCGGATGAGCTCCAGTTCACTCCTCTTTGTAGTGTCTGTTCCGGCACTTCTGTGGGTGCTGCCTGCTTCTGTGAGGGCTCCCTGACTTGCTGGGTGCCCTCTCTGTCTCCTCATCCAAGTGGCGACATCCTGGTCCCTTCTGGGCCACAGCAGCATCCAAAAACCCTAACCGCGACCCTTGCAGCTAGCAAGGCTTGTTTGCGGTCTTTTTGTGTGGGAACACCTCTGCAAGCTTCTTCACGACGTGGGACATCCATCCTTTAAAGGGGAAGTTTCTAGCCCTCTTCGTTCTTAAAGAATCCACAGCTTCTACCATCCGGTGGCAGCTTCTTTGCACCCTCAGCTGGCATTTCCTGGGCATCTGCCCAATCTCGACTTTGTCGCGACTCTTGGACTTGGTCCCCTTGTTCCACAGGTACTCTCGTCCGGAAATCCACTTTGGTTTCATTGCTGGTGTTGGTCTTCCTTGCAGAATTCCCCTATCATGACTTCTGTGCTCTCTGGGGAATATAGGTGCACTTTACACCTACTTTTCAGGGTCTTGGGGTGGGCTATTTTTCTAACCCTCACTGTTTTCTTACAGTCCCAGCGACCCTCTACAAGCTCACATAGGTTTGGGGTCCATACGTTATTCGCATTCCACTTTTGGAGTATATGGTTTGTGTTGCCCCTATACCTATGTGCTCCTATTGCAATCTATTGTAACTATACACTGCTTGCATTACTTCTTTTTGCTATTACTGCATATTTTTGGTATTGTGTACATATATCTTGTGTATATTTGGCATCCTCATACTGAGGGTACTCACTGAGATACTTTTGGCATATTGTCATAAAAATAAAGTATCTTTATTTTTAGTATATCTGTGTATTGTGTTTTCTTATGATATAGTGCATATGACACCAGTCGTATAGTAGGAGCTTTGCATGTCTCCTAGTTCAGCCTAAGCTGCTCTGCTATCGCTACCTTCTATCAGCCTAAGCTGCTAGAAACACCTCTTCTACACTAATAAGGGATAACTGGACCTGGTACAGAGTGTAAGTACCCCTTGGTACCCACTACAAGCCAGGCCAGCCTCCTACAAAGGGTCACTACCCTAAACCTAATTGACTTTTTTCCTTCCATCCAAGATGGAGGCAAATGAAAAAGGGGATTCACCTTACATGCAACACCTTAGGCTTGGTGCATGCCAGGTGAGGCCACTCCTCCTATCCTTTGTGAGGTTTCCCTCCTTTTCTCCCGTCAAAAGTGGAGATTGGTAAAGGGGGAGGCCAGCTGCTGCTAGCACCAGGCTTTGGGGTCGAGTTTCAAAGACGGTGAGTTCTTTGAAGCTCACTGCCAGGACAGTGCACATTCCTGAGGGAGGGGGTGTTAGCTCCTCAACCCAGGAAGGGCATTGCCTTTCAAAACGGAGAGGCAATGCTCTCCCCCAAGGTTTGTATATTGGCTGTCTGGAAGTGTCAGCTGGATAGGACCAGTCAGCAACCATTCCAGGATAGTTATCTTTTGCAGGGGGCACCTTTAAGGTGACCCTTGGGTACATTTTATAATAAATCCAGCATTGGTACCAGTCTGAATTTATAATTCTGAGTTGTTTGATACCAAAAACCCAAGGTTCAGAGTAGCCATCATGTAGCGGAGAAATTTGTGTTGATCAGTGTCCAGCACATGTATTAAACTCACTATATCCAAGGTTTGGCAAGGACACAGTAGGACCATATTGCTCATGCAGCTGTGCCCTCACATATAGTATGGAGCATCCTGCCTTTGGGCTGTAAGGCCTGCCAGAGGGGTGTCTTACCCATAGTAAGTGCAGTGTATGGGGGACAGGGCACACAGATAGTGTGCCATTTTGAATTTGTGTTTTAGGTTTGCACCAGGGCACTCAGCCTGCAATGGCGGAGCTGGGTGCATCTGGATGCATGGCCCTAGAGGGTGACACAATCTGTGCTGCTGCCCACAAGGGTCTACCTATAGCACCCCATGCCCTGGGCACATGAGTGCCCACTTACTAGGGACTTATAGTGGCATTAAAGGGTTATCGAATTGTATCAATGCATGACAACAGATTTAGGGAAAGAGCTCTGGCCCAGGGAACCTGGTTAGCAGGGGCCCTGCGCAGTACAATTTCTAGGACACATCAACATCAGACAAAAAGTAGGGGGATAACCATGTTAAAAAGAAGGCCCTCTCCCACAGCAAGGGAGTGTTCCTGAGTGTACGGAGTTCATAATGGAGATAATGTCTTGCATGGTGAGGAGTTCCCAATGGGTGAGAAGGTGTTTGTGTTTGTGTATGTGAGCTGGTCATGCTATCTGCAGCAGAGGGTTGGCGTTCAAAGTTTTTCATAGATGACCAAGATCTTGTTGTGGAAGAAGTCTGCGAGGTTGTCGCACAGTTCCTGGGAGGGAGTGATGTCATTCTCGTTGGTTTCAGGATTGGTGAGGGGAACTCCTTCACGATGGTTGAAGAGTTCTTTGCTATGGTTTGTGCTGGCTTTGATGTGGTCTGCTAGTGTGTTCTTCTTGGCTTCTTTCAAGAGGCAGTGGTACTTGCTGAGAGCGTTCCTGAAGGCAGTGAGGTCTTCTGTTTTTTAGCTGATGCGCCACTTCCTTTGAAGTTGTCGGCAGTTGCATTTAGTGGAGTGCAGTTCCTCAGTGAACCAGCTTGCTCTCTTGTTTTGTTCTTTGACCTTGGCTTTCTTGGCGGGGGCAATGGTATTGGTGCATTCTGTGATGCACTGGGAGGGGCACTTTTCTGCTTGTTCAGGGTCATGTGTAGAGTCTGGGAGGTGATAGCAGGAGTGGCATTCCATGGTATTCTGACACCTTTTTCCAGTTTCTTTACGTGGATCTGGGGGGCACAGTCCTGGGTTATATCGTTCCTGAGGTCGTGAAGTGTACACTGTGGTGCTTATACCAATGACTGGTGTGGTGTAGATGTACCTGACTTTGTTACCGGTGTTGAGTCGTCAGGAGATGTCTTGCAGCAGATGGTGTCCCTGTAGATGATGGTGATTCCGCCTCCTTGCTTGTTGTTTCAGTCCGGGTGTGCTACCTTGCAAAGTTTGTGGATAGTGGTGGCGATGTCTGGTGTGGAGGCGGGGTTGAGCCAGGTTTCTGTGAGGAAGATGACATCAAGGGTGAGGGAGGAGATGGTGTAACAGACCTCGGTGGCATGTTCATGTAGTGAATGTGCATTGAGAAGGATGTACTGGAGTTGTGTTGTGGTGGCCTTGGTCAATGTGTCGGGTACATTGGTTGCTTCGGTGCTGAAGGTGAGGTGGCAGTGTCAGCAGAAAAATGGTCCTCTGGTGGTACACTGGGATGAGCGGCAGCAGTGGTTGTTGGTGCATCCCGGGTCCAGGGCTCGGAAGTCAGCTGCAGTGTATCTACGTGGGTTGGAAGAGCCTGGGGTCCAGGCATAACTGGGTGCAGATGGGCTTGCCTTTGGTGCGTCAGCAGTGCACCCGCTCCATGAGCCGTGCTTGGCCGCCATTAACTAGTTCTTTGGGGGAGGGAGGGGCCCTGGGAGTCAGTGGGTGGGGCTAGGCGGGAGGAGGGAAAGGGGCGTCAAGCTTAAATGAACAGTGAGAAAAAGGAGGCAGAAAGCAGGAGAAAGTGTTCAGAAAAACAAGGGGAAAGGAGGGAGAAAGCAGCAAAAATGAGGCAAAAAGAAAGAGAAAGCACTAAGAAGAATGAGGCAGGGGAAGTAGGGAAAAAGGAGTTAAAATGAGGGAGAAAGCAGGACTAAGCACTCAGAAAAACAGGGGGAGAGGAGGACAAAGTAGTAAAAACAAGGGAGAAAGCAAGAGAAAGCACTCAGAAAAATGAAGGGAGAAGCGGAGAAGGCAGTAAAAATGAGGCACAAAGGAGAAAACACTCAGAAAAATGGGGGGAAAGGAAGGAGAAAACAGTGAAAACAAGGCAGAAAGCAGGAGAAAGCACTCAGAAAAACAGGGGAAGAAGAGGAGAAGGAAGTGAGAACGAGGCAGAAAACAGGAGAGAGCGATGCAGCAGCAGGGGAGAGCTGGCCTTAGACCTGCTCCTCGGGCATAAATGTTCACAATGACAAAATACATGTTAATGTTCTTAACTCTGGGTATGAGCCATCAACCTTGATGGTCATGGGGGTGTGACAGCACATTAAATTTCAGATTTCTTCGATGTGATAGTAATTACCCCATTTTTTGTGGACTGCTGGGGAGAGAATGCTATCCATGATGCACTAGCAGCAAAACTTAGCATCTTTGATGGAGTTTAAAGGTGTTTCTTACAGCACGAAAACATCCCCTCTTAGGGGGTGATTCCAACCTTGGCGGGCAATAACGCGGCCCCCATTCCAACATTCCCACTAACCATGTTTGCGCCCGCCGGCCCAGTGGGAATGAGGCCGCAACACAGGAGCCGGCTCCTAATGGAGCTGGCGGTGTTGCGGCCGTGCGACGGGTGCAGTTGCACCCGTCGCGCTTTTCACTGTATGCCATGCAGACAGTGAAAAGCAGGCCGGGGCCCTGTTAGGGGGCCCCTGCACTGCCCATGCCAGGGCATGGGCAGTGCAGGGGGCCCCAGGGGCCCCAGGACACCCCTTACCGCCAGCCTCTTCCTGGTGGTGTAAACCGCCAGAAACAGGCTGGCGGTAAGGGGGTCATAATCCCCAGGGCAGCGCTGCTTGCAGCGCTGCCCTGGCGGATTATCACCGCCGGGGGAAAATCGGCGGGCTTTACCGCCGCGGTCGGAATGGGGAACGAAGCACCGCCAGCCTGTTGGCGGTGCTTCCGTCATCCTTGCCCTGGCGGTCCAAGACCGCCAGGGTCAGAATGACCCCCTTAGTCTACTGCAATAATCTGCAATTATCTTACATTTGACAGGATGATTAAGGCACTTGGATTTCAGTGAAAGAATCTTAATTGATGAAGTCATCATGATGTCTGATCCTTGAAATCGGTGTGCCAGGGATTGGGAACAGGTATTTATGCTCTTCCTACCAATCAAACCCATGAGTGTATGTAAGATCACAAATTAATGTGTATTGTAAGGGATTCTATGAACACAGTGGATGACCTGGATAGTGCGAGGCTCATAAATAATCACAATGGCACTAAACCACCCTTGTTAGGTGCTGACAATAGCATGCTGGGGTTGTCAAATAAGGAGGACCAGCTACTGTCATAAGACTGGGATATAGGGAGAGGGGAAGTAAAGAAAGGGAAAGTAAAGAAAGGCAGGGGCACCAACATAAAATTAACATAAAAAGCAAAAAATAACCCCAAAAACTTTACCCACCCATGAAATGCTGAAGATCAGCATTTTCCCACTTTTTGTTATATTGGGATGGAATAAGCCATGAAGAGGCCAAGCAACAGCCATAAGTCCTAACCATGACCCTCCAAATCAATGGAATGCATACCCTAGCAGTATGTATAAGAATTGTTTTAACAATTTTTGCATTATTAAATTGACGCTTAAGGCTGGTTCACTAAGAGACATTTTCAGTAGGATCCTGTCTAAGAATTATACAAGTATTTATATATTCTTCAGGGCAGTCAAGGTAGGAGGTATCTAGAACATCCATTAGGAGATCAACAGGCTGAAACAAATCGAACATGCTTAACAAATGGTTAAACATCCTCACCGTCACAAGATAACATTTCTTGAGCAACATCTCATGCATTCGAAGGCACAAACTGCATAAGAAATAAAAACCAGCCCTGTAACTTTAAACTGGTGCAATTACTAGAGAAAAACAAGGACCTCTGTCCCGAGAAATCAGGACCCCATCAGCGTGTTCCTCTTCAGGTTGCCATGTCAGATTGAGTCGAGGCAGAAATGAAATTTTGTAGGTCTGCAGTATCTATGAAGGTCATCAGTTTTCCATTACATAATACAGAGTTTGTCCAGACCAACAATCTCAGTGACTAGCAGAGTGCCAGAAATCCTTTCCATTTGTAGACTGCTTCTTTAGAATAATTCTGTGCAATAGTATATTTGCGCTGTTGCACTGTATATTTCCTCATATAAGATAGGATCAGCTCAGCATGACTATATCGTAGAGGCCTGAAGATCATTGTACTCAGACGTTTCATGAGATTAGCTGAAGTGTTCAGCAGATTGCACAAGGGGATTCTCTGTGCTCTTTCTATGTCAAAGTCTTTCTCAAATGTGAGCCCAAGAGTGTGTGATATCTGAGATTCTAGAAATCCAGCACAAGAGTTCACATCATGTTCTGCATTTTCGAGTAGGCCAAAGGTTTGCAGATTACTTCTGCAGTTGCGATCTTCAAGTTCAGCCATTGTGGGATGTCGCTATTACAAGAGAGGTAAGGTTTTGGTTGTGGCATGAGCCTTTATGGTGAGCACACAGTCTGGTCAGTTTTGTGGTGCATCATGTAGGAGTAAGCAAAGGCCTGTTAATAGGACCCCAACAGTTCTTTAATGATATTGGGTTATGGAATTGAAAGGCACACAGGGTAAAATGACAAGCTCATGCAAGCTCTTTTTAATATTGCAAATAAAGTTGAGTTGACAAAGTGCCCTTGCAACTTACGAGGTACAGGAAGTCAAACCATGATAATAATCCAAATCGAGGCTCATTAGCCCTTGACATGCAGCTTCCCTTCTTTGCTTGTTTTTAAAAGCATATCCGCAGAGCGCCTGGCATCTTTATGTGCAGCCTCATGAACATGGGTGCTGAGAACCAGCAGGAAGAGAGCATCTCAATCAGCTTTCTTTGCCGCTGGGCTGCTCCCAGTTCTTCAGTTTACACGCTACTGACACCTCCAATGTATTGCCAGCAATCATCCACTAGATTCACAATCTCCTTTAGGCAGTCACCAGGTAATCTCAGTAGTCCTCAACTACAGAGAGCATTACTCACTCTCAGGGGCATCGTGAGCCACCACCATCATGGGCTGGTCGGGCGGAGGGGAGATCAAACGATCTACCAGTTTAACAGGCTTGTTGGAACACTGACTGGTAGTGGGAGCGCTATCAGAAAACTCCCAGTTTCCATGACAATGGGGTCTCTAGTTGGTAGTCGGTTTGCACCCTGTCCAAGTAGGGATCCTCACTCTTGTCAGGACAAGGGAAATACCCGCTCAGATAACCCCTGCTCACCCCCTGGTAGCTTGGCATGAGCTGTCAGGCTTACCTCAGAAGTGATGTGTAAAGCTTTTGCACATAACACACAGTAACACAGTGAAAACACTACAAAAGGACACCACACCAGTTTTAGAAACATAGCCAATATTTATCTATTTAAAACAAGAACAAATGAAATCAAAATCAAACATACAGTAATAAAAATATGAATTCTGCAAGATTTACTCAAAAATACAGTTCCTTGAAGTCAATAGCTCTACATGGGGCTATCACAGCATCATGATCAACAAAACCAAAATTTCAGGCCGGCCGCGACGTCGCGCACCAGCTACGTTGACGGGAAGACCCACAAACAGTACCTTGGATTTGTAGGGCACTGTGATCCTCACGGTGAGCTCCAGAGAGCAGCGTTGCGGTGTTGGTTCGAGAGTCAGTGCAGGAGTCGTCTGGTCCTTGAAGTCACACATGCTGCAGATTGAACTCCGGGCTAATGAAGTCAGGAGCGCTGGCATGGATGGCGTTGGGGCTGCGGTGCCAAGTGGGACGATGCGACGTGTGGTGCCCACAGGTCACGGTGCAGGCAGCCGCTCAGTGACAGCGTCCAGCGGCGTTGGTAAGAACAGGGCTGCGGTATGAAGTGGGGTGGTGCAATGTGCCGTGTCCACAGGTCACGGTGCAGGCAGCGGCGCCGGTGTCAGCAGGCGTGGAATGTCGGGGATGCCCAGGCTGCGGTGTGAGCAGGAATGAAAACAGCAAAACAACAATGACTTTAGAATGGCCGCACATCCTTATGTATCATCATTAGGGGTGCTCAATACACTATGGCACATCTGTTGCCACCATGTGCAAACTGGAGAAACCGGTTAGAGTAAATGGACAGTACTAGTGGAGCACTCAATCTGTATGTATCAAGAAAGGAAACATTCCAGGACATTTCCAAATGGAAACATTTGGGGAAGCATGTTTCCAAGAGTCATAGTAGATATGCAAAAAGATATAAGTAAATAGGTGAAGAACATATGGGTGTATAAATTCAAGTCCATCAAATAATGATGACTTTAATATTATTAAATTAACAAAAACACAAATAAAGATAAAGATATCACATATATGGACCAAAATACATGCATAAACATATGTGAAAATATTTTTCCACTCAATCCAAAAACACAATTAAGAAATCAATGTCCATTCGTATATCCCAAGTACTATTTGGCTTGATCCAAAAACAAAATGGGAGGTTGGTGTCCACTCTTATCAATTTCTAACAGTCCATTCTCTGTAGAATATCAGCCAATTGATAGAACTCCAAATCATAGGATATATCTCCAAATTGTCCAATCTCTAAACATCTGTCAATGGATAATGATGTATTTCAGCACATATGAGAACTCATAACCGCCGACACGTGTTTCGTCCCAATCCGGACTTCATCAAGGCAAAAAACACATACAAAGAAGGATGTTAGTTGTACCTTCAATAATATGCTTATTTTACTTCAATGTACAATTTCCTAAAGTGAAATTCTTTAGATTGCAAATTATCAAGGGCTATCTTTTACAAATTGAACACCGATCCCATTTTGCACGACAAAGTCCAGCATTTGTATGAAAAAGCCGGAGTGTGGACCCACATGTTGTGGCACGAGCAACGGCTCAGTGAAGTCATCTGATGATGGCATGGGTGAGACCAGGGTAGCAGTGTGAAGCGGGGCAATGCGACTCTGTGCGGCATCGGCAGGTCACAGTGCAGGCCAGCAGCATCGTTTACGGTGGCGCAGTGTTTTTTTTTCAGTTGCAGCACAAAACACACAGTTTGCAGTGCAGTAGGCAGATGAAACTGAAGTCTTTGATATACCTGAGACTTCCAACAGGAGGCAAAAACTACTCCAACCCCTTGGAGAACTTTCTCATGCAGGATACACAGCAAAGTTCACCCCTTGCACTCTTTTCAGGCAGAAGCAGCAACGGCAGGCCAGTCCAGCAAAGAAACACAGCAAAGGGACAGTACTCCTCCTCCAGCTATTCAGCTCTTCTCCTTGCAGAGGTTCCTCTTGATTCCAGAAAGATTATAAAAGTCCGGGGTTTGGGGTCTTTTTCTTATACCCCTTTCTGACTTTGAAGTTGGCAAACTTTAAATCAAAGTCTAAAGTGTTTGCAAGATGTTTCCTTGTCCAGGCCAGGCCCCAGACACACACCAGGGGTCGGAGACTGCATTGTGTGAAGGCAGAAACAGTCCTTTCAGGTGTGAGTGACCACGCCTTCCCTCCATAACAGCACAGATGGCTCATCAGGATATACAGGCTACACAACCAGCCCCCTTTGTGTCACTGTCTAGAGGAGAGACAAAACAGCCCAACTGTCAAACTGACCCAGACAGACAATCCACAAACAAGCAGAGTCACAGAATGGTTTAAGCAAGAAAATGTCTACATTCTAAAAGTGGCATTTTCAAACAGACAAGTTAAAAACCAACTTCACTAAAAGATGTATTTTTAAATTGTGAGTTCAGGGACCCTAAACTCCACATTTTTATCTGCGCTCAAAGGAAATCTGCACTTTAAGGATATTTAAAGGCTGTCTCCATGTTAGCCTATGAGAGAGATAGGCTTTGTACAGTAAAACCCGAATTTGCAGTATTTCACTGTTAGGACATATAACACACACTAGTATAAGTCCTAACTTAAACATACAATGCACCCTGCCCCTGGGGCTACCTAGGGCCTACCTTAGGTGTGCCTGACATGTAGTAAAAGGAAAGGTTTAGTCCTGGCAAGTGGGTACACTTGCCAAGTCGAATTAGCAGTATAAAACTGTACACACAGACACTGCAGTGGCAGGTCTGACCCATTTTTACAGGGCTACTAAGTGGGTGGCATAACCACTGCTACAGGCCCACTAGTAGCATTTGATTTACAGGCCCTAGGCACCTCTAGTGCACTTTACTAGAGACTTACTAGTAAATCATATATGGCAATCAGGAATAAACCAATCAACAATACAATTTACACAGAGAGCACTTGCACTTTAGCACTGATTAGCAGTGGTAAAGTGTGCAGAGACAATAAACCAGCCAAAACAGACCTGAAAAAATAGGAGGAAGAAGGCAAAAGGTTTGGGGATAACTCTGCAACCATGACCACAAAACATCCCTCTTCATTTGGTTATTTCATGTTGGACTGACGATGTCGGTAAATCGAGCGCAGAGCCTGGAGCTCATATGGCCATCACACTCAGGCAATAGATACATCCCCAGTTTCCATGTATTTTTGCTTTGTACCAAGCTTGTGTTATCCCTGATGTAAATGGACCCATCAAACTACAAAATAATACCCTTATCCTAGACTCTCACTTCTGGTTCACCCAAAAAGTGGAGACTATTGATTGGCCTCACACCCTGCATTCTCAAGTGGGTAGCCCCTTTCACCCTTTTGGCATTAACCCTTGCTGACTCTACCATAATCCAGCGGCAGCCAGTAAGTACAACTTAGAGGGGGCAGGGGGACCCCCAACCACACATGCACACTCACCTACACCCATGCATTCACATGCAGATAAGCACACACACACCCATTCACAACACTACCTCACAAATATACATAAATTCATACTTACAACCGCACACCAAACAGTCAACAGTTACCTGCAATACTCAAGGAGGGAAGCCTCAGAGGTGCCAAGAGGGTTGGGACCTGGGGGGGGGGCAGCAGTCCCCACCTTGTCACAGAGCAGTATGGGGAGAGACTGCTGACCCCACCTACTTTCTGATGAGGTGTGAGTGATAGACACTCGACCCTGGGCACTTAATATCTTAAAACTGAAGGGCTCAGGTATGAGGCTATAACTGAAGCTCCCCCTCATCACTAGAGGAAAATCCTCAAGGACTTTTGCCAAGATGAGGAGGTGAATCCCAGGGGAGCTGTGACATTCTCAGCCCAGCAAAGTTCAGCTCAGGCAGCCAGGAGCTGGCACATTTGGCCCATATCAATTGGTTGTGGCCTAATAAACCAAGTCAATTGTATGGCTGCTGTATTTTATGCAATGCCAGATGTCTAGAAGACTCTGCAACAAAGAGGAGCTGTTGAGGAGGGAGAGCCTCCTCTCAATGACTGGGAGAGGAAGCCAGAATGGCAGTGAGAAAACACCATGCACGCCTGTGTCAATTAACAGGAGCAACTCAGAGCGTGGGCTGTGAAAAAGTAAGAAGAAAAGACCACCTTCTCTGGCAGGGCCCCACCCTGAGATGAGTGGCTGCCGCAGGGGATTACGACTGCAGATGAGTGGCATTGCGCATGCTGGAGCATGAGGGTGAACACTGGCCACCAGAGGTAGCCAGCGATGCACAAAAACAATTGTAGATTGGAGAACCAGATTACTTTGATACCACAAGACATCAAACACTTGTGCACCCTTGCCCCAACTTTTGACAAGGTCCATCCATGTTTGTAGGGATGCAAGAGTACAAGAAAAAGTGAGGACCCCCACCATAGGCCTGATCCAAACAACCAGTGAACAAAAGGAGAAAAAGACTTAGAGTAATCAAAAGGGAGGCGAAAGGGGACACCAGCTCAAAGCAATATGCTACTGTCCCCAGAGAGCCCATTCACCTCAATACAAGGGACAATACCACAATTAGACACCCTAACATGGCAAGTATCCGAGCGATATAGCCATAAATCATTTTGAATCGACCCTCAAAACAAGACCCATAGTGGAAACTGTGGGTAGAGCTCCTCAACCTATACCTTGCAACTATTAGATGATGACCTCAAGTCACCATTGCTGGGAGCCAACGTATACAAACTGTCACAGTTCATGCACGTAGCCAGGCTCCCACACACCTATGCAGCCATGGTTGCTGCTCTGAACGCACATTTTGAACTTATGGCAAACCTGAACTATGAAAGGTTTGTGTTCAGATAAGCCAGGCAAGAAGCAGAGGAGTGCATCAACACCTTTTACACCTCAGTGAAGGTACTCTCAAGCATGCACACTTTTGCTGATGAAAATGAAGAGATCAGGGCCCAAATGATAAAAGTATGTGCATCTACTAAACTACTAAACTGCAGAAGCAAATCTTACAAGAGCTGGGAAAGCCTCGGCCTGGCATCCTTACTTTGGGTGAGTCCAAAAACTGTCCGAGGATCAGACAGTTCATATTTGAATCTGTATTGAACAGTCCCATCAAGGCTGAACCCCTGAACCTGGTGGCCAAGAGAGTAATGTCAAATAGAGCAAAAGATTTGGGCAGCAAACCCCAATAATCATGCTGGTGATGTAGTGGAGTGATGACACAACCATGTGAGTGCCTCGACGTTGGCAAGAAGTGTGCAGTCTGAAGCAAGGGCAACTAATATGCAATGATCTGCTGCACTTTGCACCCTGGACCACCACCATCAAAGCAGTAGTGAGAGCCGTAGCCCGAAGGTGTGTCCATTAATTTATGAGCATGACAGCAGTTGTTGAAACTAAAGAATCCACCACCACTCCGCCCTACCAAAGTAAACGTGTGTTCCTATGCACAAGGGCTGCAGTTGGCAGGAATGTTTGCAGTCACCCTGGATAACTAGAGCATCCCAAACAAGGCCAAAGTTTATGTGCTCTGCAAACACCAACGAATGCTACTGAGTTGCCAGACATCTCAAGAGCTCAAGCTGGTCCAGTTGGCATTCTGGGTCCACACAACAGAACTTGACAGACTGCTTGAAGAGTTTCAAGGCCTCCTCCAGGGTTTTCGTTGCTTGAAGAACATGCAGGTACAGCTCCATATCGACCCCACAATGCAGCTCACGGCACTACGCCACCAGAGGGAGGCCTTCTACCTTCAGTCCAAAATCAAAGAGAAGCAGAGAAAATTAAAAAAGACTGATATTATTGAACCTGTAAAAAGCCCACATCTTAGGTCTCACCCTGTGTAGTGACCAGAAAGCCCAGCAGCCAGGAGAAGTGTGCATAAAAGCAGGCACGCAGCTTTGCTAACTTCGCCATCAACAGGGAGAAGCATCTGACTCCCACATATAATGACATAGTGGAGGATCCAAATGTAGTAAGGTGGTTCTCCAAAATAGATTTACATTCCAGATATCACCAAATACTGCCGCTTTTTCCACTCATGTCGGGCTACACTGCTACAAGCAGTTACATTTTGGAAGCTCAAGTGTCGCGGAGGATTTCTAGAATGTCGTGAGTGAAGTCCTGAACAAGTCTTCACAAGCACACAACAGCAAGGAACTCTTCAGCATCATCAAGGAGTTCGCCCAACCCAACAGTGAAACAACAGACATCCCACCCTCACAGGACCTCTGCGACAGACTCAACGCCTACTTCCACCACAAAATCAAGACCATCTACGATAGTTTCAACAAGGACAACGTATGCACTGAACCCCCTCCACCAAACCCCGACACCAACAAACCAACAATCTCCACCTGGACACCCCTGAATTTATTTTAATTCATAGTTTACTGTTGTTTCTTTTCAAATATTCAGGTAATTTAGTTTAATGTTTTGCACATGTGCTTTAATATGTTTTATGTCTCAGTTAAACATATAAAATATCTTTATATTCATGTATCAATGTTTTTCTAGTACCAAAGCAAAAACATATTAAGAACCAATATAAATTAAAATATATATTTGTATTAATATTGTCAAGTTATATACACATTCCCTTGAGCACACTTTTATTTGCAAAATTTCATAAGGATTTATCAAACAGCCGTAAAGATATAACCAAGTCAAAAAACGCTTTTTTAATGGAAACGAGGTCCCAAACATAACTACCTACTGGTGACTGCCAGTATGTTATATATATAATATACATTTATATATATATAAATAATATTTAAGATTATTTTATTTACATTATATTAATGTTATATGTTAAAATATTAAGGTTTACTATTTAATTCAACATATATAATAAAAATCAATATTTTTGTTTATTTCTAACGATATTAGTGTAAACAATATTTTTGTTCTGATATTTGTGTACTTACCATTATAAAAATAGGTAGCCAATATTTTTTACATCAATATTTTTTACCTGCTATTTATGCTGCACGATATTGGTATGCTCGATAATATGTCACTGGTTCTTTACATTTCCATTAGTTATGTAACAGGGCTTGAGTATCTGGAGAAACTTGGTTTTCCCTCCTGAACAGTTGTATACAGATTGAACCGCGTGCCCCCCCCCTCTCTGAGCCTCATTAGGCCCTGGATACCCCACCCAAGGGCAGTACTGATAAGTTGAAAGGGGTGGGGGAATGTGTCCCCCTCAAGCCTTGTAAGGCCTTGGAGACTCAATACCCCCGGGTCATATCTAAAAATAGAGAGGAGAGGGCTGAGTAGCCCCCTCCCCAAGCCGCTATCAGCCCCAGGGACCTCAGTTCCTCTGGCCACTTACTTAAATAAAGGGGAGGGGGTCCCCCTAACCGAGCCCTGATAGGCCCTAGGGGCCCCATCCCCAAAGCCCATGTCTAAAAATCAAGGGGAGGCTGCATGGCCCCCTCCCTGAGCCATTATCAGCCCTGGGGACCCCACCTCCCGAGGCCACTTATTTAAATAAAGTAATGGGGGGGCTTGCATTTTTTGTGAGGTCGTGTGGTTCCTCTCCACAAGCTGCAATTGGACTTAGGCACTCTGTACACCGGGCCCACATTTCTTAAAGGTGGGTACTATGGTACCCACCATTTACTTGCTGGGGGCAACAGAGGGAGCAACATCACAAAACAAAATAAAATAATGGACTGAGTGTTGAAACTTTTCAAACACTCACACCCAGGTTTAATCCATCATTATTTTGCTTGCAACGTCACCCAAGTTTGGACCGAGCCATATGAAAATCAGTCTTGTCCCTGTTCCCCATGGGAACAGTCCAGCCTGAACTGCCAGGCCAAGTCCTCCCTGGACAGGATACAAGCATCCTGTGACCGGTTTCAGGGCATCACCCTTCTTCAGCCAGGCTAGCTTGAATCCAGTGACAGTTGTACGACGGAACGCCGACTGCCAAAACAACGAGTGCCTGAACAACAAGGTCGGAACACCGACCTCGTTGTTACTACTAATGCCTTTACCACGAATGCCTTAACAACGATATTTCGTTGTAAAGGTATTCCTGGTAAAGGCATTAGTAATAGGCACCCATTGATCCTGCATGCGTCACCCCAACCCCCCAACCCCACCCCAATACCTAAAACGCCCACCCCCCCAACCCCACCCCAAAACCTAAAACCCCCTGACCCTCAACCCCCACCCCAAAACCTAAAACCCCCTGACCTCCCACCCCGCCCCAAAACCTAAAACGCCCCACCCCCCAACCCCACCCCAAAACCTAAAACCCCCTGAGCCCCCACCCCCGCCCCAAAACCTAAAACGCCCCACCCCCCAACCCCACCCCAAAACCTAAAACCCCCCAAACCCCCACCCCAAAACCTAAAACGCCCCACCCCCCCAACCCCGCCCCAAAACCTAAAACTCCCCGACTCCCACCCCAAAACCTAAAACGCCCCGCCCCCTAACCCCGCTCCAAAACCTAAAAAACCCCAACCCCACCCCAAAACCTAAAACCCCCCACTTACCTGAGTCGTCGCCTCGTCATCTACGTCGTCCTCCTCAGCCGACTCCCTTGTTTGTACCTTAACCACGCATGTTCGTTGTTCAGGACATGCATGGTTAAGACACAAAATAACAAAGTCGTGGTTAAAGAAAGAATTGTTCCGCTTTCGTTAACAGGACTTCGTTATAAAAAAGTCGGCGTAGAGGACGTTTCCCTCCAGTGACACAGCGAGCAAGGGGCCCACGTCTGGGCATACCCTAGCCACTTAGGGCAGACAAGGCAACATCACAAAATAAAATAAAATGATGGACGAAGTGTTGAAACTTTTCAAACACTCACCCCCAGGTATAGATCTGGGTTTAATCAGCGTTATTTTGCTCGCCATGTCACCCCAGTTTGGACCGAGCCATAAGCAAATCAGTCTTGACCTTGTTCCCCATGAGAACAGTCCAGCCCGAAATGCCAGGCCAGGTCCTCCCTGGACAGGAAACAAGCATCCTGGGACCGATTTCAGGGTATCACCCTTCTTCAGCCAGGCTAGCTTGAATCCAGTGGTGCAGCGAGCAAGGGGGCCACGTCTGGGCATACCCTAGCCACTTAGGGCACACTAGGCAACATTACAAAACAAAATAAAATGATGGACGGAGTGTTGAAACTTTTCAAACAACCCCCAGTCATAGATCTGGGTTTAATCCATCATTATTTTGCTCGCCACGTCACCCCAGTTTGGACCAAGCCGTATGCAAATCAGTCTTGACCCTATTTCCCATGGGAACAGTCCAGCCCGAAATGCCAAGCCAGGTCCTCCCTGCACAGTAAATAAGCATCCTGGGACTGGTTTCAAGGTATCAACCTTCATCAGCCAGGCTAGCTTGAATCCAGTGCTGCAGCGAGCAAGGGGCCCATGTCTGGGCATACTCTAGCCACTTAGGGTGCACAAAGCAACATCACAAAACAAAGGGAGCCCCAAGGCCCCTGCAGCCTAAGCTCCCCTCAAACAGCGGAAGCCAGCATTGTTCCCACCTAGAAGGAGCAGCATTAGTCGTGGAACTCTCTAGACAGGGACAGTATTTTATCTGTATCCCTGTCACCATCAGTGTGGGCAGGGAGGCAGATCAAAAATCCACTCCTAGCAGGCAGGAACATTTTCAAAGCTCCCGCCCACTGGGAACGGACTTGGTGTTTGCTCCCACTTGGAGTTTCAAAAATGTTACTGCTGATTAAATGAAAACACAGGTTCACATGACTGTGCTGGAGTGGGCAGAGAAACCACTATGTCCCAGGGGTAGGCTCCACAGGATATAGCGTGTGAGCTGGCCCATGGGGCATGGGGTCTATGAGGCAATATATGGCTCTGGTACAGAACCATGCAGCACCCCGACTGCAACTTCGGCTCCGGTGCTCCACAGGGCTTTTAGAGGCTTGAAGAGGGAGCCACATATCTACCCTCCCCTTCATTTCAAACTAACCCCTAGGATGGGGTCCGGGGGGCCTGTAGAGGTGCAGTGAGGGGGGGCTGCATCACCGCCCTCCCCTTTATTGAGGAAAATCAGCCCTGAGGTATAGGGTCCCTGGGCCCCTAGGAGGCTCGTGAAGAGAGACCACATGGCTAACTTTTTTGTCCTTTTAGCCTGGGGGGATCTTTCTAGCCCCCCCCCACCCACATGGGCATAGGGTTTCAAGATAGTCCTACCCTGCCCCCTTATATTATTATTTAGTTCTAACGTCAGGACAGGGGACTAAGTCCACCAGTCCTGTAATAGCTGGCAGCAACATTTTTCTCATGTTTTGCGGCAGCCCGTCAGAGCACTTGCTCTTGTGGGTATCTGACTTCTGTGGGAGCGAGATGGCCCAAGGGAAAAAGAGCTCCTTCCGAATATCAGAATGCTCTTTTTTAAATTTCCACTCCAACAAGAGTCTCTCGAGACTCTTGTGGACCCCACAGTCCAGATATACAATT
Organism: Pleurodeles waltl; assembly: GCF_031143425.1. Taxonomy (NCBI): domain Eukaryota; kingdom Metazoa; phylum Chordata; class Amphibia; order Caudata; family Salamandridae; genus Pleurodeles; species Pleurodeles waltl. Next base: position 861,198,265 of record NC_090440.1, read on the forward strand.
ATTTTGTAACCTTCATTTCTTAAAAACTAGTGAACAGGTGTAGATCATATCAAAAACGCACAAACTGCAGACCAAGAGCTAGCTTCCTGCCGAATTTGGTGTAATTCTTTCCAGCAGTTTTTGCTGTAGTCCATCTTAAAGAATTAAGTGGAAAATGCATGAGGATTTTGCGTTTTGTGACCCCTTTTTTTACTCTGCCCTAGCTTGACGGATCACTCAAAAATTTCCCATACATAAACTAGACTAAAAGTAGCACCTTTTTGGAAACTTTTGTGTATATTCGACAAACGATATCAATGTTATATATGCCTTTCCTATGGAACAGCAGACCTACCTATAACTACCTAGTGACAAAAAAAAGACACACCAACTTACCTCACAATATTTAAACCAATAAATAGCAATACCTCTTTCATTGTGTTAAGGGTACTGTTTGTAAGATTATTTGCAGCATGTATCATTACATCTGTCACACTAAGTATGAGGTCATGAACATTGCCCTCAGTGTGCAAGTTATGGTTTAAAGGTCATAACCATAATTTGCACATTTTATTTTTTGCCGTTTTAATTCATAACCGTGGCAGTACCTTTACAGTGAATTTCCGAGGTTGCTTAAACCTATTATTTAGGTTTTTATAACGAAATTGTACCATAACTTCACTTTAACCTTTGCTTGGACATTGACATTTTTATAGCAGCCATGATAATTTTGTTGCACTTTACCTACACATGAACCACCTCCCTTAAGCTAGGTGGTCACTGCTTAGCCACAACTACCCAGTGAGTCGAGGAGGCTAGTGAGGCCAACTGACCAGTGCAGACGGGGTGCCAACCACAACGTGTGCGCTACAACCGCGAGAGGGAGGAAAAGCCTGACACGTACATTCAAAATGTTGTCACGGCTCCTGCTCTGCTGCAATTTTCTCGAGCTTTTGCTAAGTAACCTCGCCCTACGCACGTCCTCCATTATCCTAACAAACATTAATTTGATCAGCCTTGCTCATATGGGAGTTGTCATCATAAACAGAGGGCACGGGTTGCTCCTGTCATTTTTATCAGGATCAAGGTGCATTTGATTGCACTTTTTTCCTTCTGGATGGCTATTGCCCTAGAGTAACGCCTCCTGTTTATGAGTGATAGCATCAAATGGAGAATGTCAATTGCCTAGAAAACAACTTGCGACGTCTACAGAATGAGCTGTGTGACGAAATCAGCAGGAGAATGTTGGGAGGGCTGAGAATGCTGTCACTAGGGTATTAATGCATGTACCTGAGGAGGACAAGGAGGTTACTTTAAGATGGAAAAACACGTTAAGAAATATGTAAGCAATAAAAAATGATAAGATTAAGCTGTCGGTCATGCAGCACTCAGGTACTGCACGAACCTGAATCTACCTGCTTCGGTTTTTTGGAAGATAGATTGTGTGTTCTGTGTGTAATTTGCTTGAATCCCCGTTTGTTTTTCATCAGCTCCCGGAACACTAACAGTCCAGACAGGCAGACACATGTGTGGCATAGTTCAAAATCTCTGCCTCATCCACACCCCACATGACAGCTCTTCCCCGAATCTGTTCCGACAGTAAACCAGGTGTGGAGGATGTTTCTGCGAAATGAACAATGTCATCGCCTCCTCTAGCAAGACAAAAATGTGTTCCTGTTCAGGCTGGAACTTTGGGTTGAAGGAAGTGTTGCTACATGCAGAGCAGACGTAAAAACACGTGCAAGAATTTCTCATTATTATTGTCTTTGGGCCATATGTATCATTCTAACAAACTACTATTACCTAACTGTGATTCTCTGCATATCGCAATTCATCGCTATTGGAATGTATGAAACTCCATACGTTTCATTTGGAGTTTCCTAATGGGTCACAAATCGAGCTACCTCATTGATATTCATGAGTCAGGTCCCAATTAGCGACCCATTAGGAAACACAAAAATCACAGGGATGGAAGCCTGCCGTGGTCAGCAGACCACCATGTATGTAATTGCTTTTTTTATAGAGCAATTAAAAAAAAAAAAGTTTTCTTTTAAGGCCAGCATGTGGTCTGGGACGACTGCCTGCTCTTAAAATTCTTTTTTGCTACAATTCAAAAAGGTGAGGGGGTCCCTTGGGGACCGCTTCCTGTTTAAAAATGGGTTAGTACCTACTTGAAGTAGGTGGTAAAATGCATCGTTTTGCAACCACATTTCAGTCACAAAATGTTCCTATACACCGCTGCTATTCAGTATTGGGAAAGGGATGTCCTGAAAACACCTCTTCCTAATACCGAATCAATATGTGTGCACAATTCCAAATTGTGATGCGGTAACATGTTACAGAATCGCAAATTGGAATTCATACATACCAAAATGCATTTTTGCAGTTGCGTACAAAAATGTCTGATAGACATGGCCCAAAATCTCTTCATAGTTTCAACGTGAAAACAGTTGTTTGCTGTTTCACCTCTTGTTAGTGTTTTTCTATAATAGTCACCTTTTCGTCACTTTGGATAGGTTGCTTTAAGTGACTTTGAACAAGATGCGACCAGTGATTGCTGCGTCGAAAAACTGTAAGATAATATGACTTGGAGTGAAAGTATTAGTCGGAGTAATGTATTGTGCATAGTCCATTGGGTTTAGAGTTAGATCCGCTATGCCACCAGGAGTCTGTGAAGATACTTCTGCCTAGACATTTAGGGGCTTAAATACAAGAAGCTGACACATCGCCATCGATGCGTCAGATTTTGTGCGCTGCCCTGTGCCCCCTAACAATGCCATGGTAGCACTGTTTTTACGATACAGAGCTCCATGGTTTACAGTGTTCACAGATGCGTCAGAAATTCTGAAGCATCTGTGCAGCTAAAATAACGCCTTGCTTGACTAGTGTAAAAAAAATAAGCTACCGAAGCAATGCATGGAAGGCCCCCATTCTAAAAAGCCTTCCATCACTTTAACGTCTCCTTTGAGCAGGCGTTAAAAAAGTGATGCTGTGAAGGCGCAGACCAACGCATTGAAATCTTGTAGATTTCACAACGCCAGTTCTGAGTGGCTTCTAATGGGGGAATGCCTACCTTGCATACATTCTACCTGGTGCCATTATAATGTGGAGAAAGGCTTTACAAACTGACACAATGGTACCATTGTGCCAGTTTGTGAATGTGGTGCACTGTCAGGACTGCTTTGTGCCACCGTTGCGTAAAAAAAAAAATGATACAACGGTGGAGCAAGGGGCTTGTAAATAAGCCCCCTTAGCTGTCCCATTTTTAGGAAGAGAGAATCAACCTCATACCCTGGCTTTGCACTGCCTGGTGCCCATCTGTCCGATTTTTTGGGTAGCCTGTATACACCATTTTATAATTATCCAGACATGGCTCAATAGTTGCCAATGGCTGAGAATTTTGCAAGCCTTCCACCCATCACCCCTGTGTTCCCTCAAATTCCACTCATACCATGACAAAAGCTACCTATTTTATGTTTTTTTTTTTTTTTCAAATTTCCGTCCGTGTTTATCCATTTTTATTTTTCACAAATTTTTGCAGTATTTATCCACATGTATTTAGGGGTTTATGAAAAAACGAATCTGAATCTGTTAAATTTGCACATTTATTTAACCAATTAACGTACACTCTTACTAGAATGCCTGACAGGTTCGAATTACATGCACACCCAAAGATGATAAACCAATATGCTTATCTGAAAACATGCACATTTTAGTATCAACATTTTGCTTAAATACTGTTGGTTAAGCCTCATTACTAAAAATCTTGTTCTTTTTTTAACCCTCTTACCTATCAATCCGCAAAGGTATTGGCCTGGTAGTCATGATTGATAGCGTTTAGAATCACTCAAAAAAATCAACCTAGTTTCCGTTTCTATCCACATTTAAAAATAAATACAGACAGGAGAATACATTTTTTGAGAATAAATGGTTTTCTGTCTGTATTTATCTGCAGAAATCAGTAAAATTGGAAATCATCTAAATGTAACCGTGATTGAGGATCTGCTCAGCTGCTTCCTGTTATTATTTGTGTCAGTGGTTGGACTTGGGCAGTTAATGTGAATGGAACTGGTGCCGCTGAACACTGTGTTGACCAGGTCGGTTAAAGGTTAATGCTGAATCAATCATCACTCCCACGCTTCTGCTGTTGTGGTAGAATGAGATCTCACTACAGTGAGATTGTTAAAGTGAAGTGAATTGCACTTCCAACTGTATCACTCACTGCACTACTGTTGCATGGGAACTCCTGCATCTAATCCCAAGATCCCCCTTATTATTATACCCTTGCATATTACATTACTTATACTATGTAAAATGATAGCATTCATGACACCATTTATGACTTCTCAAATGACATGATTTTGAGGGCGCAGTGCATGGTACAGTGGTGAGTTACAGTTAATGTAGTGTGGCGAGTGATGCAACAAGACTGAGGGTCTGTCTATGAGTTTGGCGAATGGAAACATCCATCTGCCAGACTCCCGACAACCTCCTCGCCACCCCCATTACGATATTCCCACTGGGCTGACCGGCAGAAACTAGGTTTTCTGCCTGTCAGCCCAGTGGGTAAGATGTGGCAGCATTGTCACCAGCTCATAATAGAGCCAGCTGCAATGCTGCTGCACGCAGGGGGCACCAGCATCCTTGAAATACTCACAGTCTGCACAGCAAACAGGGCGCACTTCAAGGGTGCTGGGCAGAGGGACCCCTGCACTGCCCATTCCATGGCCATGGACAGTGCAAGGGCCAACCTGTATTCCCCTGCACTTATTCTCCACCAGCCTTTTCATGGTGGTGGAACTGCCATGAAAAGGCTGGCAGAGAACAAGGTTGTAATAAGAAGGTAGGTGCTGAGTTCAGCACTGCCCTGACTGATTACAACCACAACCACCATCATCCCGTCGGTTTCAGAGATCCTTGCAGAGACGGGGGTCACCTGACAGTCAGGCCACCAGGGTCCTAATGTGGCAGTCGGACTGCCACAGCTGCAGCAGTCTCAACCTCACTGCAAGTCTGGCAGTCCTAGGAGCTGCAGACTCGTAATCCGGCCCTGTATATGGACATGCTTGACTTACAGTAATTTGAAGGCAGTGCATAAATTCTAAATTAAAGTTATAACTATAAGTTTAGAATTTATAATGTTTCTATAGTTGAAGTTGGGGTTGTATGGAAAGAATAAAGCCTTCCTTTTTTTTATTCATGTATAATTCGTATATATATATATATATATATATATATATATATATATATATATATATATAGATAGATATAGATATAGATATGGATATATAGATATATTACTGAAAAAAACAAAGGTTACAAGATGTTATAGTTAGGAAATAGAATTTAAAAATACATAGCAATTCAATGAAAAAAACAAAAGGTTACAGGGACGTTATATTAAGCACACATTTTAAATGTACTAAGCCACTTATAGTTAGAGTTAGCTCAAGTAACTATAACTCGTGCGCTAAGGTAACTATAACTTGTGCCCTCACCATGCACTGCTAATTAGCCCACAAATTACGACACTCATGACATCTTTGATAACATCACTGATAATATTAATGTAATATTTGTAGGTACATTGTTGATGAAAAAATGGTGCATGGCGTGGGCGCGAGTTATGCTTACCTTTAGGCATAAGGTATAGTTACTTGAGCTAACTCTAACTGGTGAATTTCTATGGTTTTGTACGTTTAAAATGTGTGCCTAACTATAACGTCCCTGTAACCTGTATTTGTTCAGTGAAGATATATATATATATATATATATATTTAGGTTCTGAATTTACTTGCACAAAACCATATAAATAGTTATAGTTATAGTCCAGTTATTCAAGCAACTATAACTCGTACCCCCATCATGCAGTTTTTTCTTCAATAATTTGGCTTATGTTTCATTTATATTTTTTTATTGATGTTATAACAGTTGTGCCGAGTGCTGTAATATCTGGAATAGTTAGCAGTGCATGGAGATGGTGTGAGTTATAATTACCTTAGGATGTGAGTTATAGTTCCTTTAAATAACTATAGCTGCTGTATTGCTATAGTTTTGTGTGAGTAAATTCAGAACCTAACTATGACATCCCTGTAACTTTTGTTTTTTTTAAGTGAATGTCTATGTTTTTTCAAAGTAAAGTAATTTCAATTACTATACGTTAATCTAACCACCACTGTGCACAGCCTTCGGCCATGCTCAGCAAGGGTTGACCACAGGGCCTGGTCTGCAGCCATGACCTGCAGCCAAGCCCCTATAACCACCCAACCCTGGGCTGCACCTGTGCAACCGCATACCCACCGAACCCTATGCCATGCATGGCCTTCAGCAGGGCATGGTGGGCTCGGCTGCATGGCCTGGGCTGTTTCTAGTCCCGGTGATCAACTCCCATAGCCACCTAACCCTGCGCCACTCACTGCATTCGGCTGTGCACGGCAGGGTCTGACCACAAGGCCTGTCTCTCTGGGTGTGAGAATAGGTATGAGAGGGTGTCTCTGGGTGTGAGAGTGTCTGTCTGGGTGTGAGAGTGGGTGTGAAAGTGTCTGTCTGGGTGTGAGAGTAGGTGTGAGAGGGTGTCATTAGGCGTGAGAGTGGGTGTGACAGTGTCTCTGTAAGTGAAAGTGTGAGTGTCTGTGTTGGTCTGTGAGTGGGTGTTTGAAAGTCTGAGTGGTTTTGTTAGTGGATGTGTCAATGTCTGAGTGGGTCCATGAGTAGGTGCATAAATGTCAAAGTGGGACTGTGAATAAGTGCTTGAGTCTCTAAGTGGATCTGTGAGTGGGTGTGTGAGTCTCTGTGTGGGTCTGTGAGTCTCTGGGTGGGTCTGTGAGTGAGTGCATGAATATCTGAGTGGGCCTGTGGGTGGGCGCATGAGTGACTGAGTGAGTGTCTGAGTGCATCTGTGAATGGGTGCGGGAGTGTTTGTGTGGGAGTTTCAGTAACTGTGTGAGTGATTCAGCCACAGAAGAATCTTACCTGTCCTTTTATCGAACAAGAGTCCACAGTTTTGCACAAAATATCTACCCAAGTGGAGTTCTTTCTGCCTCCTTGGGTAAATGTCCAGCACATATTCTGCACTACAGCTTTGTAATGGAGAACAAAGACCCACTCACAGACCCACTGACACTCTCATGCACCCACTCACAGACCCGCACACACACTGACGCACCAACTAAAACACTGCTGTAAACACACTCACACCCAGACAATTTGACAGCGACTCCCACCCCCAGATACACCCTCTCACTCCTATCCTCACACCCAGAGAAGCCGTGGCCATCTCCTGCCATGCACGGCTAAAGGGCTGTGCACAGCGTGTGTTTGGGTCGCTAGGGGGTGTTGGCTGCAGGGTCTGGCTGCAGGTCAGATCTTGTGGGCAACCTCCCCTTCACTTGGGTAAAGGCCATGCACAGTGGATGGGTACTTATCGGGGGTTTGCCAGAGTCCAGGCCCTGTGGCCAACTTCTGCCATGCACGACCAAAGCCCGTGCATGGAAGTGGTTGGATTAACATATAGTAATAAAAATTACTATTCGTTAAAACAAACATAGAAATTCACTAAAAAAAAAGTTTGCAGGGATATTATAGTTAGTAAATAGAATTTTAAAAAACCCATAGAAATTCACTTAAATAACCATAGGTTACAGGGAGATACAGTTAGGCTCACATTTTAAACATACAAAACCATAGAAATTCACCAGTTATAGTTAGAGTTACGTCAAGTAACTATAACTCATGCCCTAAGGTACCTATAACCCTGGCCATGCACTGCTAATTGCCTCACAAATTACAGTACTCATGAAATATTTGATAACATAATTGATAATATCACTGCAATATTTGCAGTGACATTTTTGACAAAAAAACTGTGCGTGGTGGGGACATTTTATTGTAGTTGGAATGGCAGCATATCAATCCTGACGCCAACCCTCTGTAAAATACCTGCATAATCCATATTGCTGCACGTAGGTGAGTGGGACATGCTTCCCAAATAATATCCACAATCAAATTTACAGCGGGTTGGTGAGAAAGGGAGATATGAGGAGTATGGTTCGTGAAAACATTTTTCCAAAGATGTGACATGGCTTTGGCAGAATATTTAAGGAGCAAGATTGCATTAAATGAAGCCTAATTTTGAAATACACGTGGCCTTTGATTTTTTAAATATTTATGCCTGGAATATATTTTAATGTGAGACTGTGATCAAAAAAGGCTATTAAGCATGATTTGTGTGTGTATATATATATATATATATATATATATATATATATATATATATATATATATATATACAGTCAGCAAGAGTATATTGACATTTCACGTGCATTGTGGGATTAGTAGGATTGCACGCTGGTCATGTGCTATCTGTGTTTTAAGGCGTGTGACTAATTACACTAAGGTCTGCCTCACCTGTGAACAAGGCCATTTATGGCCGAAACGTGTCAGGATTGACATGCTGCCATTCCAACTACAATAAAATGCCAGTGTATAATTGAGTTGGGCTTCATAATTTTCTTCTTCTGGTGTGATTAATGTATAGGATGCTCCATGCCTGTTTTCAAAGCTGCCCTGGGGGAATGGGGGCTCCTATCAATTGGAGACTGTCGTTTGTGGATATTATTTGGGGAGCACGCTCAGCTCACCTACATGCAACAATATGGATTATCCAGGTATTTACAGCAGGTTGTCGAGAAACAGAGACATAAGGAGTATGGGGCCAGATGTATCAAGTGTTTTTGCATTTGCAAACGGTGCGAATGTCCGTTTGCGAATGCAAAAATGCGTTTTAGGATGTATGAAAGGCATTCGCAGTTGGAAAATAAGAAATCACAAAAATAGCTATTTTTTGCGAATGAGACACAAATTAGCGTGTCGCAAGCAGCGTATCGCAAATAGCGATATGATTTACCGAATCGCTTTTTGCGAAACGCTAATTGCGATACAGAATAGTGAATCGCAGATAGCGATCTCCTAAATCGTGCCGCTATTTGCGAGATGCAGATTGCGACACGCAAAAACAGATTCGCAAGATGATGTAGCAAAAAATCGCAAATTGCATTTATTTGCAGAATGCCCGTTTGCACATGCAATTTACCACGAACTGAAACCAGTTGGTAACCAGGTGCAACCTATATAAAGAGGCCCAGAATGCCTCAGCCCCTCTTCCACAATGGCTGCACTCTACGTCATGGCGAGGAGAATGAGGATCTTGGCAGGTTTGAGGAGAGAGAGGAGGAGACAGGAACGCATTTTCAGAGTGCGCATAACCCTTTTTGAGCAGACTGAGGATGAAATATATGATAAGTACAGGTTAAGCTCAGCCATGATACTTGACCTGATAGCTGAGCTACAACCCATGCTGCAGCGCACAACACATAGGACCAATGGCATACCGACACATGTGCAGGTATTATGTTCCCTGCACCTATTAGCCTCAGGGAGCTATGAAGGGGTCATAGCAGCAGCTGAAGGGGTATCACAGAGTGTCCTCTCTAGATTTGTCAGTGCATTTCTCAATGCCATGCTGAGCAGATCACAACTGTACATAAGATTCCCCAACAACCCACAGGCATTACAACAAACTAAAATTAATTTTTACCAGATAGCACAGTTCCCACATTTGCTAGGTGACATTGGGACACGTGTGGCAATCTGTCCACCATCGGCCACCGAGTATGTGTATCGCAACCGTAAAAACCATCATTCTATGAACGTACAGATGATATGCAATGCCTCCCACATCATTACTGATCTCGTGGCCAGATACCCAGGGAGCATACATGACTCCTACATCTTTCGCCACAGCGGGATACACACAAGACTGCTAGCTGGGGAGTTTGGGGAAGGATATCCACTAGCTAATTTGAGAGTTCACAATAATGCATTGATGTAAGCATGACGTCAGACAGCAAATGTACTCACTTTACTCTCTGTGCATTCAGGAGACAGTGCCTATGCAGTGCGCACCTATTTGCTAACGCACTACCTGAGCCCTTCCACTCCAGCAGAGAGGAGGTACAATGCTGCACATAGGGCTACCCACAATGTGGTGGAGTGCACTTTTGGGGTGCTGAAGAGCCGTTTCAGGTGCATCCATAGGAGTGGAGGTGCACTACAGTACAGTCCTGAGACAACATGCAAAATTGTGGCCACATGTGCTATCCTGCACAACATAGCAACCACCAGGGGCATACCAGTCGAACTCGCGGAGCCAGACTCAGATGAGGATGATGATCCCTTACCACCCCTTCTACCAGCAGACAGGACCAGTGCAGCAGAAGGCAGGCAAAGACATGCTGACATCACGCGCAACCATTTTTTATGTAAGTAATGACAAATCCACTTCAATAATATGCATTTCTGTAGTTAGCATCTTTATTACCTTGACTTCAGGTAAAAAATGTGAAAATTAGGACACAGCTATTCACAATGGGCAGACATGATCTATGAACAGTGTCACACTATTAGCATCATAGCATGACTTTATTTCTACATGTTGAGGTGGTCCCCTGTAGCCCTCAACATCACTTCTTACGTCCACACACTCCACTTGAGTGCTCAGTACCCTCGCTGGAACCTCTAGTAGCAGGTTCACCTGCAGTACTGTTTCTGCCACTGCGACGCCTCCGATCAATCACAGGAACTGTCAGACTGCTGAGGCTAGAGGACTCCTCACTGTCACCAACACACAGTTTGCTGGTTGTGGCATTGTGTGCTGTTTGCATGGCATCCACTACGTTGGTAATTTGCACAAGTACCTGTGCAATGTCCTGACTGCAATGTGCCATCTCCACCTGTGTGGCAACGGCATGCCATGATATCTGGGCTGTTGAACTTGCAAGCCGATTGACTAATCTACAGAAGCTATCAAACTTTCCCAAATATTGGTGATGGTGCCTGCGCTGGCTAAAGCGCTCCTGCCGTATCTCAGTGCATAGTTCCCCAATGGCCTGTGTCAACTCCTTGTTGTTTTCACCAACTCTTTGCTGTCCCTCAATAAGGGTCTCCAAGTGCTTGTTTTGTAACCTTATATGGCTATTGTGAGACTGTCTGTGCAGTGACTTCAAATGTTTGCATTGCAGGCGCTGCACCTTCAGCATGGAAGCTTCCAGGCCGCCAAAGATTGATGGGGCCACTCCTTCTTCTGTGCCCTGTCTGCCTGCATCGTGGCGCCTCCTGAGAGGAGTTGACTGATGCTGGCAGTGGTGCAGGGACTGCTGTCTTCCTGTGGGACTCGCCTCTGGTGGTGGTGTGGGTTCGTGTTCTGGCATCTCATCTGAGACCAGGTTGTACTCTGGCAGTGGTAACACCCTTGCCCTACGTCTAGTTGGAACAATACTGTACGACTTACTGGTATTTGAGTCTGACTGTGGCTGTGTTTCTGCTTCCCCCAATTTTTTAGATCCTACAGCAGCAGGGACCGAGTCATCTGCAAGGACAATGTGCAGCATGTCAGTTCTAGCATTTGTCACAGATTTCCACAGTGTTGCTTTAAATGTACAATTAAATTGTGTCACCCTGAGTCGTTTGTGGTGTTTCTCTATGTGGCTGACCACTATCTTGCTGTTTATGTTGTGTATTCACCTTAGGGTTGTGTACTACCACTCCCATAAGGCACTGTTGTGTTGTATGTAAGATGTGACATTGACTACTTTTCATTCTTCATCAAGCTATGTTCTATTTCCTAAGGGGCATGTGTACATGCACATGTGGGGATACACATAATCACTGGCCTTACCTTTGCTGGTGCTGGGTGTCCCTGAGGTGTCAATGTCAGTTACACCACTGACAGCTTCTGGCAGCAATGTGGACTCCACCAGGTCTTCCATAGGGGTGGACAGTGTGTGGGTGGTTGGCCTGCCTCCGGTGCTCCTTGCCTCCCTAAGCCTGCTGGCCACCCTCTCCTTGGCACGGGATTGCAAGTCGTACCATCGCTTGCGTATCTCCTCCAAAGAGTGCTGCGCAACACCCACTGCGCATATTTTTGCCTGGATGTCAGACCAAAGTTTCCGCTTCTCACTCTCAGGTACTTGGAGTGAAGTCTTGCCAAAGAGTCTATCATGGTTCCCAACAATCTCCTCAATGAGCACCTCTAATTCTTTCTCACTGAATTTCAGCTTCCTCTTCCTGTCTCCCTTCTCCTTCCCATTGCCAGCATTGGCCATGTTGCAGTTTGATCCTGGCTTCCTCACAATGCTGACTCCCTGGTGCTGGTCTTTGTCTCTCTCACTGCTACTATGGGTGTGGCATCTGGAAACAGCATGGGCTGACTAACTTTCCTGCTTGTGATGTCATCAGGCTGTTCCGGTTTACCGTTTTCGCTTTATGCGATTTTCAGTTACCGAATCCCAAGTTTTTTTGCGATTCGGTATTTGCATCTCACAAATAGCGTTTGCAAATTTTAAGAAATCGCTATTAGCGATTTTCAAATTTGATACATTGTGTTTTGCATTTCTAAAATTGTGATTTCTTAAAATTCGCAATTTGGAAATCGCTACCTGGAATCTTGATACATCTGGCCCATGGACTATTATTGCCGACTCTAATCCACTGATGTTTTTTCAAAGGTGTAAAATGACTTTGGCAGCATTTGTGAGAAGCGAGATTGCTTTAATTTAAGCCTAATTTTGAAATACACCTTGCCTTGTAATTTAGAAATATTTACGCCTGTATTATATTTTATATGTTACCTGCAGCCTCTGTCAATAGGACTTTTTCGGGAGTACTCAATACAATGCTGCCAAGAGAAGACATCATGAACATGAGGGAGCCTTAGCATCTTTTGCTCTGCTCCAGACTCTCCAACCTGGCAATTCTCTTACCAATTAAGTAATTCACACCCTCACTCAAGATGTCACCCTCTATATGCAGATATATGTTTTATTGTTTTACATTTATATTTCATGAAATTTGCATGGAAGGTATTTGTTGGAGAACAGACTGCAGCAGCTGGAGGCTGTTAGAAATGGGGTCTTTGGTTGACAGTCAGGTTACCCCCTGTTCAAGCAAGGACCGTCACTCTAGTCAGGGTAAAAGAGAATCACCCTCAGCTAACCAGTGCTTACCTCCTTGGTAGCTTGGCAGAGCAGTAGGCTTAACTTCAGAGTGCTAGGTATAAAGTATTTGTGCCAACACACACAGTACCTTAATGAAAACCCTACAAAATGACACAACACCAGTTTCGAAAAATAGGAAATATTTATCTAAACAAAGCAAGACCAAAGCGACAAAAATCCGACATACACAAGTCAAGTTATGAATTTTTAAAGCTGAAACTCAAAAATAGCACTTAGAAACACAAAATGCTTCAATGAGGTGTTAACATGGCGTCATGACGGAGTCATTCCCAACAATCTGATACCAGCAGTGCCAGACAGAGTTGCGTAGACCCCCAAGTACAGTACCTTTGGTGAAGAGGGAAAACAAGCCGATGCGGGAAGTCAGGGATCGTGGTGTCTGTGCGATACGTTGGATCCACGCACTTCGAGCGGCATTGGTCACAACATGGTGCGGCGACTTCCACGGAGTCGCAGACTTCGGCGGGGCTGCAGCGATGTCAGGCCTGTGAAGGTCGTCGTGTTCCAGCGAAGATCACGGAGTCGGTTGCAGGCGGCGTCACCGGATTCAGCAGCGGCGTCGGTCCGAAGTCGTCCGGAGCCAATTTCCTTGAATTTCCACTAGCTTTCCTTTCAAGGGCCCAGGGACTGGATAGGGCACCACTTGTCAGAGCAGGAGTCTCTCCAGAGACTCCAGGTGCTGGCAGAGAGAAGTCTTTGCTGTCCCTGAGACTTTAAACAACAGGAGGCAAGCTCTAAATCAAGCCCTTGGAGATTTCTTCACAAGATGGAAAGCACACAATTTCCAGTCTTTGCCCTCTTACTCTGGCAGAAGCAGCAACTGCAGGATAGCTCCACAAAGCACAGTCTTCAAAGTAAAGTATAGGCCTACTTCAAAGTAAAGTCTCTTTTGAATGTGAAATCCTGCCATGCCCAGGCCAGGCCCCAGACACTCATCAGGGGGTCAGAGACTGCATTGTGAGAGGACAGGCACAGCCCTTTCAGGTGTAAGTGACCACTCCTCCCCTCCTTCGTAGCACAGATGGCTCATCAGGAAATGCAGACTACACCCCAGCTCCCTTTGTGTCACTGTCTAGTGTGAGGTGCAACCAGCCCAATTGTCAAACTGACCCAGACAGGGAACCCAAAAACAGGCAGAGTCACAGAAATGGTATAAGCAAGAAAATGCCCACTTTCTAAAAGTGACATTTTTAAACACACAATCTCAAAATCAACTTTACTAAAAGATGTATTTTTTAATTGTGAGCTCAGAGACCCCAAACTCCACATGTCCATCCATTCCTAAAGTGAATCTACACTTCAATCAGATTTAAAGGAAGCCCCCATGTTAACCTATGAGAGGGACAGGCCTTGCAACAGTGAAAAACTAATTTAGCAATATTTCACTGTCAGGACATTTCAAACACATTACTATATGTCCTACCTTAACCATACACTGCACCCTGCCCTTGGGGCTACCTAGGTCCTACCTTAGGGGTGTCTTAAATTGAAGAAAAGGGAAGGTTTAGGCCTGGCAAGTGGGTACACTTGCCAAGTCGAATGTACAGTTAAAACTGCACACACAGACACTGCAATGGCAGGTCTGAGACATGCTTACAGAGCTACTCATGTGGGTGGCACAACCAGTGCTGCAGGCCCACTAGTAGCATTTGATTTACAGGCCCTGGCACCTCCAGTGCACTTTACTAGGGACTTACTAGTAAATCAAATATGCCAATCATGGATAAACCAATCAACAGTACAATTTACACAGAGAGCATAGGTACTTTAGCACTGGTTAGCAGCGGTAATGTGCTCAGAGTTCAAAAAGCCAACAGCAACAGGTCAGAAAAAATAGGAGGCAGGAGGCAAAAAGATTGGGAATGACCCTGCATAAGCATAAAAGTCCAACAGAGGCCAACTATTGGCTGCTCTCAAAGCAAGCTTCAGAAAATACGTACTTTTTCTCTATTCAAGTTTAGATGCCCTGTTTATTGTTACATTTAATTACACCCCTAAAAAAATACAGAAGGAAATGTATACACAAAAAAAAATCCTGTTGGAACCATCTGTCATGATAAAAAAAATAGATAAATATGTCTGTTATGTTTGAGTCTAAATGTTACATTGTGTTAGTATATTTTAATGGCCAAATTGACTATGCATTGACAAAATGATGAGCTGCATACATGGACCCAAACTCATTGACACTCTTCACAGGCTGTGTGTTACATTTCTATTGCGTTTGTACACAATTAGCAATCTAAATCAAGATTTACATAAACCTCCTGTGGGTGGGCGTACAACACCCCTCCAAGTGAGAACCTAACTCCTTCCAAATGAGTGCCCAACCCCCCAAGTGAGCACACAACTCCACCACCGCACATGGAACTGGTCTGAGGCCAGGCCCTTCAATCCTCCTGCTCTTGGAGTGACCACCCAACCCTCTGATATGGGAAGTGTACAGTGGAGGGTTTTGCTAGACGGCCTGCTCTTCAGCCATGTCCTGTGCCTGAATTTTTTACAGATGCCCAACTCCTTATTGCATTCTGAATTCAAATGCATGCAACACAGTATAGTTTGCAGGGACTGGTGAGGCCCTGCACCCAAGTCCATGTGGGTGTTTAAACTCTGTTGTTTATGATCTTTTTGAATGCTCAGTGGGAGATTGGTGGCACAACCCCAACACCAACCAAGTCAACTTACCACGTCCCCTGATTGAGGGTCCAACACCTTCCTGTTGAGGGGGTTGCCGCAGGGACTGGCCTGTGGTCAGGCTCTGTGCCCATCCACTGCAGAGGGTGCACATTCCTCCTACAGCATAAAGCTTTTGACCGTGCACAGCCAGGGTTGGCCACAGGACCTATCCTCCTGCTGCGCCCTGCACACAAATTACCAATAGACGCCCAACCCTACTCTGTGCATGGCCTTCAGACATGGGATGCTCTTCTAGATTGTTGAGCATATTAAATAATTTATGATTACCATTTGCAAATGTGTAAGAATCACTGTATTGTTTAAACCTAAAAATAATTCAGTGTATTGGGCAAGAGAACAACTGGATAAGTTATATTTGTCCTTTAACTATGAAAAAACTAACAAAAAAAACATTTTGAAAAAGTTGATTATGCACATTATAACATATCCTTTCCATAACTGCCGGTATACATAACCTCATTATTTAACTTTTTCATTGCTCTGTATTGGAGAATTGAAATTTTGTCTATCTCAGAGAGGGCCAAATTCAAAATGGAAAACAAGTTAGCATAAAAACTTTGGTTTGATCAACATCAATCACTAAAAAAACAATCAAACATCTTTCGATATCCAATCAAATTAATTAGCCCAACGCAGGTATATGATTGAAAAGATTCCATTGTGATGTGACAAAGTGAAATGATATCAGTAAACATCCAAAAATGTAATACCCTTTATTCTTTAATTTTTTTAACTTAGATAGTACTATATATATTTCTATAAGAACTCAGAAAGTAATCTATCTACACTTTCTAAATGGACATCAAACTTTTAATCAGAAGCAAGAAGACTATATGTAAAATAGAGGCAGCTAACATTATTTTAATTGACTCAATACTAGCCCACTGTGAAAGACAAAGATAGAGAAGATCATTTATTGGCCATTATAGCCAGCGTAATTTTGATATATTCCAAAAATAACTTAATTGTATTTTTAATGTTAATAGTGAACTAGAAACACCAAGAAATTTAATTTCAGAACTGTTCAGTTCTAAATTATATTAATCATGCATGTACATACTGTTTTAGCAAAACATAGCATGTGGGGGATAATTGATTTATCAGTACTGAATTGATATCATTACATTTTAGTAAAAATGTTTACCTTCTGAAAAATGGCTGGTAAAGTATTTTATAGACTTGAGAAGTACAAATGGAGGTCAACATACACTGAAAATTATATTGAAATAACCTTCATAGTAAAACCTTGTATCGCAGCAATTTGTTATTAAAGTAATAAAAAAGTTTCAATATTCAGAATAAAAAGTAATGAAAAAAGGGGCGTCTCTGCCTCATACCCCTATTAAGCGAGAAAAAAGAAGAGGAAATCTGATTAATATACACAGAAACCTTAGGAAAACTGTGAATACTAAAAAGATGTTGTAAAATTAATGGACTAGAACCAAACGGTTCCAAAGTTTAAAACATATAGGACCATCCCACTTGATCAAAACCTTTTTCCACATCTAAAGCAATAGCTGGAATCAGATTAGAATTGGCCTTTCTAACTGCATTAAAAATGCACTAGTATTTTCCAATAAGAATCTTCCCTTGATAATCCAGACTGTTCATTACAAATTGATTTAGCATGAAAAGGCTCTAATCCATAGGTAAAGGTGGTGAGTATTTTACAATATAAAAATGGGTTTACAATTCTTACAAATTGATAGACATTTGCCATTGTTTGGTATTAAAACAAATCGTTGCTTATAAAATTGTGCCTTTCACAGAGTCTAAAGGCAAAAAATCAGTACGTAATCAATATAGTTGAGGTGTTAATAAAAATGAATCAGCATTGGCACAGCCGATAGGCCCGCGATTTTTGTTATATTGACATTGCCAGTACCTTTTCGCATAGTGATTTTTTCTGAAGCTGTCCATCATTAAAACAAAAATAAATAAAAAGGTCCGCAGTTCTGTCTGGTGGTTGTGTCATTCCACTGGCAAGTGAATGCATGATGATGCATGTGCATCCATTCATCAGAATGCATATGTGTGGCAGTGGAATGACGTAGGTACCATCCACTTAAATTTATTTGATCAAAGATTGCAGATGTCACATGGATCAGTAAATAAATAAATAAAGATTGTTTTTCAATGTAGATACATTTTTTTTTTAAAGGACTGAAGTGGGGTCTTAACGGAAAAACAGATGAGGGTAAGCATGTGGGGATGAGGAGGGGCAATGCACCACACAAGGGAGAGTGCAACTCATGTGTGAGGGAGAAGTGCACATGGAGAAAAGAACACATTTCATGGGGGGGAGAAGAACATGGATTGCAGAGACGCAGAGGAGAAACGCACAAGGATAACAAAAGCACACACAGTAACAGACACAGGGATTGTAGAAATGTGAATGAGTGTGAAAATAATGCAGAGTGCAAAGGGGCGAGATAGCAAAACACATAAAATAAGAACGTTAGAGAGAGAGAGAGAACAACAGAGTGTAAAGGGGTGAGGTAGAAGTACACGGCAGAGAAACACAGCATGTGGGCAGTGGGCATTTGGAGGAAGCACCAGAGGAAAAGAAGGAGAAGGCTGAAAAATGGATCCAGTATCATGAAGCATGTAATTAAAAACAAAACGCCTCTGAAAGTGAGCAGTGGAATGATAGAAGCCAGTCAATGAGAGACATGGTTAAGAGGCTATGTTCAAAGAGGGACGAAAAAGATGGGACAAGGAAAGTGATTAAGTAAGCAAATGAGAGTGCCAATAAAGCCAAGCAATTGTGAGCAATGGGTGGACTGTAAGACAGTTCTTGCTAAGCCAACAATAGGTCTTTTACAACCAGATAGCTGACATTGTCTGATAGGTTCAACTTAAAATGTAAAGTAAAATTTAAAAGTAAATTCCTCCAGGCCCAGAGAATTCAACTTTTTTTTTAAAGGTGAGCTAGCATTAATGATTTTCTTCAAAGTAAAATTCTTTTTAAGGATTGAAAGATCACAATTTAGAATAGTTTGTTACTGCATTATGGGAAAGAATGAATTAATATTAATCATTCCTAGATAGCAAAAATTCAGAATATGACCCGTTATAAAACTCGAAACAGGAGAGAATTGCTGAAATACTATATAGAGCCTTCCTTGAAGAATGCTTCTTGAGCCACAGGTGGAAGTTCAGTTGTCCTTCTTTACCTTTAATAATATACCAATATTTACCAGATTTTACAGGTCTAATTTTTAAGTCAATATTAATTACGTTTTTCAGCGTGCCTTGGAAATTGGATGTTTAATAGGCATGCTGTAATTTCTTAATCTCTGGAAACATTGACCATTTCTTTTTAATTCAATGTATTTTAGGGTACACGTAACTCATAATACAATCTCTAGGGGTTCTTTAAATACATCCCATGTGATTTGAACAGAACTAGTTGTACGTCCATGTACTGGGGAAAAGAAAGCATCTGAAAAGTCTCTTTGTATGATTGCTCTTTAAAAAATCTTTTGTACTCCTTTGGGTAATTTTTATTTTTCTTTCTAAACATTGATCTAATATTTGATTACAATCCCCTCTCAATAGTAACTTTTGAGTGGAATTATTCTGTAAAATATAATTAACCTTCTCCCAAAGAGAAAGATTGAAATGTGTTGAAGCATATACATTAGTAATTGTTAGTGGTAATCCACCAAGAATAGCTTCAATCAAATCCACCTATGCTCCAGATTACGTTTGTGGTCAATAATCTCAATCAATATGTTTTCTATTGAATAAAATCTTCATACCCTTTTGTTGCCCTCTGAAGTGAAAAGATAACACCCCCACCAACATTTAAGCTTCACTTAATGAGCTCCTCCTAATGAAAGGTGTATATTTTGGAGTAAAACTATGTTAGCTTTTAACCTAGCCAAATAAGTTAATACTCTGTTATTTTATGTCAGAACCTAATTCCTTAACATAACAAGAAATCATCCTATGCATATAACATTATAAATAAGTATTATTATGGATTCAATGGTTAAACATATAGGGTCTGATTACAACCTTAGTAGATGGGATCACAAACGTTTTACAAGTTCCTTTATATCCTATGGAAGTTGTAAAATGGCAGGCAGGATATCCATCACGTTTGTGACAGAGTATACCATTCCCCAAGGTCATAATCAGGTCCATAGCCTGGGAAAAACAAAGCAATTGAAAACACTTACGACTAATATGAACAATACAAAATACAGTGAGAATACTGCACTGGGAGCTACTTGAGAAATAGCCATCAAATCCGGTTTTCGGCTGGTCTAATTACACTTACTACATTGCTTCTATTACTCTCACACGGCACTATATACCATGGGAAGATGCCCTGACACAGACTACTTGAGGGAATGTAGGGGTAAGGGACGGTCCTACACACAGTCTGGAGTTGTCCCCACATAAAATACTAGACAAGGATTCTAGCCTCCATGCAAGAAGTAACAGGACATACCATTCCAGTCACGGCCATGATACTGTATGATATGAATATTTCTAGGCCTGGCAGTAGCAAAGAGAAATATAGCCCATAGCTGGGGGGTCACCGTGCTTGAGGGAATGGCAACAAGATATAGACTGGTGCATGGCAGCTGAATGAACAAATACCAAAGTCGGGGTGCCGCCAAAAATGGGAAAAAAATATTGTCAACATGGAGAAACCATGGAGGTCATGGGGTTGATTGAGATGTACCAGTGGTGACAAACATGCCTGAAGAATTCATATGCATAGAAGCAGCAGCTAGATACAATGCTCCAACCAAGTGTACCATTGAACCTATGTATTGATTCCAGTGATCTATTGACTATGCCTGTTGTAGTCCTTGACACGTACCGGCTTACGTTGTACCTCCCTAAAACCAATAAAATATATTTTTTTCAAACCATATAAGTTTGACTAGATCAAACTACATTAGACAGTTCATTATTATGAGCAACTTTAAAAAGACATGGATTAATAAGACCACCGTGGTCATTCATATGTTTTAAGAATGGTCTTATGTGCAAAAACTGTTTTCTTCTGTCATAAGTAGAATTTGATACATCTTGTGAAATGAACATTTTATGAACCAGACCAGACCAGATTTTTTCCCTCCCTGGCCAAAGAAAAATCTATGTGCTCTAGAAAAAAAAACAATCATGCATCCTAGTTTGACACTGTGGCTGGAGATTTGTGAGTTATGATTCAACCTATGAGCTTTCTCTAAATTCTGAGTAGGATCTTCAAGACCTAACAAATGTTTAAAATAGTTTTAATAAAAGGTATCACATCATTACCCTCTAAATCTTCATGTAAGCTATACACTCTAAAATTATTCTGTTTTCCAGTTTTTTTTTATTTGCTGATTAAGTATCTTTATTTAAGAGTCCACTTTGGATACTTTGGGCATTATATTCCCCACATTACATATACATTGCTCCACCTCTAGAAGTCTTTTAGTCATCTGAAGCCAATCAACTTATTTTTTGTAGCTTCAGATTGTCTGCTCCAAAAAGGCCTCCAGAGACATTAGTTCTTCCAAAGGAACCTCAATTAAAAGAGGCAGAGCAGGTTGTGAATGAAGAGGAATATCTTTTTTTCCTGATGTTTGTTAGAGGTGGAAGACACACTGAAGAAGATGCTCTAGGGATTTCTACTTGTTCCTCCTCTACTATTGAATTAGAATCCATTTTGATTTTCAGATAGGTGTTACTTGCAGGTTTGTAGGTGCACCAAACAATTTATTGGAAGAATTATTAATCAGCTTCTTTATTCTCTTCATGGACTTGGGGAAAGAATTGAATTACACTAAAGGTGTAAAGGAAACAGAGTACAGACTAAAGCTGAATACCTGGAAACTTTAGACTCCTTGACTTTACTCTGACATAATGTTGAAGTAATATCAGTATCTCTGAATGTCATATGTGGAATGCCAGTTCGCTTCCTTGTGACACACATCTTTCAGAATTTTCTCTCAGATTTTTTCTTCATGCTCTGCACTGAGAAAGTAACATAAATCATATTCAATATAAGATACAACTCCACAGTTATAAAGAATCTCATATTTAATTTATGTTTACCTTTAAGACACACCACAATAAAATATGTGTTAGCACTTTTATGACGAAAAACATTATTAACATAGTGGACACCAGGTATGTACATTCCTCGTCACATTCCTTACGTGAAAAGTTAAAAGGAACAAAATCCTCCCTTTCCTTAGAGTATTTATATGATTTCAATATACTGCTTCTCTTAAGTTAAAGGAGTTGTACTGTCAGTAAAGGAATTCTGATGGTGCAGAGTGTGATATGGCATTCACACTGAAAAAACAATGCCCGACCTGTATGGGACAGTACTTGTCAGGTACTAAGGCAGATAACAAAACACTGTGGAAGAAAACTAGGTGAGACAAGAAAAGCTGGAGAGGTTTCTTCTCATGTTTAAAATATACTTAACTCTCTACACCCCAGGAGTCCCTAAATCAGCTGGTGAAAACAGCACCATCATGGAAATCTCAGAGAAACAGTCATTCACCATAGCATCCAAGCTGGACTCTGAGATGAGAGCTCTTTATGGTTTACGGTGGTAGGAATGAGAAGGCTCATTTAATAGGAAAAGCATTGCTTGAAATTGAAAAACAGTAAGTGAATATATTTACTGTCTTAAAATACAGGCTTCCTAATCAAAAGGGCTAATAATCTACCCCTGAAAACCAAATGATGTTGGGTTTAGTATTGGTGCCAACTTCCCTATCTATCACAACACAATAGACTCTAATATGTTTTCCTTCACATAAAGACTATCCACCAAGCAGTCTGTATACATATTAAGAGACTTAAATTATACCCAAGTTATTATTCATACTCTGTGCCAAATATTTTCATAAGGGTAATACTATTTAATATCCTTTTGGCGTTCTTTGTGAAACTGCAAGCTTGGGTATCAGTTCTGTGTTAAGGAACACCTTGCATGTTATCAACTTGTGCTTACATCTTGTGCTTCCAATTCGTCTCTATAGAAACATCCTTCAAAATGTGGGCTGCCATTCAGAGTATGGGAATGTAAGATAAATGTACTGTATGTGACAGAGCTTCAATATGGCACTGTGAACGGACATCGGCCCTTCCTGGGACTACAGAGGACATTTGCCTCCCCAGTCCGAATGGTGAGTTCCCCAGGGGGGACGACGGAGAGCAGTACACAAGAGATGTCAGAAGTGAGTGACCTCCGTAAAAAGGAGGAGACACGCAGACGGGTCGGCACAGGCTGCAGGAGCAGAGTGGACATCACGAGCGACGAGAAAGAAGAGGGACAAGAGACCAAGGCGAGAGGGGAAGAGGAGGAGAGCCAAGAGGAAGTCGACGGCGAGAACGGAGGAAGAGGAGCACATCAGAAGGTGAACTCCCCACCTTCCAACCAACTGAGTGAGGGATTGTTGAAGAGGAAGAAACCCGGAGTGAAGAAGAGCCTAGAGACCCGCCACACCCCAGGAGGGACGTGGCTTCATCAGGTATGGTCCCGGTTGTGGGACAAGTTTTCCTTTAGGCTGAAAGGGTTTAGGTTGGCAAAAGAAGTTGGGAAGCCAGAAGGGGAGCACAATCACCAGGTATTGGGCACAGGACCTCCCGAACAACCCTTTTATAGCACAGAAGCCTAAAAACATTAATTGGGCACATATTATGTGTTGGTGGATGGGCACAAGATACACATAATTGTCAGATCACTCAGTGTGCACAATAGCCCTTCACGACCCTCCCCTTTTTTGCATGAAAGTAATCTAAAGAAAGAAAATACCTGAGTGGTTCCTCTGTTCTCTTATTTTACATGCCCTTGGGACACAGAGACACAGCAAAGACAGGAGAAAATCCCTAAAGAAAAGGAGATAACAAGAAAACATCTATGAGAAATAACCTACAGAGAGTCTGGAACAAAGACAAAGAAAGAAAGAAAGAAAGAACACATGCTAAACAGAGGCATAGGAAGTTCTATAATAGCTCCTAGTTGTTCCTGTTATTTATTTTTGTTTTCTTCCTTGCGCTGTGAGACATATAACAGCACTGGAAGGATGACCAATCCAGAGAAGATAATAAACATAGTTCACCCTATTAGATCGACTACCTGGCCTCTTTATACCCCATGTAAGACGTGTAGAGTAGGGATACCCACAGGGGACCCTACTACAGGCACATTGTCCCTTCTCACTACAAGAGAGTTATCTCCTTTACCAACATCATAACTTGAAAACAATGTAAGGGCACTGTTAAATGTAGTATGAACAGAACAATACCATGCTTGATCTATTCACTTGGTGCTGGTCAGCTGATACAGATCTTAACTGGGCAAACTACTATTTCTCCTATATGCTGGATTGTGAGTGGGGAATCTGACAGGAAGAATGCAAGCAACATGGATAAACTTATACAATGAACCTGATGAATTTGTTCTTTGGATGAAACGCGTTGGCTGAGTTGCTGTATTTTACAAAGAGAATTTAATAAAATGTGAATGTGACATTACAACATGGTTCCTCGCTGATACTTTGCTGATGAATTTGATGAACTGGATAATAAGGATTTTTCCATTTATAGGTGGATTTTCTCTCTTGATTTGGGCTACCACTGTCCATTAAAAAGCATTTCTCTACAATCGAGCGCTCCTCTTCAACCCTTTGTTTTATGTCTAGGATTGGTGATTCTTAACCCACACTGCTTTATTATTTGCTGTATTTTTTAAGTATACTTTGAACAGAACAATACTAAAGAAATCTACTTAACCACCACCATTTTCTGACATTTTCCCAAAGCCTCATGTGGGGGAGGGTCCTAAATATCTTCCAGTTGTCTTTATTTATGTCCTACAACGATGTGTCCAATGCATCTGTCACATTGTGGTTTAGAATGCACCATTTGCCACTGATGGTTTCAGAACTGTAGTGGATCGTATTGAGTTTTAATGGGAATCAGAAGTTTAGCTTAGCCTTTGGCTGTGCCCTTGTCACCTAGTGACTTTTAACCTACTTATCTTGCTCTGTTTTAGCACATTTATTTAATTGTTTCTTACAAGATGGCTGCCATGTTTATAGTTAGGAAGATGTATTTGTTTCACATTATCAGTGCCACTCTGTAAAGGGGTCACTATCAGCGTCAAAGATAAATGAGATAAGTAGGTATTTACATCATGTACTTTCCCACTTTCCTGTGACATTAACATAATGTACCTTTTCAGGGAATTGTTTATATAATTGCCGTCCCATGCATGCCTTCTTATCTATAGTTTGGGAACATATCTACCTCAGAGGTCCTAACAGATCTCTATAAATACATCTCACGCAGACAAGATAATCAGAGGGATTCCTACCAGATGCCATTGACGCTATCTATGCTACACGTCGCCTTGATGCTGACCCAGTCTTTGTGTCCCCACAGAGTCTGATCTAGAGACCTCATTCCAAGGTAACGAGGGTTGGGGGGGCTCTTCTCATGGACATAGTGCTGGCAGATTAGGCTTAACACACTTAGCTCTCTTTAGGTTAGTGATTAGGTTCATCATGCTAGGGTATTAGGGTTTATTTCACACGTGCTTTACATCTTATGTTATTGCAAGATGGTGGGGGTCTTTGTCTTTATAACTCTTGTTTTTACCATACTCTTTCTTGCATTATTCATTATCCTAATCACTGCAGCCCATGCAATTTTTCACAGATTGCAGTCTTGCTAATAAAACCTAGTGAAAACTTCACTACAACTCCTTCATTGCATATGTGTATGACTGAGACATGTTTTTCACGTGAGAAAGGGACAATCTCTGTTTAACCATGACCTCCCTGAGATGTCACACTCCTGAGTCCGTGCGTAAAGGCTGCCCCAAATCACCTTTTTCTGTTTGGATTTTTGGTGAGGTACTGCTTGTGAGCCGTAGGGGTTGGGACGACATTTGCAACTTGTTGAAGGACTGGCTTCGTCGCCTACAAACAAAAGTACTGTCATCCTTAAACCAGGAGTCTGGCCTACAGCAAGAGTCCAACTATGACAGATCTAAAACCCAAAATTACACATCTTACAAGACTTACTTGCCCAATGTATGTCAATAATATTTGTCATTCATTGTACCGAAATTCCTTGAGGGAGAATCTTAAACACACTCTAAACCATAAGTTCACTTATGCTCATACCGTTGTGACTGGCCCAGAGCACTTTAAAATGCACTACTGACAAATGTTGTCCAGAAAAATGACCCATTTCATAGTCTGTATTGTACCAGAACCATCATGGGAATCTTCAAAAGTGATTTTGACCAGAGCCCACTGCACAGATTGTTATCATCTACCCTCTTCTCCCAAAGTTTAGCTTTAGTTGTGCAACAGTGTGTGAGAAGGAGAGAGTAGGCAAGATTTAAAGAAAGTGGGTGTGTGTGTATATTAAAAAGAGAGTTTTATACCCTAACTTATCAAAGTGCCAAGTTAGAGCATCAGAGACAACGTCAGACATGATAGATATGCAGTATAGTGCACTGCCACACATTTCACATCTCATACTTGCATATTCAGAATGGAACAAAATGAAACTATGACTAGCAATGTTATTTTCTAGTACACTATATATATTGCTGGTGGTTGTTGCCAAATTTATGAGCCTGGAGGGGAAGCCCCTTCCTCTTATACACATGGTGAGCCGCCATCAATCCACAGGAGTAGTCAAGAAGAGTGCCTGTTTTTATGTTGAGGAATATGTTAATGTCACTGTGGCTAGATCTGGGGTTGAGAGGACATAAGTTTCAAAGAATAGTTCAGCCAATTAGTGCTTTATACAATATCATTATGAAGGAGAAACTCATTCAGCAAGCTCTCTACTGAAGAGGAGGTAGCTTGGTTAGATGGACAAGCCGTTTACAGGTCTGGCCTAGACACAACTTTACCTTTTTCACCAGCCTCATGAAATTAAAAATGTAATAAATAAATAACCGTAAATACATATATACATACACACATGGGGGGCTTTTAGTCTATTACACACATGGGGGGCATTCTTCATCTATTGGTGCATGCAACTGACATTCGTAATTTGCTTATTGCATGGAATGGTGGGTCAGCTCTTTTTATCTAGTGGCTCTCTTGCACTGTGACTAACCACATTCTCCCTCATCACATAAACATCCATCTAAAAGTGCATAAGAGTGACATGGTGGGCCAACCAAGTTAACTTTCCCTTTATTTTTTCCTTAGTTCTTTATTCTTTTTTTGTTTCTATGTTTTGTAAACATCCTTTTATTTTAAATTTAAACAATGCTTTCGGAATATAGTAATTCAAAGCTAACTGTATCTTCTCCTTAAACCAATAAGAACCAAATATATTTTCTACCACATGCGTTAAAATAAAAAAGGATATTTATAAGTATGTTAATCACTACGTCCTGGTAGGAAACGCGTGTTTGGCTCTTTTAAAATGACCTCTGGTGGGTATAGCTTTTAATCAAAACATTTTATTGCAAGGTTATGGTTACAATGTTTAGGTGACAGTATGTTTCCTTTGTTACGTTTAACTATTGCAAGCATTGTCACTAAAATAAAAATCACAATTCTTGACAATGCCGGACCTTCTGAATTTGGCAATGCTTGTTTCATGGTAGGTCTGTCGACCAGAGAGATAGCTGGAGTATTGAGATAATCAGAAAACGTAGATTCAGTGATTATAGAATAGCGCATTGCTTGCTTTCTAAAAGTCAGTTTACGTTTCAAGTAAATGGCTTGCTTTTTTAGTTTCTCAGTTCTTGTTTGAGTTACAAAATGTGTATTTGTTTCAAAGAAAAAAAAAGAAGTCCAGTATATCCCATTGATATATCAGAATAATAAAAAGATTTAAAACTGCAATATTAAGAAAGCACTATATTTCTTCTAATAATTTATTGCAAGAATTGATATTATTGTTGTTGTTGCTATTATTTTCACTACAAATACTAAACTTATACAGTGTCCTCATTTTCCAAGCCCGTCTGTGCTGATTACAAATGTTCATTATTACACGACGCACTGGTGCTCATTGTACTCAATAAGTTACAATGGAATCAGTTTATTTTTAAGAGAATCGAGGGCCACATGTACATACCTTTGAAATTGTGATTTGCTAATTGTGATTCCATGTGAATTGCAGTTAGGAATTCTCAATTCAAAAATGTGTGACCACTGAGTTTCTTTTGCGATTCCCAAGGGTCACAACTAGACCTATCTCATTAATATTAATGAAGTAGCTCGCAAAATCAGCAGACCACCATGTCTGTGACTGTTTATAAATAAAGCAATGTGTTTTTTTAAACGCAGCCTGTTTTTCTTAAGGGAAAATGGGATGTGTTTAGAAATCATAAAATGAAACTTTCAGTTAATTTTTTAAGAGTAGCCAGTGGTCCTTAGGATCACTGCCTGTTCTTAAAAAATGTTTTCACATGTATTCACACAGGGGAAGGGGTCTCTTGGGGGCCCATTCCCGTTTCCAAATGGGTTAACACCAAGCATTCACAGTCACAAAACAATCAAAAATACCACTGCAACTCGAAATTAGGAAGGGATGCCCTTAGCACGCCCCTTCCCAATTGCAATTCGCAAATCTATTTTGTGATTCGGTGAATAGATTAACGAATCACAAAATAGCATTTGTACATTCCAAGAGCCAGATGTATGACCATATGTTTTGTGACTTGCAATTTGCGATTCATTTTTGAGTCACAAATTGCGAGTCACAAAACCAAATGTGCAACAGTTTCAACCACACTGTTTGTGATTCACAATGGTGTCGCAAATTACCTGCCTCATCTATAATTATGAGGTAGGTCGCTATTTACGATCACATTGGGAATAGCTGCACTCACAGGAATGGTGGTCTGCTGGGGACAGCAGACCGCAAAGTCTGTGACTACTTTTTAAATAAAGAAGCTTTTTTTTTAAATGCATCCCTTTTTCTGTAAAAGGAAAACGGGATATATTACAAACATAAAAATGAAAAGTTTTCTTTTCATTTTTTCAGAGTAGGCAGCGGTCCGTGGGACCACTACCTCTCAGAAAAAATATTTTGCCTTCCATTCACAAAGGGGAAGGGGTCCCAACAGGACCCCTTCCCATTTCGAATGGGTTATCACCAATTTGAAATTGGTGGTAACTGCGATTGTTTTGTGACCGCAATTGTGGACATAAAACAATCATACATGCCACTGTGACTCGCAATTAGGCAGGGATGTCCTTGGAACTCCCCTTCCTAACTGCGACTCGCAATCCCTATTTTGCAAGCCTGGTATTTGCATGCTGGCTCGCAAAATGGGGATGTACATTAGAAAAGGCCATTTTGAGGTCACAAAAGGCGAATTTCGTCTTTTGTTACTGCACAAATTGCGTCGTACATCCGGTCCCAAAATGCTTCTTTCTGTGCGCAAATGGCCCGATTCTGCTAATCGGGTGGTTTGCGCACAGAAAAAAAACTTTGTACATCTGGCCCCAATTATCTTTGACGTTTATTTACTTTTTCTCAAATTTTTATTATTTTGCTCTTTTTACTACTTTCTGGTGGAAACTGTGTGGAATGAAATGGAAAGGGCGTGTATTCTGCATTGGGTGAATTCATTAAATGTTGCTGAGATCAAAATACTGGCAATCCTTCATGTGAAGAAGCTAGACAAATGTGGATATATTATTGCACCGAGGAAGAACGGGTACCAAGTAGATAGAAGAATTGTGAAGATCTGTGTAAAGGTTAGGTGGGTCTTTAAGAACACCTTCTTGTTTGCAGATACAAATTGATGGCAGTTTATTGCTTTCCAAGTTGTCACATAAAGCATTTGCAATGTAGAATTAACTATCTGTCAGCATTCTAGAGAAAGTACTGCTCAATCAATCAGGGATTTGTAGAGTGTGGCTATTCACCTGTGATGATCTCAAGGCGCTGGGGGAAGATGGGGAGGATGAGGATCTTGTACCAGTTTAAAGATACGGATTCTTATTGTGTGCTACTGGCGGAGCCCTATCAAACAGAAAGTGTCTCATATCTTGGGAGATGGAAAGTCACTGCTTGAGGAACTGGTTTTGTCCAAGTTTTGTGCATTTTTTACAACATGCACAATGTGGATTTACAAAACTTTATACACCTATACGCTGATACAGTCCTATTGTCTTTGACACAAATTGTCTATGACATATAAAAGTGCATGATTTCTTAGCTCTTGGTAACTGGGCCTCAGTTTTGGCCTGGTCGCCATCTTTTTCAAAATGGATGTTTTCCTCCAGCACATTTCACTGTTCATGATTTCTGCAGCATGCAATCGATCAAAGCCATGTTTGCTTTTTTCTAATGACATTGTTCTTGCTGTTCTCAATTTTCCTAGCTTGATTACAATACTGTTTTTTTTCAAAAAGCTTCTGCTAGCTCACTATGCCCTATTATTTCATTATAGTTTGCTGTTGCTCATGTAACTAGTTTGTTCTGCCATCTCCGGATGACGTTAGCATTGAGTCGCTGAAACAATATTCACATAGCTAGATAGTGCTTAGGTGCTAGGGCAATATGACATTTAATAAAACTGTGGTCTAATTTACTACAAAATTTAATATTTTTGCTTACACCATAATGAAAGTGCACTTTCTATTTTCATCCTTTAGAAGATTTCCCATATAAAACCCTGAACTTTTTGGGATGAGCCAGACAACTTTTCAATGTTACTAGGGATGCTGTCCATTTCTTTATTGATTTTTATGCTCACTTGGGACTTATAAGTTTTCCTTGATTTCTGCATTATTCTGTAATGCCCTATTTGGAGAGCTTTCATGGCACTGGCGTATGCTTTGAGTTTATGTTCTTTGTTTCGTACCTTTTGGAATTTTGTAATAAATCTCTGGCATTTTATTTCTGATCAAGAACTCAATGATTGAGTGCCCTCTATTTTCTTTTTGCTGTATTTTAGATGTGTTGGGAGGTGCCTGGAGGAAAAATTGCCTCATTAAATAGAGGTTTAACACCATCTCCAATTCATCAACCTATTAAAGTTTCTGTTAAGGTAGAATTTTGGGGCATAAACTTTTTATGGTTTCCTGTGCCCACGGTTCTGATGTTGTTCTCTTGCTCGATGTTGTAATGAGAATCCCCTCTGCCCACCTCTTTCTTATCCCCATGGTGTTCAGCAGAATCTTAGGGGTTCAGAGATTTTGATGAGTGCTGTGGTGACAGTTATTCCCGAGCAGGACATGTAGCTGAAGGCTAATAAGATATTTGTTTACAACAAGTGCAGAGAGATTATTGCCACAATTTGGTGATGAACGCCTGCTCAGCGGCACTTCAGCCGCAGTGAGGTTGAATCCAGTGTGTCAGGGTACATTGTCTGGACGGATTCCCGTCCTGTCACCGAGGAGTGGAAAAAGCGAAGGACCGCATCAGAGCCGTTCAAGCTGTTCTGTCATCGGGGAGCAGAGAAAGCAAAGTAACACATCTGAGCCACTCAAGCGAAGGACCGTAC
The DNA here is from genome assembly GCF_031143425.1 of Pleurodeles waltl. NCBI lineage: Eukaryota > Metazoa > Chordata > Amphibia > Caudata > Salamandridae > Pleurodeles > Pleurodeles waltl. The sequence goes on from NC_090440.1 coordinate 861,229,489, forward strand.
TGGAGATAAACCAGTGTTTCATGACTCTTCAAATATTAAAATATTTGTAATTAAGAAAAGAGAAAGTGCTGTGGTGTCACACAAGCATGTAAGAACTGTCTCTTGATAACTATTGGGTGCAGTAAGTGATAATTTCAGCTTCTGTGTGGGTGAGTTTTAGCGCAGCCTGCCACGCAAGCTTGAAGGGTAATGGAGTCACTGAGTTAGTTTTCCCTCAAGCGTGAAGAATGCCTTCAAGTCAGTCAGTGCGTGCATGCTGTCGCACTATAAACAAAGCCAACACATACATGTTGGCTGCGCTATTCGACAGCGGGTCTATTTACACTTATCGGTACATCATTAGAGCAGAGCACAGCGAGGGGCTAGCAGTGAATACACTTCAGTGCACATCTTCACAGCGTGAGGAATATTATGAACAGTAATACAACATGGATGGACCCACCCGGAAGGAGTTTGTAGTTATGAGGCAGCAAGCAGGCAACAGACCGATGGACCCAGCCAGAGGGAGGAGCTTGTGTATTAACCAAACAACATACTACTGAGTGCTGAATTCACTGAGAACAGAAATAGGGCTCTTCAACTAATCTAAATTGGTACTCAACTGTGTGTATATATATATATATATATATTACTTGCCATATTGGAATTTTAAATTAATTCTGTTATTTATATATATATATATATATATATATATATATATATATATATGTATATATATATATATATATATATATATATATAGCAGAATTCATTTAAAATTCCAATATGGCAAGTAATCAAAGAGCAGCAGCCCCTCCAAAGTTTTCACCTCAGGCAGGTTCACCTTTAATAGACTGGAAAGGAATGATTGGGATTTTTGAAACCTATTTAGAAGCCATAGATGGGTTAAGATATCCACCATCTAGGAAAAAGACTTTGGGGGTTATTACAACTTGGAGGAGGTGTTAATCCGTCCCAAAAGTGATGGTAAAGTGACGGATATACCACCAGACGTATTACGAGTTCCATAGGATATAATGGACTTGTAATACGGCTGGTGGTATATCCGTCACTTTACTGTCACTTTTGGGACGGATTAACACCTCCTCCAAAGTTGTAATAACCCCCTTTGTTATTAAATGCATTGGGAAAGGAGGGCAACATTTGTTCACATTTTGTAGGAAGTGATCGGGCTAATGGGCAGGCAATCGAAAATTCATTTGTTTAAGCAAAAAAGAGATTGGATAAATACTATGGCAAGCAGATAAAAATAGTGATGCAGCAGCATACATTTTATACCCAACCTCAAAAAGCGAATGAGTCAGTGGATCGAGTGGTAACAAGGTTAAGAGAATTGACTATCAGATGTGATTTTGGTACAATGGCAGATCAGATGATCAAAAATCAATTGACTGTGCAATGTAATAAATAATAGGATGCAAAAGAGGTCGTGGGCTGCAGAAATTCTATGGTCCAGGAAGTAATAGCCATTGCCAAAATTAATGAGAAATCTGATATGTGAATGAAAGAAATGCAACAGTTGGAAGCTAGAAGAGAGGAAGGAGTCAATGTGGTGAACAAAAAAGAAGGTCATGCAAAGATCGAAACCTAAGGGAAACAGGTTACTGAAGGAAAAGAAGGGATGGAAAGACAATGGATACAAAAAACTGTGCAATAAAACAGGGTTTAGAGGGTGCTGCAGGTGTGGAGGCATGGGACACACTGCGGATTTCAAAGGCTGTTTTTGCATGTGACAAAGAGGGCCAAAAGTGTAGGAGAAGGGGACACCTCGCAGGGGTATGTATACACATAAAGGGATCTGTGATATCGAATTTTGAATTCAAGGGATTCAAGGGAAGAAGGGCAATTGGAAAAGTGTATGCCTCACAACACTGTCCAGCTATTGTAGGCTGGGTTCAGCAATATTATTTGCATGTGGTGTTAGATCAAAGGTCCAGTGAACAAGTATTGGTTGTACAAAGTTATGTGGGTTTGGAAGTTATTTTAGAGAAACGTTCACATGTTTAAGGTCAAGATTGGCATGTTAAAGAGTTATGTGCATGAGAAAAAACTGGAAGAGGGTGCAAAACCTGTCAGACATAGGGTAAGAAGAATTCCTATTAGATTCTGTTGGAAAATAAAGGAAATGTTGAAAGATATGCAGAGAGAAGGCATCATCAAACCAGAGGAAGATTGAAGTCAGAGTACTACCAAATAAGGTTATATCCCAAATCCAAGAAATTCACAGCATTTATTACCATGGAAGGGGGGTTTCAATTTAAATATTTTTTGGGGACTTGCATCAGCTCCAAGCATTTTCCAACAAATGATGAACAAATTATTAGGTAATATGCCTAATGTTTGTTTCTTTCAGAATGACATCTTCATTCCTGGAGAATAAGAGAGAGATCATAGTAGAATTAGGCCTGGGCAGAGTTTGTGGAGTTCTGGTAAATGGAATTCCACGAAGTGCCGTAAAAACTCCACCACACTCTGCGAAGTCCCAGGAGTGGAGGAGTGCAGTAAGTCATGCTGCTCATGCTATATTTTTAGCACCGGGAGTTTGTCCAACTCTGTAAAATCAGCACGAACAGCACAACACACAACTCAAGAGGGCGTTGCTACATTCTGCCTCTTGAATAGATGTTTTACACGAGCTGCAGTTTCCTCAATGAAAGTGGCAGGTTTCTCAACGCAAGTGGTAGCAACCTGACGCGACTGCTCGCATTAAGAAATCTTGCTGGGAGGTGGTCTAGAGTGTGATTTTTCTCACTCGGAATTGTCAACCTAATGTTGGTGAGCCACGAGAGAGGAAAAAATATGTGCCGCTCTGCTGAGTTTTTCCGAACTCTGTGCCAAAATCTCAGCAAACTCCACCAGCGGAGTGGAATTCATCACTCACCCACCACTAAATAGAACTTTAGTTAAAGATTTAAAGATATTCAGTAATGCTGGGTTAACGTTTTGTAAAGAAAAATGCCAATTTTTACTGACAGAGATTGAATACTCAGGGTATACCATTTCTGGACATGGTATTAAGCCCAAGGAAAGAGTTAGTAAGATCAATACGATTAGCTCCAAATCCTAAAGGAAAGCATCAACTACGTTCATTCATGGGTTTAATAGAGTATCATACAAAACTTGTGGATATATTTGCTGTGAAAACAGGCTTTGAGAGTTATTGAGAAAGGGGAAAGGGCTTGAGTGGAAAGAGAAACAGGTGAATGCATTTGGGAAAATTAAGAATGGGATAGCAAATTCAGAAATCTGGACTCCATTTGAACCAAAGAACAAAAGCACTCTGACTGTTGATGCTCATGGCATTGGGGCTGTTTTGTCACAAGTAAAGGATGGTGAGGATTAACCTGTGGCTTTTGCTTCTAGGACTCGCAGCAAAACAGAACAAAACTATGCAGTAATTGAAAGAGAGGCCTTGGCAGCTACATGGGGTGTTAAATATTTTTGCAAATATTTGTGGGGAGTGAATTTAATTTTGCGGACTGACCATTAACTATTGGTCATGGTACTGAGACCAGGATGTGCTGACAAATTTTCTGTCGGGTCGGCATGATTTGCTTCCAGATTGCAGGATTATAGGTAAGAGGTGGAGTATGTGGCAGGATTGAAAAATGTGCGGGCAGATTATTTATCCAGGCTGCCATTGAGTGTTGAAGATGAAAACATAAGTGGAAGTGAGATGGTCTGTATTGTGGCAAATGTGGAAGAGGTATTAGAAGGGTTTTTTGGGTCATTTTCCCAATAGGACTGGGAATGAGCAGCACAAAGGGAAGAAGTATTTAAAGATTTGGTGAGGAGTATCCCTGGGGGGGGGGGAGAGAGAAGGGGATGTGGGACCTTCTTTAAGCGGTATTGTTAAGATACAGGAGGAACTCAACAGAGGAGCAACCGATGCATTGAAATTGAGAAGTAAGAAGTATGTGCCTCCAGAAGGGGTGAAGAAGAAGTTGAGCATGTTGGTGTATGAAGGCCATTTTGGGACAATCCCTTACAAAATAAGTTTAAAAGAGAAATAGTGGCGGCCCAGAAATGGTAGAGATGTAAAGGATTGGGTTTAGTGGTGTATGCTGTGTAGAGAGAGTGACAAACATTTGAATGTCGGAGTAGAAGGAATGGGTTCATTGAGGGATGGTGGACGTGCCTCAATGAAAGTATGTTTGAGCTTCATAGGTCCCATTAACTGTTTGGTTCGTGACGGAGGTAACGACGGAAAGTGCTGCTAAAATATTGGAATGGTTTTTCATGAGAAAAGGTTGTCCTGGCATTTCAATAACGGACAATGGTAAGCAACGTACGTCCACTGTTATGCAGAATTGTTTTTAAAAACATGGAATAAAACATGTATGAACATTCCTATAGAATCCACACGGAAATGGCATGGTCGAGCGAATGAATCGAGTGATCACAGCAAACATACAGATGGCGGTGAATGGTGGAAAGGATATAAAGAGGGCAGATGAGCGTGTAGTATGGGCATACAATACCACAGAAAATAGTGTTCAGGTGAGTCACCTTTCAAAAGAATGTGAGGAAGAGAAGTCAAAACAAAGCTATCACCTTAATGGTTGTGGGAAACTGAAACTGTGAAAGACAAGGGAGAAGTGGTGAGTAAAGGAAGGATAGAAGTGGGGGATCTTGTGAAGATTACGTTGGGAAGAAGAGAGCAAAGGAGCAAGAGTTCTGACCCTATGGAAGTGCAAGAGGTTCATGCTTCGTTTGTGCTTTTGAAGAATGGGCAGAGGTGAAACGAATAGTAACTTTGTGGTGCCAGAGTGGTGATGAATGCATCAGAAAGTGGAAAGGGAATGGTGAAAGCAGAGTTGTAGTGGTTTCATGTTGAATGTTTCAGAGATGAGAAGGAGAGGATGGATTTGGGAAGAATGTGTAAGAGGAATGGAAGATGATACATGAATGAGGGGTGGTGATGAAGAGGGAATAAAGACAAGTAAACTACGAGCAGACAACAGAGATGCCCATTAGGTTTCTGATTATGTAATGAGATGATAAATTTAAATGGTGATAAACCGTATTAATAGATAGGAGACAATTTTCTTTTTACATTTTCGTTCATAAAGTTTTAGATTGTTATTTATTCACCACATTGTATTTTATTTAGAACTGGTAATTTTGTTATACTGTGTACTTTATTTTTACATAGCGTAGTAGTTATTTATGTGTAAAGAAAAGAGATATGTTGTAGAGAGATGTTGTAATGAGATTCCTCTCTGGCTATTTCCTGTCGCCATGATGCTCAGCAGAATCTTGGGGGTTCGGGGATTCTGATGAGCTTTGTGGTAACAGTTATTCCGGAGCCGGCAAGGGTGCTTCACAACAGTGGCTGAAGTCTAATAAAGATATTTATTTATGACATGTTCGGCGAAACTATTACCATACTCACATTTTATTGTGTAATTCCTGCATGTAGACAAAGCTCAGAAGGACTGTTTCCTGGAGGATAAAAATACACTTAAACTAGTGAAGAACCAATGGGAACCCAAACAGGTAATTATGATCAATAATGTCAGAGTCCTCCCACGGGTCAAAAGGTACCTTCATCTACTGTTTTGAGAGCCTCATCCCAGATATCCCGTGTTAGTATAGCGAGGAAAAATACACAATGTAGTAGGCCAGGGGATTCATTGTTTTAATTTAAAAGTAGTTAACCCCCACAGCTCTTCTTCAAGACTGAGGATGTTGCTGGGTTTCAAATAGTTTGTACCTTTTAGGACCAACTGTTACTGTTTTGAAGGGAGCGAGATGCTTATTGGGACTGGTGATAAAAGTTGAACCCTTAACAGTGGTGTAACAAAACTTGAGGGGCTCCCCTGCAACTTAGGTGGAGGGCCCACCATCTGGACTCACTCAGGACCCTTCAGGCCATGATATTGTGCGGAGGGTCCCACCGGAGCTCGTGGGCCTCCCCCCACCGAAGGGGCTGCTGGGGCCTTTGTTACACCACTGACCTACAACAGCGCTTGAGGAGCTTCAAGTTAGCACAAAAGTCTATATTCAGGTTCCCGGGAACACAGTGGCTGTGGAGGCACTACTTTGGCACATGCATGCAAGAAGTGTTCTCAATTATTCAACATGCCACAAATGTTAAATATGTACTTTTCTTGGACGTTATGTCCACTGGAAATTTGTACCACTCAGATTAGCTCCCCAAATTGTTATCCTAAAGACACCATCATTCTAACAAAAAGCACAGTTAGAACTACAGAAAGAGCTGTAGCTAAAAAAATATCAGGAAGGATAAACATAATTTGAACATTAAACAACATAATTTCCAAGTCCTCTAAATTTAAAAGGCCTCCAAGAAATGTACACACGTCACAAGTCATAGTAAAATGCTCTGTAATGTAAACACAGATGCAGTTATATCAGTGTGCAAAGCCCTGAGTTCTGGACAGTTCCGAAATTCATCTTTCAGAGCATCATCAAGCCACCTGTTCTTTGGAAAACACATGCACAATGGATCAATTCAAAATAAATGTAACTGTTTGCTACAACAGAGGGAATGAGAATGAGCAACGGTGAAGTGGGGGGTCAACTCTGGCCTCTACAACCTCAATGTATCCCACTTCTTGACTCAAACTTGAAACCTTCTGTATCTATCTAGTTCATCTTTATACAATAGTCCAATGTTTAGTTGTAATGAAGTGTGTGAGAAAGTGCCTCTTTTAGCCTGGTTAGTCCCAATTTTGGATGACTGGTGTTGCTGTTTTTTTTGTTTAATTCTGCACATTAGAGCACTGATATCCAGGCTCTGGACCTTGAAATATGGTAAAATTGGCTAATCCTCAATTGACACATTACACTTTGCAGCAAGATCACAGTAAATAGTGCAGTTAAATACATCGGTGACATGGAAAGTCAAATGTCACCTCTGGGTGTCACCTCTAGACTGCAGCACATATTGTAGGATCCACTGGAGTGACGAGGCAAACCTGCTCAAAAGTGGGCTGGGCATACCCATACATGGGTCGTGGGCTCACTATGCAATTGAATTCAAGCTAGCCTGGCTGAGGAGGAGTGATACCCCAAAACCAGTCCCAGGATACTTGTTTCCGGTGCAGGGAGCACCTGATCTGGCAGTTTGGGCTGGGCTGTTCCCATGGGGAACAGAGTCAAGACTGATTTGCATATGGCTGGGTCCAAACTGGGGTGTCGTGGTGAGCAAAAGAATTGATGGATTAAACCCAGATCTGTGACTTGGACTGAATGTTTGATTTGTTCCACATTCCATCCATCATTTGGTTTGTTTGCTTTTGCCACTCTACGTGCGCCAGGTATGCCCAGTCATTGGTCCTGGGCTCACTATGCCGCAGGATTCAAGCTAGCCTGGCTGATGAGGGGGGATACCGAAAAACATATCCAAAGATGCTTGTTTACGGTCCTGGAAGGACCATGCCTGGCAGTTTGGGCTTGACTGTTTCTATGGGGAAAAATCTAAAGACTGATTTGCACATGGCTGGGTCTAAACTGGGTTGGTGTGCTGAGCAAAAGAATTGATGGATTAAACTCAGATATGTGACTGAGGGTGAATGTTTGAATTAATCGACATTTCGCCCATTGTTTGGTTTGTTTGCTAGTATTTAAATGTGGTACATGCAGAAATGTTGGTACATACCTACAGTGACTAGACTCCAAACACTAATTTCAATGTAAATGGGTGTGGATGTCCTGTGAGAACAACAACAGTTCGGAATAAAATCCTAACTCTGTTATCTCTGGTTTGGGAAAAGCTACTTGAATAATTCAAACACTATTTTTCTTGTGTATTAAAAACCCAATTCAATGGTGAATTCAGATTTGTAATATGTATGTAGCAAAACCTTTGAAAAAGTTACAATTTGCTCGATCCTCCAGTGGGCTAATTAGCAATAGCCTGTTGGCAAATAGCTTTTCCAATATTGCACCTTAATAATGCAGTATGCCTTTTCATAGGAATGCTCAAGTGTGAGGTATGTATGGCACATGGCAGCTGAGGAGAATTCGGGAACTTCATGACTTGAAAAGAGCCAGGGTAACATCTGCTTATTCATACGTAAATGTAAAAGGAGACCTGGAGGCGGGAAGCCTCTCGTCTAGTAGGCTCTCAATGTCTAATTTGGTACTAGGAAACAGAATCAACAGTTCTGTGGGATTTCATTTATTATGCACTTAATACACCACTTTTTCCACATTTAAAACAGATTGGATAATTTATTCTTAAAGTAGAGGTAGTATATGGTATAGAATTAGAATGGTGCAGATGGCGCAGTGCTCAAAAGTGCAGTAGTGTGCAGAATCAACAATGATACATATATTCAAAACTATTGTCCCATACATTCTATACACAACAGCAGTGCAGTATGTATCCCAAATTACTGGGATAGATATATATATCAGACAATCCCTGTTTACAATGTTGATGTTTCAGCCTAATATGTGGTTTACATGGGTTTCTTTAGGACAAAAGAATGCTGTCTGGCACAACACCTCAACATAGTGTCCCTTATTATAAGGTAGAGGTGGTCCCAGGTGGACGGCCACTGGATCCCAACTGATGTTGCTGAAATAATGGGGGGACATTCATTGTTAAGTGTGAATGGAGATCTGAAGGTGAGAATCCTTTTGTCCTGTAGGCCCTCAGTGGCTAATTTGGCACCAGCACAGTGGGAGAGGGAGCTGGTCCCAGAACCAGTTTAGTGTAGCTGAAGAAGGGACATCTAATTTCTCCAAACACATCTCTGGCTGGCACACAGGCTCCATTCAGTTGCAGAAATATTGAGCCATGCTGGAGTTGCCTCAGAAAAGTTCACTGTGGGATAATTTGCAGTAAGGCAAACAGAATGTCCTGCAAAGAGAAGTGAGAAGGGTTGCACCTAGGAGCTTTCTCTTTGATTAGGAAATGTCACACTGCTAGATCAAATATATTAACTAGAAATTATTAATGAATGTTTATGTATTTTGAATAATGAAAAATGTGGAAAATGAATAACGTAGAAAAATAATGTGCACGTTTGAAAATGTGCCCTCGAAGAGTGATTTACGAATTATATTAAAAAGTGACTAAAATATGTGAATGATTGAAAAAATTTATAATAATAACGTAGTAATATGTCATATTGAGATGTATAACGTATGTTTTGCATTGTATTGTAGAGATTAACTTAGCCGAAGTTGTGATCTAATTTTACCAAGCCTCGTGCAGAAGCTGGATATTAATATTCAATGTAGAAATGCTGATGTGCTGAACTGACCCTGAACTGCTCGTTGTTTAATAAAATCTGCTCAGCTAGAATCCTATGCGTGAACCGACAGACAGGAGATGAGGGAATCAAAATTTGTATCAAGGACTGTAAGGCATTCAGAGTCTACTTTCCTAGGACTTGATGGAGACACTGACTGGCGAAGAAGATGTAACATTTTCGTTACTGACGAGCCAGATGATGAGAACATCGCCAAGCGAACAAATCAGCAATCTGAGAACTGTACAATGTTACAATTCATAGATTTGGAGCAAATATACAATTGGACAGTCATAACTGGTGATTAATTGACCAATTAGAAATTGAGAGATAGTCTGGGCGACTTTGATATAATGTCATGACAAAGGGAGACAACTTCAGATGGATGGAGGGAGATGTTAGGCGCATATGTCCGAAGAGGGACCTTATTCCGAAATTGATGCGATACTGGCAAAGAGATTCTGTTATTGGGCTCATACTCTCTAAGACGACAGCCTGATGCAATGCTGATCGATTGATGACCTGAAGACGAAGACTGACTTTGTTGCTGATCCATACCGTGGATAGGTAGCTATGACAATGTGACTGAATTACTTTTTGTGCCCTTTCTTTCTAGGTACCAACTGCGCTGTCTAAATAGTTTTTCTTTTAGCTAGATGCTTTTCCAAATTTTGTGTTCTAAACTGTTTTCACATGAAGTCCCACATGCTAATGTTAATCTGGGTTATATGAGGTTCCTATTCTAAAGACGTTGACATATATAGTGACAAATGTTTGAAGGACTGATTTGCTGTGCTGAACTCTCCTACTCATGCTGACATATTCACCTTTGATTCATATGCTGGTTTATGCTGATGCATCAGAATGTACTCTTTCTCAAATTCTGATTAGATATGTTATTGGTTGTTATTACTGAAATAATCTTGATTTGATTTGAACATGTTCGAATTAATCTCATGACTTAGTATTGCAACCAATAGGGAATACAAATTACTAAAAGTATATTTGAATTGTGGTCATTCATGACTGAAATGTCATGGTGTGTTGCTAATAACTGCTGATTAATGATTTGCTTAAAGGGTATTGATTGGTGTATTGATTATTGATAGACATTTGGTTACAACATAACTAGGATACCTATACGCGTCCCCCTGTACGTTTACTTATTAAGGACCAGGCGCGCTAACAAAGCCATTACGCCCATCCTCTGGCTAGTGAAACATGCAAAGCTGGCATCTCACTCACAGTTCATCAGAGTCACGGAAGAACAGAACAGGACTCACCTACACTTTGAGACGTTTGTGGAGACCTATAAAGATGCATCCGCTCCCACTTGTACCCAAGACAAAGAAGTGGACTCCAAGGGTCAGCTGGTTGACCACCTGTGTGGCTGTTAACGACACAGCAAGCTTCAAGAGGCCTTTTTATTAAAGTGACCAGCTGAATAGTAGCAACTAGGATTGGACTGGACCCTACTAGTGGCCTCTTCTTGAGTGAGAGACAGCCACTATGTGTTGTCCCTGAGGACCTGGGAGCCTTAGAAGTAACCAAGAGGAGCTGCTACAGAACCTCTGAATAGTTGGGACTCCCACAACCTCGGAATCAAAAGCAGGACTTCACTTTAAAGGCCCACACTCTATCCCAGTTGGCCTGAAATCAGGCCTACGTCCCTGTCAGCCACCAACAGTGACTACTGATTGTTGCTTCACCTTTTCTTGGACCATTTTGCCTTTAAAAGTTCATATATTTGGTTCTACTTTTAAGACTTTTGTGATTTTTCTTTGGTTGCATTTTGACTCTTTAAAGTTTCATTACTGCTAAATACTTTACGCAGTCTCTGAAGTCAAGCCTGTCTGCTTTGTGCCATAGTTTCCAGGTGGTTGTGCCACCCTGATTTCAATTATATTAAATGTGTTTTATCCTAACAGGTTTGTGGCCTTATCCCATGTGGTTGACTCCCGTCCACCCCAATTGATAATCCATTTTCATACAAAGTGTATTTCTTACAAAGGAGACTGGTTAGGCTCTATAGCGCACCAGGGGGCTAAAGAGAAGAATTATATAGCATTCATGGCCACTTGAATCCCACAACAGTAAAGTATGAAGTTATGTTGCAGGGTCGCCAAAATTATGCATCAAAGTAACACAAATAAGGTGGTATGCTATTAAAGACAAATTAAGTAGAACATTAATTGTATTATTGTCTAGCTTTTGACACTGATAAAAAGGGTATTCCGGTGCTACAAATACACATGGATTTCTTACAAAAGAAAATGATTTGCATTTAGCAGTTTTTATTCAAAGCCCAAGAACGCTGTTTAGGAGTACAATTGATTGTGTAAAATATATAAAATGTTGCACACTTCAAGGGACCAGCCTATATACCCACACTTCTTGTAATAAAAAGGGTTTTCTTCACTTGTGCGCATCCCAGTTATGGTGTAAAACTTGCACTCGTTTACATGTTTACACTGTGTTCATACTAGTGGCCCTTTGAAAGCACCTCCTCCCATTTAGAAACAGCCCTGCAGAACAACATGTTACATTCATATTTATCATGCATGTTTGTAACTTGGAGTCTTTAGGGTGTAAGGTAGTGAACCTTGAAAAGAGACGCAACACGCACATAACTTTGTGTACAGTCCCTGAAATATTAATATGAATTTGTAAAAGAGAAATACAAGCAATTGCATGTCAAATTAGGATTCACTACTATACTCTATTTTGAATTAAATGTATGTATTTATGTCATTATGTCAGTCCATTATTTGAGAAAGTTTACTCTGCCGGATCAAATTTTCACCTCTTTGAGACCCAAATGGCACTCAGTAGCTCAAAACCAACCAGCTAACTTTTGCAAAGTGCCAGGCGAAGCGTCGCCTTGTATGTGAAACAATGTTAATAACTTTTGAAATGTTTCAGCGAGAACTATTTTGTTTCTTCAAATCTATTCATTGTCCCGCAGATGATTGATTACAAGAGCTGGTCAAGTGTATTTATAGTTATGCAAAAATAGTCGTGGACTCTTCCAGTGAGACAGGTTGACTCGTGTTTGTAAACCCCAGATTGAAAGAGAAACAGAAAGAAAGAACAATAGAAAGAGTGAACGAGAGATAGAGAAAAACACAGATGACAAGAAAGACAAATGATTGGGAGCAAGGGGTATATAAGTAAAGACAAATGAATGAAAGTGCGGTGTATATAAGTAAAGAAAGTGAGAGATAAGAGGAACGAGAAACATATAAAACGAACGAGAGAGAGACATAGAGAAATAGGGATGTGCAAAGAGAGAAACAGAGAGAAAGTAGAAATAGGGAATAAAAGAGAGAAAAAGAGAAAATGTGACACATAGAAAGTGAGACAAAGGAAAAGAGAGGGAACGACTGCGAAAGAATGAGACAAGAAGAGAGTTAAATGATGGAGAGTTAAAGAGAGAGATCATTGAGAACAGGCTTGTCAAGGCAGATGGATACCTTATCTCAAGCATTGGGAAGGCAGCATGGACTCCTTACATGTATACACTCAAAGATATTGCTCCCAACTCATCTTCAAAGCGTGCATGTTCCCGAATGCCCACTAGGCTAATAGCTTACATGGCTCAAGGCTGAGCAGTGCATATGGTGCCGAAATGTAGTGCACTGTTTTTAGGAGCCCCTAAGCGTCGCCTCCTGTGCCTTCTGGTGAAAGGCACTCTGGTAAAATTCAGTGCCCCTAGACGCATGAGCCATGTCTCTAAACTGTGCTGGCACCAGACGGGAAGTGCTGGAAAAGCGATCAAAGCTGTGGATTAAGTAAGCACAGGTTTACATAAAAAATACTTTTTTCTTCCAAAAGTAAATTCCTGTTTTGTGATGTTTCTGGTGGAAACCATGGAGCCCGTGATTGCGGCCTCTTTGTTACTCAGATATTGCGCATGAACACATCTGCAGGGTAAACAGTCTGCCAAATAGAAATGTATCCCCTGGCGGTCCATGGGTGTGCCGCAGACACGCAACACATCCCACGCAGGGGCCGAGGAGGCTTCTATGACTCACACGGAGCTGCCCTGGCGCCGAGCACTCCCCTATGGTCGGCGTTGGTCTGTCCCAGGGCCCAGGCTTGGCTGAGTGCGGAGAAAGTGGTTTAATCAGAGGCTTATTGGAATAGGAAGCAGTCTGCCAGCACGCCTTAATATGTAGAAAAAGTGACTTTTTATAAACAAGTTGGGCTCACAGAATACCCATCCTTCGGCTATGCCCTACACTCTAACCATCCCTAAACAGCTACTAACAAATAATGACTAACCCTACCCCACCATCTAAACCAGGCTTCTATAACGAGTAACTCGTGAGCTGCTGGAAGCTCTCCAGCTACCAGTAAGTAGCTCTCTTGTGTGCAGTCCAGCCTCGTAAATGATGCGTTTGGTTGGCTGAATTAATAATTGAAAAATGTGTATTTGAGATGAAAATCTATGCATTTTCAGAACACATAAGCTGATGTTTAGGGGAAAGAAATTGATAAATCACGTGTCATGGGAGAGATGTATTACTAATATTACTACTTTGGTTGCAGGTACAGTGCAGCAATGGCCTTTATGTATTCTCCATATAAAGGTATTCCAAATTGGCAAAGCCTTTTTTACATTACTGCTGGCAACTCTGCCTCATGCACTGATGTGATTACTGCAGGTGAACATACGTGGGGGGGCCACTAATGTACTCTTGTCTGACGTGCCAGCAATTACGACACAAATAATATTAGTAGCTCAAGAGCACTTGCAGTAAACAAAAGTAGCTTTTATTACAGAAAATATTGGAGACCCCTGCTCTAAACACTTTGCCAACCATATAAATGCCCAACTCCCTGCTTGTTAACTATAGAACTTCTAATTAACTATCTACTTGCTCACAGCAATACGCATCATCCAGCAGAAAAAGAATGCCTGCCTAACCTGCTACCAAAAGCCTGCACCATATACAACAGTGGGAGGTAGGTTTCGCAATGCACAGTGGGGAAAGAGAAGGTGGCTGATGTTTGTGGGCAGCATGATGATAAAAACTTCCACTCCTATAGTGCCTGCATCATCACACCACACCACATCAGCTCCCTTCCAGATACCCAGAGAAGAAAGGCTGTTACCTCCTCTCTACCCGAGTCCCGCAATGAAAGAGGAGGCAATGTGACGCTACACCTTGACATGTGGGAAATTCTGCTTTATTAGGGAGAAGATTAGGATGATAAAACACCTAACCTCTAGCTATCCCTACACTCTAAATATCCCTTAATAATTCACAAATAAATAATGACAAAGCCTTCCGTCATCCTCTAAACACTTCCCACACATACAAATGCTTACCTCTCTCATTCTTAAAAATGTAGCTTCCAACCAACATTTGAATAACTTTAGATCTTGTTATTCCAGACTTTTCAACTTTCCCTACATCAGTTTCTCTCTGTTGTTTATGTTGCCCGCCCTGGGAAAGGACCTACTTTTGGACATACTGTTACTTCTCCTTGCTCCTCTCCATTCCTTCCATTCCCATCCTCTTCCATTCCTTCTTTTACCAGCTCCTCAATGCTCATTCTTAGAGCTATCGCATAAATACCAGAAAAGAATACCCCACATTGGTATTTCTACCCCCTCCTTTCCTGTCCATTCTGCAAACACCAGTCACCATTTCTCACGACTTGCATAATGTTTTCCAAATAAAGACTGTTGCCATGTTGAGTCACATGCAAAGTCATAGCAGAGTAACACTGGACATACAAACACCATGTCTATGTGGCTCACCAATCCTATCCTGTTTTTCTCACAGTGTTTGAGAATCTCACCTCTTTCCTTGCCCTGTTGATTGCAGTGGGGTTTCTTGTCCCCCTCTAAATTTTGCTGGGCAGTGGCTGCATCCAGAACACCTTCACTTGTGCCCACCTATCCTTTGCATCTGTCATTTCCATTTTTGTCATCTTTATCAATTACTGACTTGTGGATTATACTAGGTAATTTTCCACAAAGTGTATTATCACCATATTCAGCCTATAAAACTTTTGCTTCACTTTCCAAGATATAGGCACCATTTGCCCCCATCTCATTCCACCAGTGCTTGACCGCCTCACTACTGCTTCATCCACTAATATCCCCAACTGTTATCCATATCATTGCCTACCGACATGCGCTCCAGCCCACTTCACAATGGGCTGCCTACAAATCCAAATTTCTTTCTTCCTCATTCTCCAAACCCTGCCACCTGTAGGATAAATAACCACTCCCATTGCCCCACATGCTGTCAGTTCGAAACGGCCCTCCTTGCAGGGTCACCTCAAAAATGTTGCTGATTTCATTTGTGTTGGCTTTAGGACTTTGGGCACTTTACCACTGCTATCCAATGCTAACCTGCATGTGCTCTCTACTTAGAACATGGTAACATTGGCTTATCCACATTATAAGTCCCTAGTAAAGTGCACCACTTGTGTCCAGGGACTGTAAATTAAATGATACTAGTAGACCTCCAGCACTGATTGTGCCACGCACTTAAGTGGCCCTTCAACATGTCTCAGGTCTATCACTGCAGCGCCTGTATGTGCAGTTTTAAACTGCCATGTTGACCTGGCAAGTTAATCCTCTTGCCAGACCCCTACCTTCCTTTTTAATACATTTAAGTCACCTCTAAGGTAGACTCTAGACTTTCCAAGGGCATGGTGCAGTTTAGTTAAAAAGGAGGACATATACTTTTAAGTTTTACATATCCTAGTACTCAAAACTCTTAATTTCCTTTTTCACTACTGCAAGGCCTATCTCACCAATAGGATAAAATAAGGATTACCTTATTATGTTTTATAAGTGCAATTTCCAATTGGCAAGAGGTGCCCCCCCCCAAGTTTGGTGTCTGTGGAATCACAACTTCAAATCACAATTCATGGTGAAGTCGGATTCTAAATTGTAATTCTGAAAATGCCACCTTTACAAATTTGGCACTTTCTTACTTTAGCTATTTGGTGCCTTCTTCCTGTCTCTAAATACACATCTCAGGTGGGTGACAGCTGGGCTTTGTGCATTCCCCATAGACAGCTACACACAAAGGGAGCTTAGGTGTGACTGATGGGTCATCCTGAGCATGGAAGGGAAGAGCTGACTGCACCTGAATAGGCTGTGTCCTGTCCCCACATAAAGGACTGCATAGCCCCTGTAGCAAGTCTAGAGCCAGAGCAGGGACTCTTGTGCACCTCAAATGCCTCTCTTTGAAGTCTCCCCTAATTCATAGGAACAAGTGGGTACAAGTATTGGCCCTCAAGCACCTGCAACTCAGTACACTTCTGGACCTTTGAATTATCTGCCAGGAAGATGGACTGCTCTGCTGAAAGGACTGCCACTCTACTGGACTGCTACTCTGATGGTCTCCTGTACTGCTATGCTGACCTGCTGCCTGCTGCTCTCTTTGCTTGGGAGTGAGAAGGACTGGACCTGCATCTCTCTAACCCAGAACCAAAGTGACTCCAAGTGCTTGCTGGCTTGTCTCCTGTTTTCTGAAGTCTCAGGGACACAAAAGACTTCCAAACCACCTGCTACAGCTCCTGGACTCTGACAACTGTGACTCGCTGAATCGAAGTTAATGCATCGCCTCGACAGCGTGGAGCGACTTTGGCACATCACGTTCTCAGCCACGACATCTCAGACACAACGCATTACTGCTGCTGCATGGAGAAAATTGATGCATCTTCACTGCTGCATGGAAAGAATCAATGCATCGCCTCTCTGCAGTGATCAACATCCACACATCGCTTCATATTGCCCCTCACATCTTTGGTGCAACCAGGATTAGGGTACTTTTGTTCAGCTGGCCCAAGGGGGTCCCTGTAGCCAGTCTAGGCTCCATTGTGCGCAGCCTGAACTTTTGACGTTGTCCTGTTCTGACGTGGCCAGATATCCCATGTGGGCACTTCTTGTTTCTAAGTGCTATTTCAGTTTATTCTCTAAAAATTCATATATCAAGTTCTGCTCATTGGATTTTTGTTGCCTTGGTCTTGTTTTACTTATTAAATTACACTCTATTTTTCTGACCATTTGTGGTATTTTTTGTGTGGTGTTCACTAGTTTACTGTTTGAAATGTTGCACAAATATTTAACACATTGCCTCCTAAATTAAGCCGGACTGCTCTCTGCCAAGCTGCCAGGGAGTGAGCACAGGTTAATTAGGGTGTGTTGGTGACTTACCCTGAATAGGATTGTGGTTCTTGTTTGAACTGAGTGCGTCCTTTTGCCAAACAGTAGCCCAATTTGTATCACTGTTACTGCTGCATCTCACCAATCTCTTCAACCTCTCTTCTGTGAATGCCAAACTAAACCCTTCCGTTGCTGCCCCAATGCAGAATGAATGAGTCCTGTATTAGTGCTTTTCCAGTCTCTCCTGCCTCAGACGTAGCCTCAGTACACCTAATAATTGCTGTCCTACACCACTGTTCCATCCTCATGCACAAGCATCCTCTCTTCCTCCAACTGCTTTTGTCATACAAACCTCTTCACCAACCATAGCAGGTATATTTATTTCACTCTCAATAAACCCATCCATTCTTCTCTTCCTTGTGCTTTCTGATCCTTTTTACAGTGTCTCACAATATCACACAATCTGCCATACTGTTAGCCATTATCTATCTTCTTTTGTCATTCCTTCTTCTCCTTTCCTTAGCCCACACTTTCAAAATGTCTTTCTAGCTCACCCCTGCATGTCTCATACCCCTATAACCACTTGCCATATAACACGTCTAGCCAATTCCCTGCAATAGTCACTGGGGGAAAACCTTTCCTACCTGGCTTATTAGAAAATTCATTATATCCCCTTTCCTTTCTCCAGCCCCAGCTGTGTCCTTTACGCTTCTTACTCCACAAATTCAGGACCCGTATGTTCTCTTCATTGAATCAGCCAGCGACTTTGAATGTCAGGAACAATGCTCTGACATACTGATGTGCCACATTTCTGGCAGTACTGGGGTTACTTTTAGGCCTTCCTCAGGAGGCAAACCACTGAATCGTATTCACTGTAATTAGACAGCACACCAGCTACCCCATTGTCCAGTCCATGTATATGCTGTGCTCTGAACAACAAATTCTACTCCAAGAAAAACAGTACCAATTCTCATCACATCACAACCTCACAGCGAGCACTACTGGAAAGAATTCCAGAAACTCTATGCTGTGCCTTATCTGTCTCCAACTCTCTGCTCAAGTTTCAGTGGCCTCTCCAGTACACTCCAAATCACCCCTGCCCGATAATTATGAATATATTTCTGCTATTCAATCCATCGGCTGATCCAGAAGCCAAATTAAACAATTACACTGCTCCAAAAAATCAGCCACATTTCCAAGTCTCTCCTTGCTTTTTTTGCAACCCATATCCTGTGATGGCGCAGGGTTGCCCTTTCATTGTAAATGCCAACTGCATGAAAAAGAAATCACCTGGAAATATAGCACTACAGGCAAAATGTGTATGTCCTATCATCTGTTGTCTGAACCGCAGTTCACATTTCTTCCTCCCTAAAAAATCCTTCAACATTTTCCTTAGTCCTTCCAGCTTGTATTCAGGCTGATGGAACACTATGTCCACAGAGTTCAACCCAGTTCCTAAAAACATTATCTCCATCTTTTCGTAAGCTAAAGGCATCCTCCCCCCCCGCCCCCCACACACACACACGTTTTTCACTATTTCATGAATCAGGTCTACAAAGAGCTTGCATCCACCTGTTAGTTCTGCCCTGCTGATAAAGACGTAATAGTCTAGGTAGGGGCGCACTTGCTTTGATCCCCTCCACCTGCCTTACTCCCCATTCCAGGAATGTGCTAACCTTTTCAAGTAAGCACAACAAGGTCACCGAGCACCTCATCACCATAGTCTTGTCCACAACGAACTATCCCACATACTTATTGCCCAACAGTTGAAAGTCTCCGAAATGCACCAACAACAGTCGTAATGCATATTGTATACCCACCTTTCACATTTCTGCTATTGATTTGCTCTGTCAATTCATTTGTGTCTATAACTTCTTTTATGGGGCTCTCCTCCAGCCACAAATGTGTTTTACATGGAATTCACCCACAGCCTTTTTCAGCACTATTCACAGGAGGGATATTATCATATCTGGTATAGGAATTGTGTTAAAAGCGCCCACAATGTGTCCTTTTGACATTTATGTCATCAGTTTATTATGTACCACTTCTGCCGTACCCTTGTAAGATTTGAGGTTTTCCGCCTAAAGCCCCATGTGCCGGCCATACTAAGAAACCCAGAATCCCTGAAAACAACAACTCAGCTGCTCTTTTACCTGGATACTGCTTCAAGTAGCCTCTCATTTTTTCTATCCTAACCAGTATAAGTGTTGCTCCACACTGGAGCTACGTATGTCTGCCTCTACATCTGGACCACTCATGTTGGAACTTGCATTGATACTGATAGCATCCACCTTTGTGGAAGTTCCAAGGTCCTCCTGTTGGCCCTGGCCTTAGAGCTCCCACACCCAACCTTGGGTGGATCGCCCTGGAAAAGGCAAATACAATGGTTGCAACCAGCTTGCCATGAGTATATCTGGCACATGCCTTGTTGGGGTCATATACTGCAACCACAGTTTGTTGTCCCAACTCCCCCCCATGACTTGTATGCATTCACACTTTTTCTAGACTGAAATTCTTCATCATTTTTCAGCTACTCCAGACCACCAAAGTCGATACAGAACATCCATATAACATTCAAGTACTTCAACAATCGCCACACTATTCTCACTATTGCCACTGTCCAAGTATCAATATTAGTCAATACACTATGGTATCTAGTCAGTTCCCGCTCATCTTCTTAGGAGCTCTTGCAGTTACTGCAACACACGTTGAGAAGGTGCCTTCCCCTTAAATTCTACGAAATCCCTGCTCTTGCTTTTTCCCACTGGCGTTGACTGTTCCTTGTCTTCTGTCCCTCCAGCCTGCTTGTCTCCCCTTGTCACTCTCCCTTGTATCTTGGGGTGGCTACTCGCTCCTTTTAGCTCACAATTGCCTACCCCTGAACAAGGGGAGGTGGCTGTTACTCCTTTCATGAGCTCTCAAAGGCATATCTCCTTTATTCTTATAATCATCCTCTGCTCCAGGGGTCAAGGATTGGTCCAGTGATGCTCAAATACCCTCCAGGACCCCTGTTGACAGTGTCCTTTTGGGCCTCCTGGACATCTCTTGCATTGCAGAGGATTCCTGTACCAGTGTGGGTAGCCTGTCTTTCTCCCTAAGGAGGTTGTATGTTGGACTGCATTGGAGCAGCATGGACTAATATCCTCTTCACAATACACAGCAGGGAAAATAAAAGTCCCTGCTGTGTGTGTACAGTGTATTCGTGACAATGGAGGCACCATGGCTGTCATGTCATTACCCTATGCTCTGCCTTCTCCCTTCTAAACACCCCGAGAGGATACCTTCCCCGTGCGTGGTGCCCAGACTGACTTGAGTTGTTAAAGCACTGGAATCTCAGTGAAGACAGTGTTATGTGATTTAAGCAAAATAATGCCCTACCATCAAGGATCGGACTGCATCAACCACCGTCTACACTTCCACAAACCCACCAGATGCCTGCGCTCTTTCTCTCTTGCCCTTGTACAAACACCCAGAATCCAGCACAGCTGCAACAGTGGCTAACATTTTTTCCTACATCGCATCCAAGGCCTTGAAGACTTACCTCTCCCCCTCCAAACTGCACCCTTACTGGCAGTCTTCAGAAAGAGACTCAAGACCTGGCTTTTTGACAGAGACATTGCAACCCAGTATCCAAATACCCCCTAGACGTGACAGCAAAGCCCTCTACATTTGACTGATTGATTGAATACTGCTCTTAAGTGGGAAATCACCTTTCATGGTCACTACAGATTTCAAAAGTATATAAAAATGATGGATGGAATACTTAAATTACTCCCAGCCACTGATAATTACTTGGGGCTCCTTCCCAGGGCTTGGCCTGGCAGTTTGGGCTCAACTGTTCACATTGGAGCAGGGTCACAACTGATGTGCAAATGCCTGGGTCCAAACTGAGGTGGCACGGTGTGCAAAACAACAATGGACTGGGATGTGTCCTGGAGTAATAGAGTGGCTGAGATTAACCCAACCATTCCATCCATTACTTTTTGTAGACTTCAGTGTGTCGCCCAGACACAGTGTCACTGGAGCCAAGCTACACTTGGCTGATGAGCCCTAATCAGGAAGAAACCACTCCTAGGTTGCATCTGTTTTGATTCAGGGAGCACCTGGAATGGCAGTTTGTGATGGATTGTTCCCATTTAAGTGGGGTCAAAACTGATTTGCATATGGCTGAGTCCAAACAAAGCTGTGATGGTGTGCAAAATAGGGATGAACTGGGATGTGGCCCAGGGTAATTGCTAGTGAATAGGATTAATTCAAGCATTCCATTAATTATTTTTTGTATATTTAAGCAATTCAAGTGTAAAGGAGCATATAAGGGTGCTCCTCTCCTTCAGGAGATTTTTTTAAAACAACTGTTTTCTTTCAGACAGCAATTGAAAATACTATTCTCATTGTTTCAAGAGGATTATGCCTGAAGCTTCTTTTGTTGACTGAAGTATTGTTTTTCTATATTTTTAATCTACAGTGCACCAGTGCCTCCAGGCTTTATTTGCCCACATAAAATACATTAATAAAAGACCAGGTATTAAACTTTGTGAAACATCTGAACCTCCAGAATCAATCTACGCAGTACACTTTATGGAACTACATGAAGCAGAAAATCTGCAATGGTTTATTCCATCAGTTGTGGGATTTCTCACCAAAGAGGGCCAAATGAATGTCTGGTCTTTCTTTCAAGTAATTAAGGGAACTAGGCATTCATCCGTGCTTCACTGAAATTGTGTAAATTAGGATTGGATCACCTTGGTTTCATTAATTTCAATCAGTGGGTGTTTTCAATCAGCTACTTGCACTTATTGGCTGGAGACTGTGTCAGTCATGTCGTGACAGACCCTAATTGTGTATCTATCTTTTGCATAATGCTGTTGGCAATTTGGGCATATCCTTCAACATACACTCTAGTCCTTCTACTAAACTGCATGCGGAACAAGTTTACAATTATAGCCCTATCTGGTGGCTTCCTCCCACCTGTTTCACTCTAATGTGTGAATGCAGCAGATATTAGCAGATCAAACCCAGAAGTATTGGCTTTATAAATGTGTGTTCTCTTATGTATTTCATTGTAATCTAGGCCAGTCAGTTGTAAATGCTGATAACCTTGGTTTATAAGTAACATTCAGCTCATTCATGCCTTTGAAATGACTGAGAACTTTAGCAGGAGGGATTTGTGCAAGGGATGCTTCTAAATCTAGTACACCCACACTTTGCTGTGAATCACTGACAAAAGATAATTTCCTGGCTTCCTAAGCATATGACATGCAGAGGGCTCGGTGCACGGGGAGTACTTTAGAGGGAATGCTATCCTCATTGAAGAGGCAGGGTACTGATATTTGATATTTGATGACCTGATTCAAACATTTCAATCTAGCCTAAGGGCCTGATTTAGATATTGGCAGTCACGTTACTCTGTCGAAAAGGTGAAGGATATCCCATCCGCCAAAATCTAAATCCTAACCTATCCAATGGAATTAGATTTCAGCAGATGGGATATTCGTCACCTTTGTGACGGAGTAATCTGCCCGCTCATATCTATATCAGGCCCTTAGTCTTTTCCTTAATAGACCTTGTTGCAGTAAAGGAAACTAACACCAATGGAGGACTTTCATTTGCTCCAATTGCCATATGAATCAGTGAAGGCATGTGTTCAATATTATGGGTTGGGTATTTTGTGAGATGATTTCATTAAGAAAATATATTTTTTTTTAAATACCCCTAACAGAATCCCATTATGAACTATAGCAAAGTATTGACTGTAACAAAGGGGTTCCTTTTTGGGGTGGGCAGTCATTCACCTCAAAGAATATTAACACTTCTCCATCAGGGTGAAACCCAAAGTCACTAAATTAACCTGAGCTAAGCCCTATAGTAGCTGTGGTACAGAGCAGACAGCCTTAACTAGCAGTAATAAAGTCAAAACACCAAACATGAAAAATCCAAATCTAAATTAGAAAAACAGAGCAAAAGGTAATAAACAAAACGACACCAAAACAATAAAAATCCAATGGGGCAACTGAACATATGGTTTTCAAAATTGTAAAAATAGTGTCAAAAATCACAGAGTGCCAATGATACCCCATGGAAGCATTAAAATGGGAGCTAGATGTAATTTCAGGATGGCCTTGATGGACTGTGAGTCAGATACGGCAAGCCAGTTCACCCCATCATAGATTTTATCTTTTGACTTTGGGACTCATTTAGAATCACAAGTACAGTATTTATGCCATCAGGAGGACACAGTAAAATACTCCATTGTCCTCATGGAGTACCAGACCTTTGAATTTAGAGTTGGCTGCTGGCCTAGCAGACAACTCCTGACATAGACAGGAACCACCATCATGGCTGCTCCTCTCAAGGAGTCAAAAGTTTGATGGGCAGCTCTGTCAAACAAGATTGCCGACCGTCAAATATTTAAATTTTTTATGTTTCTTCAAAAACAAAATGCCAAAGCAGGATTTTTCTTATAAAAAAAACAAAAACTCATGACCTCAGCACAATGAATTTTTTTTCTTGTGGTGTGGTGGTCATTTAAACATCTTTACTGTCCTTTACTGACAGGTTTTTCATAGTGACAGGGGATAGTAAACTAGCCATTCAACTGTCTACTCTAAATTGGCCAGGTTAGTGGCCAAACCTCAGATGACCCTTACTCTGTTGAGCCATTGGAGGATAATATCAGCGCCAGAGATGGAGTAGGCTGATTGCTGCAATATTTAAGGTCCGCCTGACTGTAAACCAGGTGGGCAGACCTTCAGTGTTGCTAAGAGGGTACTCTGTCAATGTTGCAAAAGAGTACATGCTATGCCAAACTTGTTTAAGCCCCTTAGTCTTTTCTTTTTATGAAGCCCAAATTCCTCCCGGACTGCCATCCTGAAGGGTGCATCACAATTTGGACATCTTTGCCTTAAGTTCTCCTAAAAGTTCTGGTGGATGTCGAAATCACAGAATTTTCTCTTTTCCTCTGAGTCACTTCTAAGGCTCCCAGGACCTATGTGACAGAACATAGGGGCTTGAACTCTTTTCAGCAGAGGCCACAGCAAGGTCTATTTAAGATCCAGTTATATTGGCCAACTGGACAATTTAGGACAAATTACTCTTTCAGCTTGTTGTATCCTTGTAGTCACACAGAAGGAAGACCCAGTCCTCTTTGTGCAGGTTTAGAAAGTGCTCTGAGGAGGTTGCCTTGGTGTGCCACATTTATGTACAAGCTAGTGGGTAGGGCTGACTCCTAACTCCTAACTCCTCCCTAACCAATGGGCAAATGTTCCCTGGGGAAACCTAACTCAATTTTGCAGCACTTCCTTGTTGTCCTACTGTAAACAATCCCACAATGCACCTTAGTCCTAAAATTCAAGTTGAAGAAGCATTCCTCCCTTGTGCAGAGCCTATTTTAGGACCCAGAAGTGTAGCCAGGAAAATGAGCACCCCCCTTCTCTATGGTCACTCAAAATCATTTCTGAGGATAGGTTCTCCCACTGGTTTTAGTGCCAGCCTGGATGGGAGGACATTAAGTGGCAACCTGGCTGAGGGGACAAACAATTGGCATCTCATGGTGTCACCTTATGTTTACTTGTGAAAGGGTAGGTCACTTTACCAGTTAAGTAAGTCCCTGGATCCACCCCAAATGGTCTCCTTGCAAGTGGAAGAATAACACCCCCACAACAAAGCTATTGTTTCTACTTTGGGAGACGTTTTCACACCTCAATAAACCCAAGCACTGGGCAGGCCAGCTGTCAGAAGGCTAAGGCTAAATGGCCTAATCAAGGTTCAAGCAGACGGGCGTGGTCCGGCCGACCAACATGGCGGATGCATGAAGGACTAGCTCAGCACTGGCCTGACATTAATCCTAACTGGAAGGCCCCAACAGGGCCCTAATCCTGCCCCAAGACGGGACGAAGGGGGGCACAGAAACAGACGAGGCTTTGCAACTAGCGGATGCCCGGCAGAGTGGTGCAAGGGAGAGGAGAGCAACGTGGGTGCACCATGCCGTAGCTGGGCTGAGGTGGAGGCCAGGCCGCAAAGGAGCCTGCTGACCGTCCGGGAGACCATACGGCCTGGTTGACTTGGCGGAGTGGTGTGGGGGCGCACGTGGCTCGCGGCCCAACCTGATTTTCCTGGTGGCACAGCCCACCGGCACGAGTCGCTGGGGGGCTGGGCCTGAGCCCCTCTTGTTCCTACTGACTGTGGGGGACCTGGGCGCAGTGCTGCGGGGGAGTGGAGATGCCAGCGCCCGGAGGGGGGTGCCGGACTCTGGCCTGCAAATTGGATCCCTGGGCAGAGAGAAGACACAAGGTGAGCGACGGCGGGACTGCGTCGGCTACTATCCACATTTGGCCGTGCCCAGGATACTGTGGGCAAGGCCTGACAAGCCTCAATCAAGACAGTTGGGGCCTGGGTCTCGGCCAGTCGGACTTGGGCTGTTCAGTCTGGCTGCCTGGGACCTTGGGACCAGGGGCAAAGAGTCATAGTTAGACCTACTGAGGGCTGGAGTGGAAGGGCCCCTAGTGAGAGCACCAGGGCACACCGTGGATGCCTTCCTAAAGCAAACTGAGGGTTAAATTGCAGGGCCAGCGTCTGTTGGACGGAATGGAGCAACCAGACAACAGTGACCCTGTCCCTGCCACTCAGCAAGCCACCCTGGACAAGATCTTGGGAGCCATTGAGGACACTAAAACAACTCTCCAGCATGAGATTGCCCAAGTAACTGTTGAACTGGGCCTGCTGAGAGCGAACCACCAGAAATTAGCTGATAGGGTCCAGAATAACAAAATGGTGATAACAGAATTTAGCCCAGCACACCAAAATATGATAGCTCAGATGGTGAAGATGACTGATCGCGTCCTCCGGTTGGAACACAGAGCAGAAGATGCAGAGGGTCATAACCACAGGAACAACATGCGTATTATTGGTCTGCCAGATGGTATTGTGGGGTCAGGCATGATTCCTACCTAGAGCAGTGCATGAGGATGGAGGTGGCACCGATACAGCTCACCCCATTTTTAGCGCTGCAGAATATACATCAAGTACCGGCTAGGCCCCTGGCGCCGGGTCGCCCGCCCCGCACTGTGGTGGCTAGGTTGCTGCACTATAGGGACAGAGATGTACTGCTGCAATTCATGCGGGAAGCTGGTCCTCATAAAGTCGACAACGGTACAGTGACCCTGTTCCCGGATTTTACAGTGGAGGTCCAGGCCCGACGGGACTCATTCACAGAGGTGAAACGAGTACTCCAAGAAGAAGGGATTCGCTACTCACTCCTGTTTCCTATCAGGCTACGGGTAATGGTCAATGACAGCACGCACTTCTATCAGACGCCGGACGAGGCATGGGCCTTGTTGGAGGGCTGGAACAGATGGTGGCTGGCGACCAGATAGGGAGCCCTGGCTGGGCGCAAGAGAAACCGAGGACTGTGGGACTGCCCACGGAAGGGGCTGCGGCCAGCACCGGTGCAGAACGAGATGGACAGGAAGGCAGCCCTGAGAGCGACAGCGACACTACAGTGTACTAAAACGGCAGGCGAAATTAGTGGGGACAAGTCTGATCGGCGGGACCAGTCTTCTGACTCCGACTCGCACCTCACGGATGGGGCTCCTGCAGTGACTCCACAAACCGCAGATGAATTACTGTGATCCCCCCTCAACATTCAATGGTTTGGTAACTGGTTCTAAATGGTGGCCTCACTTATTTTTACGGGCAGAGACGGCTAAGCCTACCCCTCGATTCTTGCCATACATCTAGTTAATGGTAAGATCACTATACAAACTGTTTTGATTGTTTAGCTTAGCCTCCATGGTTTGGGCACCTAGCAATTGCGAGCTTGCCCTGGGGTGTGGGAGTTGGGAACTGTTGTTAACTTTTCAATTTGCGTCTGCGGGGTCGAATGTCATTGAATTGAAGGAGGCATAGATGGGTGGTGGAAGGATATAGTGCGTATTTGAGAGCTTGTGCAGGAAAGGCATATACCCCCAGATTGTTCACGGTGCACCCACATGGCTGATTATAAAATAATGACGTGGAATATCAGAGGGATGGGGACCATGACTAGACACCATAAGATCCTAGCATATCTTAAACGAAGAGGGGTTCACATAGCATTACTCCAAGAAACACACATTACTGCAGATGAGGCTGACCGCCTCCAGCGTAGGT
The DNA here is from genome assembly GCF_031143425.1 of Pleurodeles waltl. Lineage (NCBI taxonomy): Eukaryota > Metazoa > Chordata > Amphibia > Caudata > Salamandridae > Pleurodeles > Pleurodeles waltl. The sequence goes on from NC_090440.1 coordinate 861,257,002, forward strand.
GGAGGGGCCAAATATATGCCACTACATACTCTGCATTTGTGCGTGGCACGCTGATATGGGTGAGGGCTGGGGGTCCCTTTTGAAGTTCTTAACACAGATGTAGACCTGGAGGGCCGATATGCATTGGTGGAGGGGAGACTGAATGGAAGGCACGTGACACTAGGATGTATCTATGCACCGAATCAAGATCAGATCCCGTTTTTGCATGGCCTTTTGGGAAGGTTGGCTTACATGACACATGCTGCCTGGGGGAGATTTTAATTATGTCCTAGACACTGACATGGATCGCTCTACACCTCTGTTACCAGGAGCGGGGACTCACAGGATAATGAAGGGACTGGTAGAGTGGGTAACACACTGGGGTATGGAAGACATATGGAGAACACAGCATCCTCAGGAGAGGAACTACTCCTATTACTCAGGCCTTCATTGCCTACACACTCCAATAGACCGTTTTGTGTGCGCTAAATCTTTTAGCCCTGATGAAGTGCGCACCGAATATCTAGGACGTATGCTATCAGACCACAGTCCCCTACTGTTGACCTGGCGCAGTGCGGCTCCAACCAGCGGCATTGGAAGATGTTACCTTTAGAGACACACTTAACTGAGTACATTACCTAAACAAGGGGTCAACAGCTTTCCAGAGCATAAAATGGGAGACCTTGAAGGTAGTGGCACGGGGACACTGCATAGGCCAGACTGTAGGGATCTGGAGAGCACTTGAACATGATCTTACCCGACTAGAGCAAGAGATGCATGACTGGGATAATGAGCAAAATGCAAACCAAGAGATGCAGCAAAAACAGCGTCGCATACAGGAAGCGTACAACGAAGCCCTGGAAAGACTGCGATGTCATGACTACCAGAGGGACCTGTCCTCTGTGCATGAGGAGGAGGACAGGGCTGGCCGAGTATTTGCCCGGCTGGTGTGCCCAGGTACCATGAACACCCCGACCACCAACATCCGAATCACAGATGGGAGGTGTGAGTACTCCCCTTCAGGTATCAATCCAGCATTTAAAACCTACTACGTTCCTCTATAGGCAGCCGGATGAGGCCTTAACTCCGATGTTGGAGCGCCACTTGAGGGCACTGTCGATGCGTTCACTTGACCCTGCCGCCAGGGACTCTCTGGGTGAATCAATAACATTGATCAAGGTCAAGGCCGCAATTAAACAGCTGGCAGCTGGTAAAACACCGGGCACAAATGGGCTCCCTTTGGAGTTCTATAAGTCATTTACGGACATCCTAGCGGCCAAATTGGTGGAGCTACATATGGAGATGTACAATGGAGGCACGCTTCTGGAGACCCTGAGGAAGGCATTGGTGGTCCCCTTACCTAAAACTCAATCCATAGAGGCTTTGGTGTCCGATTTCCGGCCTCTATCCCTGCTAAATTCTGACTTCAAGATATTGAGCAAGGTCATGGCTAATCGACTGCTCCCCCACTTCACTCAGTACACGCCGACCAAAACAGTTTTATATTGGCACGCAGCACCTCCCTAAATGTTAGGCGGCTGCACTCACTCTTGCATACTCCACCGGACCTACAGCATCCCAGTGCTATGGTTCTCTCAGTTGACCTGGAGAAAGCATTTGACTCATTGAGGTGGGACTATCTGAGGGCGGTGATGATCAGGATGGGAATGGGTGACTGCTGGGTGCGATGGGTGGAGTTACTGGACAGCTTCCCAGAGGTGAGGGTGAAGACTGGTAGGATGATATCTGAGGCCTGCAGCATATATCGTGGTACCAGGCAGGGATACCCCCGTCTCCCTTTTGTTTGCCTTAGCCATAGAGCCCCTCGCAGCACAGTTCCGCCAGCAAGGTCATGACCGAGGAGTGCGGAGGGGAGAAACTAATCATGTAATCTTGTTCTATGCAGGCGACTTGTTGGTATACCTATGGGACGGGACAACCTGGATCCCCTGGGCCCTACAAATACTTGAGGACTTTGGTGGCTCATCGGGATTAAAGGTGAATAGGAAAGACATGTGTGTTCCCATTGCTGGCAAATGCAGGCCACCCGCCACCTGCCCCTCGGATATTCCCTGGGCTTCCCACATGTTCAAGTACCTGGGGATGCAAATATTCCACGACCCTTAGGACTTTCGGGATGGTAATCTGGGTAAGGCACTCAGATCACTGAAATCCTGCGTGTCATTTTGGCGCTCCTTTAGGCTCCCCTTGATGGCCTGGGTAACCCTGACTAAAATGATTATGCTACCCTGTTTGTTATATTTTTTATGGCAGCTAGGAAAACTTTTTTAGACACACTGGGATAGGAAGACAGAGGGGATTTGGGAGTGGAGGAAGAGGTAGTGGTTGTAGGAGGTGTACGTCTGCTGAGTTTGGGTGAAGGTGCATGGGCTGGAGGCTGTTGTGAGGTGGATGGCTGTTGAGTGGGTGTGTGCCTGCGTTTGTGTACTTTGGGAGGAGGGCTCACAGACACACTGGGAGAGGACACAGGGGACGTTGTGGGGGTGGTGATTGCACGTGAGCGGTTGTGGTGATGGGCGTGCTGGTAATGGAGGTAGTGGCTGAGGATGTAGTGCAGGCAGGTGTGAGTGGAGATGAGACTGGGAGGGAGGTGGAGGACGTGGAGTAGGGGGACACAGTGGAGATAGTGGATGTTGGTGTCTCTTCATGGGTATGGTGCTTGTGTGAGTGCCTGTGGGATGTGTGGTGCTTATGTTTGCCTGAGCCACTTTTGTGTGTTAATGTGGGTGCATGCTGGTCTGATGGTGTGCTTGGGATAGGCTGAGGTATAGAGGATTGGGTCGGGGTAGTGGAAGTTGGAGGGGGAGGCTGGACACAGGAACAATGGCTGCCATCAGTGCTGAGGCCAGAGCCTGAAATGCTCTCTGTTGGGCCGCCACACCAGAGTGAATGCCCTCCAAGTATGCATTTGTTTGTTGCAAATGCCTCTCAACACCCTGGATTGCATTCCAAATGGTTGACTGCCCAACAGTGAGGGATCTCAGGAGGTCAATAGCCTCCTCACTGAGGGCAGCAGGGCTGACTGGGGCAGGGCCTGAGGTGCCTGGGGCGAAGGAGATGCCCACCCTCCTGGGTGAGCAGGCATGGGAAACCCGCTGAGGGGCTGCTGGGAGGGCAGTGCTAGTAGGGGGATGGCGGCTGTACCTGTTGTTGCAGTGGGCACAGAGGTGCCTACCACCCCAAGGGAGCTCCCATCAGAGGAGGAGTCACTGTCGCTGGTGTCACCTTTTGTCCCCGTCGTGGAGCTCCCCTCGCCCTCCGTCCCACTGGTGCCTTCAGATTCCGTACATTCACCCTCCTAGGCCATGTGGGTTGCAGCACCCTCCTGCTCCGGTGCCACTGCTCCTCCGTAAATTGAACATGTAAAGCACACATGCCCTTTTGGCATGTGTGTACCTTACATATTCCCAAAAAAAAATGTTGGGGTGCAGGAGAGGGGGCCTTAGGCCCCCAGCACCCTGGCCTTTTGCATTTCCAAAATTGCGATTTCTGGTTTAGAAATCGCAATTTTGGAAATGCTAAAAATTCACAGCTATGGGCCAACAGGCCCATAGCTGCGAATGGGGCCGGTATTGCAATTTGTGATTCGGTAATAGCATTAGCGATTTTTAAGAAATCGCTATTACCGATTCGCAAATGTGATACATGGCCCTTTGCGAGTCGGTAATAGCGATTTCTTAAAAATCGCTATTACCGAATCGCAATGGGCTGTGATGGTACATCTGGCCCTAAGTGAGGTGCATTTATACAGATCTGCTCGGACCCCTGATGTAGGTCTGTTCCCAAACAATAGATAACAAGACATGCTTGGAACAGCAATTTACGTAAACAGTTCCCTCGAAGGCGTGAAGAGGGAAAGTACCTAATGTGAACACCTGCAGTTTGTTTATCTTTGTTGCTTCATAGTGACGCCTTAGCACTGTGGCACAGACAACATGAAACTAAAACATTGGCCTAACTAGAAACAAACTAGCCATTTTAAAAGATATAATTAAATAAATGCGCTAAAGCAGAGCAAACTAAGCAGTGTAAAAGTCACTAGGTAACGGGGCACGAGTCTGCAAGCCAAAGGCTAAGCTAACTCCTGTTTCCCATTAAAACAAACTAGGATTCACTACACCCTCCCCATTGCCGTAACAAGTATGATGCCATAAGTAGACGCCATCGAAGGAGAATGAACCAAATGCTAAAAAGTGCTCTGGACTAAAAGTTAAAAGCATGAAAACTAGGCAAAAATCACATTTAAAAACATGTTAAAAACCAAAAAAGCTACAAAACATACAAATACCTATAATGTCGACCATGACAAGCACAGCAGGCCAAAGTAAGGGCAATAAATGCAAATTTTGAATTTGGTATGATAAGCCAATCATCAAACCTTTCTAACAATAGTCATGATCTTAAAGATCATCTTCAAAGCAATTGAATGGAAAGGACCTCCGGGAAGAGGCCACATCGTCAGATGTTAGATAAATCACAGGATAGGCAGACGGATCCACAGAGCAGTAGTGTGTAGTAGTCTCTTGTGCAGGTCCATCTGCAGGAGTGGCACTCTCCCCCAGTGGCAAAAAGAGCCAGATCGTTCATAAAGGGCAGCTCATAAGTGGCCTTGCGAAGCAGCCTTAGTCTCAAGGGGCACAAACGTGAATGAACCCTCATTGGGGACATCAGCAGTGCTTGGCCCTCAGGAGGCACCGGCGTAACAGCAAGAGATACTGTAGGCAAGTGTTCGAAGAGGCACCATAAGCAGCGAAAGACTGGTTGCACGTACCATAAAAGTGGTCGGAATGAAAATGATCAATCACGCTCCAATTGCTCCAGCAATGGAGCATTAAAGACCTGAACCATGCATTCACTGCACCATTGAGCTTGTGGCAGTGGCCCCATTGCTTCGCCTAGCTGGAAAGACACAACCACTGTGAATCAGAAGAAATAGCAGCAGTATTCCACCTATCAATGCCTAATTTATAGGAAAGCCGCCAGACACACTTGAAAAGAGTGAATAGATGGCCAATGGAATGACTCCGAAGACAGTCTGGAAGAAGGACACAAATTCAGACCCAATAGGCTTAAAGAAGTGGACAATCACAGTAGTACTCGAGGCATTGAAAAGTCTGGATACCAGCTCTCCAAAGTGCTTGGGGAAGTTGGTATTTAATAGGGATTGTATCTCGGCTGATGATCTCGCAATCTGGAGAGCATACGTCTCTGTGGCTGACTTGTTTTTGGAACAGTAGCGCCTTTAGTCTGGTCAGCCTGTCATAATTTACATTAGCAGTATCAATGTGAGGCCACATTTCTGATTCTTTTATTTCTCATGTGGGGGGAATAAAACTTGTCCACAATATGTAACAACCTTAGAGACTGAAATTGCGTAGGTAATTCCTGGTCACATACCGCAACAACTTTGGTCACTCAGCACAACATAACTTCCATTCGAAAGTACATGAAATACTGGTCGAATCAAAGGGACGGGAGTACCCTTCAGAAAACATGCCAAGTTCGCAACCCCCACGTTGGAAAGGCCATGAAGGGACACCTGCTTGCAGATCATTGAATGAGTAACAGTAGTCTCACATTTGCTTCCGCTAAGAAAGACCTCTGTTTCACCATTCAGACATTTGTATTCAAAGGGCAACTCCCACTCTTCTTTAATATAGCTATCGCCTAGTCACTTGTACCTGCCCACAGCAAGATGGTTCAGGCATTTCGAAAAACGAAACGTGGAACTGGGCAGATTAATAATGCCAGGTAGGAGCCATACTGTTGAAGGACTCTCTGCAACTATGAAAGGCAACTTTTCTAACTTCTCTATGTGAAGCATGATGAAACTCGCTTCCCTTTTAGCCATTGTCTATTGTTCCTTGGATAAATTAAAAGCAGTGAACAATTCACTACTGTTGATGTACTTCCATGGAACTCTGCCATTTTTCAAAGTCTGCAACGTCCAACCTAACTGCATGATGGAATGCAGCTGACTTTTCCCATGATATAAAAGGGACATGTCTGTCTGAATGATAGCTATTGCAGACAACACTATGTTTGTCAGGGAATAAATCCTGTTGGACAGAGTGTTCATGCCATTGTCGACAACAGCTAAAGCCTTTTCTAAGTTTTCCTTGTCTTAAACGCACAGCAGCTTCCAGATCTCATTATATATGGCATAGATGAATCTTTTAGAGCGTGGCCTCCTAGGACCTAACAAAAAGTCCTGCAAGTCTATATCCTCAGAGACAGTGTTAAGATGTTCCTTAACTGCAGTTAACGTGTTAGTCTGTATCCATTGTTGACACAGTTTACCCACACTGTATGTTGTAACTATACCCGTATGTTGACATGAGACAAAGCAAGGGTCTGGCCGGCTAATCTTGAAACCGCCTGTGGAATTCACAAAACGCGCCTGACACCCAGTTGTGTCCATTGGCCATATCAACCACCCGCCGGGACTGGAAAGTGAAGAGTTATAGGTACCAGCCTGAACCTTTGCATCTAGTTCTTCCTCTGTGAAATTCAGGAAGTATTGCCAATTATTAAACTTTGCTGGTGTGGGGATACTTGCTGTGTTCATTTCCTTTATTTTTGCTAACCCCAGACACGAAGTCTGTTGTATGGTATCATTTAAAAAGATCATTTGCACAGGAATTAGGCATGAGCTAAACAAAGCTTCCCTACCCTGTATTTGCCAATCTTGTGTTCCCCATACACTCTTCAAATCAATAATGTGCTTCCAGGATTCGTAACCTTCAACTGCAAGATGGGAAACAAAGGAGTCTGAACAAATCAGTTTTGTGTCAGTTAACAAAGGTTTCCAAATTTTTGAAGGATGTAATTTGAAACAATATGACTCTGAATGCTTTGTGTCATGCCCAGAAAAATAAGTAAATTTATCTGAATACCGTTTTGGGCTCCCCATAGATGGTGTTCAACAGTGTTCCCATTGTGTGTAGTTAAGTACTGATCTATGTCTAGTGGCACGGTGCAGGTAATAATGTCCCCAGTTGTTATAGCAGAACATTTTCCCATAATTGATTGCACTTGTGTATTCATCATCACTTTCAAATACTGAATAGTCCTTCATTTCAGTTAACATAGAATCAACTGTCTGGACAACCCAATCATCAGATACAACACCAGGTGTAATTACATCAGTCATAGAAATTTTAAAGACATATGGAATTTGAATTACCTCAGTAGGCCCATATGTGTCAAATGGAACGTTGTCCCAAACAATTCCTTCAGAAATAAGTACAGCTGAAATGTTCACAAGGGACAAGTCTCTTCAGACCTTATGTGAGGAATGGTATGGCGTTAAGACTTCATCCACAGGCTCAACAAAGGAGCGTTCAGGGAGGTAATGATCATTTATAAGTAAAAAGAAAACAGTCATGAAACCAATCCATAGAAACAATGCAAAAAATGTCAAGCAGAACCATAAATAGTTCCATGGGTGAATTAAATAGTTATTTTAAGCCATAAGTACAGCTTACATGTCTTTGAAACATGTTCAATCACAGGAGTGGATGAGTCTGAAGAAAAGTCATCAATATCGATGACGTAACCAGAAGCAGTCTCTGCAGTCGCAGGAGCAGGTGCATTACCGGGGGATGGATCCACTTTGTGTGGAGGCTAATACTAGACGATGTCGTCGATCTGTGTTGTATTGGTGTAAAAAACAGCCAAATCTTGGACAGGTGCTGTCATTGAAGTGGTAACTGGAATCAGCAAGAGCTCATTTTCCACCCTCCCCACTGTCGAGGAGGCATTTGTAGCATCATTGGACATACTTGTGTAGTCAGAAGTAGTATTGTTATTTCTGCTTTGAAGAGGTATGTCCTGTTGGGTAGTGCAAGGGGACCGGGAACTTTGACGTCTTTGACTTCCATTGAAATTTGACGTCATCAATGGAAATGAATCTGTTTGCTTTGGAACCAGTCAGCGGTGGTAGGATAACAGTTCTGGTACCATGTATTCCCAGGACTGGGACCAGTGTTCTGTAGGATGGACCGAATTCCTTCTTCACAGCGATCTTCTCACAAACCAGATCCCTCACTTTAGGAATCCAGCCAGTGGAAGTTGTTGGTAAATCCCTTATTCCTCAGGTGGCAGCAATGGTGGATGATTTATCATCACAAAATTGCTGAAGCTCCTGTAAGACAGTGAGATGTTCATTTATGTCAAAAGGTGTATCTGCTTCCACCAAACCAGGGACCTCAAGATCTGGGACATACATAGTGTAGGAAGTTGGCTCTGTATTTACTATCTCAAAGTGAGAGAAAGTGGCAAAATTAGATAATACTAATTATCTAGTTGATAGTGGCAAAATTAGATAATACTAATGCTCTATTTTGTGGTAGTGTGGTTGAGCAGTAGGCTTATCAGAGGGTAGTGTTAAGCATTTGTTGTACACACACAGGCAATAAATGAGGAACACACACTCAAAGACTGAACTCCAGACCAATAGGGTTTTATATAGAAGAATATATTTTCTTAATTTATTTTTTGAACCACAAGATTCAAATTTTAGGTAAGTACATAAGTTGCAAGGTACTTCACACAGGTAAGTATAGAACTTTGATTTAAAACAGTAGTACACACAGTTGTGGTTAAAATGGCTAATAGCTATTTTAAAAGTAGACACTGCAAAAATCAACAGTTCCTGGGGGAGGTAAGTATTGGTTAGTTTCTCAGGTAAGTAAAGCACTTACACAGTCAATCTCCTGGGCATAGGCAGCCCACTGTTGGGGGTTCAAGGCAATCCCAAAGTCACAGCACCAGCAACACAGGGCCGGTCAGGTGCAGCGGTCAAAGGAGGGCTCAAAACACATAGGTGCCTATGGAGAACACGGGTGCTCTGCTTCCAGTCTGCTAGCAAGTAAGTACCTGCGTCGCCGGAGAGCAGACAAGGGGGGTTTTGCAGAGCACTGGGGGAGACACACAAGCACACAAAACACACCCTCAGCGGCACAGGGGCAGCTGGATGCAGGGTGCAAAATAGGCATTGGGTTTAGTATTGAAAACAATGGAGGGACCCCGGGGTCACTCTGGAGATGCAGGCAGGGCACAGGTGGGCTTCTCAGGCCAGCCACCAACTGGGCTAGGATGAGGGCTGCCTGCTGGTCACTCCTGCACTGGTAGGTAGTTCCTCTCGGTCCTGGGGGCTGTGGGTGCAGTGCTTGGTCCAGGCATCGGGTTCCTTTGTTGCCAGGCAGTCGCGGTCAGGGGGAGCCTCTGGATCCTTTCTGCAGGTGTCGCTGTGGGGGTGCAGGGAGGTCGACTCTGGGTGTCCATGCCATTGGAGTCACCTGGGAGTCCTCTCTGAGGTGTTGGTTTCTCCAAACTCGAGCCGGAGGTGTCAGGTGCAGAGTGTGAAGACTCGCACGTCTGCCGGGAAGTTAGAGTCTCTTTAAAGTTGCTTCTTTGTTGCTGTTTCTGGACAAAGCCGCTGTCCTCGGGAGGTTCTTGGTCCTTTAGGTGCAGGTCAGTCCTCTGAGTCCTCAAAGGTCGCTGGTCCCGCTGGATATGTCGCTGTGCAGGTTCTTTGAGTCTGGAGACAGGCCGGTAGGGCTGGGGCCAAGTCAGTTGTCGTCTCTGTCGTCTCTGCAGGGCTTTTCAGGTCAGCAGTCCTTCTTCTTGTTGTAGGTTGCAGGAATCTGATTTCCTGGGTTCAGGATCGCCCCTAAATACTCAATTTAGGTGTATGTTTAAGTCTTGAGGCAAGTAGCCAATGGCTACAGTCCTTGAGGTTGTCTACATCCTCTTTGTGCCTCCTCCCTGTGGGGAGGGGGTCACATCTCTTATCCTATTGAGGGAATCCTCCAAAACAAGATGAAGGACTTCCTAAGGCAGGGGTCACCTCAGCTCAGGACACCTTAGGGGCTGTCCTGACTGGAGGGTGACTTCTCCTTGTTTTTCTCAATATCTACTCTGGACTTGGTGCCAAAAGTGGGGGCTGTGTCTGGGGGGGTGGGCATCTCCACTAGCTGGGGAGCCCTGGGGCACTGTAACACGGAGCCTGAGCCTTGGAGGCTCACTGCTAAGTGTTACAGTTCCTGCAGGGGGGAGGTATAAAGCATCTTCACCCGTTGCAGGCTTTGTTTGTGGCCTCAGAGAGCACAAAGGCTCTCACCCCACGGGGTCAGAAACTCGTCTCAGTGGCAGGCTGGCACAGACCAGTCAGTCCTCCACTGAAGATTGGGTAAAATACAGGGGGCATCTCTAAGATGCCCTCTGTGTGCATTTTGTACTAAATTCAGCACTGGCATCAGTGTGGGTTTATTATTCTGAGATGGGTGATACCAAACTTCCCAGTGTTCAGTGTAGCCATTATGGAACGAACTGTGGAGTTCATTTTGACAAACTCCCAGACCATATACTTAATTTGGCCACACTGTACTTAAAATGTCTAAGAATGGACTTAGACACTGTAGGGGCATATTGCTCATGCAGCTATGCCCTCACCTGTGGTATAGTGCACCCTTCCTCAGGGCTTTAAGGCCTGCTAGAGGGGTGACTTGCCTATGCCAGAGACGGTATTTTGTGTGCATGGCATCCTGAGGGGGATGCCATGTCGACTTTGCCTTTTTCTCCCCACCAACACACACAATCTGCAATGGTAGTGTGGATGTGCTAGGTGAGGGGTCCCTTAGGGTAGCACAACACATGCTTCAGCCCTTAGGGACCTTCCCTGGTTACAGGGCCCTTGGTACCACTGGTACCTTTTACAAGTGACTTATCTGTGTGCCAGGGGTGTGCCAATTGTATGGTACCTTTTTTAGTGAAAGAACACTGGTGCTGAAGCCTCGTTAGCAGGGTTCCAGCACACCTCTTAGTCAAGTCAGCATCAATATTAGGCAAAAAGTGGGGAGTAACTGCAACAGGGAGACATTTTCCTACACATAGGTATCCCAAAAAGAACCTCATAGGGAGTGCGTCCCCCCAAGGACCATCTTGGCAGATTATTCAGTGCTCTCTGGACCCCATTTAGGTGATGAAGCCAACCTCGGCCAGAATCTAATATTCTAGTTGTCAAGGACTACTTTAGTTCACGGTTCCTACTCTCCATGACCGAATTTCCCTCGGGATAGTATGGTGAAGAGTAATGGAGTTCAACGCCCATGTCTCCTTGGTGTCCCTGAATGTCTTAGAGGCAAATGCAGGGCCCTGGTCCGAATGGAATGCCACAACCGCATATGTACCAATAAAGATCAGCCAGTCTTTTATAACAATTCGAGCATCAGCCGACTGCTGTGGCCATACCCACAGGAATCTAGACCAAGAATCTACAGTAACTAAGATGTGTTTGTATGCACCATCAGGTTGAAGGGGACCGCAATGGTCCAGGGACACACATTGTAGTGGCCTATTGGACACTGAAAGGGATGTCTGCTGTGGGTGTTTGATGTTGGAGCCCTTGATTTGCTGGCAAATGTCACATCAAAGGACATATTGTTTTGTCTGTATAGACCTGGCCACCAGGAGTGTTTCTATAAGAGTGTTACTTTGGCCGAAATTCCAGCATGAGCAGAAGTGACACCCTCATGCGCTGCTTTATTAGATCTAATCTCTGGTCCTGGTTAGGGGGTCGCTCGATCTCCAACCCCAGGAATTGTTGCATAAGCAACATTCTGTACACTGATATGGTAAGAATATTTTGTAGGATATGCTTTCGGAAGAGACTTGCCTTCAGCTGAAGCTTTTATGGGAGTCAGAATTT